>NC_133504.1:52447692-53054423 GCF_049354715.1 Callithrix jacchus | reverse complement strand
CTTAAATAAGTTTATTCATCACAAGATAAAAATGGTTGAGGTGATAGAATGTTCATATTGATGTGTATATTGTTACAAGATAAAGCTATTAAGCATATAGCAAATCAGACGGAACAGCAGCCAGTATTTGAGGAATCCTATTGCTTCATGGCCAAAGCTTTTGGAAATCCACATAAGGTAATAAAATGCAGTTATAAATAGTATTCGGACCTCCAAAGTCTCAAAGTCATAGGAAAAGGTAATTTATTGAAATAAAGACAATTTATCTAATTGACTTAATCTGACCAAAAAACTATGTTGATTAATAGTTGTGTAAGCCATTGTCTTCTCTCTATACAGCAGAGTCTCAATATTAAAATTGAGTTTAGTATAAGGAAATTTTGCTTTGGCCTCCTCCCAGGAGTTTACAGTACTCTGATGTGAGAAATAACTACAGAAAGACCTGGTGTGGCATCTTGGTAATTTGTAGATTTAATGGCTCTTTTAAAAACTAATATTTTGTGGGGAGGGGAGAGAAAGTACTAAATTTTAGGAGCAGATGTATTTATTATGCTTCATTTCCTTTTGAAGCAAGATTTCAGAGAATTGACTCTTGTAGGGTGTGGAAAGTCCTTACGTCCTGTGAGTATTAGTGGAGTGATTCCTTTGCAGGTAGTTCATTCTCCAAGTACCACAGGACCTGTAGACAGACTGTGAAATAGTCACTCAGCCTCCCTATGACACTCTGGGACCATTCCCTCCTGGAGGTTTTTACTTTGAGATTTTCCATTGTTCCTGTATATAGAACAATCACACCTAAATCTAAATCTTTTTTAATTTAAACAATATCTCTCGCTTGCTTTTTATTATGAACACTTTCAAGCATGCAGATATGTAGAGAGAACAGTATAATGTACACTGATACCTGCAACACTTGGATATCACAGTTATTAATGTTTTGCTGTATTTGCTGAAGGATTCCAAGGAAACCATGGAACACCACGTAGCTTTATGTTCAAATACCCCAGCCTGCATTTCCCAAAATAAGGACTCCTTCTTTCAAAATAACACTACCACCACCATCATTGCACCAACCCCCCCCTCCAAAATACAATAAACAAAGTAAAACAACAACCCTATATACCATTGAATGCAGTCTTTATTTATGTTTTTCTGATTTTGTCAAAATGTCTTTTGTAATTGTTCAGAATCGAATCAAGAACTACTCATTATGTTTGATTGTTATGCCTCTTAAGTGTTTTATAAACTCTGGTGTAGGATCTGAAGTTCAGAAAAGAGGAACTGAGAAGGTTGATAAATCTTTGATGAGTCTCCTAAGCCCGTCTCCTAAACCCAAGAAGGATCCTGATAAGGAACTGATAGGACTCTGAGACTTGGGATAGCAGCAACAAGGTAGATGTGGGGGAAGATAGATTCCCCCAAATCCTCTGGGCCTGCAGAAGCTACCTGCATCTTTTGCTAGAGGATAGCAACTAAGTCTCAACTGAGGTAGCTGTCTTATAAGATAATATTTGTCCTTCCCAAGATTCGTCTTCCCACCTATCCTCCCGACTTCCAGATCAGTAACTAGAATTAGGTCTCAGCATGGCTTTCTTAGGAAAGTGCCTGCCGTGCTAAGGGAGAAAGAATTGACCCGCAGAGGAACTGTGAGACCTGACTGAAATATACTGGAAAACCCTGGAGAACATGCCTGAAAAGTAGATCTTGAGGCATGGAGACAATGTAAGGCTGAATAGGAATGAATTTATTAATACAGGTCACTCTCCAATAATTTAGGATATAATGCTCTGGCAAGGGCATCTAGAGACATTCATATACTGCTAGGATTGTTCCTAAATTTGGAAGAAACAACAACCCACGTTAAATGAAGTGGGGCTGCTAATTCCCTTGGCTGAGAATTGAGAAAGGACAAAAAGAGGCTTATAGAAATAGAAATATTTGACTAGATCTTTTCTATGAGACATGAGAATTTATCATATGACTTCATTCTTCAGAATTGTCCAGAAGACCATTTACTAAGATGTTAAGAAGTTTGTTGGTAACATTTAGATCACTGGCATCATTTAGAAACTCAGAAATAATTGTCCTTTGTAGGCTATAGCTGTTAGTAGGATTTTATATTTTGGAATTTGAATTGTTAGTGTACCAAAAATGATAGGACTTCCGAGAAGAAGAGGCCAGATGACAGCACTGAATCATCAGAGGCAATATGGAGCTAAGTGTTGGAGAGCTTGAGTCAGAATGACAGCCCAGGAGCTCTGACCTGTAGAAATACATGTTAATGGCTAATACAGCATAAAATCCTAGGGACATTTGAAAAGGGTATTATTTTCTATATATAACTAAAGATAACAGAATGGATGAATGTAAGCAAAATGTCAGCCACCCTAGTGGGTTTTATTTAATAAATGATCCAGTTAACAGACACAAAGTTCATGGAAAGAGTTTCTGCATCCCCTGGAAGAAGGGTGCTGCAATATCACAGCAAATATGTAGAAGAGCAATTTCCCTAGTATTTTCCCAAAGGAATCTATGGTTTCTTATCTAGCAACTGTGCACCAGCTGGGCACTAGATGTTCTGAGGGTTGCTAGATCAGGGTCAGATCAGAGTCTGAGCTGACACTGATATCAAGGGACTCAAGACACTAATGTGACTCCCTTTTAGGCTAGAGGAATGTAGAGTTCAGCTGATAAATGAATTCCTGGCCCTGGTGATTTGACATGTGATGGACATGTTTGACAGCTGGAAAAACTCTAATTTTGATTCATTGACTTATGAAATAAAAGTTATTACAGTAAAACATTGAGTGAAAGCTCTTAAAACTGACGTCCCTCCCCACTACAGCCTTGAAACTACCAAGATAGAAAAACAGTTCATCAAATCGTGGAAGTAGCAATCACCTCACCATCATTCACAGTGTCCTCTTTGGAGGAATTTTTGCTTTCTGTTTCAATAGGTTTAGGTTGTACGGATGGAGAGATCTGGTTTCCATAGAGGAGACTCAATAAGAATCCTACCAAGCCTAAAGCCCCAGTTATTATTTAGTCATTTTGGTTACCTCATGCTGGCAATTTATTTCATTCATCATGAGAGGTATAACTGAGTTACAATAATTGCTTGGCATTTTGGAATTTGTGGGATCCACAGGGGCATCTCTTGGTACTCTTATATTTAAATTTCATTGTGAATGGGCAATTAGTCAACCATACCTGATAAGACAACAATAATCATCAATCCTACAAAGATGAAGGCCAGAGTCACCCCTTTAGATGAACAACTGATGACAGCAGAAGTCCACCCAATGATGAGCAAATGTAGAGTTCGTGGTGTCTTAGTCCATTCTGTGCCACTATAACAGAATACCAAGACTAAGTAATTTATAAAGAACAGAGATTTATTTCTTACATTTCTGGAGGCTAGGAAGTTCAGGGTCGAAGAGTCCACATTTAGTGAGGGACTTCATGCTGCAACATCCCATGGTGGAAGGTGGAAGGGCAAACAAGAGAGAGGGAAAGAGGGAGAGAGAGAGAGAGAGAGAGAGAGAGAGAGAGAGGAGAAAGAGAGAGAGAGGAGAGAGAGAGAGAGAGGAGAGAGAGAGAGAGAGAGGAGAGAGAGGAGGGGGGAGAGAGAGAGAGAGAGAGAGAGAGAGAGAGAGAGAGAGAGAGAGAGAGAGAGAGAGGGAATGGCTGCCGGGCGTGGTGGCTCACGCCTGTAATCCCAGCACTTTGGGAGGCTGAGACGGGTGGATCACGAGGTCAAGAGGTCGAGACCATCCTGGTCAACATGGTGAAACCCTGTCTCTACTAAAAATACAATAAACTTAGCTGGGCATGGTGGCACGTGCCTGTAACCCCAGCTACTCGGGAGGCTGAGGTAGGAGAATTGCCTGAACCCAGAAGGCGGAGGTTGCGGTGAGCCGAGATCACGCCATTGCACTCCAGCCTGGGTAACGAGAGCGAGACTCAGTCTCAAAAAAAACAAACAAACAAACAAACAAACAAAAGAACGGAAGGAAGATGAACTCATTCTTTTACCAGGAACCTACTCCAGAGATAACTAACCCACTTCTAAGATAATGAGGGCAGAGCCCTCATGACCTTCTCTATTTTAAAAGTTATGACTCTCCATGCTGTTGCATTGGGAATTATGTTCCCCACACATGAACTTTGAGGGGTCCATTCAAAGCAGGTAGTATAATTAGTTTTTGCCTCAGAGCCACTCATAGCAGTTTGAACTATAGTCTGTTCTAGTAATCTTTCTATTGTAATTTTTCTCACTAGAAATTGTGTCTTTTTGTGAACAATGCAATTGGTTAGACTGAAATAGAGTGCATCTGAGAAGTTCATGGACTAGATCATAGCAAATAGAGTCCATTCTCTGTTCAGATGCTCTCGATTGCTATTTTACCATTTCTGTGCATATCTCAGGTTTAGTGTCTCCCCTTCTGTCCTCCCCAGAAGACTGACTTGAACTATGTAGTCCGCTTTATTCCATATCCTTCACATAGCCAGAAATGCCTGGAAATGTGTCACCCAGCAACTCTTCACTGATTATTAATCAGTAATTAATAAATGACTGATGGATACAGGAGTATGAAGTTTCAGGTCTTTTACTTGAGAACTCTGAGATACAAGTCACACTCTAGGGAAAGCTTTCTCCACCTTGACACTACTGACATTTTGGACTTGACAGCATCCTGTTATGAGAGGCTGTGCATTGTAGCTTGGTTAGTACTATGTCTAACCTCTACCCCCTAGATGCTGGTAGCACCCCCCAGTTGTGACAACCAAACAATAAACATCTCCAGACATTGCCCAGTGTTCCCTGGGGGTCAAGATCATCCCTGCTGAGAAAAACTTCTCTAGAGGTTTTCTGACAGATCGGACTGAAGCTACTTTCTGTAGGACTTTGCCTGAGTTTACACCTTTGGTTAGCTTTTTCACTTTTCTTTCTTCCAACTCTCCTACTGGCTTTCCCTAAACACATGTCCTTAATGAATCACCTGCACAAGAATCCTCATTTTAGGGACTTCTTCCAAAGCACTCAACCCAAGACAGCATTTGTACTTAAATGGTCCACATTTAACTATCTAAATGAAATGTCAAAACCATAAAGTGTTTTTTTGAAAAAATTATAAAAATGTATAATTGTGTAATCCCAGCACTTTGGGAGGCTGAGGCGGGTGGATCACGAGGTCAAGAGATCGAGACCATCCTGGTCAACATGGTGAAACCCCGTCTTTACTAAAATACAAAAAATTAGCTGGGCATGGTGGCGCGTGCCTGTAATCCCAGCTACTCAGGAGGCTGAGGCAGGAGAATTGCCTGAACCCAGGAGGCGGAGGTTGCGGTGAGCCGAGATCGCGCCATTGCACTCCAGCCTGGGTAACAAGAGCAAAACTCCGTCTCAAAAAAAAAAAAAAAAAAAATCACAACAATAATTGTGATATTGTTGTATGCAAGATTTTCTTAGACAAGACACAAAAATCATTATCTGCAAAAGAAGTGACTGATACATTTTAGCAGTGATTTTAAGAACCTCTGCACATATAAGAAGCCACTATGCGGCAGGGCACAGTGGCTCCTGCTGGTAGTCCCAGCACTTTGGAGGCTGAGGCATGAAAATTGCTTGAGGCCATGAATTCAAGACCAGCCTGGTCAATAAAGTGAGACCCTGTTTCTATAAAACAAATTAAAAAATTAGTCAGGCGGGGTAGTATGCACTTGTAGTTCTAGCTACTTGGTAAGCTGAAGTGGGAAGATCGCTTGAGCCCAGGACTTCCAGGCTGTAGTAAGCTATGAGTGTGCCACTGCACTCCAGCCTGGGAAACTGAGTGAGACAGTCACAGAAAAAAATAAAGAAAGAAGATAAACCACTATAAAGAGAAGAAGAGACAAGCCACAGAATATATGAAGATAATATATAACATATATAGCCAACCTATGTTGTATATGTTATAAATATATATTGTGTATCTATTTAGAGTATATAAGGAATGCTTACAAATTGACAAGGAAAAGACAGATACTCCAATAAAAAAATGAGCAAAGGACTCAAGTAGGCACTTTATAAGAACCTATCTTTAAATAGGCAATGGTCATACAAAAATATGTTCAGTGTCACTAATAATAAGGAAATTGAAAATTCTTATGTATTTTGATGCATTAAGCACCAACCAGATTAACAATTTAGAGTCTGACAACTCTTTAAATAGTAAGTGTTGGTGAGGGTATGGAGCAATACAAATTCTTAGACGCTGTAAGGGGGAACATAAATTGGTAAAACCACTTGGCATAATCTGCTAAGCCACACATATCCTGCCACCTTCCAATTTCTTTACTAGTTACGTGTACTCAAGAAACCCATACACAAATGCACCAGGATACTTAAACAAATATGTTTATTGTAGTAGTCTATTAACAACCCAAACTGGAAATGACCCAATATTCTCAACAGTACAAATGAATAAGTTAATTGTGGTTTATTCAAACTATAGAATGCTACACCGCATTGAAAATGAAAGAACTACAGCTATATATAAAAACATGCCTATATATTACAAACATAAGGAAAAAAATAAAAGAATATCAGTTATGAAAGAACACATATAAAGTGGGTTTATTTATATATATATACACCATAGTTTTAAAATAGGCAAAATCAAACTATATTGTTTAGTGAAAGTACATTGGCAGCAAAACACTAAAGAAAAACCAAAACAGAATTTCATAAAAGTTGGCAGGATGAAAGAAGAAATATAGAAAGAAGAAAGGAAGAAGGGAAGGAGATTTGATCAAGGATGGGGCTTCTGGGACTGGAAATTTTCTATTTTTTGACTTTCTCATCTCCTTTCCTGTGTCTGATTTTAACTTCACTGCAGTCCTTTGATTGCTTTATTTTTTTTCAAAGCCACCGACCTTGTCCTGACTACTTCCTTCCCCAAAGAGACCCCCTAGTACATCACATTGGTCATTTGTGTTAGCAATACTTTGAGCTCCTTTAGTCATTTTCCTTCTTCTGCATTTGCTCAGCAAGCTGCCAAGCAGAGATTGTTCAGTCATGTTCCCTCCCACAGGCACTGGACTCTGAGTGATAAGGGGGTGAGTACCCATGGAAACAGATTCATAACTGAAATCATTCATGTCATGCAATCTCAATTAAGCTGTCAATCTCTTTGGAATGAATTTCATGGGCCCAGTTTGCTCCCTCTTCCAATCTCTCAAGTGACTATGCTATAACTTTATCACTTACCTCAAGTTTCTTGTCAGTCTTTTGCTGAGTTTCATATTTTTTTAAATAAATGTCCCACTGGACATCTTTGACTGAAAATCCCACAGACAACTCAAATTCAACATATCCATGCTGAAGTCATCATCTCCTTTTGCCTTGGAGAATCTGCTCCCTCCATTATGTTCCCTGGAGTACACACTCGCTAGGAATCTCAGCTAGATGGCCTCCTACAGAGTCCCTCTTCCTTAATAGTACCAAGTCTTCATCAGTTCTAATAGTTACATTCTCAGTAGACTATATCTCATATTTCTTCTTCTTCTCTTGCTTCTCTGGCACTGCCTTAATCCAATCCACCATGATGTCTCAATAAGATAATTGAAGAACAGTCTACATAGTCATCCTCTCCAGTCTCAGACTGTCCAGCCCAGCCACCACATGCAAACTACTCATGCAATTATATGGCTTAATATCCTTTAGGAACCCCCTAAGCTTATTTAAAAAGCCACCTTGGTAGACTCAGTATATATGTTTCCAGAATCAGAACATGGAATTCTGACTCTCTCTTCTGCAGTACTGTCTCCCATTTACCCTTTGGTTTAGCCGACTGACATTCTTGCTATTATTACATTGTGCCTCCATGCCTTCACACATTCTTTCTCTGTTTCATAGTGAATGTGTGTTCATCCTTCAAATCCTAGTTAAAGCCCTTTTCTTATCTATGAATTCTCCTCATCTCACCTTGTCTTATTTAACAGTTCCTTTTTTCACCCTACTGTTGTGGCTTGCACATTAATCTACTGAAGCATTTATCACATCATGCAGAATGTATACATGCCTATCTCACATGAGGCACAGGCGTAGGTTTTAAAGCTTTATATATTTGGAATTACCATAAAACCTAGTAACTTTAACAATGGTTTCATGGACAGTGCTTTACTTTTAAATCCTGAGGGTAAGGAAACTTACTTTGGGACGAGCGGTGAGTGGGAATAGGAAAGGGATTAGGTTTGGGGAATGCATGGTAAAATGATCACAACATTTTTTAACACCCTCTAAAATAAAAAGAAGTTTTCCCATTGGCTTTTTATGGCTGTCATTGAAAGTAATGGAGGACACAGAATATTTTTGCTGCAACAGTGAATGAAAGGTCTAGATTCCGAGAGATGGGTAAAAACCTACAGGGATTACAGGCACCTGAACAAATTCCTTTATTTTTATGTCCAATTTGTAGAAGAGATTACTAGCTGATTGCTCAACTCATTCTCTTCCCCTGGGCATTTGGCCATTTTAGCCCACTTCTCTGCCATCAGATGTGGCCACATGACTGTTTCACCAATGGCTTGTGAAAGGAAATTATATACACTACATCATGGCTAAGTTACAAGATCCTCTCAAAACAATCTTTCATACTCTCTTCCACTTCTAGGTGGTAGGAGTAGAATTGTCTCCTGTGGCAACCTTGGAAACTTGATATTGAAGAAGAGAGCACAAAATGGAAAGAAATCTGTCCCTGACACTGCATGGAGAAAAGCTACCTGACCAGAAATATGCAGATTGGACTGTTTTCTGAGCAATAAATAAACTATTATTGTGTTAAGCACTGAATGTTGGGGTTAGTTTGTTAAATCAATCAGGTGTCACTCTAGTGTACACAGAAAAATAGTTCTTTTTTCAAATATTTGACAAATTTCTTTCCTGTGAATTATGTTGTATGTCAAGTAGAATTGGATCACATCTTCCAGCTCCACCATCTTCACAGGAAAGACAAAGAGCATTTCATCCACAGTGAAACTCTTCTATGGACACAATATTTCACTTTTTTGTTTTGACATCCAATATAGTTTTTCTTGTTTGAATGGTTTGGACAAATGCACCTACTTGTCCACTCTCCTGACCTTAAGAAAGGGCAGAACAGGATCCAGGGAAAGCTGCTTTTTAGGGAAAGAGATGATGCGGAAGTTGCACACAGCATTGCCTCTCCTGTTTTATTGACTTGAACCTGGTAACATGGAAAGAGAAGCAGGAAAGATTAAATGGTAGACCAGAGACTGTCTCCAATCACTAAGAGGAAGAAAGAGAAAATGGATACTGGAGAACAAAGGGTAATCTTAGGACTGTGTAAGTAACTATATGCACATTTATTTTCACTCCTTCACCCTCTCTCCCAGGAGACAATCCAGAGTCTCATTAAGTTTCTACATCCATTTTAGAGTCCAGGAACTCTAAGTGGTGAGCAGTCCTTTCTATCAGTTTCCAATGTGCTTCTTTGTCCTCTAGTGATCTAAAAGGTAATACATAAGTTGTTTACAACCAACTTCCCATGTAATCATCTATTACTGTGTAACAAATCAGCAAGCAGAGAGCTGAGACTCATTGGGAAGTGAGTCCTTCTCCTTTGTCTTCATTCCCAAATGTAGTGTCATCAACTCTATTAGACTCAGTCCTCCAAACCTCTCTTCATTCTTTAAATTTATCCATTTATTAGGTTGGTGCAAAAGCAATTGCAGTTTTTGACATTGCTTTAATGTAAAAAGCAAACTTTGGTTTTTTTCCAAAAAGTAAACTGCAATTGTTTTTGCAGCAACCTAATATTTCCATTCCTGTGGCTACCTCCTTGGCTCTGGCCACCATCATGTCTGACATACCCTTTGCAGTCACCTGACTGTCTCTTCTCCTTCAGGTTGCCCCCATTTAGTCCGTTCTCCACATTGTGGCTGTAGTGGTTTTTTTACATCAAGCATGCTTCCTAATGATACAGCTGTTCTTAAATATTTTCAGTGGTTATTTTGGCCTTCTCTTTGTCTTCATTCCTCACCGTAACATTCATTGCTCTCTGGGACCTGGATCTAGTGCAGATCCCCAGGCTCTTCTCTGTCTGTTCTCAGGAACACTGGACCATTAGCCATCTTGAACTTAGTCACTTACTGAAGGAGGCCTTGCTTTTCGTGCCTTCAGGCCTTTTCACACGCTGTGTCCTCCAGCTGAAGTATTTCTCCTTCCTCTGCTTTCCTAGCAAACTCTACCCATGCTTTACATTTCAGCTTACATATAAATTCTCTGGGAATTTTGCCCGAATCTTGGATTAGATGTGGTCTCCACTGCTCTATGCTCCCACAATGCCCTGTATTAATTTCTTAGAGATTTTATAGGAAAGTACCACAAACTGGGTGGCTTAAAACAACTGAACTTTTTATTGTCTCACAGTTCTTAAGGATAGAAGCATGAAATCAAGGTGTCAGCATGACCATGCTCCCTGCGACTCTGGGTGGAATCCTTCCTTGCTTCTTTGTAACTTTTGGTGGCACCTGCCAACTCCTGATATTCCTTGACTTGCAGCTGCTATCGCTCCAGTCTCTGCCTCTGTCAGCCCATGGCATCCTCTGTGTGTTTCTGTCTTCTTGTGGCCTTTCCCTCTTACAAGAACATCAGTTTTATTTGATTAAGGCCTGCACTAATGACCTTATCTAAACTTTATTATATCTGCAAACACACTATTTTCAATACGTTTACATTCACAGTTACCTAAGGTTAGGATCTCAACAGATCTTTCTGAGGGATACAATTAACCCAGGATCTTCTCTCATAATTTCCTTTTCACAGTACTCATTCTTCGTATTGTAAATACTCAGTGTTCACCTTCCCCAATAGATGATGCTTTCTTTTTTCATTGGATCCCCTTTGTTCAGGTGAATGAAGCACTTGTTGAAAGACTGACTATGAGATGAGAGGAAAAAGTAGTGGGCTAAAGACTGGAGAAGTAGGTCCAACAAGAAATCAATGCTGGAAGTTTCTAAGCCCAAATAAACAGCAGGCTAGTACCACCGAATTACAGCTAGGGTGAGGCATAGAGTGGGTAGAGAAGTCGGGGAAGTGAAGTAGGGTCAACTCAAAAACACATTTTATAAAACAGAATTCCAATTTGCTCCCTCTCTTCTGCATGAAGTTTGCCAGTATTCTGGGAAGGAGATAGAGCCATAAAGTTTTGAACTTTTCTCCAGAGCTGCTGAAATGCTTTTTCACATCCTCATGCTTCTCTTAGTCTAAGGGATGTGATTATGTTCCCACAATCTGGGTTCCTCAAAAGAAATTTTATGATCTACAGGAGAGAAAACAGAACACAGAGAGCATACAAAATATTTATGGGCATGTCGTTATATTTTTCAGGCTTTTCTTTATTCCTCTTTCCTGGATAGAGAATTTTATATATATGATTCAGTGGCTGACTATTCACTACTTTGGCTCTCTGCTTCCCAGCCCACATACAGTGTAGCCCTCAATTCACTACCACTCTGCACAAATCACAATCAAGTTTTCACAGTGTATGAAAACTTTTCAACTTGGTAATTTTAAAAACACTTATTAAGGCATTGATAACAGTTGATGTTAGTGACTAAAATCAGTGAAAATATTCCAGGTGCTTAGTTAATGCATATTTCCTTTTACTTTTATATTAGGGGTAGATTACTTCTTTCTCATGCTGCTGAAAAAGACATTCCTGAGACTGGGTAATTTACAAAGAAAAAGAGGTTTAATGGACTCATGGTTCCACGTGGCTCAGGAAACCTCACAATCATAATGGCACATCTTACTTGGTGGCAGACGAGAGAAAATGAGAGCAAAGTGAAAAGGGATACGCCTTATAAAACTATTAGATCTCCTGAGACTTATTCACGACCACAAGAACAGTATGGGGAAACTGCCCTCATGATTCAATAACCTCCATCAGGTCCCTCCCACAACATGTGGGAATTATGGGAGCTAAACTTCAAGATGAGATTTGGGTGGGGACACAGCCAAACCACATCAAGAGGTAACGAGAGTCTTTGATAAAGTCCAACTTTTTGTTAGCTGTAACAGATTCTTTTTGATTACTTATTTTTGATAAGGATATTTTTAAGCCTAGTTGTGGAATATATGAGAGATGGAAGGTGCGATTTGAATAAAAACTTTGAGATCTACTGGTTTACTTAATTAAGATCTATTCATCTCACATTCTGTGAGAAAAATTTTAATACATGCTTACATGTATATATTTATCTTTAAATTATTTGTAATTTAAAGTTCTATAAGAATGATTTTAGAGAGCTGTTCTCATGCAGGGGTAATGTTTGCTCTATGGAGACATTTGACAGTGTCTAGAGACATTTTTGGTTGTCATATGGGAGGGTGGGGGATGGTGTTACAGACACCTAGTGGATAAAGGCCAGGGGTGTTGTTCAGTATCCCACAATGCACAGTACAGCCCCTGTGACAAAGAATTCACCAGTTCAAAATGTCAACAGTGCTGACATTGGGAAACTCTGGTTTAGAGAAGAAACATTTAGCTGGTTGAAAAAAATGGATTCATTTTTATCAATTCCTCCTTTTTTTAAAAAAAAAAAAAATTCTGTCCTATTCCATAATCTCACTATGAAAAGTCTCAAGTACTAACTAATTCATGAAATGGAAAAGTTAAAAGAAAGAGAGGACAAGTTATCTTCTTAATGCTAGATCATTTTCTGGTAGGAAATTAGGCAGCGATACACCTTCTCAAAGTAGCTATGTCAACTATGAGAGAGTCCTGGTATCCTAACTCAATCAACGTATTGGGGACAACACCTATTTTCTACTGGGAATGAGAGGTATTCTATCTGTAACTTTTGTTGAAGATGAGGATGTTCATAGGCTGCTATCATTTAAAAAACAGAGAGGGAATAAGGACCCTTCTTAGGGGCCCAATGAGTCCCCCAAACATAAAAATGAAGAAAAATCTTGAGTTTTTTCAAGAAAAGTTTCAGGTACCTAACTATCCTTTAAAAATAAACAACTTAATAAGCAACAAGGTACAATAATTTAAAGCAATGGCCACCCAAATCAGTTAGAGCCACAAGATGTTTAATTACCCATAAAAACTAAAGATAACATATTGACCCATGTCCCTGAGTTATTTTTAAGAAATCTGGACCCCCTACCAGATGAAAAATGCTGACTGCTATCACATAGACCTTAGATAGAGAAAGCTGAGGACTAAACTTTAATTAGCATTCTGTGTTCTAAATCTCTTTTGGAGGAGCCTGGAAAGAGTCATGCCCACAGGCTAAACTTTAACACTCATTTCTGCTGGCCCCAAGATTTCAGATGAAGTCTTTCTTGCTTCACCAATTGCAAATCAAAAAAATCTCTGAATCCACCTATGATCTGTAAGCCCTCCTTTAAGATATCTCATTTGGGACCAAGCCAATGTATAAGCCTCTATTTACTGATTTATCACTTTGCCTGTAATCTCTTCTTCCATGCCTTTAAAAACCCTTTCATGTAAGCTCTCAGGAGTTTGGGTCTTAAGCTTTAGCTTCCCAATTCTCCTTGTTAGGCACTCTACAATAAACGCTGTACTTTGCTCTTTCTGCAAATTCTGGTGTCAGTGTTTGGCTTTGCTGTGCTGGACAAGTGGACTCAAGCTCAGTTTGATAACAAAACAAATCTAATTCTAACATTTATTCAGAAACAAAAGAATCTACCAATGGACAGAAGTCCCATTCCCTGCTCTCCTTTACCTCCACCAATAATCCAGAAGCGAAGCACCTTCTGAGATAGTCATGGGTTTGATTTTATCTCAGAAGGTGCTTTACTTCTGGATTATTCTGTTCTGTAAATGCCAGAGGTAATGTGATGCCTCTGGCATTTATGGAACTGAAGTATATGGCAGCATTTACACCTGACATTTAAAACTATGCAAATCTGAGAATAGGTTCTAGGGTGATTGTTTTAGAGTTTTCAAATTATTATCCATATTTAGATTTGAATAAAAGCATTATAATTAATACCTCTGTCATAATGACAAGTTCTGTTATACAAAAGATAAATCTGAGAATAAGATTAATAGTGATATTCAAAGAATAGATTATTATAAATGTTTAAGGAGATGATTGTTCTTAACTTCCACATGATCTACTCTCTCACTTGATTCACCCCTCGTCCAGTCAGAAAGTCCTTTCATGTCCACTTGCTCTAAAATAACAATTATTGGGCCTACTGCATCACTTTCTTCTTCTTTCACTTTATTTTATTACAGAACACTTATAATCTCCTGAAAAAGTTGTAGTTATTTACTTATTTTATCTGTTGTTTTCTCTGCCATGTCGTCCTCTCTATGACGTAAACTACACGATAGCAGAAAATTTGATTTTTAAAGCTGTCTTCAGCAAGCACCTGTATAGTACCTACTATTTGCCAGGTTCAGTTCTAAGGACATGTAGGACTCTGAAAAGATTAACTTATTTAAACTTCATACAACTCTAAGAAGTAGATTATGTTGTTATTCTCATTTTTCAGATGAGGAAATCAAGGAAAGAAAACTTAAGTAATTTGCCCCAAGTTACCCAGCCAGATAGTGGCATAGAATCAGACATTCTAATTTCGGTGTCTTTGCTCTTAATCATTTTATTAATGTTGTGTCTGCAGCTCCTAGAACAGTGTCTGTTTCAGACCAGGCTTCATAAGCTTAAAAAAATACAAGATTGGGTAGAAGTGCAGGTCTGTTATAAAGGTAAATTGTGAGTCATGGGGGTTTGGTGTTCAGATTATTTCATCATCTAGGTAATAAACATAGTACCATAAGTTGTTTTTCAATCTTCATCCTCCTCTTGTTCTCCACCCTGAAGTGAGCCCTGGTCTCTGTTTTCTTCTGTGTTCATGTGTACTCAACGTTTAGCTCCCACTTATAAATGAGAACATGTGGTATTTGGTTTTCTGTTCCTGTGTTGGGTTGCTTAGGATAATGGTTTCCAGCCCCATCCACATTGGTGCAAAGGACATGATCTTGTTGTTTTTTTTTAATGGCTGTGTAATATTCCATGTAGTATATGTACCACATTTTATTTATCCCATATACTGCTAATGGGCATCTAGATTGATTTCATGTCATTGCTATTGTGAATAGTGCTGTGGTGAACATACATGTACATCTGTCATTACAGTAGATGATTTATATTTCTTTGGGTATATAGCCAATATCAATAATGGTATTGCTGGGTCAAATGCTAGTTCTGTTCTAAATTATTTGAGATATTGCCCGAGTGTTTTCCACAATGGCTGAACTAATTCACATTCCCACTAGTAGTGTATAAGTGTTCTTTTTCTCTGCAACCTCACCAGCATCTGTTATTGCATTACTGTAAAGAAATACCTGAGACTGGGTAATTTATACAGAAAATAAATTTAATTGGCTCACGGTTCTGCAGGCTGTACAGAAAGCATGGGTGAGGAGGCCTCAGGAAACTTAAAATCATGGTGGAAGGCAAAAGGGACTATGACAAGAATAGCACCAAACCAGAAAAGGAGGGACTCCTCCCTAACTCATTTTATGAAGTCAGCATCATCCTGATACCAAAACTGGGAAGAGACACAAGAAAAAAAGAAAACTTCAGGCCACTGTGTCTGATGAACATCAGTGCAAAAATTCTCAATAAAATGCTGGCAAACCAATTCTAGCAGCACATCAAAAAACTTATCCACCATGATCATGATCAAGTCGGCTTCATCCCTGGGTTGCAAGGCTAGTTCAATGTATGCAAATCAATAAACATAATTCATTACATAAACAGAACCAATGACAAAAACTAGAAAAAGCTTTTAATAAAATTCAATATCCCTTGTTAAAAACTCACTAGAAACTAGGCATTGATGGAACATATCTCAAAATAATAATAGCTATTTATGACAAACACACAGCAAATATCAGATTGAATGGGCAAAAGCTAGACGCATTCCCTCTGAAAACTGGTACAAGACAAGGATGCCCTTTCTCACCACTCCTATTCAACATAGTATTAAAAGTTCTGGCCAGGGCAGTCAGACAAGATAAAAAGAAATAAAATGTATTCAAATAGAAAGATAGGAAGTTATATTATCTCTGTTTGCAGATGACATGATTTTATAATTAGAAAACTCTATCATCTCAGCTCCAAAACTACTTGAACTGATAAGCAACTTCAGCAAAGTCTCAGGATACAAAATCAATGTGCAAAAATCACAAGAATTCCTTATACCAACAAAAGGTAAAAAGAGAGCCAAATCATGAATGAACTCCCATTCACAATTGCTACAAAGAGAATAAAATATCCAGGAATACAGCTAACAAGGGATGTGAAGGACCTCTTCAAGGAGAACAACAAACCACGCACTGCTCAGGAAAATGAGAGAGGACACAAAAAGTGGAAAAACATTCCATCCTCATGGATAGAATCAATATGAAAATGGCCGTATTGCCCAAAGTAATTTATAGATTCAATGCTATTTCCATCAAACTACCATTGATAGTCTTCACAGAGTTAGAAAAAACGACTTCAAATTTCATGTGGAATGAAAAAGAGCTCATATAGCCAAGACAATCTTAAGCAAAAAGAACAAAGCTGGAAGTATCACCTATCTGACTTCAAACTATACTACAAGGCTACAGTAACCAAAACAACATGATACTGGTACCAAAACAGATGTATAGACCAATGGCGCCAAACAGAGACCTCAGAAATAACACCACATGATTATTGGGACTCTTGGGCAAGATGGCTGAATAGGAACAGCTCTGGTCTGTAGTTCCCAGCAAGACCAATGCAGAAGGTGGGTGACTTCAGCATTTCCAACTGAGGTACCTGGTTAATCTCATTGGGACTGGTTAGAGAGTGGGTGAAGCCCACGGAGGGCAAGCAAAAGCAGTGTGGGGAGTTGAATCACCTGAGAAGTGCAAGAAGTCAGGGAGCTACCTCTGCTAGCCAAGGGAAGCCATAAGTGACCTTGCCATGAGGGATGGTGCTGTCTGGCCTAGATACTAGATGCTATGCTTTTCCCAAGGTCTTGGCAATGCACAGACCAGGAGATTCCCTTGAATACCTACAATACAAGAGCCCTGGGTTTCAAGCATAAAACTGGGTGGCCCTTTGGGCAGACACTGAGCTAGATGCCAAAGGATTTTTCATATCCCAGTGGTGCCTCTAATGCCAATGAGACAGAACCATTCTCTCCCCTGGAAAGAGGGCTGAAGCAGGGAGCGAAGTGGCCTTGCTCAGTGGATCCTACCCCCATGGAGCCCAGAAAGCTAAGATCCACCAGCTTGAAATTCTCACTGCCAGCACAGCAGTCTGAAGATGACCTGGAACACTCAAGGTTGGTGTCAGGATGGGCAACTGCCATTACTGAGGCTTGAGTAGGCAATTTTTCCCTCACAGTAAATAAAGCCACAGGAAAGTTTGCACTGGGTGGATCCCATCACAGTGCTGCAAAGCCTCTGTAGCCAGACTAATTCTATAGATTCCTCTTCTCTGGGCAGGGCATCTCTGAAAGCAAGGCAGCATCCCCAATCAGGGGCTTATAGTTTTATCTTCCTGGGACACAGCACCTAGCAGAAAGGGTGGCTGTGGGCACAGCTTCAGTAGACTTAAATATTCCTGCCTGCTGGCTGTGAAGAGAGCATAGGATCTTCCAGCACAGTGCTCAAGCTATGTTAAGGGACAGATGGCCTCCTTAAGTGGGTCCCTGACCCCCATGCCTCCTGACTGGGAGACACCTCCCAGCAAGGGTCAACAGACACCTCATACAGGAGAGCTCCGTGTGGCATCTGATGGGTGCCCCTCCAGGACAAATGTTTCAGATCAAGGAGCAGGCAGCAATCTTTGCTGTTCTGAATCCTCCACTGGTGATACCCAGGCAAACAGGGTCTGGAATGAACCTGCAGCAAACTCCAGGAGGCCTGCAGTTGAGGGTCCTGACTGTTAGAAGGAAAAATAAAAAATAAAAAATAAAAAAAGGAACAGTGTCAACATCAACAAAAAGGATGTCCACACAGAAACTCCACTGGAAGGTCACCAACATCGAAGGCCAGAGGTAGATAAATTAATGAAGATGAGGAAAAACCATCACAAAAAAGCTCCAAAATCAGAATGCCTCTTCTCCTCCAAATGATCACAGGTCCTCGCCAGCAAAGGAACAAAACTGGATAGAGAATGAGTTCGACGAATTGACAGAAGTAGGCTTTAGAAGGTGGGTAATGGGCTGGGCGCGGTGGCTCAAGCCTGTAATCCCAGCACTTTGGGAGGCCGAGGCGGGTGGATCACGAGGTCAACAGATCGGGACCATTCCTGGTCAACATGGTGAAACCCCGTCTCTACTAAAAATACAAAAAATTAGCTGGGCATGGTGGCGCGTGCCTGTAGTCCCAGCTACTCGGGAGGCTGAGGCAGGAGAATTGCCTGAACCCAGGAGGCGGAGGTTGCTGCGAGCCGAGATCACGCCATTGCGCAGCCTGGGTAACAAGAGCGAAACTCCATCTCAAAAAAAAAAAAAAGAAGGTGGGTAATAACAAACTCCTCTGAGCTAAAGGAGCATGTTCTAACCTGATGCAAGGAAACTAGGAATGTTGACAAAAGGTTAGAGCAATTGCTAACTGAATAACTAGTTTGGAGAAGAGCATAAATGACCTGATGGAGCTGAAAAACAAAACACTAGAACTTTGTGAAGCATACACAAGTATCAATAGCTGAATTGATCAAGTGGAAGAAAGGATATCAGAGATTGAAGATCAACTTAATGAAAGTGTGAAGACAAGATTAGAGGAAAAAGAATAAAAAGGAATGAGCAAATCCTTCAAGAAATATGGTACTTGTGAAAAGACCAAACTACATTTGATCAGTGTACCTGAAAGTGACGGGGAGAATGGAATCAAGTTGGAAAACACACTTCAGGATATTATCCAGGAGAACTTCTTGGTTTATGGGCTCAGGACACTTCCGCAATCCAGGAGAACTTCTTTAACATAGCAAGACAGGCCACATTCAAATTCAGGAAATATGGAGAACACCACAGAGATACTCTTTGAGAAGAGCAACTGCAAGACATATAATTGTCAGATTCACCAAGGTTGAAATAAAAGAAAAAATGCTAAGGGCAGCCAGAAAGAAAGGTTGAGTTACCCACAAAGGGAAGCCCATTGGACTAATAGCAGATCTCTCTGCAGAAACCCTACAAGCCAGAAGAGAGTGGGGGCCAATGTTCAATATTATTAAAAAAAAAGAATTTTAAACCCAGAATTTTATATCCAGTCACACTAAGCTTCATCAGTGAAGGAGAAATAAAATCCTTTCTAGACAAGCAAATCCTGAGAGATTTTGTCACCATCAGGCCTGCCTTACAAGAGCTCCTGAAGGAAGCACTAAATATGGAAAGGAAAAACTGGTACCAGCCACTGCAAAAAATACCAAAATGTAAAGACCATCAACACTATGAAGACACTGCATCAACTAATGGGCAGAATAACCAGCTAGCATCATAATGACAAATTATCTCTGTTTGCTGATAATGTGATTTTATATTTAGAAAACCCTGACATCTCAGCCCCAAAACTCCTTAAGCTGATAAGCAACTTCAGCCAAATCTCAGGATACAAAATCAATGTGCAAAACTCATAAGCATTTCTATACACCAATAATAGACAAATAGAGAGCCAAATCATGAGCAAACTCCAATTCACAATTACTACAAAGAGAATAAAATACCTAGGAATACAACTTACAAAAGATGTGAAGGACTTCTTCAAGGAGAACTACAAACCAATGCTCAAAGAAATAAGAGGACACAAATAAAAAACCTTCCATGCTCATGGATAGAAAGAATAAATATCATGAAAATGACCATACTGCCCAAAGTAATTTATAGATTTAATGCTATGCCATCAAACTACCATTGACTTTCTTCACTGAATTAGAAAAAACTACTTTAAATTTCATATAAAACCAAAAAAGAGGCCGTATAGCCAAGAAATTTTTAAGTAAAACAAAAACAAAGCTGGAGGCATCATGTTACCTGACCTCAAGCATATACTACAAGATTACAGTAAGAAAAAGAGCATGGTATTGGTACCAAAACAGAGTTATAGAGCAATGTAACAGAGCAGAGGCCTCAGAAATAACATCACATATCTACAACCATCTGATCTTAGACAAACCTGACAAAAACAAGCAATCGGGAAAGGATTCCCTATTTAATAAATGGTGTTGTGAAAACTGGCTAACCATACGCAGAAAACTAAAACTGGATCCCATTCTTACATCTTAAACAAAAATTAACTCAAGATGGATTAAGATTTAAATGTAACACCTAGCACCATAAAAACTCTGGAAGAAAACCTAGGTATTACCATTCAGGGCATAGGCATGAGCAAAGACTCCATAACTAAAACACCAAAAGCAATGGCAACAAATGTCAAAATTTACAAATGGAATATAATTCAGTTAAAGAATTTCTGCACAGCAAAAGTAACTATCATCAGAGTGAACAGGCAACCTAGAGAATGGGAGAATATTATTGCAATCTATCCATCTGACAAAGGGCTAATATCCAGAATCTACAAGGAACTTATACAATTTTACAAGAAAAAAACGACATCTGCATCAAAAAGTGGGCAAAGGATATGAAAAGACACTTTCAAAAGAAGATATTTATGTGGCCAACAAACGTGAAAAAAAGCTCATCATCACTGGTCATTAGAGAAATGCAAATCAAAAGCACAATGAGATACCGTCTCATGCCAGTTAGAATGGTGATCATTCAAAAGTCACAAACAACAGATGCTGGAGAGGATGTGGAGAAACAGAATGCTTTTATGTTAGTGGGAGTGTTTAGTTCAACCATTGCGGAAGACAATGTGGCTATTCCTCAAGGATCTAGAACCAGAAATACCATTTGATCCAGCAATCTCATTACTGACTATATATCCAAAGGATTATAAATCATTTTACTATAAAGACACATGCAGTAACTACTATAAAGACACACATAGTAACTTCGAGAACAACATGCACACATATGTTTATTACATCACTGTTCACAATAGCAAAGGCTTGGAACCAACCCAAATGCCCATCAATGATAGACTGGATAAAGAAAATGGGGCACATATACACCATGGAATACTATGCAGCCATATAAAAGATGAGTTGATGTCCTTTGCAGGGACATAGATGAAGCTGGAAACGATCATTTTCAGCAAGCTAACACAGGAACAGAAAACCAAGCACCACATGTTCTCGCTCATAAGTGGGAGTTGAACAATGAGAACATATGGGCACAGGGAAGGGAACATCACACACAAGGGTCTGTCAAGGGTTTGGGGGCAAGGGGAAGGATAGCATTAGGAGATGGGTTGATGGGTGCAGCAAACCACCATGGCATGTGTACACCTATGTAACAAATCTGCACATTCTGCACATGTAGCCCAGAACTTAAATTATAATAATAATTAAAAGGGCCAGGCGCGGTGGCTCACGCCTGTAATCCCAGCACTTTGGGAGGCCAAGGCGGGTGGATCACGAGGTCAAGGGATCGAGACCATCCTGGTCAACATGGTGAAACCCCATCTCTACTAAAAATACAAAAAATTAGCTGGGGGCATGGTGGTGTGTGCCTGTAATCCCAGCTACTCAGGAGGCTGAGGCAGGAGAATTGCCTGAACCCAGGAGGCAGAGGTTGCGGTGAGCTGAGATTGCCCCATTGCACTCCAGCCTGCATAACAAGAGCAAAACTCCGTCTCAAAAAAAAAAAAAAGAAAAAAAAGAAAAGAAAAGAAAAAAGAAATGTTAACCCACTTCTATGTTAACATTTGATAATTTAACAAATACTTATTGAGTGCTGGTTGTTTGAGATCTATCCATGAAAAAAGATAAAATCAAAACACCAACTAAAATTAAGATCCCTATTTGCACAATAAATTCATTTTTCAATGGTAAAACTAGTGTAGTTTGTTTTTTAATACTGGTGAGTAGTCATAATCTCTCAACATTATAGACTACAGAATTCAATGGTAACTTTTAAAACAACATAATAATTGAGTCTGGCTCCCTGTTGGAAGGAAAAATATTATGGAGAATAAATAAAATAATACATTTTTAAAGAATAAATATATCACAAGAAAAAAATTATAAGTGGGAACTAACTTTAGTAATCTATGTTTATTGCACCCCGTATGAGCGATATGATATGGTTTGGCTGTGTCCCCACCCAAATCTCATCTGGAATTGTAATCCCCATAATCTTTACATGTCAAGGGAGGGACTTAGTGGGAGGTAATTGGTTCATGGAGCAGTTTCCCTGATGCTGTTCTGGTGATCATGAGTGAATTCTCATGAAATCTGCTGTTTGATAAGTGTGGGGGCTCTTCCTCTTTCGTGCACTCTCGCTCTTTCTGGCCACCTTGTGAAGAAGGTACTTGCCTCTCCTTCCCCTCCCACAATAACTAAGTTTCCTGAGGCCTCTCCAGCCACGCAGAACTATGAGTCAATTAAACCTCCTTTTTATATAAATTTCCCAGAGTAGTATCTTTATAGTAGTGTAAAAATGGACTAATACAGGACAGATATAATCAAGAGGGATGGGTGCTATGACTGAGGGATGATCACTATATTGTAGAGACCCATAAGTGGGCCTCAAGTTCTGCTAAGGGGCATGAGAAAAGATTGTGAAATATTTACCCAGGGAGGAGAAGCAGCTTACTCCAAGAAGAAAGAGCTTTTTCAAAGGCACATTCAAACTTCAAAAATTAGTCAATTCATTGCAAACATTTAATGATGATATAAATTAATATTTTTTCTACCATCAATAAGTGACCAAATGCATGCTGTGCTTATACATGCATAACAGATTTTTGTGAATGTGTTTTGATTTTTTCCCCATTGTATCAGGTTGAAGACTATGTATACACACTGAGGGCTCAATCAATAAAAGCTGAGAGCTACTGGCTGCTCAGAATGCCTGTGGCTGCAATCCCTGGAGAGTGTGCATTTTCTCTGGGTTTTTTAACAAAACGAACCAATTAGTAACAATCTCATCTACCCCACAGGGCATTTCTGAAGATTCAATAAGACAATTTGAAGTGTATCTGCATTTACTAATATGGTACCTTTTGAGATATTTATAGCAGATGTGTAGTTGGTTTATAGTAATAACTCAAGGCAACATAATAATAAACCATAAATACAAAATTGGGGAAATAAAAACAAAATAAAAATCTGAATCATGAAAGACAATATCGTTGTCAAGTTGGACCTTACATTTGGTGAGATGTATCAAGGCAGCCACAAGGAAAAGTGACACATAACTGATGATTCTCATGTTGAAAGAATCATGCACCACAGTTCCTTGGGGGAAGCAGGGATTGTCCTAAAAGGGGGGGAAACAAAAGATATGTCATTCTTTTGAAATTTTGGGGATACAGTGATAGATGTAGTAAACAGTCTCCTTAACAATTATTTTCTGTTAAGGCTAAGCTATTGCTCCAAGTATGTAATATGATGTCTGCTGATTCAATCTGATCCCAGGATAAAATTCAGAGTATGGGTAGGAGTGACTAGATTATGTTGTCTCTAAATGATCTTCAATAATGTCATTTTCTCTTAGCCAGTGATTTGATACATTTTCCATAGCAATGAGGTAGTATTTTCTGATCAAGCTCTGTAGATTTAAAAAATTATAAACTATCTCAAATATAAAATATGTACACACACACACACACACACACACACACACACATATATATATATATGTATAGAGAGAGAGAGAGAGATTAACATGCACCTATATACCTACCACATAGAATTAACAATGATAACATTTGCCTTAGATGAAAAAAGTTACAAATAAATTAGAAAGCCCTTTTGGTTTGGTGCCCTTTTCTTTTTCTTCTTCTTTTACTGAAGTTGGTTTGTATCCTTTGTGTACACTTTTTGGAAACACTTACCATATCTGTATGTATTCACAAACAATGGTATCATTCTGTGCGCTCAGCAATCATGTAAGTGACAGAATTCTGTATATATAGTTTCAACATTTGGTTTCTTTTCACTAGGCCTTTTTTCTTATCTTTTGAAAATTAATTTTGAGGAACTATCCAAGATGGCAGATTGATAACAGCTCAGGATTGCAGCTCTCAGTCAAAGTGCAGAGAACTAGAGGACACCACACTTTCAGACAAATTCTTGTTGCTCATGGAGCAGAAGATCCCCAGTGGAGGAACCACAGGGGTCGCCAGCGCAACTCTTGTGGCCAGCACAGCAGTTTCGCCGGCACCTAGGCGTGGCAGCTCTCGGAGCAGAGTAAACAGGGCCGGCTCCCCTTCTGACTGAGGTTTGGAGGACCCACACGGGTCCCCAGCATGACTCCTGAGACCGGCGCAGTGGCTGTGATGGCACCTCAGCGCGGCAGCTCTCAGTGCAGAGTAAACGAGACTGGTTCCCCTTCTGACTGAGGTTTGGAGCCCGGGGAAGGCAGAGTAACCCATTACGGACACAAGAAGAAGCCAGACAGGAGAATCCTGGGCAGAAAAGCACCAACAGTCTTAATGCTGCTGTTCGGGCCCTGGGAACTAACAACTTGGACGTCCAATCAAGAGACCTATTCTGAAAGTTGATAATTTCAAAGATGACAGGAGGATAAATTTACAATGATGGGAAGAAACCAGTGTAAAAAGGCTAAGAATACTCAAATCAGAACGCCTCTGCCTCTAAAGATGATCACAGTTCCACATCAACAATGGAACAAGGCTTAACGGAGAACAAGCACATCCCAATGACTGAATCACTCTTCAAGGAATGGATAATAAGAAACTTCTGTGAGTTAAAAGAACATGTTGTAGCCCAACGTAAAGAAACTAGCAACTTTGAAAAAAGGTTTGACGAAATCCTATTAAGAATAGACAACTTAGAGAGGAATATAAGTGAATTAATGGAACTGAAGAATACAATACAGGAACTCCGACAAGTATGCACAGGTTTAAACACTCGAATTGTACAAGCAGAAAAAAGGATATCAGAGGTCAAAGTCCAACTTAATGAAAGAAAACAAGAAGACAAGATTAGAGATAAAAGGATAAAAAGGAATGAGCAAAGTCTCCAAGAAATGTGGGACTATGTGAAAAGACCAAATTTACGTTTGATAGGTGTACCTGAATGCCACAGAGAGAATGAATCCAAGCTGGAAAATATTCTTCAGGATATTATTCAGGAAAATTTTCCTGAACTAGCAAAGCAGGTCAATATTCAACCCCAGGTAATACAGAGAACACCACAAAGATATTCCTTAAGAAGAGCAACCCCAAGGCACATAATTGTTAGATTCACCAGGGTTGAAATGAGGGAGAAAATACTAAGGGCAGCCAGAGAGAAAGGTCGGGTCACCCACATAGGCAAGCCTATCAGACCTACAGCAGATCTCTCAGCAGAAACTCTACAAGCCAGAAGAGAGTGGGGGCCAATATTCAACATCCTCAAAGAACAGAACCTTTAGCCCAGAATTTCATATCCAGCCAAACTAAGCTTCACAACTGAAGGAAAAATAAAATCTTTTATGAACAAGCAAGTACTCAGAGATTTTATTACCACCAGGCCTGCTTTACAAGAGCTTCTGAAAGAGACATTACACACAGAAAGAAATAACCAGTATTAGCCTTACTAAAAATATACCAAAAAGTAAAGAGCACCAACATAAAGAAGAATTTTCATCAACGAATGGATCAAACAGCCAGTTAACATCAAATGGCAGTAATCCTAAATTTAAATCGACTAAATCCCCCAATCAAAAGACACAGCCCAAACCCAACGACATGTTACATCCAGACCTGTTCCACATGCAAGGATACACAAAGACTCAAAACAAAGGGATGGAGAAAGATTTACCAACCAAATGGAGAGCAAAAATAAATAAATAAATAAATAAAAAGCAGGAGTTGCAATTCTCGTAGTGGATAAAATAGATTTTAAAGCAACAAAGATATAGTGGTAAAAGGAACAATACAACAACAAGAGCTAATGATCCTAACACCCAGACACATAGAGACTTAGATTCAATGAGACAGAAAATTAATAAGGATATCAAAGATTCGAACTCAGATCTGGAACAAGTAAACTTAATAAATATTTATAGAGCTCTCCACTTCAAATACATAAAATATACATTCTTGTCAATACCACATCACACCTACTCATAGATTTAAATGAAACATTGATTGGCCATTATTAATACCCATTTTTTTTTCAGAATAAAGCAATATTTCCGTTCACCCTTCCTCTCTCTCTTCCTCTTTCTTTCTCTCCTTTACTCATTTTTTTTTCTTTTCTTCTCTCAAAAAAAGAAATCAACTTGTAAATCTCTAGATCCAGGTTGGCAATGTCTCATTGCTTGAATTCCTTCCTTCCCTTCCCTTCCCTCCCTCCCTCCCTCCCTCCCCTTCCCTCCCTCCCTCCCTTCCCTCCCCCCTTCCTCCCTTCCTTCCTTCATCCCTTCCTTCCTCCCTCCCTTCCTCCCTCCCTTCCTCCTTCCCTCCCTTCCTGCCTTCCTCCCTTCCTCCTTCCCTTCCTAAAAAAAAAATTAATTTCATATACTATTTTAAGTAGATGCCTTATATGATACCAAGAATACAAAATGATATTTCATGAAATGTACATCTTTTAAGAATATCAGTCCTCAAGCTGCACATTCCACTTTTCCAGAGGCAAAACCCACTATTTCTTGTGTATTCTCCAGATATATACTATATATGTACTTTAGTGTCCTTTAAATTTCAGGTTTTCTTTCTTTTCTTTTCAGAGTTGTGGTCTTGCTCTGTTGTTCAGGCTGGAGTTCAGTGGCGTGATTGTGGCTCACCACTGCAGCCTTGAACTCCTGGGCTTAAGGGATCCCTCTCACCTCAGCCTCCTAAATAGCAGACTAGAGGCTCAGGCCTCCGTGCCTGGTAAGTTAAAAAAAAAAAAAATTGTTTTTAGAGACTGGGTCTTGCTATGTTGCTGAAGCTGGTCTCCAACTCCTGGCCTCAAGCCATTCTCCTGCCTCATTTTCCTCAGTTGCTAGGATTACAGGCATAAGCCACTGCACCTGGCTCTAGTTTTCCTTATTATGAATGAAATTAAACATCTTTTCATGTGTTTAATGGTCATGTGTAATTCTCTGTCTAGGGGCTGTGTTTTTAATATATATTAACCACTTATTCTGTCAATTTTCCCCTTTGATTTTGTAAGAGCTCCTAGAATGCCTATATAAAAATTTGTTTTCTAAGCTTATTTTCTTGGTTTATTATTTCTGGTTGTCTTTTTTTTCCTATATGGAAATTATTAATTTTTATGCCACCGGAATGAGAGATCCTTTTCTTTTATAGCTTATGGCTTTTTAGTGGCGTACCTGGAAAGGCCTTCCCTGTGTTGAGGTTAAAAAAATTCTTTCATTTGTTTCTCATGTTTGTACAGTTCTGTATTTCATTTATTTAAATCTTTCAGCAGTCTGGCATTTCTGTTGGTGATGAAGTAGAATATATATAAGATTACCACTCAGTTGTCTGAATGTCTGTTGAATGTTTTAGGAGGCACTGAGGCACTATTATCATATCCTAAACTTCCCTGTACTGCTGGATCTATTTTGGACCTTTTGTTTTCTTTCATTGTTCTGTATGGCTGCATTGCCATCTTATTTCACTGTATGGCTTTAATTATAGCATCTGAATAATGTACTTTAATATCTAGAAGTGTTATAATATATTTCAACATTTAGTTATTCCTACTTGTTTATTTTTTAGATGAGCATTGTAATTACCTTGTCCACTTTCTAGAAGAATCACGTTGGTATTTCTTATTGAGATCATGTTAAATGTTTTAAGTAATTTAATCAATTATTAAAATAATTTCAACATTTATTTTAGATTCAAGAAGTACAAGTGCCAGTTTGTTACAAGGGTATATTGTATGATGCTGAGATTTGGAATATGGTTGAGCCCATCACCCAGATAGTGAGCATAGTATCCAATAGTTTCTCAGCCCTTGCCCAGCTCTCTCCCTGCCCGCTGTAGTCATCCCCAGTGTCTACTGTTCCTGTCTTTGTGTCTGTGAGTACCCAATGTTTAGCTCCTAATTGTAAGTAAAAATGAGATCATGCTAAATTTATAGGTAAATTTAGGGAGACTTGACATCATTATATGATGTTATACCTTTATATACAAGAACTTCATTTGACTGTATGCTGGTACTTATTTCTATTTGTCCCATTTTCTTCTTTTTTTGCCACATTATAAAGTTTCCTTCATGTATATTTTGCATTTTTCTTGTTCACTATTTTTATGTTTTATTGTTGTTGTTGTGCTGTTGTTACTGAATAGTTTTAATCCATTATATTTTTAGCTGATGATTGATTATGTACACATAGGCAACTGATTTTTGTACATTAATTCCTCCTCCACTGCTCTGTCACACTGTCTTAATATTTAGAATAGTTTCCTTAGGTGAATCTCTTGGATTTTCTAGGTACCCAATTGTATTATCTAAAAAAATAATAATTTTATCTGCTTTCTCCCCAGTTTTTATGCTGATTCTATGTTTCCCTAGTTTATTGCATTGGTTTTTTTTTACTATTGGTGATAGAGGTATCTTTGTCTTATTCTTAACTTTACCTGTATAGTTTAAAATGTTTTTTCATTGAGCGAGATTCTGGTCAATGTTACTATGTTTAGTAAATACTTGTTTCTACTTAAAAATCTGTATTTTGGGCTGGGTGTGGTGGCTCATGCCTATGATCCCAGCACTTTGGGAGGCCAAGGCGGGTGGATCATGAGGTCAAGAGATCGAGAACATCCTGGTCAACAAGGTGAAACCCCGTCTCTACTAAAAATACAAAAATTATCTGGGCATGGTGGTGCGCACCTGTAGTCCCAGCTACTCAGGAGGCTGAGGCAGGAGAATTGCTTGAACCCAGGAGGCGGGGGTTGCGGTGAGCAGAGATTGCACCATTGCACTCAAGTCTGGGTAACAACAGCGAAACTCCGTCTCAAAAAAAAAAAAAAATCTGTATTTTAGTTTTTAAACAAGAATGAATGTTGAATTTAAGAAATCACTTTTCAGCATCTATTGAGATTAATAATATATATTTTCCATCAAATACTATGATAAATTATATTTCCTTATAAGTGAATTATTCTTGAATTCCCAATGAATTTTATTTGTTAGTATTTTATGCATACTCTTACCTCAGTAGTCATGTAAATGTAGTTTGTAATTCTGTTATATGGTCATGCTGGGTTTTAGTATCAATATTATTCCAGTTTTATAAGAATAAGAGGTATCATTTTCTATGCTCTGAAACAGTTAAAGAACATCGGGATTTTTACTTTTTAACATTTGGTAAAACTCCGCAGTGAAATTATCTAATTATGTTGCTTTATTTGGGAGAGTGGTTGTTCTTTTACAATTTTCTCTATTTTTAATGGTAATTCATCTGTTCAGCGTTTTATCTTTCTGGGTTTAGTCTTGGCAATTTATATTTTCCCAGAAAATGAGTCATACATGTAGGTTTTCATATTTATTTTCTTAAAATTTAGAAAATTGTCCTCCATTGGTTTTGCAATTTTCTTTTTATCTTTGGTTTTTGATGTGTTGTCGTTTTAACTTTGCGTCTTCATGTGCTCCCCTTTCTTGCTTAAATTATGTAACAGTTTATGTATTTTGTTAGTTCCCTCCTTCCCCAGAACTCAGTTCTTACATATATTCATCAGCTCTACCTTCATCTCTGTTTTCTCATTCATTCACTGATTTTTTTTTTGATTTTTTAATTTCTGTTTTGTCTTATGTTCATTTTATTCTTTTTCTAATGTTTTGAGTTTAATGCTTAATCCATTTATTTTTATTATTTGATTATTAATATATGTATTTAAGTTTATAAATTTTTCTTTTCTGTACAGCTTCCTCTGTGGCAAGGATAATAATAATTAACATTTATTAGGTGCTCATCATGTCTTAGGGAATGTTCTAAAAGTTTTGAACAGCACTACGAGGTGGTTGTGATTATTATTATTACTATTTATTAGTGAAGAAACTTAAGCCTTGAAGTTGCAAGCAATAACAACAATAACAACAACAAAACGAAGAACTTTCTTTTCTAGGGCCAGGCAGACAATAAAGGTCTCTAGGAAAACAGAAAGCAGAAAGTGTACCAGGATTTTTTTTAGCTTTTCTGATCTCTGACTCTGATTTGTCAGTAGCCAAGCTTAGTTTTATATACCAAGCAAAAACACGATAGCCTCTCTCTATGCTGGCTTGTGAGGAGCAGAATTTGCCTTTGTTTAATACCAGGAGTTGATCAATAGGCAAGGAAAGTAGGCAAGATAAGCTCGGAGATGGTAAGATGTCAAATACAAAGAGGGGTCGTTTGTAAGTCCTGTGTGTGCCTCATCATTGATAGATGTGTCACTAGCATAAAGAGGAAGGTCAGGAGAACCAGGAAGTGAGTTACCACACTGATGTTCCTTATTGCACTCTGCATAACTGGGCTTTCCTGTATCATCTTGTATCTATTGTATACCTTTGGGATTTCCCCTGAGGATTTTTCAATAGCCTCTAAAAAGTCAAGAATCAGTACTTGGACAAGTAGCCAAGAAGGGGCAATATGCTGGTTTCAGTATTGCTAATCATAGAAATAACACATATTTCTGTAGATTTATATCTGTATTACTAGTATATGCTCTTTCTAAATCCACATAACACCTTTGTAGGTAATCCACACATCTCCTTCTTTGTAGGACATTTGAGTCCATCATACTGGGCACTGCTGACTGGAACAGGCATGGACATCAAAGTAGAACAATAAATTTTTTCCCTCCTAGAAATTGGAGCACAGGGACTTCAGTGAATTTTAGTTGGATTTGCCTACGGTAATCATGTGCATACTAAAATAGATAAAATTCGGGTTTGGAAATAGAGACAGACAATGAGAGGGAGAGAAATTTAGCCTATGTGGAGGGTCAATAGAAATGGAAGGTTCTGTGACTCCAAAAGAGATGAAGTGAATGATGTCATGAATTGACTGGTCCCACTTCTTTGTGAGACCTAGTTGTATCTCCTACCACTGAGTTCCAGGAGACATTCTCATATTCTATCTTTTGCTTAAACTCAGTCTAGGGAATTCTGATCCTGGCAACCAAACAATCGCTGACTAAGAAAATAATGTTAACATCAAACAATTTGAAAGTAAAGAAATACACTGTAATGCCAAGGTTATATACATATACAAACATATATATATATATATATGAAAGGTTATATACATATACAAACATATATATATTTATATATATTTGAAAGTATCAAAACAGCATGTTAAAATCTTTTCTACCTTCCATGGCATGACCTGAAATATGTTTATTCATGACCAGAATTAAAAGAGATGATAATCTATGCTAATTTAAATGGTGAATTATATATAATCATAAAACTTTAATGCTTAAAAGGAGAGCAGATGATTATCAGTTTATCTTAATTTCCCTACCTATTTCTTGGAGGGCTATGCTGCTATTATACACCATAACACTTAGATGGGAAATTTTATTAGAGATTAAAAATGTTTAATTTAATATAGATTTGGTATCTTTTTTCTTTTTAAGATTTTCTAGCAGCAGTTATTTCTCAAGTGTTAGAATCTTCACCTAGATGAGAAGTTGAAACTCTTACAATACTTTCGTGAATAGGCTGCTTTCAACAAATATTTATTGAATGTCTATTTTTAGCCAAGCACATAGTCCCAAATGCATCTGGTGTTTAATAGGTTAAGCGACAGGAAGTGTTTCTAGGTGAATGGAAAGCTCGGGGGAAGCAAAGCCTGAGAAAGCAAATATAAATTGCTCATCTATAAGGAGCAAATTCAGGTCAGATGCTATCTGGGTTTAGGCAATCTTCTCACGTCTTGTTCAGTTAATGAGGTAAATCTCTGACATTGAACTCTGTGGGACCCAGGAGAACTAAGACTTTCATGAGCCCTGGAGATGGACTGCAATTTGCAGGAAGAGGAAATGGAAGCACTGGTTCAGAAAAATCCAAAATCCAACTATGGCTTCTCTTAATGAGAAGTCAGCTGGAAATGTGTCTCACTTAAATAGAGCCAAAATGCCGGTTACAAAATATAGAAGAACCATAGGATTCAGGTATGGTTGAGATATATGTAAATGAGCTATTTAGACTAAAATCAAAAAATTATGGAGCAATTTGTTGAGATCTTTCATGCAGGATATCTTATTTCCTATAGGATATAATTCTTTCTCTATTTTGGTTGTAACCATGTGACTAAGTGAGAATTGGGAGTAGGTACCAGAAGCCCACATTTTTCTTTTTCACTTTAACAAATCTACTTTAATTCCAAAAGAAATTAATCTAGAATGGTCAGTAATATACAGCATACTTTTATGTTTCTTTTATAGGTATCTATCTAATACAGGTTTATTTGTATATGTGCAATAAATAATACCTCTATCTTAGATATGCATCCTAACAATATGAAACTATTTTCCGGCAACTACTACTCTCTGCCTACGACGGGTTTGAACTTGCAATGTCCTTTTTTTTTTTTTAAACAGAGTCTCGCTCTGTCTCCTAGGTTGGAGGGCAGTGGCTCGAGCTGAGTTTACTGCAACCTCCACCTCCAGGGTTCAAGCGATTCTCCTGCCTCAGCTTCCTGAGTAGCTGGGATTGCAGGTGTGCACCACCATGCCCAGCTAAACTGTTTCTCCTCTTCCTCTTCCACCCCCTTCCTCCTCCCCCCTCTTCCTTCCCCCTCTTCCTCCTCCTCCCCTTCTTCTTCTTCTTCCGTCTTCCTTTTTTTCTTTTCTTACATTTCAGTAGGTTTTTGGGGAACAGGTGGTGTTAGTTTGGTTACATGAATAAGTTCTTTAGTGCTGATTTCTGAGATTTTGGTGCATTCATCACCAGAGCAGTGTACACTGTGCCCAAATGTCTAGCCTTTTATCCCTCACCCCACTCCCATACTTTCCCCTCAGTCCCCAAAGTCCATTGTGTCATTCTTATGGGAGGACCATTTCTTGGTTTGTACTTTCAAAACTCCAGAGAAAAGTAATTTATCATAATTAGTGTTCAAGATCATAGATATTCTTAGCATCTTATCTGGTTTCTGCATAAGCAAGTGTAGTCTAGATTCATCTTTCATATCTATTAATTTTCCTTACTTGTCATTTTATTTAAAAACTCAAGGCTAATTAACAATGTATAACTATTCATATGTGAATAATGGATCATATGTAAATATGATGTGAATTTGAATATATTAGCCACCTAGTAATGTGGCTTGATCTATTGGAACAGAGAAATTACCCAGCTCATACAGTGGATCTTGGTCACCTTCAGTGGTCTAATAATAATTTCTGTTTATTCAACTTTAGACTTTTAAATAATAATATATTTTATTGAATAACAGGGATAAATGAAATTAAATACTCTTCATTGCTCAGATTACATTCAATGAACATGGATTGATTTAACATAAGGTCAAAATGATGAAAAGAGCAGAGGCAAGTTGGTAGCATAAAAGAGAAAGTTTTGAAACCATATCTTAAAAGGATAGTTGGAAAAATTAAAGAAAATTGAGTGTTGGCAGTAAGAGCACTTTTATTTATAACTGTAATAGAATAAGTACAGAAATTGAGGTTATGCAGTTAGAAATGTTTAAAACAATTCGACATTGCCTTCATACTTTTATTGTACTTTTAAAGAGCATCTGTTCCAAACAGGGAGAAAACTGGTTCTTCGCTATGGGTAGTTTGAGATGTATGTACTGAACTAGGTAATCTTCAATATTCTTCCAACACTGAGTGGTAAGAGAACATAATTAAGAACCATATTTATGTATACATTTCACCTAAAATAGAACCGAAAAAGATGTGTAATTTATGATTTCTTATTTTCCTTCTTAAAGGTGTATCTTTAAATGTACATACTCTGGTGGCCCAGCTTCATCATTCAGTCACAGACTATTCAAACTAATAATAACATAACTTTGACATTTCTATGCAGACACTGGATATTTTTGCTGAGTTTTGCAAATTAGCTTTTTTTCTTTTGCCCTACTAACTTCGCTTATTACTTCTATTAGTTGTTTTTTATATTTTCTATAATTTTTATATAAGCAATTATATAATCTGAAAATAGACTCAGTTTTACTTCTTCCTTTCCTATTTTTATGAACTTAGGTATTTTTCTTGCCTTCTTGAAAAGATTAGGACAAACAGTACAATAATAAGTGGCAAAACAGTGAACATTCTTGCCCTGTTTCTATCTTAGAGAAAAAGTATTCAATATTTAATCACTAAATATCATGTGATGTTAGCTATGGGTTTTCTGCAGACAATCTTTTCCAGATTAAGGAAGACTTTCCATTCCTAATTTTCTGAAATTAAAAAAAGAAGACAGATATTGAATTTTGATAGATTTTTTAATCTATTAAAATGATCATTAGTTTTTCAAGTCGGTTAATGGTAAATTACCTTGATTTTTTTCCCAGTTAATATACAAATTTATTGTTACAATAGTTTTTATTTATTTAACATAAATCTCATAAAAGATACATTCCTTCATTTAATTAATGCTAAAAGGCATACTTAACAAAAATAAAGTATACCTTTTACATAAGTGTATGTTTACATGTTTATTATTATTATAATATTTTGAAACAGAGTCTCACCCTGTCACGCACACTGGAGTGCAATGGCATGATACCAGCTCACTGCATCTCAGACTTCTGGGCTCAAGCAATCCTCCTGCTTCAGCCTTCTGAGTAATTGGAACTATAGGCACAAGTCACTACATCTATGCAATGTTTTTTTTTTTTCAGTTTTTGTAGAGATGGAGCCTCGATATGTTCCCCAGGCTGGTCTTGAACTCCAGACTATAAGCAATTCTCCTACATTAGTCTCCCAAAGTATTGGAATTACAGGCATGAGCCACCATGCCAAGCTTCAGCATTTATATTTAAATAGAATATAAATAGCTTTATTAGATGTTCAGGAACATATAGCAAAATTATACAATTACTTAAGCAGTTCTAGGAATGAGACTGTTTTTAATTTTCTTTACTGGCAACTTTATTTTATCCACAGGACACATTTTACTAAAGTTAATATTAAAACATTTGAAAATTAAATTTTAGGCCTGGCGTGGTGGCTCAAGCCTGTAATCCCAGCACTTTAGGAGGCTGAGGTGGGTGGATCATGAGGTCAAGAGATTGAGACCATCCTGGTCAAAATGGTGAAATCCCGTCTCTACTAAAAATACAAAAAATTAGCTGGGCATGGTGGCGTGTGCCTGTAATCCCAGCTACTCAGGAGGCTGAGGCAGGAGAATTGCCTGAACCCAGGAGGTGGAGGTTGCGGTGAGCCGAGATTGCGCCATTGCACTCCAGCCTGGGTAACAAGAGTGAAACTCTGTCTCAAAAAAAAAATAAAAAAATTAAATTTTAGACATGAAAATATGCAACAAAAACAGGAAGTATTTTTATTATAAAACAGGTTCTTAGTAAATTCTCAGACTTTCTGAGGCATATCAGAACTTCTACATCAAACGTTGCATTCATTTGGGGGATACTAATACATTTTAAGTGCTGAGAGTATTTGTAGTATTTACAATATACTGAAGACACCATTGTACTATGACATGGTAAAAGCCCCATAAAACTGCATACTCAACCATACCTGGCTTTCTGTTGAAACTGCTCTCTATAACCCAAATGTGAATATATAATTAAGGACTGTAATTTCCACCCTACCCAGACAATGCATAAACAAATGCTAATCTTGACTTTTGTGAACCACTTAAGTAACAATCAGAATGTCAAAAGTCCCCTGGCCCTCAGAGTGTCTGGGGCCCCTCACCCTCATCTTCACCTAGAAATCCACTGGAATGTCTGGAACCCCTCACTCTCATCTCCGCCCAGAAGGTGATTTACAGAATCCACTAGCCCTTAGAACGTCTGAAGCCCCTCACTCCTACCCCTGCCCCTCACCCTCACTCCGGAGGTGGTTTTATGGGTATAAAAGGTCTTAACACCCTCCTTTCAGGGCCACGGGTTGGAGAGACTTGAGTCCTCCTTGGCTGCCAACAATAAAGACCCTGCAATTTGGCATACTTTTGTCTTGGTTTTGACTTTCTATGCTTGAGCCAGTACAACATTTTGGAGGTCCCACCGAGATTTTATTTTCATCCATCACCAGACAAAAGCCATCTCAGAGTCTCGCCCGGGTGGCCGCTCCCACCTTGGGGACCTATAGGGGAGGAACCCTCTGAGATGTTCCAGGGGCCCAGAATTAAAAAGGTTTTTCCGTCTACCCAACCCCAGTGGGACCCCAACACCTTGGGGGGTCACCAGGCTCTGAACTCTTTTCACTGGTATCTTTTAGAAGGGGCTAGGGGAGTGGCCCACAAGCCCACTAACCTCTCCAAGGTAGGGACTGTAACTCAGGGTCCGCAGAAGTCGCCGGCTGCCTTCCTTGAGTGTCTACAAGACACTTATTTCACCTACACTCCTATTGACCCTGAGACTCCAGAAAATCAGCAGGCCACTGATCTGGCTTTTGTTTCCCAGTCAGCCCCAGATATTAAAAGAAAGTTACAGAAGTTAGAGGGATTCCAGGAAATAAATTTATCCCAGTTGCTAGAAATAGCCCAGAAAGTTTTTAATAACAGGGATACTCCTGGAGCCGTACAAAACAAAAAAGGTTACTAAGGCAGTAATAGCAGCCCTTCAGGAGACACGAGTCACTCCATGAGGGCAGGGGCCTTGTAAAAGGGCTCCCGGGGTCCCTGGCCCCCAAGCCCCCATTAGGAAGAAACAAATGTGTGTACTATTAAAAAAATTATAAAGAATGAGTGCCCCGAGAGAAAAAGACCAGTAACCTCTCAGGACATGCCTCCAAGGGCTATCCTCAATTTAGAAGGTCAGGATTGTCAGGGCTGGAGCTCTTATTTGCTAAGCCCCCAGAAGCCCAGGGTCACTTTAAGAGTTGGGGACAAATCTGTCAGCTTCCTAGTCAACACCGGTTGGCCCACTCAGTCCTTAGCCTCTAGGACCACTATCCAGTAGAAAAACAATTATCCAGGGGGCCACAGGAAAAACCACAATAAGCCCTTAAACCACCAACCGATCGTTAATCTGGGGAATGGCACCGTCACCCACTCCTTAGTCATTCCAGAGTGTCCATACCAACTCCTAGGACAGGACTTACTCCACAAACTTCAAGCAAATATTTCTTTTGGTGAAAGTCAGGCTTGCCTCTCAATTCCTCCTCCCTTGGCATCAGGGCCACCTCAGCAAATTCTCATCACCTGTGCTCTGTCAGACAAGTATCTCTTGCAAGAAACTTTATCCTCAGAGACAGATCAACCGCCAACATTAGACCTCCACAAATTCTAAAAGAATGTACCCGGAGTGTGGGCTGAGACAAATTCCCCAGGCTTGGCAAGTCACCGTACCCCAGTTGTGGTTCAGCCATTGGCAACAGCAACTCCAATCCAGGTATGACAGTATCCCATCATAAGCCAGGAAGCCAGATGGGGAATTGCTCCACATATAACCAGACTCCTAAAAGGAAGGATCCTTACTACCTATAAGTGCCCCTAAAATACCCCCTTACTCCCAGTCTTAAAACCAGGCACAAAAGACTATCAGCCTGTGCAGGACTTAAGGAAGGTAAACAAACGAGTGGAAACTGTCCACCCTATGGGTCCAAATCTGTACATGCTCCTAAGTCTCTTGGGCCCAGAACACCACCATTACACTGTCTTGGATCTCAAGGATGCATTCTTTTACATCCCACTGGCCCCTGTTGGCCAGCCCATATCTGCATTTGAATGAACAGACCCTGATAATGGGGTCTTGGGGCAACTCACTAGGACAAAACTGCCTCAGGGGTTCAAAAACTCCCCTACTCCGCTTAATAAGGCACTTAGCCAAGATCTTGCCACCTTCCAAGCTGAGTTCCCCGACTGCACCCTCTCCAATATGTGTATGACTTACTCTTGGCTACAAAAACCCAGGAGGCCTGTAAAGAGACCACCCAGTCATTATTAAAGACCCTACAGACTTTAGGTTACCGGGTCTCGGCTAAAATGGCTGGACTCTGCCAAGCGAAAGTTACTTACCTGGGCTATATCATAGAGAAGGGCAACCGGGCACTGGCACCAGCTGAGTCCAGGTGGTGCTGCAAATATCCACCCCCACCATGAAACGCCAAGTTCAAGAATTCCTTGGGGCAGTGGGTAATGCAGGCTATGGATTTTGGGATTCACCGAGATAGCCAAGCCTCTGTATGCCTGCAATGGAGGAAATCAGCCCTTGACTTGGACAGAGATAAAGCAACAGGCTTTTGACAAGCTCAAAACTGCCCTGACTACGGCCCCAGGCTTGGCCTTGCCAGACATCTCTAAACCCTTCTAGTTTGTGCATAAAAGACAGGAAGTTGCTAAGGGGGTGCTCACCCAGAGTTGGGACCGTTGTCCCGGTCAGTCACCTACCTTTCAAAAAGACTTAATCCCGTAGCCTCTGGGTGGTCAACTTGTCTAAGGTTGGTGGCAAATACTAGCCCTGTTAGTCAAGGAAGCAGATGAACTAACCTTGGAGCAGAAGTTAAACTTAGTAGCACCCCATGCGGTGAAGTCACTACTCCAAGAAGCTCTGGGAAAATGGATGTAAAATGCTCGCATGGTTCAGTATCAGGCTTTACTTTTAAACCAGCATTGCATAAAGTTTTTAAAGGCTACAGTTTTAAATCTGCCATGCTGCTACGAGCCAGCGAGCCAGAGGAGCCCATACATAACTGCCAACAGATGATGGACGTCCTCCACGCTGCTCAACCAGACCTGACCAACATCCCCCTGCAAAACCCAGAAAAGGTTCTGTATACAAATGGCAGCAGTTTTCATGGTCAACAGAGTCAGGTATGCTGGGGCAGCCGTGGTCACCCTAAAGCAGGTTGCCTGGGCCCAGGCTCTTCCACATAGAACCTCGGCCCAAAAGGCAGAATTCATACCTCTGACAAAGGCCTTAGACTGGGTAGAGGGAAAAAACTGTTAACATCTACACGGATAGCCGGTATGCCTTTGCTACGGCTCATGTACATGGAGCCATTTATAAAGAAAGGGAACTACCTACCTTAGAGAGAAAAAATATCAAAAAAAAAAAAAAAAAAAAAAAATCCTAGCCCTACCAGAGGCTGTATGAAAGCCCAAGGCAGTGGCATTAATACACTGCAAAAGACACCTGAAGGGAAACTCACCAGCAGTGAGGGGAAATAGGGCGGCTGACCTACAAGCCAGACAGGCAGCCTTGGGACCAGTAAAACCTCTGACCCTTCTTGTAACTCTGCCAGCACCAACCCTGCCCCCTACCCCTAAGTACTCACGTGATAAAAAAAACTTTGCTAAAAAACAAGGGAGAACACAAAATTCCACAGAATAATGAATTCTACCAGACACAAAAATTGTGGTCCCTGAGGCTCTAGGACGGGCCCTAGTTAAGGACACACACCAGGCTACACACTTAAGACAGACCAAACTAACTAAGCTGCTAAAAGCCAAATACTACATTCCCCACTTACATAAACTTACCAAAAAAATTACTACTCGGTGTAATATATGTGCCCGAGTAAATCCGGGAGGGAACAGGTCTAGACAGGTAGAAGTAAGACTCAGAGGGGCTAGCCCTGGGGAGCACTGGGAAGTAAATTTCACTAAAATAAAACCCCCAGCAAACAACTGCAAATACCTCCTGGTGTTTATAGACACATTCTCTGGATGGGGCAAAGCCTTCCCCACTAAGTCCAAGACTGCTTTGGTGGTCACAAAAAAAATATTACAGGACCTTGTTCCTCGGTTCCGCCTCCCTCCTTTACTGCACAAATTTCTCAGGGCCTAACCAAGGCCCTGGGTATATCCTGGAAATTACACTGTGCCTATCATCCCCAAAGTTCAGGGCAAGTCGAACAAATAAACTGGACCTTAAAAAACTCTGACATAGTTTATCCTAGAAACCGGTAAAAACTGTGTCAACCTGCTTCCTTTTGTCCTCCTCTGCATCCAATGAACACCCTATCAGAAAGGTGTCTCCCCTTTTGCAGTCATGTTCAGTAGGCCCCCTCCCTTACTCCCCAGACCCGTGTCCTTAAGGCCTTACAGGCGCTCCAGTCAGTTCAATCCCAGATACAGCAGCTCATTAAGGACACCCGTACCACCCCATTGGACCTCTCAGACCAGCCAACACACCCCTTCCAGCCCGGAGACTGTTTTTGTTAAAAAATTCGCCACCTCCGGCCTCACTCCCCGTTGGAAGGAACCCTACACGGTTATCCTGACCACACCCACCACACTCAAGGTGGATGGACTAACGGCTTAGATTCATCACACCCACGTTAAAACTGCCCCACCGGAAGGACAATGGAGCATCAACACTCATCTCCCGATTCGCTAAAGCTAAGACTGGTGTGCTCTTCGCAGTCACCTCCCTTGACCCCCTAATCTGTGCTGTGAATCCCTATAGCAACCCCCGCCCCCAGAACCCACCAACTATCAACTTGTCCTCACAGATGACTCCACTGAAAAGTATGTTAGTTCTTTAACTGGGAAGGAATCCACCCTAGTCAACTTAACCCTGGAGTACATTCCAAAGAACCCCATTACCTTCTCCCTAGACCTCTGTGCCCTCCTGGGCCCCAACATAAATTTCAGAACAAGTGAAAGTGTAGCTGGGTGTGGCAGTTCAGGGGCAGAGCAACAACTATCTGTGCTCAGAATCCATCACACACACACACACACACACACACACACACACACACACACACACACACAAAAGGAACTGTGGAGACTTAAATAAAGTCTTTTGCCCTATTGGGGCTGTGAAACTATCTCCGCTATATCAGGGTACACCAAAAGCATAAACTAATAATATTAAGGTCTCAAAATGAGCCATTCAAACAAACAATACTAACCTGTTAAAAAAATCAATAATTTAATTCCTGTAAATAAAACAAGGGGGGAATGTGTTATGGTAAAAGCCCCATAAAACTGCATACTCAACCATACCTCAGCTTTCTATTGAAACTGCTCTCTATAACCCAAATGTGAATAAGTAATAAGGACTGCAATTTCCACCCTACCCAGACAATATGTAAACAAATGCTAATCTTGACTTTTGTGAACCACTTAAGCAACAATCAGAATGTCAGTCAAAAGTCCCCTCCCTGGCCCTCGGAATGTCGGGAGCCCCTCACCCTCATCTTCGCCCAGGAGGTGATTTACATAATCCACTAGCCCTCAGAACGTCTGAAGCCCCTCACTCCCACCCCTGCCCCTCACCCTCACTCCCGAGGTGGTTTTATGGGTATAAAAGGTCTTGACACCCTCCTTTCGGGGCCATGGGTTGGAGAGACATGAGTCCTCCTTGGCCGCTGGCAATAAAGACCCTGCAATTTGGCATACTTCTGTTTTAGTGTTAACTTCCCATGCTTGGTTCAGTACAACAGTACTAATACAGTTCACGTCGGATAAACCCAAGTTTAAAATTCATGCCACAAGCTTCCAATTCAAGGTACAGCTAATGTAATAACATTTTCTCATGTCGTTTTTTTCTTCTGAAGAGAAGCTGAATAATAAATAAATAATAATTTAAGCACATGGAATGATGCCATCTTCTTTCTTACAGTAGTAATATATTTTAAACCCCAAATACTTCATATCATGGAATTTGACCAAGATATACAAAGGTGCCTAAATACAGCAGAGCCAGGAAGTTTTCTTTCTGTAGATTTCATTCACTTATAATTATTTTAGTATAGATATATAAAGGGAACGATTTCAGATTGTTGGACAATGGAAATCTCAGTGTGTTGTTATCTACATTTAAGTAGCAGCACACCCTAACCCAGGCAATGGCAAGTATATGCTCTTGTCTGCTTCCACTTGGCAGGTCTTTTCCAGGTTACAGAAACCAGTTTATAAGGCTACAATAGTGTTTCAACCTACCTTTGAAAGTTTCTATAGTAGTAGTTTTGAAATCTAAATCAGTCTGTTTTTTTCTTACTCTTTACTGGGTAGTTCAAATACAATAGATAATGTTTTAAATTGTTTGATAGACTTCATTTTTTTAAAGAGCAGTTTTAGGTTGATAGCAAAGTTGAGAAAAAGTCACAGAGATTTTTCATGTACCTCCCAGAAAGTACCTGGTCTCTGCCATTATCAATATACCCCACATTTATTACAACTGATGAACCAACACTGATGCATCATTATTGTCCAAAGACCATAGTTTATATTAGTTTTTACTTTTTTAAACATCTTATCAGTGTTTTATTAAAGTGACTAATGGTATTTATAGTACCGTTACTGGTAAGACATAAACAAGAAATTCCTATGTTTAGGAGTTAAAAGAATATTTTAGAGAGCTTTTCCCCCCATAACTAGAAAAGCTATAAAATTCACACTAAACACAGATATAATGAGATTGTATGTTAATGTATGTAATGACAGTGATGTTTGACAACATCAGTAATATAGTAAGTGCATTGAGTACAGGAATGAAGAAAAAGAAGATTTCAAGACAGAAGCCTATCATTGACTTGAATTTTGGATATCTCAAACACCAAAGGGTATTTTCTACAAGCGATGCCATAATTTTTTCCTATCCAATTAGTCCAAATCTCTAAAGTCTTTCAAACTGTGATCCAGAAAGAAAAGTTTTCAGTGTAAAACAGTCTGTTCAGAAAAATCTAATCCATTCTGTCATATATGTGTTTAAAACTTCAAGTAATTTAAATCCAAGTAATTTCTTAAATAGCAACACATTTACAGACTAAGCTTCAAAGACAGAGAAAAATTTATTTAAAATAATGGATATACTCTTCTGTTCAAAGACATCAAACAGAAGACATAAAACTGTAATCACAAAAGTGGTATGTACCAGGAAAAAAAAAAAAAAGAAAAAAAGAAAGGAAAAGAAAAAGGTGGTTCAGTATTAGTAATGTATTCTTTCCAAAAAAGAAACAAAAACAAGACAGATTGCCCTAATATGTCCCCGGTCAAAGGATATGCTGAGACCTAATGGATGAAAGAAGAACGAGAGAAACACGATTTTGAAGTAAAGGTAGAGCTGCTTAACCACACACTTATAACTCTTTCTACTCTGTGCATAATAATTACTAGGGTTTGTCTTCTTTTCTGTAAAGTAATGCAAGTTGATACCAATAACAAAACTTTCAGCATGAAACATTGTTAACTTTATCAATTTAATGATTGATAAATATTAAATGCTTAAGCCTATATCACTTTGGAATGTAGTAGAAAATGCAGTATATAACAGTAATTTATGACAAATAGTCAAGTTACTACATGCATTCTTATTTATTTTACAAAGTAAGTAATTCATAAAATGGTACAGAAGGCTTGTATGAAGTCTAAAAAGAAAATGTTTCCATAATTTTAAAAGTGAAGGTTTTAAACTTTAAATTGAGCATGTTTAAGGACACTTTTCTTTAAACTTGGAAGATTTATATATATATATATATAATATACACATAATTTATATATAATATTTAATATATAAATCTAATATATATAAAGTGCAATGATTTGTAATATATATCATATATCATTGCAATAAAATATATAATAATATATATTTGATTGCACTTTAAGTTATGGGGTACATGTGAAGAACATGCAGGATTGTGGCATACATAAATATATGGCAATGTGGTTTGCTGCCTCCATCCCCCCATCACCTCTATCTGACATTTCTCCCCTTGTTATCCCTCCCCAATCTCCCTACCCATCACTGTCCCTTCCCTATTCCCCCTCAACAGACCCCAGTGTGTGATGCTCCCCTCCTTGTGTCCATGTGTTCTCATTGTTCAACACCCACCTATGAGTGAGAACACACAGTGTTTGTTTTTCTGTTCTCGTGTCACTTCACTGAGGATGATGGTTTCCTACACAGGACACGAACTCATCATTTTTTATGACTGCATAGTATTCCATGGTGCATATGTACCACAATTTCCTTGTCCAGTCTATCGTCAATGGGCCTTTGGGTTAGTTCCAGGTCATTGCTATTGTAAACAGTGCATCAATGAACATATGTGTGCATGTGTCTTTGTAATAGAATGATCTATAATCCTTTAGATATATACCCAGTTTGACACTCCCACCAACAGTGTAAAAGTGTTTCTATTTCTCCACATCCTCTCCAGCATCTGTTGCCTCCAGATTTTTTAATGATTGCCATTCTAACTGGTGTGAGATGGTATCTCAATGTGGTTTTGATTTGCATTTCTGTAATGACCAGTGATGATGAGCATTTTTTCATATGTTTTTTGGCCTCATGTATGTCTTCTTTTGAAAAGTGTTCATATCCTTCTCCCACTTTTGAATGGTTTTGTTTGTTTTTTTCTTGTAAATCTGTTTTAGTTCTTTGTAGATTCTGGATACTAGCCCATTGTCAGATGGGTAGATAGCAAAAGTTTTTGCCCATTCTGTTGGTTGCCGATTCACTCTAATGATTGTTCTTTTGCTGTACAGAAGCTCTGGAGTTTAATTAGATGCCAATTGTCTATTTTGGATTTTGTTGCCAATGCTTTTGGTGTTTTAGTCATGAAGTCCTTGCCTATGCCTATGCTCTGAATGGTTTTGCTCAGGTTTTCTTCAAGGGTTTCTATGGTGTTAGGTCTTATGTTTAAGTGTTTAATTCATCTGGAATTAATTTTAGTGTAAGGTGTCAGAAAGGGGTCCAGTTTCTACTTTTCTGCACATGGCTAGCAAGTTTTCCCAACACCATTTATTAAACAGGAAATCCTTTCCCCATTGCTGGTTTTTGTCAGGTTTGTCAAAAATCAGATGGTTGTAGATGTGTGGCATTGCATCTGAGGCCTCTGTTCTGTTCCATTGGTCTATATCTCTGTTTTGGTACCAGTACCATGCTGTTTTGATTACTGTGGCCTTGTAGTATAGTTTGAAGTCAGGTAGTGTAATGCCTCTAGCTTTGTTCTTTTTGCTTAAGATTGTCTTGGCTATGCAGGCTCTCTTTTGGTTCTGTATGAAGTTTAAGGTGTTTTTTTCCAGTTTTGTCAAGAGGTAACTTGACAGGGATAGCATTGAATCTATAAGTTACTTTGGGCAGTATGGCTATTTTCACAATATTGATTCTTCCTAACAATAAACATGGAATATTCTGCCATCTGTTTGTGTCCTCTCTAATCCTTGAGCAGTTGTTTGTAGTTCTCCTTGAAGAAGTCTTTACATCTGTTGTTAGTTGTATTCCTAGGTATTTTATTCTCTTTGTAGCAATTGTGAAAGGCAGTTCATTCTTGATTTGGCTGTCTTTAAGTCTGTTATTGGTTATAGGAATGCTTGTGATTTCTGCACATTGATTTTGTATCCTGAGACTTTGCTGAAGTTGCTTATCGGTTTCAGGAGATTTTGGGCTGAGATGATGGGGTCTTCTAAATATACAATCATGTCATCTGCAAATAGAGACAGTTTGACTTCCTCCTTTCCTAATTGAATACCCTTTATTTCTTTTTCTTGCCTGATTGCTCTGGCTAGAACTTCCAATACTATATTGAATAGGAATGGTGAGAGAGGGAATCCTTGTCTAGTGCCAGATTTCAAAGGGAATGCTTCCAGTTTTTGTTCATTCAGTATAATATTGGCTGTGGGTTTGTCATAAATAGCTTTTATTATTTTGAGATTCGTTCTGTCAATACCTAGTTTATTGAAAGTTTTTAGAATACAGGGCTGTTGAATTTTGTTGAAGGACCTCCCTGTATCTATTGAGACAATCATGTAGTTTTTGTCTTTCATTCTGTTTATGTGGTGGATTACATTTAGACTTGCGTATGTTGAACCAGTCTTGCATCCCCAGGATGAAGCCTACTTGATCGTAATGAATAAGCTTTTTCATGTGCGGTTGCAATCCGTTTGCCAGCATTTTATTCAAGATTTTTGCATCTGTGTTCATTATGGATACTGACCTAAAGTTTTTTTTTTTTTTTTCTTGAGTCTCTGCTGGGTTTTGGTATAAGAATGATGTTGGTCTCATGAAATGATTTGGGAAGAATTCCCTCTTTACGGATTGTTTGGAATAGTTTCAGAAGGAGTGGTACCAACTTCTCTTTTTATGTCTGGTAGAATTTGGCTGTGAACCCATCTGCCCCTGGGCTTTTTTTCGTTGGTAGGCTATTAATTGGTAGGCTCAACTTCAGCCCTTGTTATTGGTCTATTCAGGGTTTTGACTTCTTCCATTTCTTCCAGGTTTACTGGTTTGTGTGTATAGAGTTGTTTGTCGTAATCTCTGATGGTAGTTTTTATTTCTGTGGAGTGTATGATATCCCTTTAATTGCATCTATTTGATTTTTCTCTCTTTTCTTTTTTATTAATGTGGCTAGTATTCTGTCTATTTTGTTGATCTTCCCAAAAATCCAGCTCCTGAATTTATAGATTTTTTTCAAGGGTTTTTCGTGTCTCTATCTCCTTCAGTTCTGTTCTGATCTTAGTTAATTCTTGTCTTCTGCTAGGTTTTGAGTTTTTTGATCTTGCTCCTCTAGCTCTTTCAGTTTCGATGATGGGATGTTGATTTTAAATCTTTCCTTGCTTCTCATGTGGGCATTTATTGCTATAAATTTTCCTCTAGACACTGCTTTAAATGTGTCCCAAAGATTCTGGTATGTTGTGTCTTCGTTCTTGTTGGTTTTGAAGAACATCTTTATTTCTGCCTTCATTTCGTTGTTTATCCAGTCAACATTCAAGAGCCAGTTGTTCAGTTTCCATGAAGTTGTGCAGTTCTGAGTTAGTTTCTAAATCCTGAGTTATAATTTGATTGCACTATGGTCTGAGAGACTGTTTGTTATGATTTCCGTTCTTTTGCATTTGCTGAGGAGTGATTTACTTCCAATTATATGGCCAATTTTAGAGTAGGTGTGATGTGCCGCTGAGAAGAATGTATATTCAGTGGCTTTGGGTTGGAGAGTTCTATAAATGTCTATTAGGTTTGTTTGGTCTAGGTCTGAGTTCAAGTCCTGAATATCCTTGTTAATTTTCTGTCTCATCGATCTGTCTAATATTGACAGTGTAGTGTTAAAGTCTCCCAGCATTATTGTGTGGGATTCTAAGTCTCTTTGTAGGCCATTAAGAACTTGCTTTATGTGTCTGGGTGCTCCTGTATTGGGTGCATATATATTTAGGATTGTTAGCTCTTCTTGTTGCATTGATCCTTTTACCATTATGTAATTCCCTTCTTTGTCTCTTTTGATCTTTGTTGGTTTAAAGTCTATTTTATCAGAGACTAGGATTGCAACTCTGCTTTTTTTTGCTCTCCATTTTCTTGGCAAATCTTCCTCCATCCCTTTATTTTGAGCCTATGTGTATCCTTGCATGTTAGATGGGTTTCTTGGATACAGCACACCGATGTAAACCTTTTAAGATTTATTTACATATTTTTATGAAGTTAAATTGGAGTTAAGATAAATATTTTAGGTCGGTAAAAATGGAAATAACTGTAATTAAAATATTACCTATATTTTTTCTACCTTTTACAATACCACTAATTAACAACTTTATTTAGAGAAGTCAGCTGAAATATGCTTAAGTTGAATTAAAAGCTATTATTTATTATATCTGATACGATTTGGATCTGTGTCCCCATCCAAATCTCATGTCAAATTGTAATCCCCAGTGTTGGAGGTGGGGGCTGCTGGGAGGTGACTGACTAATGGGGGGTGGTTTTTCATCTATGATTTAGCACCATCCCCTTGGCACTGTTCTTGTGATTGTTAGTGAGTTGTCATGAGATCTGGTTGTTTAAAAGTATGTAGCACCTTCCCTATGTCTCTTACTCCTGCTCTGGACTGCTTCCCTTTTGCCTTGTACCATGATTCTAAATTTCCTGAGGTCTACCCAGGAAGAGAAGCCACCATGCTTCCTGTATAGCCTGCAGAATTGTTAGCCAATTAAACATCTTTTCTTTTTAAATTACCCAGTCTCAGGTATTTCTTTACAGTAATGTGAGAATGGACTAATACAATATCTCTTGTATACATGGGGTTTAGATTCACATTGAGATGTATAAATTCCTAAGTTATTTTTGTAGAAAAAGGCTCATAGCTCTGAAAATAGGAAAGGATAATGCTTCAATTTGCAATCATTAAATTATATTTTTTACTTTGCTTTAGCTAAGGATTATTACTCAAAGAATGGAATTCTATTAATACAACAGTGTCCTTGCAAAAATTTAACCTCACAAAAATTAATAGCCAACTAAATTAGTAAAGAAAACTTGTATTAGAAAATGGAAGGTTAGATATTAAATAAGTGCTGATATTAACATGAACACTGAAAAACCTTATTTCCAGTTTCTCCATCATTCCACTGTACAGCCAGAATTTTTGGCTATCTCCAGTTCAAATCCAAAGAGCTAGATTATTTCCTAACAGACAAATTTCTACAAGAAGAGAGAATTCAAAACAATACACAAGATTGTATGCAAGATATAATTCGTACTAATTTACAAAATTTTATTTACACGGTCTTATATAAATTCCAGAAAGATCTTGTTGATGAGTTTTGTGCCTGTATTGATCTCTGATTATCATGTGGACATCTTGACTTACTGTAGCTTCTCTTTGACTTCTAGAAAATGGTGGTAGCATGGTATTAGGAGGAAAAAAATAATCAAATATCACTGGCCAGGTAAGATTGTACAAATGAGTAAGAAAAAAAGAGTTAAATTTTGCTTGTTGAAGCTTCCAGGCCACTATGATCTATTGAAGAACATATTGACCGACATTGAATATACATGAATACTGTTTATTTATTTATTTTATTTGTTTGAGACAGGCTCTCACTCTGTTGCCCAGGGCGAAGTGCAATGGTGTGATCATAGCCCGCTGCAGCCTAAACTTCCTGCGCTCAAGCAATGCTCTTACCTCAGCCTCCTGAGTAGCTGGAATTACTGATGTATGCTACCATGTGTGGCTGTTTTTATTTTTTGTAGACATGAAATCTTACTCTGTTGCTTATGTTGGTCTCAAACTCTTGGTCTCAAGTGATCCTCCTGCCTCAGTCTCCCAAAATGTTGAAATTATATAGTTGTGAGCCAATGTGCCTGGCCAAATACCACTTCTAATAACCATTTTCATCTTTACAAATTGGTCTTTACTACAAGTTGAGTTACCAGGTAAGGCACTCATGTTTTTTAGCTTAACATAAAAAGACAACAAGTCACAAGACAAATGTTACAGTGATGGTTTAAAAATCCTGTTTGGAGGGTGGGGGCAAGATGGCCAACTAGAAACCACAGCAATCGGAGGCTTCCATTGAAAAGACCGATAGCAGCATTCGAATCCTGCACCAGCAATGGAGATATCCAGGTTCTGTCATCAGAATTGACAAGGTGGCTGATGTGACCCACAGAAAGGAAGGTAGAGCACTGTGGTGTGGCCACCCACCCTTCAGCCAAGGGAGGTGGTGAGTGAGCATGCTACCCAGGCTGGGAAAATGTGCTTTTTACATGGAGCTGTGCAACTCACAGATCAAAAGATCCCACCCCTGAGCCCACGCCACCAGGACTTCGTGTCCCAACCGTAGGGCCACACAGATTCTCAGCAGATGCTAAGCTAGAATGTGCTTAAGCCTGACAAGCTCCTGATGGGGAGGGGTAAGCATCACCACAGCTTCAGTGGGCTGTCTACTCTCTAAGCCACTTGAGTTCCTTGGGGGAGGGGCAACAGCCAACACTGGGACTGATAGCTACCTAACACACTAGGCAACAGTAGCATGGGCTGTGGGGGAAGGGGGAAGGGTAGCAGCCATCTCTATAGCTCCAGGCCATGCTTTTCACTTGCTGAAGCCAAAGAGGCTTCCCAGCTTGGTCCCAATAGGTATCCCCTACAGCCCAGCACACTGCAGTGGCAGACTGCAGCCAGAGTGCCTCTTCAAGCCTGACCTTGACCCATCCATCCTCACTGGGTGGGGCCTCCCTGCAGGAACTCCAACTCCAGCCAGGGGCTCAGAACAGAACTCTGATCTCCCTAGGACTGAGTCCCTAGAGGAAGGGGTAGCCACAGTCTGCAGACCAGCAGACTTAGTCTTTCCTCCTGCTATTTCTGACGAATCCAGGCAGCCCAGATGAGTAAATTTTCCCTCACTGAAGCACATTCCCTCACCAAGAGGCAGTTAAAGTGCTTCATTAAATGGGTCCTGTTCCCTATGCCAGCCAATTGGGTGAGACCCTCCAACAGGGGTTGTCAGACACCCTATACAGGAGCATTCCTACTGGCATCATGTTGGTGCCCCTCGAGGTCAGAAATCACAGAGGAAGGAGCAGAGCCCATCTTTGCTGTTCTCCAGCATCCTCAAATGACATTTTTAGGCATGGGAATGAACCAGATAATTGGGGCCTGAAGAGAATCCCCAGAAAACAGCAGCAGCCCTAATTCTAGAAAAGGGACCTGACTATTGCAAAAAGAAAAAAAAAAAAAAAAAAACCAAACACACAGAAAGAAACAACAGCATCAACAACAACAACAAATATCCCCACAAAAACCAGCCTCAAAGATCAATACTAGACAAATTCATGAAGATGAGGATGAATCAGTAAAAAATGCTGAAGACCCAAAAAAGCCAGAGTGCCTCTTCTCCTTCAAATGATCACAGTGCCTCTTCAGCAAGGGCATAGAGCTGGACAGAGGATGAGATGGATGAATTGACAGAAGTAGCTTGAGAAGGTGGGTGATAACAAACTGCACTGAACTAAAGGAGCATGTTCTAACCCAATGGAAAGCTTGATAAAAGGCTACAGGAGCTGCTACCTAGAATAATCATTTTAGATAGGAACATAAATGACCTGATGGAGCTGAAAAACAAGTATCAGTAGGTGGGAATTAAACAAGTGGAAGAAATGATATCAGAGTTTTAAGGGCTTCTTGCTGAAATGAGACATGCAGACAAAATTAAAGACAAAAGAATAAAAAGGAATTGACAAAACCTCCAAGAAATATGGAACTGTGTAAAGAGACAAAACCTATGATTGATTAGAGTACCTGAAAGAGACAGAAAGAATAAAACCAGGTTGGAAACATACTTCAGGACATTATCCAGGAGAGCTTCCACAACCTAGCAAGATAGGACATTCAAATTCAGGAATACAGAGAACACCATTAAGATACTCCATGAGAAGATCAACCCTAAGACACAGAATCATCAGATTCTCCAAGGTTAAAATGAAGGAAAATATGTTAGGGCAGCCAAAAAGAAAGACCAGCTCCCCTACAAAGGGAAGCCCATCAGATTAACAGTGGACCTCTCAGCAGAAACCCTGCAAGCCAGAAGAGAGTGGGGGCCAATATTCAACATTGTTAAGTAAAAGAATTTTCAACCTAGTATTTCATATCCAGCCAAACTAAGCTTCATAAGTGAAGGAGAAATAAAATCTTTTCTAGACAGGCAAATTCTGAGGGACTTTGTCACTACTAGACCTGTCTTGTGAGAGCTCCTGAAGGAAGCACTAAAAATAGAAAGAAAAAAACCAGTACCAGCCACTGCAAAAACATACAAAAATAGAAAGACCAATGAGACTATGAAGAAACTGTATCAACTAGTGTGCAAAATAACCAGCTAGCATCATGATGATGGGATCAAATTCACAAGTAACAATATTAACCTTAAATGTAAATGGGCTAAATGCCCTAAGTAAAAGACATAGACTGGCCAATGGGTAAAGAGTCAAGACACATCAGTGTGCTGTATTCAGACAACCCATCTCACATGCAAAGACACACACAGGGTCAAAACAAAGGGATGGAGGAAAATTTACCAAGTAAATGGAAAGAAAAAAAAAGCAGTGGTTGCAACCCTAGTCTCTGATAAAACAGACTTTAACAAACAAAGATAAAAACAAACAAAAAAGGGCATTACATAATGGTAAGCAGATCAATTCAACAAGAAGGATTAGCTATCCTAAATATATATGCATCCAATAAAGGAGCACTTGGATTTGTAAAACAAGTTCTTAGAGATCTACAAAGAGATTTAGACTTCCACACAATAATAGTGGGAGACTTTAACACCCCACTGTCAATATTAGACAGATTAAAACATTAACAAGGATATTCAGGACTTGAACTCGGCTCTGGATCAAGTGGATCTAATAGACAAGTACACAATTCTGCATCCCAAATCAATAGAATGTACGTTTTTCTCAGTGCCACATGGTATTCATTCTAAAATAGACCATGTAATTGGAAGTAAAACACTCCTCACCAAATGCAAATTAACTGAAAAAATAACAAACAGTCTCTCAGACCACAGTGCAAACCAATTAAAACTCAGGATTAAGAAACTCACTCAAAACCACACAACTACATGAAAACTGAACAACGTACTCCTGAGTAACTCCTGGGTAAATAATAAAATTAAGGCAGAAATCAAGAAGATCTTTGAAACCAATAAGAACAGACAACATACCAGAATCTCTGGGATGCAGCTAAAGCAGGGTTAAGAGGGAAATTTATAGCAGTAAATGCCCATATCAGAAAGCTAGAAAGACCTCAAATCAAAACCCTAACATCACAATTAAATGAGCTAGAGAAGCAAGAGCAAACAAATCCAAAAGCTAGCAGATGACAAGAAATAACTAAGATCAGAGGAGAACCGAGAAGATAGAGAAATGAGAAATCCTTCAAAAAAATCAATGAATCCAGTAGCTGGTTTTTTGAAAAGATTAACAAAATAGCCCACTAGCTAAACTAATAAAGAAGAAAATGGAAAAGAATCAAATAGACACAATAAAAAATGATAAAGAGGATGTTACAACTGACCCAAAGAAATACAAACTCAGAGAATACTACAGACACCTCTATGCAAATAAACTAGAGAATCTAGAAGAAATGGATAAATTCTTGGACACATACACCCTCACCAGGAAGAAGTCGAATCCCTGAATAGACTGATAGCAAGTTCTGAAATTGAGGCAGTAATTAATAGCCTACCAACCAAAGAAAGACCCAGGACCAGATGGATTCACAGCCATATTCTACCAGAGATACAAAGAGGACCAAGTACCATTCCTTCTGACAGTATTCCAAGCAATTGAAAAGGAGGGACTGCTCTCTGACTCACTTTATGAAGTCAGCATCATCCTGATACCAAAACATGTCAGAGACATAACAACAAAAAATTTCAGGCCAATATCTTTGATGAACATCGATGTGAAATAATCAATAAAATACTGAAAAACTGAATCCAGCAGCACATCAAAAAGCTTATCCACCACTATCAAGTCAGCTTCATCCCTGGGAAGCAAGGCTGTTTCATCATATGCAAATCAACAAATTTAATCAATCATGTAAACCGAACAAACAACAAAAAACACATGATTATCTCAATAGACTACAGAAAATTCAACACCCCTAGATGTTAAAAACTCTCAATAAACTAGGTATTGATGGAACATATCTCAAAATAATAAGAGCTATTTATGACAAACCCGCAGCCAATATCAAACTGAATGGGCAAAAGTTGGAAGCATTCTTTTTTTTTTTTAAAGAGAAAAAGAAGGGGAAAAAAAGAAAAAGAAGGAAAAAGGAATATTACTTCATTCCTAAAATGGTTTTCAATAATGGCCGATCAATATTTTGAGTGTTTAAAGTGGTTAATGCATATTTTATGTGTTTAAAATGGAGACCTCTATTGTGTTTATTTGTTCTGGCTCTGAGTTCAAGTCCTGGATATCATTATCAATTTGTTGTCTCGTTGAATCTAAATATCATTATGCGTCTTATGTATCTGGGTGTTAAGATCACTTATTGTTACATTAATCCTTTTACCCTTGCATCCTTGTAGCTTTGAAATCTATTTTATTAAGTGTGAGAATTGCAACTCCTGCTTTTTATTTATTTATTTTTGCTCTCCATTTGATTGGTGAGTTTTTTTCCATCCCCTTGTTTTGAGTCTTTGTATATCTTTAGATATATCGTTAGATTTTGTGGATAATGTATATTTTGTGTGTTTAAAATGGAGAGCGCTATTGAGTTTATTTGTTCTGGATCTTAGTTCCAGTCCCGGATATTGTTATCAATTTTCTGTCTTGTTGAATCTAAATCTCATTATGGGTCTTATGTATCTGGGTGTTAAGATCTCTTATTATTACATTAATCCTTTTACCCTTGTATCCTTGTAGCTTTGAAATCTATTTTGTCAAATGTGAAAATTGCTACTCCTGCTTTTTATTTATTTTTGCTCTCCATTTGGGTGGTACATTTTTTTTTTTCCAACCCTTTATTTTGAGTCTATGTATATCTTTGGATATACCATTAGATTTTGTCTGTATCTTTTGATTGGGAGATTTGGTCGATTTAAATTTAGGGTTGCTGCCATTTGATATTAACTGGCTATTTTGTCCTTTCATTGTTAAAAATTCTTCTTTATGTTAATGCTCTTTACTTTTTGGTGTATTTTTAGAAAGGGTCATACTGGTTGTTCCTTTCTGTGTATAATGCTTCTTTTAGAAGTTCTTGTAAAGCAGGCCTGGTGGTAATAAAATCTCTGAGTACTTGCTTATTCCTAAAAGATTTTATTTTTCCTTCAAATGTAAAGCTTAAATTGGCAGGATATGAAATTCTGGGCTGAAAGTTCTGTTGATTAAGTATATTGAATATTGGCCCCCACTCCCTTCTAGCTTGTAGGGTTTCCGTTGAGAGATCTGCTGTAAGCCTAATAGGCTTACCTTTATGGGTAACTTGATCTTTCTCTCTGGCTGCCCTTAATATTTTCTCCTTCGTTTCGATCTTGGTGAATCTAACGATTATGTGCCTTGGGGTTGGTCTTCTTGAGGAATATCTTTGTGGTGTTCTCTGTATTGCCTGGGGTTGAATAGTGTCCTGCTTTGCTAAATTAGGAAAATTTTCCTGGATAATGTCCTGGAGAGTATTTTCCAGCTTGAATTCATTCTCTCCGTCACATTCAGGTACACCAATCAAGCGTATATTAGGTCTTTTCACATAGTCCCATATTGCTTGGAGACTTTGCTCATTCCTTTTTATCCTTTTTTCTCTATTGTTGTCTTGTCATTTTGTTTCATTAAGTTGGTCTTCGACCTCTGATACCCTTTCTTCTGCTTGATCCATTCGGCTGTTTAAGCTTGTACATATTTCACTAAGTTCTTGTGTTGTATTTTTCAACTCCATAAGTTCATTTGTATTCCTCTCTATATTGTCTATTCTTTTCAACATTTCATCTAACCTTTTTTCCAAGTTCTTAGTTTCTTTACATTGGGTTAGAACAAGTTCCTTTAACTCCCAGAAGTTTCTTATCATCCACCTTTTACAGCCTACTTCAGATAATGGAACACAGTCCTTTTCCATCAGGGCTTGTTCGGTTGCTGATGAGTCCTTTTCCATCAGGGCTTGTTCCGTTGCTGATGGGTTCTGATTTTGAGTATACTCGGCCTTCGTAGGCTGTTTTTTTCCCTTCATTGTAGATGAACCGCCTTTCTAATTAGTTTTCTGAGTCGACGTCCGACTTATTGATTCCCAGTGCTGGGATCCGAGCAACCCACTGTGGCAGCCTAAATAGCAGCGATAAGACTGATGGTGCTCTTCTGCCTGGGAATCTCTGGTCTGGCTTCCCTCTTGAGTCTGCAACAAGCGGCTCTGACTTCCTGGAGCTCCAAACTCCGGTCAGTAGGGGAAGCAGTCCCGTTGGCTCTGCATGAAGAGTTGCTGTGCCGAGACGCCAGCAAAACTGCTGCGGCGGCCACAAGAGTCGCGCTGGTGACCCGTGGGGCTCCTCCACTGGGAATCGGCTAATCGGTGAGTGATGAAAATTCGTCTACAGATGTGGCGACGTCTCTTCTCTGAGCTTTCACTGGGAGCTACAATCCTGAGCTGTTAGTGGTCGGCCATCTTGGATCCATCCTGGAAGCATTCTTTTTGAAAACCAGCACAAGACAAGGATGCCCTCTCTCACCACTCCTATTCAACATAGTATTGGAAGTTCTTGGCAGGGCAATCAGGCAAGAGAAAGAAATACAGGTATTTAAATAGAAAGAGAGGAAGTCAATTGTTTCTGTTTGCAGATGATATAACTGTGTACTTAGAAAACCCTATAGTGGTAGCCCCATAACTCCTTAAGCTAATGAGCAAGTTCAAAAAATTCTCAGGATACAAAACCAATGTGCAAAAATCACAAGAATTACTATACACCAATAATAGACAAGCAGAGAGCCAAATCATGAATGAACTCCCATTCACAATTGCTACAAAGAGAATTAAAATACCTAGGAATGCAGCTAACAAGAGATGTGACGGACATCTTCAAGAAGAACTACAAACCACTGCTCAGGGAAATAAGAGCAAATACAAACAAATGGAAAAACGTTATAACCTCATGGATAGAAATAATCAATATCATGAAATGGCCATACTGCCCAAAGTAATTTATAGATTCAATGTTATTCCTATCTAACTACCATTGACATTATTCACAGAATTAGAAAAAACTACTTTAAATTTCATATGGAACCAAAAAAAGAGTGTGTATAGCCAAGACAATCCTAAGCAAAAAGAGCAAAGCTTGAGGCATCACACTACCTGGCTTCAAACTATTACACAAGGCGACAGTAACCAAAACATTATGATACTTGTACCAAAACAGACAGACAGACCAATGGAACAGAATAGACACCTCAGAAATTACATCACACATCTACAACTATCTGATCTTCGTCAAACCAGGCAAAAACAAGCAATGAAGGATTCTCTATTTAATAAATGGTGCTGGGAAAACTGGCTAGCCATGTGCAGAAACTGAATTTGGACCCTTTCCTTACACCTTACAAAAAACTTAACTCAAGATAGATTAAAGATTTAAATGTAAAACCTACAATTGTAAAACCCTGGAAGAACACCTAGGCAATACCATTCGGGACATAGACATGGGCAAAGACTTCATGATGAAAATGCCAAAAGCAATTGCAACAAAAGCCAAAATTAACAAATGGGATCTAATTAAAGTAAAGAGCTTCTCACAGCAAAAACACTCAGAGTGAGCAGGCAACCTACAGAATGGGAGAACATTTTTGCAATCTACCCATCTGACAAATGTCTAATATCCAGAATCTGCGAGGAACTTAAACAAATTTATGAGGAAAATCCAAACAACCCCATCAAAAAGTGGGCAAAGTATATGCAGACACTTCTCAAAAGAACATTTATGTGGCCAAACAAACATGAAAACAAGCTCAACATCACTGGTCATTAGAGAAATGCAAATCAAAACCATAATGAGGCATCATCTCACACCAGTCAGAATGGTGATTATTAAAAAGTCAAGAAACGATAGATAATGGTGAGGCTGTTGAGAAATAGGAACGCTTTTACACCGTTGGAGATGTAAATTATTTCAACCATTGTGGAAGACAGTGTGGAAATTCCTCAAGGATCTAGAATCAGAAATACCATTTGACCTATCAATCCCATTATTGAGTATCTAAGTCAAGGAATATAAATCATTCTACCATAAAGACATATGCACACATATGTTTATTGCAGCACTATTTACAATAGCAAAGACATGCAACCAACCAAAATGTCCATTAATGATAGAATGGATAAGGAAAATATGGCACATATACACTATGGAATATTATGCAGCCATAAAAAAATTGAGATTATGTCCTTTGCGAAGACATGGATGAAGCAAGAAGCCATCATTCTCAGCAAACTAACATAGAAACAGAAAAACAAATGCCACATGTTCTCACTCACAAGTGGGAGTTCAGCAATGAGAACACATGGATACAGGGAGGGGAACATCACACATCAGGGCCTCTCAGGGCTGGGGGCTCAGAGAGGGTTAGCATTAGGAGAAATGCCTAATGTAGATGATGGGTTGATGGGTGCAGCAAACCACCATAACACATATATACCTATGTAACAAACCTACACTTTCTACACTTGTATTCCAGAACTTAAGGTAAAATTAAAAAAAAAACAATACTATTGAGATTTATCTTCCTTTAGAATTTCTTAAATGGTCAATTTAAAAGAAATTTTGAACCCTGTTATTAAGCTGTGCCATAATCTCAAAACCCTTATATGAAGTAACACCTCATCCAAAATCTCACCGGAGAGTGGGGACAATGTATTAAACATCTAACTCTGTTCCTAACATCCACTCCATAGTCCTAGGGCTAGAGTGGGTCCCTTTTTCCCCAATGCATTCACTTTAATGAAAGTGAATTTGGAAATACTTGTATTTAATAGGGTCACATTTGGGAATACCTGTATTTAACAGTGTACCAGCAATGGCTCGGTATATCTCTATACAAAATGGTTTGATGCAATGTGAAGAGAGGTTGAAAAATGATATTTGCTCTTCCACAGTTCTTTAAGATATATATTATTGTACTTAAAGAGTCTGGTTAACAAAAAATTAAGGGTATTACATATTCTTTACGGTTCTATGAAAGTGTTTCAACTATAGATGTAAACTACACCAAAAACACATTTTCAAGTTCACTGTAACATTGTAAAGAGCTATTAATTGTTTAATTGGTTCCATCACTTAATTAACTAGGCAAAATCCTGTTGATTCTATTGTAATATGGTTTATAAAAACAAAAGCAAACATTTATAACATTGAGGGTTAGAAAACAAATCTTGGTTTAACACTGATATAAATACAAAAACACCTTTTTAAGATTCTATTTATGTAACTTGAATTTACCATTTAAAATGGCCTTTAGTTGTTTCTACTTCTATTATTAGTTTTAAACATCTTAAAATAATTTAAAAGCAGTTGATTCAGAATACAAATCATTTGGAATAATACATCAAAGTCCTCAGAAGATTTCTCATAGAAAAAATTTGTGGTTACAACTATGCAGATCTATTAAGCCAACTTTGTGTCTAGGCACTTACATGACCAAAGTGTGTAACGCTTGTCACAATAATTTTCAAAATAAGCCAATTATAACTGCCAACCTCCACATAGTAATTTTTGAAACTTGATGCCTACTTATCTACCCAAAGGACTAACTTTCTTCCACAGGATTGCCTTCTTTTTATCTTGAAACAAAATATAAAAATAAATATAAACAAAAACAAAACGGAACAACAGAAGCCCCTACCACAAACATTTTTGTTTACTCCATACTTTGTTATAGCAGACTCTGAGGGTACAAGATCAATGCCCTAAATGTTCCTTATTGATCTTTTTCACAGCCTCAACGTATTACTCTGAACTTATATGTATTAAGTAATCATTGTTACTTTAAATACATGGAACAACAACAGCAAAAACCCCATGAAACCAAAATGCAAGGAATAAAATGGGAGAGGTAAAACATAATCTTTCTAAATGGTAGTAAATGCTTGCAAGTATGATAAACGTGGACATTTGTTTAAAAAATTAGCAGTAGTCCTACTATCTACTACGTAATAGCAAGCAAAAAACATAGAACATCTTAAATAAACATATTGGAAACAATTTGATTCAGTAAAATGTTAAAAACTGAAACTATTAATATAAATGGTTATATTTACTACATAAAAACATTATTCAAAATAGATTTTTGTAACATTTAATTATCATTTACATTCCAGGATATATAATATTTATACTTCCAGTTTATGCAGGGAGAAGTGAATTTAATTTTAAGATATATTCTCTCCAAATAAATATTTAATTTAATTTCTTTGGAAAAATGCCTTTCAATATTTAATTTAAAAAGCTGTTCAATCAACAGAGAAGGTAAATGTTTTTCACCCTCCTGAACACATATTTTTATATGAACATTCTAAGTTATTTATAGCAGTGACTGGCATTTCAAGAGTAAATGATTCATTTTACATACAGTGCCTCAAGATTAAAATGTTCACACTGAAAACCTAGAATGTTTATTAAAATTAATCTTATAAAAATGGAACACAGATGAAACAGATGAATGCAGCTATGGAATCATGTTTAATTTAAAACGCTCACACATAACACAGATTACATTATCAAAAGAAGGACTAAACTGACATTTTTATAGCTCCTGGCAGATTTAACAAATTTCTGTTTTGCCACATACTGATAGAAGTAGGCATATTTGTTGCCATCATGAAATTCGTTTTAAAAATAGAGATGTAATTTGTAAAGCAAGATAACCAAGTTAAATAACAGAATTGTAATAAATATTGGCTTTTCAGTAATTTTTTTCTAGAATTCTTATGATATGCAAGGATTGCTCAGCTATTTAACAATAATTAAGTTTCTTTACTTAAGCACTCTTGATGCAGCAATCTCAGGCTTTATTTTGAAGTATTGGTTAAAATGAACTATTGCACACCCAAGGAAATAAAACTTAGTGGAGCATTTGGCTTGAATGAAAGTTCACAATTCCAGAAGAAATTAGAGGTCATTGCAAACTGACTTGAAAAAAGAGTGTCTACCTTATTTCCAGTAATTTTAATTTCAAAGTCCTTATACTTTTTTTATAGACTTCAAGCTAAGACTGCAGCCAAGGGCCCCGTAGTTCTTTGCCTGGGTAGAGAGACTAAGACTACATAACGCACACCTATAAATTTATTAAAATGACTTCTAATGCTATGCGCTAGGTAGCTGTTTCCAGAATGTTCACAATTGCTGAACTGTATGTCATTGTTTCTCATTGCTGATTAAATTTGTATAAAATAGGTCATTACGGCAAAGCACAACTGATGAGCCTATGTTGGAGATAATCTCCTTCAAATAAGTCATCACCTACTGATGAATCTGAGGACTTGGGATATCTCTTAGAAACATTTTATTAATGTCTTCATATGCAAATTCTGTGGGAATGAGAGAGAAACATTTTTCCATATATAATCATAAATTAGATTTAGAAATCATGAGGATTAATTTTATGCATTACCTTGACTGGGCTAAGGAATGACCGGGTAGCTGATACAATGTTACTTCTGAGTGTTCTAGGAGGGTGTTTTGATAAAAGACTAGCATTTAAATCAGTAGACTGAGTAAAGAGTGCCCCTACCCATGCAGGTGGGCATCATCCATTTCATTGAGAGCTGCATAGAACAGAATGGTGGGGGGAGGATGAATTTTCTCTGTTTGAGTTGATACATTCATCCTCTACCGTGCTCAGATATCAGTGTTCCTGGTTCTTGGGCCTTTGAACTCGGACCAGGACTTACTTAGACCATTGGCTCTCTTGGTTCTCAGACTTCTGGGTTGTGCTGGATCTACACTGCTGGCCTTCCTGGGTTTCAGCTTGCAGACAGCAGATTGTGGGACTTTCAGCCTGCATAATTGCATGAACAAATCCTCATAATAAAGCTCTTTCTATGCTTCTAGGTATATCCTATTTGTTCTGTTTCTCTGAAGTACTCTGACTAATAATGGAATCCAGTCATCGGTGCATAAATAGTCAAAATGTTAACAAGCTATTATCCTGAAACTGGTTGAGTTGCAGTTTTGGGTCCTGTATACCTTTACTGCATAGTCCATTAATAATGGTCCAGTAGAACTGTGATAGTAGGTACAGTAGAGTCTGTAGCACTCTAAAACACTTTTACTTCCTTATCTCTTCAATTAGCAACTCAGTCTTACTGCTATAAATTCTCAAGGTCTGAATCCTCCTTTATATTACCCATACAACAGCCAATAAGTATTTGTGATTCTTTCTGTCAAGAGCTTCAGAATTACTTCCTGGAAGGTCCCAATGTAGCCGCACATGTTGGAGAAGGCTCAGGCCCCTCCCTGTCCTGGGAGTGCTGCTCCTCCTGATCCCAAACTGTGGCATTCAAATTGACACTTCACTGAGGTCCAGTTGATATAACTGGCCATGCCCAAGGCAGCTGTGGAGACTTCCATAAACCACAACAACAGTGGCACTGGCAGCCTGGTGGAGCCATCCTTCCTGTGACTTCTTGACAAGCTGTATGTAACACGTGCCTTCTGTTCAGTTATTTACAGTTTATTATCTCACTTTAGTGGACTCTGAACTACTGCTACAAAGCAGATTACTGATCGGCTTCTTCCTTCTGTACAAGATCAGTAGAATTGTTTTTGTCCTCAAATTCTGGGCTTTGGGGTTATGGCTCTTTTCTTCTTTCACTGATGATGAAATATTCTTTGTTTTTCATCATTTAGGTTGCTTATTGATTCTGTGGATAAGAGAGGAATTTTAAAAAACTTTATTATGTCTTTACTCAGAGGAAAACTCAGATAATGTTTTCTTAATAAAAAGCAATGGATCTTAAACTGTGGCTGCACTTGAGAATGACTTTGGGGAAGTTTAACAATTCCAGTGATGAGATGACATGCCAGACCTTTAAACCGCAATCTCTGGGGCTGGCTCCAGGCATTAGTCATTTTGAAAACTTCCCAGGTGATTCTCATGTACAAAACTAATTCCTTCCCAGGTGTGTGTGTGTGTGTGTGTGTGTGTGTGTGTGCATGCGCGCGTGTGTTTTCCAAATACTTTTAAAGAAAAAATTAAATTATTTTTGGTGTCAGCAAATTTTAAATTAAAGCTTCACATGTTAAAAATGTTTTCTTTTCAATTGAGTTAATATCAGATTAAGATATAGAAAATTATTTTCACAGTGATGCTGTTTTAGGAACTAATCGTTATTGCTGGAAACTAATTATAAAACCTTATGATATAGAGAATAAGATTGTAAAAGATGCAGAGAAAAATGAGACCTTAAACTTAGTCCATTGAGTTTAAGGCTACCATAGCAAAGTACCACAGAAAGGGTGGTCTAGACAACAGAAATGCATTTTCTTACATTTCCGAGGTTAGAAGTTGAAGATCAAAATATCAGCTGAATTGGCTTCTTCCAGAGCCCTTTCCTTGTTCACAGATGACTTCTTCTCCCTGTGTCTTCATAAGATTTTCCTTCTGTACCTGCCTGTGTCCTAAACTCCTCTTCTTATAAGGATATAAGTCATATTGGATTACAGTCCATCCTAATGATCTCATTTAAATGTAATTACCTCTTTAAATATCTGTATCCAAATACAGATACTTCTGAGATACTAATGGTTAGGACCTCAGTAAATGAATTTTGGAGGAACACAACTCAGTCCATAACATACACTAAATAACAAAATTTGAGAATTTTATAGCTATGCCAGAATGTTAGAACTGTAAAATTAAAATATATGAAATATAATTGTCTGAAACTTTACCAAAAATTTCGATATGTAAAGTATTTCATTATTATTTTCCATAGCAAAGGTAGTTAAATACTCAGAAATTTTGGAAAATACAAAGAAGTGGAAAAGAGAGCAGAAAAAATATATTACATCCCCTCCCTCACATTAAATACTTTTTATATGCTGGTGCTTGTTCTTCTAGTCTTTTTCTTATTTAGGTTAAAAAAGATATTTGATAAACATATATGTAATTATGCATTATGCTTTTAAAATTCTTTACTTGACAATATAACTTAAACATTTTATATTTTACACATTTTATAAAAATATTTTTAACAGATAAAAAATACTATAATGAACAGAAACAGTGTTTACTTAATTATTCTGCGCACTGTTGGACATCTGGATTATCAGTCAGTGTCCCACCAGGAAATAGACTGTACAATCAAAGTGGGTAATTTAGGAGACTTTTGAGAAATAAGCTTTATTTTTTAGAACAGTTTTAGTTTTACAGAAGGATTGAGAAGATAGTACAGTTTCCATATACCTTATCATCCAGTTTCCCTTTTGATTAACATGGTATATGTTACTCATATGGTACATTTGTTACAATTAATGAACCAAATGATACATTGCTATTAACTAAAGCCCATCATTTATTCAGATTTCCTTAGTTCTTAACTTACATCCTTTCTATTCCAGGATACTATATTACATTGAGTAGTCATATTTCCTTACATTCCTCTTAGCTGTGATAATTTCACAGATGTTCTTTATTTTTGGTGACGTTGGCAGTTTTGAGGTCTACTTGTCAAGTGTTTTGTAGAATGCTACCCTAATGGCTGGGCGCGGTGGCTCACGCCTGTAATCCCAGCACTTTGGGAGGCCAAAGCGGGTGGATCACGAGGTCAAGGGATCGAGACCATCCTGGTCAACATGGTGAAACCCCGTCTCTACTAAAAATACAAAAAAAAAATTAGCTGGGCATGGTGGTGCGTGCCTGTAATCCCAGCTACTCAGGAGGCTGAGGCAGGAGAATTGCCTGAACCCAGGAGGCGGAGGTTGCCTGAGCCGAGATCACGCCATTGCACTCCAGCCTGGGTAACAAGAGCGAAACTCCGTCTCAAAAAAAAAAGAACGCTACCCTAATGAAATTTTTCAGACTTTGTTTTCATGATTTGACTGAAGTCTGGGTTTTTGGGAGGAAGATCACAGGTAAAGCTTCATTTTCATTATATTCTCTCTAGGGTACACATATCAGCATGATTTATCTTTGTTAATATTGACCTTGATCACCTGTGTAAGGTAGTGTTTGTCAGGTTTCTCACTATAAAGTTACTCTGTTTTCACTCTTTTCCATACTGTACTCGATAGGAAAAGAGCCATTTTATATGATTGACAGTTAAAGGGTGGGGGTTCATGTTCCTCCTCCTTGAGTTATGAATATCTACATAAATTATCTGGAATTCTTCTGCAGGAGATACATGTCTCTTATTATTTATTCATTTGATTACTTTTTATATAAATATGAATCATAAATATATATTTTATACTTTGCATTATAATCTGCTACAATTTGAATGTTTCCACTCCAAATTACATGTTGAAACCTAATCCTTACTAAGTGACAGTATTAAGAGCTTGGCCTTTTGGGAAGTGATTAGCTTATGGGAACGACTCCTTTATAAATGTATTAGTTCCTGATATAAGTGCTAGAGGAAAGTAGTTTAGGCTTTTTTGTAAGGACACAGTGTTCTTCCCCTCTGGAAGATGTAGCAAGAAGTCAAAAGCCATCATCAGACACTGAATCTGGCAGCATCTTGATCTTGAACTTCCCAGCCTCCGTAAGGAAACAAATTTCTACTGTTCATCAATGACCCAGTCTGTGGTATTTTGTTATAGCAGAAAAATGGGCCAAGACATAACCAATTGTCGTAGTTCATTTGAATTGCTATAAAGAAATATCTAAGGCTGAATAATTTACAAAGGAAAGAGGATTACTTGGCTCATGGTTCCGCAGACTGTGCAAGAAGCATGGCACCAGCATCAGCTTCTGGTGAGGGACTCAGAAAGCTTCCAATGTGGCAGAAGGGGAAAGGGAGCAGGCATTACATGGCAAGAGAGAAAGGAAGGACAGAGTGGGGGCGGGGGAGGTCCCAAGCTCTCACAATCAGCTCTTATATGAACTAATAGAGTGAGAACTCACTGATTACCCTGTCAGTACCAAACCATTCACGAGGGAATCTGCCACCACAACCCAAACATCGTTCCATCCCCACCTCAACCGTTGGGGATCAAGTTTCAACATGAGATTTGGGGAGGACAAATATCCAAACTATATCACCAATACTACTTTATTTTGTTGCTCAAATTGTTCCAATTTTGGTCACGGGAAGCTCTTTCTGTTGGCTGCAATGTAACACATTCTCATCGAGGTAGGTTTTTATTTTATTTTTTAAAGAAACTCTTCTTTCTGGCACTACAGGATGCTCTAGCTCATCTTGTATATTTTCTGCCTCAGTTCTAGAATCAGTCATTTCTCCAAGAAGCTCTGGTTCCTTTTAGTGGAGAATAGTATTAGAAACCAAGATCTGGGAGGTTGTTGTTTCTTGACTCACCTGAGGTAGCAAGAAAATATGTGTGTGTACTAACTTATATATATGCATAGATCTGTAATTTGTTTTTGTTTTTAAATTTTCTCCTTATTTTTAAAAATAATTTTAACTTTTATTTTAGATTCAGAGGGCTCATGTACACATTTGTTACCTGGGAATATTGCATGATGCTCTGGTTTTTGGGGCCCAATTGATCCTGTCACCCAGCTAGTGAGCATAGTATGCAATAGGTAGTTTTTCGACCCCTGATAACCTCCTTCCCTTCCTCTAGTAGTCCCCAGTGTCTGTTGCTCTAGTCATTAGGTCCATGAGTAGCCAATGCTGAGCTTTCATTTATTAAGTGAGAGCATGCAATATTTGGGTTTTTGTTCCTGTCTTAATTCACTAAGGATAATGGACTCCAGCTGCATTCAGGTTGCTGCAAAGGACATGATTTTATTCTTGTTTTTTGGCTGTGTAGTCTCCCACGGTGTATATCTATCACATTTTATCTGATCCACTGTTGATGTGCACCTAGGTTGATTCCATGTCTTTGTTATTGTAAGTAGTGCTGTGATAAACATATGAGTGTATGTATCTTTTTGGTAGAACAATTTATTTTCTTTTGTATATATACCCAGTAATGGGATTGCTGGGTCAAATGGTAGTTCTGTTTTAAGTTCTTTTGGAAATCTCCAAACTGTTTTCCAGCTAGGTAGCTCCCTCTATGCAGCTGAACTAGTTTATATTCCCACCAACCGTGTGGAAGTGTTCCCTTTTCTCTATAGCCTTGCCAGCATCTGTTGTCTTTGGCTTTTTAATAGTAGCCATCTCACACTAGTCAGAATGGATAGTTAAAATATTTCAATATGCAAATTCTATCTATATTAAGCTAAACATGAGTCCATACTAATATCTTCAACTCTAATCCATTACCTCATGTATTATTCTAGTCTACTCCCCTTGTTTTTGTGTGAATTTCTACTCCAACTGTGAGAAACCCGGCTCCCATCTTCCACCTTCCATTTGCTTAGTTGTTCACTTATAGGATACATACATAGCAGCATCAGAATGGTTAACCTGTATCCCTGGAGGAAACAACTTTATAAAATAGACAGCGGTGCTGATGCACAGTTCCTTTTGCCTTTAGTCTAATAGACTCCACTCATCTTTAAAGTTACTTAGATCAGCACCTTTCCCTTCATCACCTTTACTGAGGTTGTTTCATACATTTTTAACCAGTTAGGTTCTCTTGCATAGTCTGCATTCCATTCTAGGATCACTCAATCTTCTAAATAATGTTTTAAAATTTGTACACATTAACGTTTACTCTTTGTACTATAAAATTTTATAGATTTTGACAAATGCATAATGTAATGCATCCACCATTACAGTACCGTGCATAAGTTTCACCACCCTAAAATCCTCTGTGTTTCACCTGTGCAACCCTCCTCCACACTCACTCCAAGCAGCCATTGATATTTTTACTCTCTTTGTAGTTGTATTATTCTAGAATGTTATGTAATCACATAATAGGAATCATACAGTATGTATCCTTTTTACAGCATAGCCTTTCCAAAATGGCTATGCTGTTTTGCCTCCCACTAAGCTTCTATTTCCTTTAAACTTCTTTGACTACACATGTGCTCTAATAAGGAAACTCTGACAATTCCCCGGGTTTTTGAAGGAAGTAACTGAGGAAGCAACACAACTGTACATTTTTCAGACTGTCTTCTCTACGTAGCAATATGCATTAAATTTCTTCCTTTTTTTGTGGTTTGACAGCTTGCTTTCTTTTCTTTCTTTTCATTTTCCTTCCCTTCCCTCTTTTTCTCTCCCCTCTCCTCCTTTCCCCCTTTTTCTCTCCCCTCCCTTCCCCTCCCCTCCTCTCTGCTGAGTAATGGTCCATTGCATGAATGTAGCATATTGTGTTTATCCATTCTTCGGCTGAAGGACATCTTGATTGCTTCCAGTTTTTGGTAAATATAAATGAAGCTGCTGTACACATTAATGGGCAGGTTTTTCTGTAGACATCAGTTTTCAAATTAGTTGAGTAAATACTGGGAACATTATTGCTGTGTCATATTGTATGGTTATTCTTAGTTTTGTGCAAAACTGCCAACCTGTCTTCCAAAATGGCTATGCTGCTTTGCATCCCACTAGGCTTCTAGTTCCTTTAACCTTTCTTGACTACATGTGTGCTCCAATGGGGAAATGCTGACAATTCCCAGGATTGCTGAAGGAAGTAATTGAGGAGGCAATACAATTTTTAAATTTTTCATTCTCCTTCGTTTTTTTTTAAAATCCCAATGAAATGCTCTTGCCGAAGTCACCATGACTCATTTTTCGCTATGGCACTTGTGAGTTTTGATTTAATTGCTTGACCTTCCCGCAGTATTTCACACTAACCATTACCCTGTTCTGAAAGCACTGTCATTCCTTGGCATCCAAGAAACTGTACTTTCGTTTTTCAGGTCTCTGGAGCCAGACCGTCTGGCCTCTACTGTTGTCTCCGTCACTATTAGCTGCATGACTTTGTGTAAGTAACTTAACATCTTGGGATGTTAAGTGTCCTTATAGTTGAAGTGGGGATAAAAACAATACCTATTTTACAAAGTAGGGGTGAGAATTCAATGAGTGAATGTATGTAAAATGAGTCAAACAGTACTCTCAGCACTATGTAAGCAACAGCCAGTGGTGTGCTGGTAAACTCACATTCTGAAAATTAAAAGCCCTTATTTGTAGTGGTTGCCAATTTCCTTAGTGTAAATACTCTCATCATTCTTTTTTTTTTTTTAGATTCCCAATAAATGTATTTTATATTATTATTACTTTTTTTTTAAACAATATCAACTTTTATTTTAGATTTGGAGTACATGTGCAGGTTTTGTTACATGGGTATATTGGGTGATCTTTGGGTCTGGAGTACAGTTGATCCTGTCAGCCAGATAGTTTTCCAACCTTTGCCCTCCCAGCACCACAACAAGTTCCAGGTGTCTATTGTTTCCATCTTTTTGTGCCTGTGTACCCAATACTTAGCTCCCACTTATAAGTGAGATCATGTGGTATTTGGTTTTCTGTTCCTTCATTAATTCATTTAGGATAATGGTCTCTAGCTGCAACCATGTTGCTGCAAAGGATATTCTTTCATTCTTTTGTATGGTTGTATAGTATTCTGTGGTGTGTATGTAACGTATTTCTTAAATGGTATCCACCGTTGATGGGCACCTACGTTGATTCCACCTCTTTGTTATTGTGAACAGTGCTATAATGAACATACAAGTGCATACGTATTTTTGGTAGAATGATTTATTTTCCTTTGGATATATGTCCAGTAATGGGATTGCTGGGTCAAATCGTTCTTCAAGAAATCTTTAAAGTGTTCTCTGTAGTGGCTGAACTAGTTTACACTTCCTTACAACATCTGTTGTTTTTGGCTTTTTAACAATAGCCATTCTGACTGGTGTGAGATAATATCTCAGTGTGGTTTTGATTTGCATTTCTCTGATTATTAGTGATGTCGGGTATATCTTTTTTGGCCGCAAGTATGTCTTCTTTTGAGAAGTGCCTGTTCATGTCTTCTGTTCACTTTTTAATGAGGTTATTTGGTTTTTGCTTGTAGAATTGTTTAAGTTACTTGTAGATCCTAGATATTAGACCTTTGCTGGATGCATAGGTTTTGAATGTTTTCTCCCATTCTATAGGTTGTTGGTTAACTCTGTTGATAGTTTCTTTTGCTGTGCAGAAGTTCTTTAGTTTAGTTAGGTCTCACTTGTCAATTTTGTTTTTATTGCAATTGTTCTTGAGGGCTTAGTTATAATTTTTTTCCCCCAAAACTGATGTCCACAAGGGTATTTACTAGGTTTTCTTCTAGAATTCTTATAGTTTTAGGTCTTACATTTAAATCTTTAATCCATTTTGGGTTGATTTATGTATGTGGGAAAAGACAGGAGTGCCGTTTCATTTTGCTGCTATTCCAACACCATGTATTGCATAGGGTATCCTTTGCCCATTGTTTATTTTTGTTCACTTTGTCAAAGACCAGTTGGTTGTAGGTATTTGGGTTTATTTATGGGTCCTCTACTCTGTTCTGTTAATCTGTATGTCTAGTTTTGTACCAACACTGTGCTCTTTCAGTTACTATACCCTTGTAGCATAATTTGAAGTCAGGTAATGTGATGCCTATGGCTTTAATGTTGTTTTTTATTGCTTGGGCTATTTGGGCTGTTTTTTTGTTTCATATGAACTTTAAGATTGTTTGTTTTAGTTTTGTGAAGAATGGCATTTGTACTTTGATAAGAATTGCATCGAATCTATAGATTGCTTTAGACAGTACGATCATTTTAACTATATCGATTCTTCCAATCCATGAGCATGGGATGTTTTTCCATTTGTTTGTGTCATCTATGATTCCTTTCATCAGTGTTTTATAGTTCTTTTTGTAGAGAGATCTTTCACTTCATTAGATAAATGAATTCCCAGGATTTTTTTTCGGTGTTGCTATTGTAAATGAGACTGAGGTCTTGATCTGGTTTTCAGTTTGAACTCATTGGTATATAGAAATGCTACTGAGGGCCAGGTGCGGTGGCTCATGCCTGTAATCCCAGAACTTTGGGAGGCCAAGGTGGACAGATCATGAGGTCAAGAAATAGAGACTATCCTGGCCAACATGGTGAAACCCCGTCTCTACTAGAAAAACAAAAATTAGCTGGGCATGGTAGTGCATGATTGTAATCCCAGCAACTTGAGAGGCTGAGGCAGGAGAATTTCTTGAATCTGGGAGGAGGAGATTGCAGTGAGCCAAGATCACACCATAGCACTCCAGCCTGGTGACAGAGTCAGATTCCTTCTCAAAAAAAAAAAAAAAATGCTACTGACTTGTGTGCATTTATTTTGTATCCTGAAAGTTTATTGAAGTTGTTCGTTAAGTCTAAGAGTCTTTTCAAGGAGTCTTTAGGATTTTCTAGGTATATGATCATTTCATCAGTGAACAGAGATAATCCGACTTCCTGTTTTCCAGTCTTTGCCTATTATTTCTTTGCCTGACTTCTCTGGCTCGGACTTCCAGGATTATGTTGAGTATGAGTGGTGATTTGATATTTCTCTCTGCCTTTAAGATTTTTTCTTTCACATTGGTATTTGATTGATGACTATATGCCTTGGTTATAGTTGTTTTATATAATATCTTCAAGGTCTTCCCTAAATTTCTTGTATCTGCATGTATACATCTGTAGCAAGATTGGGAAAATTTTCCTCAATTATTCCTTCAAATATGTTTTTCAAACTTCTTACTTTTTCTTCTCCCTTCGGGATACCTATAAGTCACATATTTGGTTGCTTCACGTAATCCCATATAGCTCGAATAATTTGTTCAGTATTTTAAGTTATTTTTTGTATAAATGGGTTAATTTGAAAATTTCCAGAATTTCTGGTTAGTTTTTTGTTTTTAAATACATCTAGCTCATCTGTCATCTCCTGAATTGTTTTTCTGTTTTGTGTGTGTCGATTTCCAACTTTCTCTTTGTTCTCATTGAGCTTCCTTAAAACCCACATCTTGAATTCTTTATCTGTCATTTCAAAATTTTTATTTTTGTTAGAATTTATGCTAGAGAGCTATTGTGGTCTTTGGGGGAATGTCACAACATTCTGTTGCTTCATGGTGTTGGAATTCTTGTGGTGGTTCCTTCTCGTTTGTGGAAGCTGTCACTTCTTATATGGGAATTTACTTTTATTTCGGTGGAATTTTTTTCTTCCACCCATTAGGGTATGACTGCTGCATATATGGGTAAGGTCCTTTGGTTTCACTTCTATGTGCTTTTAGAATGAATTATTTGCTTATATATAGCATTAGTTTAGTGAATTAATTGCTTATATATAGGATTAGAGTAATGGTTTTCTCAAATGCTAGGTTATAGTAGTGGTGTGCTGTGCATATGCGTAGGCTTCTGTCTCCTACAGAGATGAGGAGGTGGAGATCTCAGAAGAGTTATCTCATTCCCTAGTGCTGCGTACTTCTGTAAACAGTAATTATATTGGGTTGTGCAGTTCACCATACAGGCCAGCAGGTGGTGTTTACAGGTAAGAGCTTGGCTGAGCGCTGTACAATGATGTCAGCCTAAGTTGGGATTGGACAGGCAGTTTGATCTCTAATCATATGTGGTACTTGCTGGAGAGGTGGATGTGGTTATGGCAGTGGAAGTTTTACTTGGCCTTTGTTGAACAGGGGAACTACCCGGGGGTGCTGGTGATAGGGGGAATGGAGCTCTCAAGTGTCCCATCCCACACTGCCACCAATAAGAGTGAAGGGGGAAAAACTGGATGGGGCTGGGTTGGGCGAACCTACCTCCAGACTCTCCAGCTATCTAAAGTGGGTGCAAACACAACCTTGGTGGGAGCTGAGAGGCAGCTCTCAGGCCATTGGAACAACTTATGGAGGGGCAGAGGTGTTTCTCCTGTGCCAAGGAACCCACCAAAGGAAAAAGTGGCAGCCAGGGGTTTTTCTTCCTGTCTGTTCAAAGTATGAAGGTTTTTTTTTTTTTTTTTTTTTTTTTTTTTTTTTTTTTGAGACAGAGTTTCGCTCTTGTTACCCAGGCTGGAGTGCAATGGCGCGATCACGGCTCGGCGCGATCACGGCTCACCGCAACCCCTGCCCCCTGGGTTCAGGCAATTCTCCTGCCTCAGCCTCCTGAGTAGCTGGGATTACAGGCACACGCCACCGTGCCCAGCTAATTTTTTGTAATTTTTAGTAGAGACAGGGTTTCACCATGTTGACCAGGATGGTCTCGAACTGCCGACCTCGTGATCCACCCGCCTCGGCCTCCCAAAGTGCTGGGGTTACAGGCTTGAGAACCGCGCCCGGCTAAGTATGAAGGTTTAATTGATATTTTGATTCCTCTCAGTGAAGAGGCACATGTCAGCTGCATCTAATTGGTCATCTTTAATCCTTGTGAGCTTGTGAATTCTATGCAGAGCAGCAGCAGCAACAACAGCAGCAGGATAAGGTTCTGGCACCGTTGTACTCATGTCTCCATGGCCAGCCTCATTTCCAATTTTGGCTGTTACTAATAATACACCTATGAACTTTGATGTGGACATAGTTTGAAGTACTGCCAACTGCTTTGAATTTGATGTCACTAAGGACACATCATTAATTTGTCAAACTGTTTTGTCTTAAGGGAATGAAAGACGGCCATATTTTCCTGGGCTGAAAGAAAAATAGGAGGATTCGGAAATAAACAAAGGTCTCTTTTTCTCACATTAATTCAGATATTTAAATGAGAATAAATGTGAGGGAATGTAGAAAAGATACATTAAATTGCGGAGACCAACTGTGTTGAACTTAGGATATATTTGGTGCGTTTTACCCTATAATCCTTTAAGACCAATTGCCAACTTTAAGATTGTTAACCTTATTACTACAGTCTAAATATTTATGGCTCCCCCAAATTTTTATCAATGCTAATCGCCAATGTGATGTCATTAAAAATGGGGTTGTTGGGAGCTGATTAGGTCATGAGGGGGAAACATAATGAAAGAATCAAGCATTTATTAAAACAACAAACAAGTACCAATCACTAATTCTGTGAGAAGTACCATGACAGGGGGTGCAGGATATATGCAATCCCTGACCCAGAAGTCAAAATTGTAGTGGAAGAGACAATAAACAAGAGGTTACTCCACAAATCCTCTATCCTTCTGGAGTCATGATGTCCTTTAATAAACCAAATAGTGAGGCTCTACCTTATACTACTATACATAGTTCAGTACCTTCCTTAATATTTCTAAGGATGGCTGGGTGATATGGTTTGAATGCTTTGTCTCCTCCAAATTTGAATTTGATGTCACTAAGGACACATCATTAATTTGTCAAACTGTTTTGTCTGAAGGGAATGAAAGACGGCCATATTTTCCTGGGCTGAAAGAAAAATAGGATTCGGAAATAAACAAAGGTCTCTTTTTCTCACATTAATTCAGATATTTAAATGAGAATAAATGTGAGGGAATGTAGAAAAGATACATCTTGTTTAACTGTGAGCTCTGATGCTGGGGGTAGGACTAGTGGGATGTGTTTGGGTCACGGGGGCAGATCCCACATGAATGTCTTAGTGCTGCCCTCACAGTGACGAGTGAGTTCTCATTCTGAGTCTGGGCACAATCTGGTTGTTTAAAAGAGTGTGGCACATCTCCCACCCCTCTTGCTCTATCTTGCCATGTGATATGCCAACCCCCTTTGCCTTCCACCATGATTGAAAGGTTGCTGAGGCCTTCACCAGAAGGAGATGCTGGCATCATGCTTCCTGTGTAACCTACAAAACTGTGCACCAGAATATCTTTTTTTAAAATAAATTACCTGACCTCAGGTATTCCTTTACAGTGATATAAAATGGACTAACACAGAAAATTAGTCCTGAGAAGTAGGACATTGTTATAAAAATACCTGAAAATGTGGAAGCAGCTTGGAACCGGGTAAAGGGCAGAGGTTGGAAGAGTTTGGAGGGCTCAGAAGAAGACAGCAAGAGGAAAGAAAGTTTGGAATTTCTTAGAGACTAATTAAATACTTGAGACCAAAATGCTGATGGAAATATGGGAGGCCAAGGTCCACAGATCACTTAAGGTCAGGAGTTTGAGTCCAGCCTCATCAACATGGTGAAACCCCGTCTCTACTAAAAATATAAAATTTAGCTAGGTGTGGTGGCAGGTGCCTGTAATCCCAGCTACTCAGGAAGCTGGGGCAGGAGAATCATTTGAACCCAGGAGGTGGAAGTTGCAGTGAGCTGAGATTGCGCCATTGCACTCCAGCCTAGGGGACAGAGAAAGTTTCCATCTCAAAATACATAAATAAATAAACAAACATGGTCAGGGATGTCCAGGCTGACAAGGTCTCAGATGGAAATGAAGAATTTTTTATTTTTATTTTTATTATTTTTGTTAACTGCATTTTAGGTTTTTGGGTACATGTGAAGAACGTGCAAGATAGTTGCATAGGTACACACGTGGCAGTGTCATTTGCTGCCTTCCTCCCTTTCACCTATATCTGGCATTCCTCCCCATGCTCTCTCTCCCCAACTCCCCCCACACTGCCCCTCCCCTATTTCCCCCAATAGACCCCAATGTGTAGTGCTCCCCTCCCTGTGTCCATGTGTTCTCATTGTTCATCACCCGCCTATGAGTGAGAACATGCGGTATTTGATTTTCTGTTCTTGTGTCAGTTTGCTGAGAATGATGTTCTCCAGGTGTGTCCATGTCCCTACAAAGGACACAAACTCATCGTTTTTGATGGCTGCATAATATTCCATGGTGTATATGTGCCACATTTTCCCTGTCCAGTCTATCATTGATGGGCATTTGGGTTGGTTCCAGGTCTTTGCTATTGTAAACATTGCTGCAATGAACATTTGTGTGCATGTGTCCTTATAGTAGAATGATTTATAGTCCTTTGGATATATACCCAGTAATGGGATTGCTGGGTCAAATGGAATTTCTATTTCTAGGTCCTTGAGGAATTGACACACTGACTTCCACAATGGTTGAACTAATTTACACTCCCACCAACAGTGTAAAAGTGTTCCTATTTGTCCACATCCTCTCCAGCATCTGTTGTCTCCAGATTTTTTAATGATCGCCATTCTAACTGGCGTGAGATGGTATCTCAATGTGGTTTTCATTTGCAGGAAATTAAGAATTTATTAAGTTATCAAGAACTGGAGAAAAGATCACCCTTGCCAAGCCTTAGCATTGTGTCCATGGCCTGGGAATTTCTGGAAGGTTGACCTTAGGGTATCTGGTGGAAGAAACTTCTAAGTAGAAAAGCTTTTGAGATGTAGCCTGGCTGCTTCTAACTGCCTATAATCATATACAGGAGTAAAGGAATGATTTAAAGTTGGAATTTATCATTAAAAGGGAGACAGATATTTTGACCCAACTGAGTTATGTTTTTTTTAAACCCCTTCAGCAGAGTCTCTTTTTCTTTCTTCTCTGAAAGCAGATATTGACATTAGACACAGAGTCAGTCTTCCTGAATACACACTAAAACGGTGATCTGATTGTTAAAACAAAACTGACAATTTTTCAGGCAGGTATTTCAAGGCTGAGTGTTTTCCCCAAGACTGAGTGTTTGATTTAAAACAACAAAACAAGCTGACAGTTGCAGGCAGGACTTGAAACAATCTCAGTATCAATGATGAAGTGCTTGCAAGTCCTTGGGTTTTCATCCCTTTAGGCACCTAAGAAACAGGCAAATTTCCAGGTTGTGTGAACCAAATGGAAGCCTGAAGAAGTGACAGCACTTATTCCCTTTTGCGTTGGCAGTGGTCAGTGAGTAAAATGAAGTGAGCCCAAACTTCCTCTTAATGAGAAAAAGTGCTACTTTATCAACCAAGTTGTTCTACCAGGATACACTTAATTTCTCATCTTTCTGAGAAGAAAGGTGAAAAAAAAAACAAAGTAGACATACTGCTAGATATATGAAGTTTACTTTAAATTAAAACCCACTTCATTCCCACAACCATGAGAGATGAAATCTGAGTTTATGTTCCCCCAACAAATTGGAGGACACATTTCAGAATTCAACAGAAGATAGGGAAAGACTAATGGGAAGAAAAAAAACCATGAAAGGCTATTATAAAAAATGCCACAGCAAAAAAGAGATTTATGTCTTTACTAATGTTCACAGGGTTGTTTCATAATCTCTTGTGAAAGATTAAAAACTACTGAGCATGCTAAGAAACTTCTCTGTATTTATAAGCCATTCTCAAATTGTGATTTAGAACTCTGGGCCCCAATTACATAAGTGATATTAACAGCAGACGTGATACTTAACAGAAAAATTTAATCTTGGGTGAAAAGGCTCTCTCTCTCTCTCTTTCTCTATGTGTGTGCATGTGTATGTATGTTGACCAGACAAATAATTATAATAGTTTACTACCTAGATTCTTATTCAACTAAAATTACGTAAGGTGTCATGCTTTCACATACATGAGCCTATGAGGATGAGGGTGTTATAATTTCTGTTTTGAAGAAAAGAGAGCTGAATTTCTGAGAGGCTGAGAGTCACACAACTGGTAAGATAAAACAAGGTCACCTGAATGCCATGACCTTTTCACTGCCCCATAAGATTCCATCCACCCATCCATCCACTCAGCATTAAATCAGGACTTCTTACATGTTATGAGTTTTTAAAATATTGTCACAAAACATACATAACATCTTAACTATTTTTATATGTATAATGTATTAACATTTTTTGTATAATGAATTATTATATAAATTATACATTATACAAATTATACAAATAATACATTACACATTATATATTTTATGTATAATGTATTATTAACTATTTTTATATGTATAATTTTATGCATATAAAATTAATCATCTTAACTATTTTTATATGTATAATTCAGTACTGTTAAGTATATTTACATCATTATGCAACTAATCTCCAGAACTTTTTAGTCTTTCTAAAATAAATCTCTATAGCCACTAATCAACTTCCCATTTCTCCCTCCCAAGTTTCTGGCAAGCACCATTTTGCTTTCTGTTTCTGTGAATTTGACTGCTTTAGATACCTCATATAGTGGAATCATTCAGCATTTGTCTCTCTGTGACTATTTCACTTAGCATAATAACCTCAAGCTTCATCCATGTTGTAGTGTGTGTTAGAATTTATTTCCTTTTTAAATAAGTATTTACAACATTTTGTTTATTCATTCTTCCATTAATGGACACTTGGGTTTCTTCCACTTTTTGGCTGCTGTGAATAGTGCTATAATGATTGTGGATGTGCTATACCTTCCTGAAACCCTGCTCTTAAATCTTTAGGATATATACCAGAAGTGGAATTGCTAGGCTGCATGGCAATTCTATATTGGATTTTTAAGAAACTGCCATACTGTTTCATAGTGGCTGCATCATTTTAAGTTCCCACTAGCAGGACACAAGGGTCTGAATTTCTTTACAACTTTGCCAATCCTTATTTTCTGGTTTGTGTGTAGTTTCTTTTTTTTTTTTCTGATAATATCTGCTCTAAATTGAATGTGTCCCTTCCAAAATTAAGGTTAAAATTTAATCCCCAGTGTGATAATATTAAGAGGTGGGGCCTTTTTGAAAGTGATTATGTCATGAGGGCTTCACTGTCTTTTTAAAATATTTATTTATTTACTTATTTTTTATTACTATATTTTATGTTCTGGGGTACATGTACAGATCGTGCAGGATTGTTTCATAGGTATACACATGCCATGGTGGTTTGCTGCATCCATCTCCCTGTCATCTACATTAGGCATTTCTCCTAATGTTATCCCTCCTGAATCCTCCAACCCCCTGCTCTCCCTCCCCTAGCTTCCCCCATACCCCAGCAGGTCCTGGTGTGTGATGTTCCCCTCCCTGTGCCCATGTGTTCTCATTGTTCACCACCCACTTATGAGTGAGAACATGTGGTGTTTGGTTTTCTGTTCTTGTGTTAGTTTGCTGAGAATGATGGTTTCCATCTTCATCCATGTCCTTGCAAAGGACATGAACTCATCCTTTTTTTATGGCTGCATAATATTCCATGGTGTATATGTGCTACATTTTTGTTGTCTAGTCTATTATCAGTGGGCATTTGGGTTGGTTCCAGGTCTTTGCTGTTGTAAGCAGTGCTGCAGTGAACATACGTGTGCATGTGTCTTTATAATAGAATGGTTCATGATCCCCTGGATATATACCCAGTAATGGGATTGCTGGGTCAAACGAAATTTCTATTTCTAGGTCCTTGAGGAAGCGCCACACTGTCTTCCACAATGGTTGAACTAATTTACACTCCCACCAACAGTGTAAAAGTGCTCCTATTTCTACACATCCTCTCCAGCATCTGATGTCTCCAGATTTTTTAATGATCATCATTTTAACTGGTGTGCGATGGTATCTCAATGTGGTTTTGATTTGCATTTCTCTAATGACCAGTGATGATGAACTTTTTTTAATGTGAATGTTGGCTGCATAAATGTCTTCTTTTGAAATGTGTCTATTCATATCCTTTGCCCACTTTTTGATGTTTTTTTTTTCTTGTAAATTTTTTTAAGTTCTTTATAGATTCTGGATATTAGCTCCTTGTCAGATGGGTAGATTGTAAAAATATTTTCCCATTCTGTTGGTTGCTGGTTCACTCTAATGCTAGTTTCTTTTGCTGTGCGGAAGCTCTTAAGTTTAATTAGATCCTATTTGTCTATTCTGGCTTTTGTTGTCACTGCTTTTGATGTTTTAGTCATGAAGTCCTTGCCTATGCCTATGTCCTGAATGATATTGCCTAGGTTTTCTTCTAGGATTTTTATGGTGTTAGGTCTTGTGTTTAAGTCTTTAATCCATCTAGAGCTAATTTTAGTTTAAGGAAGGGGTCCAGTTTCAGCTTTCTGCATATAGCTAGCCAGTTTTCCCAACACCATTTATTAAATAGGGAATCCTTTCCCCATTGCTTATTTTTGTCAGGTTTGTCAAAGATCAAATTGTTGTAGATGTATGGCATTACCTTTGAGGCCTCTGTTCTGTTCCATTGGTCTATATCTCCGTTTTGGTACCAGTACCATATTGTTTTGATTACTGTAGCCTGGTAGTATAGTTTGAAGTCAGGTAGTGTGATGCCTCTAGCTTTGTTCTTTTTGCTTACAATGTCCTGCCTGCTATGTGGGCTACTTTTTGGTTCCATATGAAGTTTAAGGTGTTTTTTTTCCAGTTCTGTGAAGAAGGTCAATGGTCGCTTGATGGGGATAGCTTTGAATCTATAAATTACTTTGGGCAGTATGGCCATTTTCACAATATTGATTCTTCCTAACCATGAGCATGGAATGTTTTTCCATCTGTTTGTATCCTCTCATTTCCTTTAGCAGTGGTTCGTAGTTCTCCTTAAAGAGGTCCTTCACATCCCTTGTTAGTTGTATTCCTAGGCATTTTATTCTCTTTATAGCAATTGTGAATGGGAGTTCACTCATGATTTGGCTGTCTATCTGTTTTTGGTGTACAGGAATGTTGGTAATTTTTGCACATTGATTTAGTAGCCTGAGACTTTGCCAAAGTTGCTTATCAGCTTAATGAATTTTGGGCAGAGACCAAAACCCCAGAGGTGGGGTTTTCTAAATATAAAATCATGTCTGCAAATAGAGACAATTTGACTTTATCTTTCTCTAACTGAATACCCTTTTTTCTTTTTCTTGTCTGATTGTCGTGGCCAGAACTTCCAATACTATGTTGAATAGGAGTGATAAGAGAGGGCACCCTTGTCTTGTGCCAGTTTTCAAAGGGAATGCTTTCAGTTGTTGCCCATTTAGTATGATATTGGCTGTGAGTTTGTCATACATAGCTTTTATTATTTGGAGATACATTCCATCAATACCTAGTTTATTGAGACCTTTTAGCATAAAGGGCTGTTAAATTTTGTCGAAGGCCTTCTCTGCATCTATTGAGATAATCATGTGGCTCTTGTCTTTGGTTCTGTGTATGTGATGGATTACATTTATAGATTTGCAAATGTTAAACAAGCCTTGCATCTCAGGGATGAAGCTGACTTGATTGTGATGGATAAGCGTTTTGATGTGCTGTTGGATTTGGTTTTCTAGTATTTTATTGAAGATTTTCAGATCAATGTTCATCATGGCTATTGGCCTGAAATTTTCTTTTTTAATTGGGTCTCTGCCAGGTTTTGGTATCAGGATTATGTTGGTTTCATAAAATGAGTTAGGAGGGATTTCCTCTTTTTGTATTGCTTGAAATAGTTTCAGAAGGAATGGTACAAGCTCCTCTTTGTATGTCTGGTGGAATTCAGCTATAAACCCATTTGGACCTGGACTTTTTTTGGTTGGTAGGCTGTTAATTGCTGCCTCAACTTCAGACCTTGTTATTGGTCTATTCAGGGATTCAACTTCTTCCTGGTTTAGTCTTGAGAGGGTGTAAGTGTCCAGGAATTTATCCATTTCTTCCAGATTTACTGGTTTATGTACATAGAATTGTTTGTAGTACTCTCCATTGGTGGTTTGAATTTCTGTGGAATCGGTGGTGATATCCCCTTTATCACTTTTTATTGAATCTATTTGATTCTTCTGTCTTTTCTTTTTTATTAGTCTGGCCAGTGGTCATTCTATTTTGTTGATATTTTCAAAAAGCAAGCTCCTGGATTTATTGATGTTTTGAAGGGATTTTTGTGTCTGTATCTCCTTCAGTTCTGCTCTGATCTTAGTTATTTCTTGTCTTCTGCTAGCTTTTGAATTTGTTTGATCTTGCTCCTCTCGTTCTTTTAATTGTGATGTTCAGGTGTCAATTTTATATCTTTCCTCGCTTCTCACATGGGCATTTATTGCTATAAATTTCCCTCTAGACACTGCTTTAAATGTGTCCCAGAGATTCTGGTATGCTGTGTCTTCGTTCTCATTGGTTTCAAAGAACATCTTTATTTCTGCCTTCATTTCATTGTTTACCCAGTAGTCATTCAGGAGCAGGTTGTTCAGTTTTCATGTAGTTGTGCAATTTTGAGTGATTTTCTTAATCTTGGGTTGTAATTTGATTGCACTGTGGTCTGAGAGACTGTTTGTTATGATTTTCTTTTGCATTTACTGAGGAGTGATTTACTTCAATTATGTGGTCAATTTTAGAGTAGGTGTGATGTGGTGCTGAGAAGGACATATATTCTGTGAATTTGGAGTGGAAACTTCTGTAGATGTCTATTATGTCCGCTTGGTCCAGATCTGAGTTTAAGTTCTAGATTTCCTTGTTAATTATCTGTCTTGTTGATCAGTCTAATATTGACAGTGGAGTGTTAAAGTCTCCCACTATTATTGTCTGGGAGTCTAAGTTTCTTTGTAGGTCATTAAAAACTTGCTTTATGTATCTGAGTGCTCCTGTATTGGGTGCATATATATTTAGAATAGTTAACCCTTCTTGCATTGATCCCTTTACCATTATGTAATGCCCTTCTTTGTCTCTTTTGATCTTTGTTGGTTTAAAGTCTGTTTTCTCAGAGACTAGGATTGCAATCTCCGCTTTTTTTTTTTGCTCTCCATTTGCTTGGTAAATCTTCCTCCATCCCTTTATTTTGAGCCTATGTGTGTCTTTGCGTGTGAGATGGGTCTCCTGAATACAGCACACCAATGGGTCTTGACTCTTTATCTGATTTGCCAGTCTGTGACTTTTGATTGGGACATTTAGCCCATTTACATTTAAGGTTAATATTATATGTGTGAACTTGATCCTGCCATTTAGCTGCTAACTGGTTGTTTTGCCTGTTAATTGATGCAATTTGTTCACTGTGTTGATGGTTTTTACAATTTGGTATGTTTTTGCAGTGACTGGTACTGGTTGTTCCTTTCCATGTTTAGTGCTTCCTTCAGGAGCTCTTGTAAGGCAGGCCTAGTGGTGACAAAATCTCTCAGCAATTGCTTGTCCATAAAGGATTTTACTTCTCCTTCACTTATAAAGCTTAGGTTGGCTGGATATAAAATTCTGGGTTGAATGTTCTTTTCTTTAAGGTTGTAGAATATTGGCCCCACTCTCTTCTGGCTTGTAGGATTTCTGCTGAGACATCTGCTGTGAGTCTGATGGGCTTCCCTTTTTGGTAACCCAACCTTTCTCTGGCTGCCCTTAGCAGTTTTTCTTCATTTCAACTCTGGGGAATTTGATGATCATGTGCCTTGGGGTTGCTCTTCTTGAGGAATATATTTGTGGTGTCCTCTGTATTTCCTGAATATGAATGTTGGCCTGTTTTGCTAGGTTGGAGAAGTTCTCCAGGATAATATCTTGAAGAGTATTTTTCAGCTTAGTTTCATTCTCCCTGTCACATTCAGGTACACTGATCAAACGTAGATTTGTTTTTTTCACATAATCTCATTTTCTTGGAGGCCTTGTTCATTTCTTTTCACTGTTTTTTGTTCTTGGATCTTGCCTTCTTGTTTTATTTTATTGAGTTGATCTTCAATCTCTGATATCCCTTTTTCTGCTTGATCGCTTTGTCTATTGAAACTTGTGTAGGCTTCGCAAAGTTCTTGTGAGTGTTTTTCAGTTCTGTCAAGTAATTTATGTTCTTCTCTAAGCTGTTGATTCTAGTTAGCATTTTGTCTAACCTTTTTTGAAGGTTCTTAGTTTCTTTGTATTGGACTAGAATACGCTCCTTTTGCTTGGAGAGATTTGTTATTATCTACCCTCTGATGCCTGCTTCTGTCAATTTGTCAAATTCATTCTCCATCCAGTTGTGTTCCCTTGCTGGTGAGGAGTTGTGATCCCTTGGAGAAGAAGCATTCTGGTTTTTGACAATTTCAGCCTTTTTTGCACTGGTTTCTTCCCATCTTTGTGGATTTATCTACCTTTGGTCTTTGAAGTTGGTGACTTTTGGATGGAATCTCTGAGTGGACGTCCTTTCTGTTTATGTTTAAGCTATTTCTTTCTGTTTTTTTAATTTTTCCTTGTAACAGTTAGGACCCTCTGCTGCAGGACTGCTGGAGGTCCACTCCAGACCCTGCTTGCCTGGGAATCACCCACAGGGGCTTCAGAACAGTAAGGATTGCTGCCTGTTCCTTCCTCTGGTAGCTTTGTCAGAGGTCAGCCACAGCTCTCCTGTATAAGGTGTCTCTTAGGCTATACGGGGGTTAGGGAGCCGCTTGAGGAGGCAGTCTGTCCCTTATCAGAGCTCAAGTGCTGTGCTGGGAGTTCCATTGCTCCCTTCAGAGCTGCTGGGCAGGGACATTTAAGTCTGCTGAAGTGGAACTAACAACTACCCCTTTTCCCAGGTGCACTGTCCCAGGAAGGTAGGGCTTTATTTCTTAGTCCCTGACAGGTTGCTGCCTTTTTTTTCAGAGATACTCTTCCCAACAAGAAGGGAGTCTAGTCACAGTCAGCCTGCAGATGCCTTGCTGAGCTGCTGTGGGCTCTGCCCAGTGGCTGTGTAAATATCCTTGTGATTTTGTTTACACAGGCAAGGTTAGAACCGCCTCGATAATGGCAGACACCCCTCCCGCAACCAAGCTCGACTGTCCCAGGTTGAGCTCAGAGTGCTGTGCTGGCTGAGAGAATTCCAAGCCAGTGGGTTCCAGCTTTCTGAACTTTGTGGGGGTGGGACCCCCTGAGCCAGATCACTTTGCTCCCTGTCTTCAGTCCCCTTTTTTTCAGGGGAATTAGCAGTTCTGTCTCACTGGCATTCCAGGTGTGGCTAAAACGGTCACCCAAAATAGCCGCCCAGTTTTGTGCTGGAAACCCGGCTGGTGTTGTAGGTGTCAGGGAGAATCTCCTGGTCTACAGGTTGTGAAGGCCATGGGAAAAGTGCAGTATCTGAACCATAGTGCCACAATGTCCAGAAAAGTCCCTCATGGCTTCCACTGGCTAGGAGGGGGAGTTCTCTGGACTCTTGCACTTCCCAGGTGAGGCAACACCCTACCCTGCTTTGGTTGCCCTTCTTGGGCTACACCCACTGTCTAACCAGTCCCATTGAGAGGAACCCGGTACCTGGGTTGGAAATAGGGAGATCACTCACCTTCGGTGTCACTCTTGCTGGGAATGGTGCTCTGGAGCTCTTCCTATTCAGCCATCTTTGGCCTTCCCTTTCATGAATGGATTAGTGCCTTCTAAAGGTAGGAGAAAACTACTTAGACCCTTTTGCCCTTCCTCCTTCTGCCACATGAGGATACAGAATTCATCCCCTCTGGAAGATGTAATGACAAGGTGTCATCCTGGCAGCATACAGACTGAGGACTCACAAGACAGTGAATATCAGTGCCTTGATTTTGATATTTTCAGCTTCCAGAACTGTAAGAAATGCATATATGTTCTTCATAAATTATCCTATTGTGGTATTTTGTTATAGCATCACAAATGCCCCCCCACCCCCGTTTTTTTTTTGAGACAGAGTCTCACTTTCTCTCCCAGGCTGGAGTGCAATGGCACAATCTTGGCTAACTGCAACCTCTGCCTCCCAGATTCCAGCAGTTCTCCTGCCTCAGCCCCCTGAGTAGCTGGGATTACAGGCAGGTGCCACCAATTCCTGCTACTTTTTGTATTATTAGTAGAGATGGGGTTTCACCATTTTGGCCAGGCTGGTCTTGAACTCCTGATCTCAAGTGATCTACCTACCTCGGCCTCCCAAAGTGCTGGAATTACAGGCATGAGCCAATGTGCCCAGTCTGGTAGCCATCCTAATGTGGTTTGGATTTGCATTTCCCTAATGACTAGTGATGTCGAGCATCACTTGCTTTTTGGCCACTTGTATTTCATTTTTGGAGAAGGTTTATGCAAGTTATTTCCTCATTTTTTTGACTGGATGTATTGCTGAGTTGTAGAAATTCTTTATAAATTCTGATACTAACCTCTTACCAGACATGACTAGTAGATATCTTCTCCAATTTGACATGGGTGTTTATATATTTCATGTAGTTTTTATGATAACCCTGTGAATTGCCCACTTTAAAGAGGAAATAATTGAAATAGAAATTATTTTATGAACTTGTCTAGGGTTTCTCAGCTAATCAGTGTCAGTGTCGTATTGTCACTGGATTTCTGGTTCCAAAGCAGGTTTTCTTTCTACTACATCTTGCTGTCTGAAAATATTTCTTAAAAGATTTCTATCGTTTAAAAGTAAAAGCAAAAACAAAAAAGGGAAAAACAATACAAGAAAAATAAACCAAAAAATTTGATGAAGTTTAAGACAAACACAATTCTAAGTAAAATTATGTTAAGCCATGTTTATAGTAGGACATCATAAAAATAAAGCTTATGGAAAATTCTGACTGTTACATGATGAGTATAAGGTAGTTTTCATCTTGTTTGTGCTACATTTAATGATTCAAAAGATTCTATTTCAGTGAGCTTCCTGAGAAGGAAGTCATTACTGCAATATAACATTTTCCTTGACTAAGAGGCAGAGCAGTTGTTAACCACTGGATTACCTGTGAACTATTTGGTGGAGAGGAGGTTATCTAATATTTCCAGGGCACACAGTAAAGAAAAAGCAGGATGATTAAAATTTTATGGGAGCATACTTTATCTGAATCTTCAGAGTAAAAAAAAATGCTATTGGATGACTCAGAATCAGTTTGCTAAAGAACAAAAGACCAGGTATAATTACTTAGATACCTAAAGTCCCATATTTTTAACTTCATTTACTTTTGTGAAGACAAGTATTTCCAGAGAAAATATTCTCTACAGAAAATACCAGTTTCCTGAAAGCATTAAAAAGGTTAATAGAGATGAGAAGGATTTTAAAGACATAGGCCATAGAACTAAATGGCATCTCCTAGAGATCTCAAGTTTCCTTTCAGGCCCCACAGCCTTTTCTTAGAGATAAGATCCCACTCTTAAAGTTTCTTCTGAGTCCCTAAGAGACCTCATCTCCTTCAGCCCAGAGTAGATTGGATGAGTATACTTAACAATAATTTATTTTGTGTATTTCAAAGTAATTATAAAAGTAGATTTGGAATGTTCCCAACACAAAGAAATGATCATCGGTGTTTGAGCTGATGAAAATCCTAATTACCGAGATTTGATCCTCACACATGGTGTGCTTGATCAGAATATCACATGTATTGCATAAATATGTACAATGCTCATGTACCCAGGAAAATTAAACACATAATGAATTGACTGTATTTTTTTTGTTGTTGTTGCCATAACAAATTACCATAAACTTAGTGGAATAAAACAAGAATTTATCTTAAATTTCTGGATCTCACTAGACAAAAGTGTTGGCATCACTGAGTTCTTTCTGGAGATCCCTGGGGAGATTCTGTTTCTTGCCTTTTCCAGATTCTATAGGTCACTCACATTTCTTGGCTTATGGCCTCTTTCTTCATCTTCACAGTCAGTAACATCAGACTGAGTCTTTTCATGCTGTCATCTCTGATTCTTTCTTTGGCCTCCTTCTTCCACATTAGGGGCCCCTTGTGGTTACACTGGGCCCACCTAGATAATCCAGTATAACCTTCCCTTCTCAAGGCCAGCTGATTAGCAACCTCAGTTTCATCTGCAGCCTTACTTCCACTCTGCCACATAACAACATATTCACAGGTTCTGGGAATTGGGACGCAGACCTCTTGGGATGGGGCATTACTCTGCCTACGATATTGACTGAATGAACAAAATGGAAAAAATAAGCTTTGCCTAATCATCTATGTTCTTTGTATAAAGACATAAAATTTCAAAATAACCCAATGTACTGAAAGATTGTATCCATCACTTTACAAAGTTGATTAAATATCTCATGACTTCAAAAATAATAAACTATAATGATAATAGAAGATCAAAAATGATTGATTTCATAGACTATTTAGATCTCTATTCTGTAGAAATAGAATCAAGCACTTTTACCAGAAGAAAAAAAAAAAGCCATCCAAAGGCTCAAAACCATGTCTTTATTTTATAACTGGCCTGCTGATCATGATAAAATAATTAATATGGACTGAGGGAATGCCCCAAATCTCAAACATGTTATTTCCTATAATATTTGGATACAGATCCTCTACTGGAGCAAGCCAAATGAACTATAATGTTTTATCATTATTATGCTGGGAATCATGCTTAAAGATCTGTGCTAACAGTGCATTTAAAAAAATTCCTGTGACATACAACAATGAACTTTGTTCTTTCTACCAATGACCTCATTGACTGACACTTTTATAACTAGTGTAAGCACTTAATTGATTATCCCCCCACATTCATCTCACCCCATTTTACCTCAAAAAGTAATCTAGTTTTTATACCTTTTCTCATCAAAGAAATAAAACTCTACAGAAATACAAACTGTTTGACTCCAATTTCAAGGGCATGTACACTGAGATACTGAGATTTCCAAAGAGTTACTAATAGCATCTAGAATTTATGACATCCTCTTATGTCAAAATGCACTTTGGACCAGTTTTCCCAAATCATACCCACAAGACAGTTTTGCATCCTAATGCCTGTTACATCTACATGACAAAAATGACCAAATCAGGCAAAGTAATAACCTCATTTGGAATTTATAATCTCACATTTCTTCTTCATTATAATCTCAATCATGAGAGTTCTTATTTGTCAAGTTTTCTCTTGAGATAGCACTATTGTGGATGGCTTTTGAGTTTTAAGGCACAGTTGAAAGCCATGCCTCTGAAAATAGATTTCTAATCCACATCATGTTGCTGTACTTGTGGACACTTGTTATCTTATGCTCATGCAAGTATACATCAGAAAACTGTCAATTCTGGCCAGCAATTTCTTATTTTCCACATTACTCTTTTTGTCTAAATTAGAGCTTAATTTTCAAGCTCTTCACATGCCTCATTTTACTTCAATGTTGAGAACCTATCCCCATTTTACAGGTGATAAAAATGAGGCTAAGCAAAGTGAAAATACCTAAAGTTATACTGCTAGAAATGGCAGAGTGGGGATTCTCATGGTTTCTGAGGCCAGTGTCCATGCTCTACCCACCACATGTGCTTCCTCCTAGGGCATCTCTCAGGGAGGATGGGACCAGGGGAAGTGAGGAGATAAGGTGCTATTCTTTCTGGGACACCTGGCCTCTACTTGCTCTTTAAATCCTTCTTTAGACGGTCATAATTCACACTTGGAAAAATGGTCTGAAGAATAAGTATTCATCTAGTAAGATTTATGCCCCGAAATCTTCTCTGTATTTTATTAGTAGGAGAGCAAATAGGAGGGCTCTGATTAAGAGTTGGTCACACACACTGCTCACTCTGTCACAATATGGTGAAATCCCACTGTCTGAAACATGTAAGCACTGACCTTGACTAAATGCAAACAGTTTTTCAACATGTTATTATTTATATGCTTTTAAAACTTTTAATTGTGGTTAAAAAAAATCACACATATAAAATTTGCCTCATTAACCATTTTTAAGTGTATAGTAATCCCCATTTCTCCCTCTCCCCCGGTGACAACCATTCTACTTTCTATTTCTATGGAAGTGACTATTTTAGATCTCTTATATAAGTGTAATCATACAAATTCATTTTTTGTGATGGACTTACTTCACTAAGCACAAGATTCTAAAAGTTCGTTCATGTTGTAACCTTTTTACGACTGAGTGGTATCTCATATATAGCACCTTTATCCATTCATCTATTGATGGACACTTGGATTGCTTCCACCTTTTGGTTATTGGGAATAATGCTGTTACAAACATGGGTGTACAATACCTTTGTGACACTCATATATCTAATAAGTGGTTAATACCCAAATTAGATTAAAAACTCCAGCAACTCACAACAGCAAAAAAAAAAAAAAAAAAAGAAAGAAAAGAAAAGCAATTAAACAATGGAAAAAGGATTTGAATAAACATTTCTCCAAAAATTATATACAAATGGCCAAAAACATATAAGAAGACGCTCAACATTGTTAATCATTAAGAAAATGCTAAGCAAAACCACAATGAGATGTCACCTCATACCCATCATGATTTCTACTAATATAAAAACACTAAAAAATAACATGTGTGATTATGTATTTTAACATTCACTAGTTTTTCATTAATTTGGCACACTGAAGTAAGGTATTCTATGACTTTATAATGTCATACAAATAAAAATATTCTTCAGTTATTGTTTGATGACCTCTGGTCATGGATTCTCATTGACTGGGCAAGAAGGAGCCCAGAACCAACAACAGAAGCTCAACATAGTTCTGCAGCACCTTCACAAATTCTGTACTCAGCACACCTGTTTCATTCATTTTCTGGACTTTAGGTTGGAAACAGAAAGTAACTTCACCCCTGGATTCTTTATGTCCTTGAAAGAGTCATTGTCATATATTGTTTTCATTTTTGGATTAACATCATAGTTCATAGAATCTGACAGGCTTGTAGGATTGGTAGCTTACTTTATGTCTTAGTAAGCATAATGCGGGGCTGAACTCAGCATCCACATAGCCATTCACTGAGATGCCATTTTACAATGGCCCAGAAGAGTAATTTTAGACATTAATTCTTCTTAGAAGTAGTTTGTAACATCACATAATTAGATCTCAAAGCAAGTCTTTTGTATTAGTCTGTTCTCACATTGCTATAAAAGAACTACCTGGGATTGGGTAATTTATGAAGAAAAGAACTTTAATTCACTCACAGTTCCACAGGCTGTACAGGAAGCATGGTTGGGAGGCCTCAGGAAACTTACAATCAGCAGAAGGTGAAGTGGAAGCAAGTATATCTTACCAGAGCAGAGCAGAAAAGAGGGAATGAAGGGGAAAGCGCTACACACTTTTAAGCAAGCAGATTTCATGAGAACTCACTCACCATCATGAAAACAGCCTGAGGGAAATCCACTGCCATGATCCAATCGCATCCCACTGGGTCCCTCCCCCAAAACTGGCAATTACAAATTGACACAGTGGGGACACAGAACCAAACTGTATCATTCTGTTCCTGGTTCCTCCTAAATCTCACGTCTTTCTCACATTTCAAAACAAAGCTATGTCTCAACAGTCCCCCAAGTCTTAGCTCATTTGAGCATTAACTCAAAAACCCAAGTCCAAAGTCTCATCTGCAGCAAGGCAAATCCCTTTTGCCTATGAGCCTGTAAAATAAAAAACAAGTTAGTTACTTACAAGATACAATGGGAGCACAGGCATTGGGTAAATGCTCCCATTTCAAAAGGGAGAAATTGGACAAAACAAAGGGGTTACAGGTCCCATGCAAGTCCCAAACTTAGCAGGGCAGTCATGAATCTTAAAGCTCTAAAATAATCTCCTTTAACTCCATGTCTCACATCAAGGGCATAGTTGTACAAGGGGTAGACTCCCAAAGCCTTGGGCAGCTCTGCTCTTATGGCTTTGCAGGGTACAGCCCCTGGGCTGCTCTGACAGGCTAGTGTTGAGTGCCTGCACCTTTTCCAGGGACATGGTTCAAGCTGTCAGTGGACCTACTATTCTGGGGTCTGGAGGATAGTAGCTCTCTTCTCACAGCTGCACTAGGGAGTGCCCCACTGGAGACTGTGTGGGTGCTCCAACCCCAAATCTCCCCCTGCACTACCCTAGTAGAGGTTCTCTAGGATGGCTCCTCTTCTGTAGAAGACTTCTGCCGGGACATTTAGGCATTTATTACATCTTCTGAAATCCAGGATGAGGCTCCCAAATCTCAACTCTTGCCTTCTGTGCACCCGCAGGCTCAAGACCATGTGGAATCTGCCAAGGCTTGAGGCTTGCACCTCTGAAGCAATGGCCCAAATTGTATCTTGGCCCCATTTAGCCAAGGCTGGAGCTGAAGTGGCTGTAATGCAAGATGCCATAACCTGAGGCTGCACAGAGAAGCATCACCCTGGGCCCTGCCCACAAAAGCTTTTTTTCCTTTTAGACTTCTAGGTCTGTGATGGGAGGGGCTGCTGTGAAAGTCTCTGAACTGTCTTGGAGGAATTTTCCCTATTGTCTTGGCTATTAACATTCAGTTCCACTTTACTTATGCAAATTTCTGCAGCCAGCTTGAATTTTCCCCCAGAATGAAATTTTCTTTCTACCACATATTCAGGCTGTAAATTTTTCAAACTTTTACCCTTTGCTTCCCTTTTGTTTATGTAAATGAGTGTAGGTTTTTAAAAGCATCCAGGCCACATCTTGAATGCTTTGCTGCTTAGAAATTTCGTCTACCAGATACCCTACATCATCTTTCTCAAATTCAAGTTCCACAGATCTCTAGAGCAGCCACCCAGTCTTTTTGCTAAAGCATAGCAAGATTGACCTTTACTCCAGTTCCCAATAAGTCCCTCATCTCCATCTGAGACCACCTCAGCCTGAACTGCACTGTCCATATCACTATCAGCTTTTTGGTCACAACCATTCAACAAGTCTCTAGGAATTCCAAACTTTTCCTTGTCTTTCTGTCTTCTTTTGATACTGCCAATCTGTTCCAGCCTCTGCCTATTATCCAGTTCCAAAGTCATTTCAACAGTTTCAGGTATCTTTATAGCAATGCCTCACATCTCCGGTAACAATTTTCTCTATTAGTTGATTCTCATACTACTATAAAGAATTACCTGAGACTGAGAAATTTCACAGGCTGTACAGGAAGCACAGCTTGGAGGCCTCAGGAAACTTAAAATCATGGCAGAAGGCAAAGGGGAAACAAGCACATCTTACCATGGCAGAGTAGGAGAGAGTGATGCAAAAATTGCCACACACTTTAAAAAAAACAGATCTTGTGAGAAATCACTTGCCATCACAAGAACAGCAAGGAGAAAATCCACCCCCATGCTCTGATCACCTTCTACCATGTCCCTCCACCAACATTGGGAATTAAATTTTGACATGAGATTTGGGTGGGGGCAAAGAGCCAAAGCATAATATCTTCTTTTATGACATGATTTGTATAGATTTTTTGATCCCTTATTTTCTTTCATGACTAGATTCCCTACATGAATGGTCTGAGCTACTTTGTGTTATGATGCCAGGAGGTGGCTTTTGCAAAAGAAGCTGGCATCTCTGATTCAAAGAACATGAATGAGGATTCCCAAAGGGCCAACTAAGTAGCTTGACATTTTAACCAATAAGGACAACTGTTCATTTGCTATGGCCACATTACAATCTTGAGCAACCCTCTTCTTGTTCAGAAATCTTTCTCTTTCTCTAATTTGATTTTTGTGTGTATCCAAGGTCTTTCTATTATTTTTTTCTGTGTTCTTGGAGGATATGACAGACTCCTTCTCTACTCAGAGACTTAAATATTTGAAAGAACAAGTTAATGAACATATTGTTACATTGGGCTCAAGATGGTACATGAAATGTAGGCCAAATATATCTTGTTGAGCATCTGACTTAATTTTATAAGTGAAAGAAGTGTAGCTCTTGATATGAGTATGAATGGATGTAATTGAATCTTTATGCTTTGGTTATTTTTAATCAACATGTTATTCTAAAAGACCATTTCAAACCATATGTAAATGGGTTAAAGAAACTAAAACTTGAGCCCTTGACTTCTTCTGAATAAATTGGCAAATATACAATACTTAAGTATTGAGTACCTCTGAAATTAATTTGAATATTCTAGGTCACTCACTAAGAAAAATAAAATAGTAATTTAAAATAGAAATTTTGAATCAGCAAAATCTATTTTATTTTTCTCTTCATATTTGCTATTTTAATCATTATTAAGATTTTACTTACATCTAAAGATTTTTTGTTTACAGTAGTAATATCACATTAAGGAATATATACCAAATAATAAAACTCATTCTTTAAATAACTGTTGATTGCTACAACATATACTTTTAAAGTATTGTTTCATGCTATGAAATTACTTAATAGAGTCAGAGAGTGAGATAATGAAGTTCAGTTGTTTCTCTAAGGTAATTTAAGGTTGACTTTATAAAACGAGCAATTGTATATATATCAAATCTGTTTCTTTGGAGCAAGAGATGGTGTTAATGTTAAGACAGTGTAGAAAACAGACTCCTAGTTAGAAATGTAATTATGAATTCTTAATATCACCTAAGACCTATAAGATCTCACTATCCAAACAAAAAAAAATCATTTCTAATGTGTATTTTCCTCTCTGTATGCTAATTATCTTCTTAAAACCATAAGATCTCACCATCCCAAACAAAAAATAAATATCACTTCTAGTGTGTATTTTCTTCCCTGTATGCTAATTATCTTCTTACCCAATCAAGAGTGTTATTTCATCTGAATATCCAATATAATTTTCCTATATTACTGATTGCACACTACAGGTCCAATATTAGTGTGAGGCTTTGGTTTTTACATCTTTGATAGAAGATATAATTTAATCTCAGTTTTGCCTACTGGCTGGTGCCTGTCAGTGTATTGCTTGAAGAACATTTAGAAGTATAGGCTGGGAGATGATTGATCATACTCAGCAAACCACTGGTCTGAGGTACACCTAAATCAATCTTCACACTTTCCTACTTAAATTGACTAACAACTCCACAAAAAGTAGGCTTATTTACAAAGGAAATGAGATCTCTTGCTCAAAGGTTTTAGACTAACCTTGGGGTAGCTGTGCCTTTTGTGTTAGAGTACAGTTATTTTATAAAGATTATGAAATGGCTATAATATGTGCTCCGAGAACTAAGCATTTGGAGAGCGTACTGCATGCGGATTTGTGTTGGAGAAATACACTTCTAAAAACTCATAATGAAATAATATTTTCACTGTAGGCAAGACTTTTTCATAACTGATGTGGGTGGAGGTGGGAATAATAAAAAAATAAAGGCTGCTAGAAATTTAACAGAGCTTGAACAATATTTAAAACATTAAATCATTTTGATTTACAGCAGATCCATAAATTCTAACCTTTTGACATGGTATTTTAAAGCTGAAAGAAACCATATAGTCTAATATCCTTACTTTACCAACAAGAAAACTAAGGATCAGAAAAATAAAATAATCAGCAACCAAGTCAGAATTGAAACTTGGGTCTCTGGCAGTGGAAATACTTACATTTCAACCGCAAAATTCAAAAAGAGCAATTTGATACTGATACTGCTGTGAGGTCTTTTCTGAAATCTCTCAAATATCACATGCTTCAGTTACTCTGCCAGAACAATCTGAGCATGAATACTTCAGTCTCTGAGTTCTGCTGTCCAGTGATCTATACAAAACATTCATGATGAGGCAGGTGATATTAGTTCATTAGGACCTATTTTAAAAATTATACTTTTGTAATCCCAGCACTTTGGGAGGCCGAGGTGGGTGGATCACAAGGTCAAGATATCGAGACCATCCTGATCAACATGGTGAAACCCCGTCTCTACTAAAGATACAAAAAATTAGCTGGGCATGTTGGCGCGTGCCTGTAATCCCAGCTACTCAGGAGGCTGAGGCAGGAGAATTGCCTGAACCCAGGAGGTGGAGGTTGCAGTGAGCCGAGATAGTGCCATTGCACTCCAACCTGGGTAACAAGAGCTAAACTCCGTCTCAAAAAAAAAAAAAAATTATACTTTAAGTTTTAGGGTACATGTGCAAGACATGCAGGTTTTTTACATAGGTATACATATGCCGTGGTGCTTTGCTGCATCCATCATCCTGTCAACCACATTACGTATTTCTCCTAATGCTATCCCTCTCCTATCCCTCTACCCTCTGCTATCCCTCCCTTAGTCCCCCACCCCACAACAGGCCCTGGTGTGTGATGTTTCCCTCCCTGTATCCATGTGTTCTCATTGTTTGACACCCATTTATGAGTGAGAACATGTGGTGCTTGGTTTTCTATTTTTGTGTCAGTTTGCTGAGAATGATGGTTTCCAGCTTCATCCATCTCCCTGCAAAGGACATGAACTCATCCTTTTTTATGGCTGCATAGTGCTCCATAGTGTATATGTGCCACATTTTCTTTATTCAGTCTATCATTAATGGGCATTTGGGTTGGTTCCAGGTCTTTGCTATTGTAAACAGTGCCACAATGAACATATGTGTGCACGCGTCTTTATAATAGAATGATTTATAATCCTTAGGGTATATACCCAGTAACGGGATTGCTGAGTCAAATTGTGTTTCTATTTCTAGATTCTTGAGCCTTTTGAAGGATATTCAAATGCAAGAGAAAGAGAAGCCAAAGGGAGTCGGCAGCAGATGACAAAATGAGAGAGGAACTAGGAAGGTAGGTGTTGGTGAAATTATATAGAGACCACCCAAGGTGGTGGGGTTGGATAGGGGATTGAGGTTAATTTGAGGGTGTGAATTAATGATGGGATTCAATATGAGTTACCTTGTTAATTAGGTAAGTGTGGGGCCAATCAAGTGACACTGAAGAGTAAAATGAGCACACTCACGTGGAACCACTTTAAAATCATCAGTGTCGTCAGTTAATGCAATGTTAATGGTTTGAAGCTGAGCTGAGTCAACACTTGTATAGCTTGTCTATTGATATGGCACACTTTTTTTCTTTTTTCTTTTTCTTTTCAAGACAGAGTCACACTCTGTTGCACAGGCTGGAATGCAATGGCGTGATCTCAGTGCACTCTCCTCCTCCTGGGTTCAAGTGATTCTCCCACCTCAGCCTCCCAAGAAGCTGGAGTTACAGGCATGCGCCACCAATCCCAGCTAAATTTTGTATTTTTAGTAGAGCTAGGGATTCACCATATTGGCCAGGCTGGTCTCGAACTCCTGACCTCATGATCCACCCATGTCAGCCTTCCAAAGGGCTGGTATTAACAGGTGTGAGCTACCATGCCCGGCCTGATATGGCTTTTCTTTAAAGGCACAAGTTCAGAAACATAAACATTATTTACTCCCAGTTAACTGAGTAGTTATTGTAAACTGTTGTAATTATTGCGAGTGTTGAGTTAAAGAACATTTTGTAGCATTAATAATGGCAAAATACTTGAATATAATAATTGTCAATTAATTTGTAAATTACTCTAAGGAGCAAAAAGATTTAATTGCCATTTTATTAAATTTTACTTTTATATTATGTGGTAAGCTGTTTGATTATCTAAAAGTTCACTTAACAGAATTTTAAGAGAATATTTATAAGTTGAAAAATTGAGGTTGAACAAAAAAGGGAAAGAAAAACTATTTATTGTGAACTTTTGATTAGTGACCCTGTAGCCCTTTTTCCACAATCACTCTGACCATTTCAACACTTACTTTCCTAAAGGCTTTTTGAAGTATTTTGTGTGGACAACCTCTAGAGAATTAGAAACAAAATGGTAATATAAAACAGGGCATACTAATTGGCAGTGTCATAGAGTCACTGAGAATAAATTCCAAAGTGTGAGAATTGTGGTCTGTCAGGAAAATTGTTTTTAATTCTTCAAACATTTACTTTATTGAACTGTAGAAGACAAACAGGGGCAACAGCCAATATAGCTGTGTTATTAAATTATAAAGTAGCGTGAAAAATCTTCCTAAGTAGAGCCTTATTAATTATAATAGGAGCTAATAAACTGCATACCTACTATACTTGATGCTCAGTGTTTTTTTTTAAGCATTATCACCTTCAGTCTTGCAGCTCCATGAAATATGTATCATTTTCCTCATTTTACAGAGAAGAAAACTTAAATTTAGGAATTTTAAGCAATTCTTCCAAGGCCACATGAGTTGGATTTCATATGTAAACATAGTAATAAACTCTTATTATCATGATAATGTCTGTGGTTATCACGAACTTCAATAGATGTGACATCTAGGAAAACTGAAATAATTGGAGGATAATTTCTGCCTGTAGCCCAGATGCTGTCAGAGCGAAGCCTAAGATTCAAGGACAAATTTGGGGGCACAACCTTCAAAAGGTAAAGAGATGAATATAGCCCATTTAAAAAACGTTAGCATCTTTACCAACAGAGCTTCTTTGAAGTCCTGTGGAAAAGAAAGACCCCAGAAGGAATTGCTGTCCCTAGAGTACTGCTTCTGGCAGCTTTGTGTAAAGTTGAAGGCTCTTTTGAGGGGAGACTAAAAGGAGAAGTCAAAGAGAGCTTTCTCTCATTCATGCCAGCGAGACATCCATTTTGCTATCCTCTCAACTTTACTCTATTGTAATTATAACAGTGGAAGGAATTAAATTTGTTATATAGTTCTGACATAGAATTGACTTATCTTGCCAAAAAATTCTGGTTGGCTTGATACTCATGTCCAAAGGACCAACTGAAAAGATCATACATCATTATGTGTTTTAGCTCTACTACTGTGAGTGGGGGCACATTTAAAGAATATGCTAAAAAAAACCTAGTACAGTAGAAAAACAACAGAGTTTTGTGTACAAGCATCATGAAGAATCAGCTGCCCAAGTAGCTGGGATTACAGGAGCCCACCACTATGCCTGCATAATTTTTATATTTTTAGTAGAGATGGGGTTTTATCATGTTGGCCAGGCAGGTCTCAAACTCCTAATCTCAAGTGATCCCCCCGTCTCGGCCTCTTGAAGTGCTGGGATTACAGGTGTGAGCCATGGCATCTGGCCTCCTCTTGGCTGGTTTCTCTCATTTGATTATTTTTCCTCTCTGCTTTTGACCATTTATTTTGCTTCTTAGTATGACTGATAATGTTTTTGAATTCAGGATATTGTGTGTGAAAATTTTCAGAGGTAATCCTAGACCCTAAATGGTGTTACTGATAGAGGGTTTGTTTTCTTCCCGTTTGAAAGTTAGGTAGCGGCAGATCAGCTAGTCTAATCTCGGGTGGGCTTGAATCTTCATGACAGTCCTTTGTTTCTGGTTCCCTACTACTCCTGAAATGAATCCCATCCAGGGTTCCAATTGAAATGCTGGGATATTTTGTCTGCTTCTTATTGGGTCCTAAACTTCCATTTTATTCTGCAGCCCCATAAAATTCTTAGAACATCTGCTCAGCTCCTTCATCTTTAGGCTACTGTTTAGGAGTTGACAAATACCTCAGGGAAAAGTGACACCGAATGTTGAGCTCACCTCTCTGTACACCCTTCTTTCCAGTATCCTGGCTCCTCAGTCTTGCTGCCTTGCTAGTTCTGACACCTTTCACCAGGTGTTTTCACTGGATTATCCTATTTCACAGTTGTTTTCATGGGATGACTGGTCTCCACAGAGCTATTCTAGGGAATGGGAAAACATACCAGCCATTTTCTTACCCTGCTTTATTGAATTTCTTATTTAATTCTTCAGATTGAAATTAATGTTCTTGATTTTTCTGAGTACCAGAAACATCTGAGAAAGAAAAATGCAAATATTGGAAAGAATATTTATGGAATGTTACATAGAATAATATACTAAGAGCGTTTCAGATTTAAAATAAGTATTTAAAAATATACTTTATATTTTCAATTATCTTTAATATAAAATTAGTATATTTTCAAAATAGACAACTTCATAGAGCATACTCTTCACTGGGTGAAAATCATTCCATCAAGAAAGAAAGAATTTTCTCGAAACTGTGTGTTCACTGTTGACATTTCTAACTACCAGACAGACTCAAGAATTCTTCATTCATTTCCATCAAAGACAAAAGAAGTTGTTTAAATATTAGGAAACAAAGATGGTTCTTATCAGAATCCATCCTTTTACCCTAAGCAAGAAAGTCTAGTTTTGTGTTATTTGAAAATTTTAGAAGATACAGTTTTTCATTAACTCATAAAAATCATTTTATGACCCATCAGGGATAGCTGCTTTGCTCCATTTCTGTATGATATTTAATCTGAATACTAAAAGAAAAATAATTAATATGTTACTACAACTCTGATGAATTAAACATAGTCATTTTTATCAATATAAAAATGAGTCATATTTTTCTGTATTCCAGTTGGTGGATATTTCTTGAAGCTTATTTAATTGGATAAGGGTTAAGGGTGTGATGTTTAAATTACACAACTGTCATGTTTGGTTTAAAGCCATGAGGCTTTGTGGGTTTATTTTACAATTCCGTACTTTCAAAACTAACAAGTCAACAGAGCAGCAACAGAAGGCAAACACTTTTCATTTCTTTCACCAGGCTGCTGAAATGGGGCCTGGTTCCAGCTACTGATTATGCGTATTTCCAAGACAATTTCATAGAGCATGCTCTTCACTGGGTGAAAATCACCCCATCAAGAAAGAATTTTCTTGGTATTTTCTTGAAAGCGTTGACTGTGAAAGCACAGCTCTTCTGGTTTTTTAGAAGCTTTAATCTTACATCGAACAGTTATTACCAACAAAGAAAACAAAGAAGAAACCTAACTCACATTTTCAGGAAGGATGCTTTCAGATGGTTGATGCAAAACCACTAAGGGAGGGGCTGAAATGCCAATACTGTGTTAAACCTGCAGCAGCAGGAAAGGCTGTCAGGTGAGCATTTAGAGGGAAGGAGGTGTTGGGGGCTGTATGGTGGGTGACAACCTCGAGAAAACTCACCTCATTGTGCTTATCTTATCGGTCTACATCTTGGATAAAGTGACACAAGCTTTTGAGTCCAGGACTCTCTGCGTTTTTATTATGCACAGACTCGCTCAGGGAGTGGGAGCTAAGGAAAGGTTGGAATTAATCAGATACTTCCTACAACTTTCCTACAACTCTTGTCCAACACAAGTAGGCAAAGCTAACTCAAACCATACAGACTGAGTTCCTTGTTCCATCAGACTTTTAGGTACGAGGTCGAGGTTGGGGGCTGAGAGTGTACAGTGACTGATCTGGGAGACTGAAGGAAAAGCTTTTCTGGAAATAGCAAATGGGAAACAAGAAGGAATGTCTGGTGTGGTAGCAAGGAGGAAGCAACCAACCAAGGAAGATTTCAACAGGCTCAGAAAATCTTGCCTCTGGCCAGGCGTGGTGGTTCACGCCTCTAATCCCAGCACTTTGGGAGACCTAGGCGGGTGGATCACCTGAGGTCAGGAGTTGGAGACCAGCCTGGCCAACATAGCAAAACCCGTCTCTACTAAAAATACAAAAAATAAAATAAAAAAATTAGATGGGCGTTGTGGTGGGAGCCTATAATCCCAGCTGCTCGGGAGGCTAAGGCAGGAGAATTGCTTGAACCCAGGAGGCAGAGGTTGTGGTGAGCTGAGATCGCAACACTGAACTCCAGCCTGGGTGACAGAGTGAAACTCTGTTTCAAAAAAAAAAAAAGAATCTTTTCTTTCTAGGAAAAGACGTGGGAATTCTATGATCTTTCTTAATCTCCTGCTAGGACATAAATGAGATGGTTGGAGGCATCAATCCCTTAACAGGACCCAGAACAGAATTGCTGAATTCTTTGGTCCCCATCTAAGAATGCCTGAGTCTGACCTTGGCAACAGAAAGACTCTAATAAAATATAGAACATTAACTATAGGGAAACATAGATTAAATCATCGTGTGGTCTCAGCTTGGGCTGAAGTTGTGCTTGTGCCAGGATATAGACATATCTGCAGGAGGTGATCTACTGTCCTCATGAAACAATGAGGAGTCTCCTAGGAAAGGATTGATCATAAAGGAAGCTGTAGGCATATTCTCTGCTTCAGAACAAGGCCTCAGTTGAAAGGAGGGACTATAGTAGGTTGAGTGCAATGTGTAGAGTCCCCCAACCTCATCCTTGGGTGAATCTGCACACAGTGCTCAAAAGCTGATCTGCCAGCCACAGTCACCATCAGCTGTTTGTCACAGTCTTTTGCTCCCATCCTTCTTTCTTTGAGACAGAGTCACTCTGTCACCCAGGCTGTAGTGCAGTGGCATTATCTCGGCTCACTGCAACCCCCACCTCCTGGGTTTAAGCGATTCTCCTGCCTCAGCCTCCCGAGTAGCTGGGATTACAGATGTCTGCCACTGCACCCAGTTAACATTTGTATTTTTAGTAGAGATGGGTTTTTGTCATGTTGGCCAGGCTGGTCTCAGAATCCTGGCCTCCGGTGAGCCTTCAGCCTGAGCCTCCCAAAGTGTTGAGATTATAGGCATGAGTCATTACGCCTGGCTGCTCTCATCCTTCTTGTCGATCTTTCTATGAAAACTCATAATGCCTCATTATTGCTGCTGCTTCCTCTATTCACCCTAGAATGACAGTATCAAAGCTACAGGCATTACCTGATGCTCCTACACTCAGCAGCTTTCAAGGTGGCCATGAGATACTTGTTTCCTCTTCTCTTGTGGATTTCATATTTTATCATTTAAGAACCTAGCAAGGCTTATATCCTGAGTCTCATATAGTCCTTCCATATGACCCCGAAGGCATCTCCTTCTTTGTTTCCACTTCCTGCATTTCAGGTCCTTAAAAACACCTACATCCTCTTCTGTCTCAAAGCAAAGTCCTTATGCAAATCTGCTTATGCAGATTTTCTTGTTTTAAACTGCTGTCTCTCCAGTTTGTTATATGAAACCAAAGATAAGCCTGAAGGCCAACAGTATCCTGTATCACTAGCAGATTTGTCCACTTTCACACTGGAGATTCTGCAGCATAAACATTTGTCAGTATAAGAATTCTTAATCTTCCTAACTAGAATCTTATAAAACTCATCATAATAGTATGCTGTAAGTGTATCTACTGCCCCTAACATCTGCAGGATCTGTATTAAGATACATTGCTGTTATTAGTTGTACTTCATTTTGAAAGAATCCAACGTACTAATTAGGATAAAGGCTCAAATTTTGCCATGGTGAAAATCTACACCAATTACACAAAATTAAAATGTTTTGTGATACTTGATGTAACTTTGTAGTGATAGAATAGAAATACGTTGGTTTTCTTTCATGTTAAAACAAGAATAAATCCTCTTACCTAACAGTGTTCCTGAGACAAAAAGAAGCATTTTTTTTTACCAGAAATAGATGGATTAAATCCCCTCATCATAATTATGTATTTGCAACTGAAAGGCTAAAGTATTTGATGAAAAATAGCATGATACCATTACAAGCAAAAACCAAGACACCCAGAAAAACGTGTCTGCCATAAATCCCAGATGTTCTAACAAGTAACTCAGGGACCTTAATTAACCTTTCTGAGACTTCTATTTCTCCTATGTCAAGGAGCATAAACATCTAAATGCCGTTTGTGAAGATCAAGTTGAGGTAATGCATATAACATTTCTGTTACTTGGTAGAACAAAAAAAGGTAGTTAGAATTTTATTTAAGTTTTGAATTAAAATTGTATGACAAGTGTTTCAAAGCATCTAGCATTACCCTAGTCCTCTTTATTGGTCTTGTAAAGGTTACGTTTTAGTAAATTTAAAGAGGTATAAATTTTACTAGAATTATTTCCAGGAACTGGTTTACAATTTTCTTGGGGGGGGTTGTTGTATCAAAATACTAAAGATTTTGTGCAGTTGAAAAGCCAACAGTTTTTTATAAATTTAGTTTTGATAAATGAGAGAAGGAAAGAGAAATATTTCAGATACTGTATCATGACAGTTACGTGATTACTCTATCTTATTATTATTTGCATAGAAATGTTCTTGAAAGTCCATGAAATGGAGACTCTGGGCAATCTGGCTGCCTCAGCTGATCTAGAAGGGTGCCCCACCTGCTGAAAACATTTGGAAATGCTGAACAAAATAGTAAACAATGACACTGAAAATGACTATAGAGAAACATGACAAAAAGAAAAAGAAATCCCTGGATGCCAAAGAAAGAACTCAAATCGGGATGGGTTCTGGGAGAGATGTTTCTTCCAGAAAACTCACATTTCAGGACAAATCTGCATTCCTGAAAAAAAAGTGGTAACCAACTGAAAACAAACTCATAATAAAACATTACAAACCAGACAGGAAAAAGAGCATGATGAAGAATCAGAAAATACAACATTTTGTCTTCAAAAAGCCCTCTAAGGACTGCAGCCAATAGGGTAATCTGAAAGAGGCTATAAGTATGTTGAAAAAAGCAAAACAATAGGAAAAGGAACATTAGGGAAAAAAATGTTTATGTGGTGGCTTTCTATGCTTCATTCTTCAGAAATTCCCTCACCCACCCCCAGATTTCTAGGTCCTATGCGTTAAGAGATATCTTTGTTCCTTTGCAGATACCTGTATTAGTTTGCCAGGATTGCCGTAATAAAGCACCACAGACTGGGGCGACAGAAGATCCAGATCAAAGGGTTTGCAAGGTTGGTTCCTTTGGGAGCTGTGAGGGAGAATCTGTTTCTTCTCTGTGCCCTAACTTCTGGCAGTTTGCTAGAAATCTTTGGTGTTCCTTGGCTTCTATGGTATCATCCTGATGCCTGCCTTCATCTTTCCATGGTATTCTCCCTGAGTATGTAAAAATCTCTTCTTTTTATGAAGATACCAGTCCTATTGGATCAGAGGCCCACCCTACTCCAATATAACCTCATTTTAACTTGTTACATCTGCCGTGATTCTGTTTCCAATTAAGGTCACAATCTGAGATACTTGGGAGTTAGGTCTTCAACATATGAATTTTGGGGAGAAGGGACATAATTCAATTTTTAACAACATTCAAATATAAATTTACTATTTTTAGATTTTTTTTAGTCTTATTAGAGTGTGGAAACACAGAAATCTTCCAGTGTCCTCATTCTATGCCAAAACAGAACACTTCCAGTAATAAGAAAGAGAGGCATTTTAGGTAACCTTAAACTTGCAGGCTATGTACCAAAAAGATACCATTAAGAGGCAAGACCTGCCCCATGGTAAGATAGGAAGATAGGAAGCTTCCCTAACTGCAAACTCCTAGGACTTATAACATTGCTTTCAAAAAACTTCTTAAAGTCTCTATGTATTTTCTTGTTCAATGTTATATGCAGTGTTATAGATCTGAGCACATAATACTTAGAATAATATATTTAGTGTCTTCAAAATAATAAAAATAAATATTTTAAATGCTATAAATTTTGCTTGGGGTCTTGATATTTAGCCAATGACCAAATAAAAATATTAGTAATGCTCTTGTATATTTTGTATAATGCCAGTACTATCAACCTGCCATCAGCACTTTAAAGCACTTTTCCCCAGGGGTTGCTGTGACTGTTTGTCACTATTTAATCATTAGTAATAGTACTAATAGAATTTTTCTGAAAGAGTTAATGTGGAGGTCAAATGAAATAACAAATGTAAAGTATTTATTAGAGTGCCTGGGACGGGGTAACTGCTCAATAAATGTTAATTCTTCTTCTTGTAGAAGGTGCTGGATTTAAAAAAGCTTCCTGCAGTGTTTTCCCTTTTTTGTAATATAATTAAGGGGTGCTCCTATGCCATGCTTTCCTCAAGAAAGGAAGGGACGAAGAGAATAAATCCAAGCTGGAAAATACCCTTCAGGATATTATTCAGGAACACTTTCTGAATCTAGCAAAGCAGGACAGTATTCAACTCCAGGTAATACAGAGAACACCACAAAGATATTCCTCAAGAAGAGCAACCCCAAGGCACATAATCATTAGATTCACCAGGGTTGAAACGAAGGAGAAAATACTAAGGGCAGCCAGAGAGAAAGGTCAGGTTACCCACAAAGGGAAGCCTATTAGACTTACAGCATATCTCTCAGCAGAAACCCTACAAGCCAGTAGAGAGTGGGGGCCAATATTCAACATCCTTAAAGAACAGAACTTTCAGCCCAGAATTTCATATCCTGCCAAACTAAGCTTTACAATTGAAGGAAAAATAAAATCTTTTTATGAACAAGCAAGTACTCAGAGATTTTATTACCACAGGCCTGCTTTACAAGAGCTTCTGAAAGAAGCATTATACATAGAAAGGAACAACCAGTATTAGCCTTTCTAAAAATATACCAAAAAGTAAAGAGCATCAACATAAAGAAGAATTTACATCAATGAATGGATAAAATAGCCAGTTAACATCAAATTGCAGTAACCCTAAATTTAAGTTGACTAAATCCCCCAATCAAAAGATACAGCCGAAACCTAATGGTATGCTACATCCAGACCTATCTCACATCCAAAGATACACAAAGACTTAAAACAAAGGGTTGGAGAAAGATCTACCAACCAAATGGAGAGCAAAAATAAATAAATAAATAAATAAATAAATAAATAAATAAAAAGCAGGAGTTGCAATTCTTGCATCTGATAAAATAGATTTCAAAGCAACAAAGATATAGTGGTAAAAGGATCAATGCAACAATAGGAGCTAATGATCCTAACACCCAGATACATAAGACTTATAAAGAGATTTAGACTCAACGAGACAGAAAATTAATAAGGACATCCAGGACTTGAACTCAGATCCGGAACAAGGAAACTCAATAAATAGTCATAGAGCTCTCCACTTTAAATACACAAAATATACATTCTCCACTTTAAATACACAAAATATTGATTGGCCATTATTAATACCCATTTTTAGAATAAACCTACATTCCTGTTCTCTCTCCCTCTTTTTCTTCCTCTTTCTTCCTCTCCTTCACTCCTTTTTTTCTTTCTTAAAAAAAAAAAACTTCTTCTTCTTCATAAGTTTTATTCCATCACCTCTGTTTTCAAAAAAAAAAAAAAAAAGGAAGATGCTGGATTTAAAAAAGCTTCCTGCAGTGTTTTCCCTTTTTGGTAATATAATTAAGGGGTGCTCTTATGCCATGTTTTCCTCAAGAAAAGAAGGGTCAGTGTCACCCAGAAAAAGAGCTCATGGTATAGTAAAGAAGTTAGAAATGCAAACATAATTAAATCATTTAGATAGTCTAGTAAGTATGGAGCCACTTTGTTTTTCAGAGAAAAGGTTAGACAATAATAATGTATCTGCATACGTCGGCTCTAGAGGAGAAGGAAAAAGAAGTTGGAGAAGGTTCCTCTGATGGTCTGCCTTTTCTGTATGAAGTATGGGGCAAGACTGTTGGTGGGAAACTAAAGATGGGAGTGGAGGAGAGTATTTAGAGGGGTGAAGTGTTGGAACTTCTACCCCAGAGAATACAAATGTGAGCTGAATGGAGTCCGTCCAACTCAACGCAAGGTCCAGTTGAAGCCATCATTTTGTAGCTGAAGCCAGTAAAATCTGTTATTTTATTTTACTTTCCTTTATTATTTCTATTCTATGTAATGTTATCCTATTTTCTCTTATTTTATTTTACTTTACATAACTGGTTGAAGCAAAGCTGAACATCGTGTGGGTACAACCTGAGAAGTGACTGACGGCCTCCACCCAGGCCTGGATTGAGGCAGAGAGAGGAGAAGAGGGTGAAGGAGCTGATGGTGTGGGTGAAGCCATCGACTAACCAGGCAGGAAGGAAGGAATTGACAGCAGGATGGGCTGATTCAGGAAAAACAGACATGGCAGCAGAAGGGAATGGGAGACATAGGAGCAAAGGAGGTGTTGCTAAGAAAGTGGTTATCTGGTGATCTGAGAAGTTGGACCTGGTGCAGTTCTGGGAGGTTGATCTGGGGCCTGGGGAGCAGGGAGTGGAATGTTTCCATACAGCCAGGGGACAGAATAAGAAGATAAAGAGATGAAAGTGAAGGCAAACTGCCGATTTCCCAGTCTCATAGTCCTTGGCTGTGTTCCCGTGTTAGCTGCGATTTCAAAATAGGTCACTTCCTTTCCATACTTTACTGTCTCCTCTCCATCACCTGCTTGGCATCTTGTATCTTTTCAAGGTCACTTTAAGAGCTCACTTTACCAATCAGGAGAAGCACAGGAACATAAATCAATGTAGTTAATGCAAGTTTCTTTCTTTCTTAAAGCCTTGCCTAAATAAAACATTACAATTTATTTTAGTTACACAAATTAAATGCTGGCTTTTAAAAACACAGTACTTGTACTTTTTAAACTTCAAAGAACTTTACACATATTAAGGTCATTAATTTTTTTGACACTTCTAGAGTCTTTGAGTTGAACGTACATGTTCAAAAGATTAACACAGAAGGTGAGGAATTGTTTGGCTACCAGATGTAGTTTATAGCTGTAATATCCGGCCTTTGAGATAGTATTGCTTTGGCCATGTCTGAAAGCCAGGAAATAATTATTTCTATTCCTCTTTCTGTCAATGGGGAGTTATTATTTACCCCCTCAGTGTGAACTCATTTAAGACTACAAAAATAAAAATTGTAAATAATGGTTAATTATCAGATTCGAATTTCAAAGGGAAAAGATAATAGATAATAGTTTCCTCTGAAACTCACAAGCCTACTAAAGCCATTCCCCAGGCCCCTTCTCCTATGTTTCTTATTTCCGTTCATCCCTCCCTCTTCTTCTCTTTGGATTTCTCTCTTCTGATTTATTTCTCTGCATATAGGGGATCTTTACTCCCCTCAGTGTCTCTTCATTGTTGCCACTCTTCTTATATACCTGACTTTTTCTTCTTCACCTTCTGATTTTCTTCCTTTTCTCTTTCCTGCTTTCCCTTTTTCCACTCTACCATTTCTTTTTTTTTGTTTTGTTTTTAATTTCTGAACCAATTGGGAACTAGACTTTTTTTCTAATTTCTCCTTCCTAACTTCTTTCCTCCCTCTCTGCCTTCCTTCCTTCCTTCTCTTTCTATTTTTTTTTCTAAGACAGGGTCTCACTCTGTTGCCCATGTTGGAGAGCAGTGGCATGATCATTGCTCACTGCAGCCTCAACCACCCAGGCTCACGTGATCCTTCTACCTCTAGCTCCCAAGTAGCAGGGACTACAGGCATGCCTGGCTAATTTTATTTGTTTATTTATTTATTTGTAGAGACAAGGTCTCACATGTTGCCCAGGCAAGTCTCCATCTCCTGGGCTCAAGTGATTCTCCTGCCTTCATCTCCCAAAGTGCTAGGGTTACAGGTGTGAGTCATTGCACCCAACCGATCATTTCCTTCTACAACATCTGTACCTCCTTGTCCTGTCCTCTGGTTGCACAAGAGGCCCTGCATTCTTGACCCAGGCCCTGGGATCAGTCCCCTATGCTCACTTTTGCTTTTTATTGCTATCGCAACAACAAAGGCTATTATTAGTAATTATAATTTATTGAGCACATATCATGTGCCAGGCAAGTAGCTAAACTTCTACTTAGAAAATGCCATCGCAAAGGCAGCAACACAGGCAAAAAACAATGATCTGAATCTGCGAGTGGGAAAAAAGCTAAAATGGATTGTCAATTGTTGTTTGAAATGAAATTCCTTGCCATCAGCATTTGCTCAATATTGATAAAGGGAAGCATCAGGTTCCTTTGTAAGCAAGAAAGGAAAAAAACAGACACATCAAATCCATAGTGTAAAATTATGCAGTAGGTATTGACCCATCATTGCTCTAAACAATGGAGCAAGACAGATGAATTTGCTTTGTGTAGTAGCCGATCACTCAGGTGGCTGTCACAAAGAGTATTTAATCTCTGATTGCTGCACAAAAATATCTACAAAGAAGCTGCTGTGGAAGACATTTTTTTTCTCACCTATTCAAGGTTGCAGGGGTAGTTCTGCCTATGATTTGTGAGTGGTGTAGGAGTGTGAAGAGTATAAATTAGTGAATAATATAAGGAAGTTTGCTGTGTGTTTAGCAGGAACTGCACCCTAGGAAAGAATCAAGATCCTGCAGCTGACAGGGAATTGGGATCCAAAAGGTCTCATTAAAACACGTTAAAGTGTTTGCAAATCCTAATTACAATAAGTGCCATTAGTTATTAAATCTTAATGATTGGCCAGGCAAGATGGCTTACACCTGTAATCTCAGCACTTTTGGCGATGGAGGTGGGTGGATCGCCTGAGGTCAGGAGTTCAAGACCAGTCTGGCCAACATGGTGAAACCCCATCTCTACAAAAAATACAAAATAGTTAGCCGAGTGTGGTGGCAGGCACCTGTAATCCCAGCTACTTGGGAGACCGAGGCAGGGGAATTGCTTGAACCCGGGAGGTGGAGGTTGCAGTGAGCTGAGATTGCACCACTGCTCTCCAGCCTGGGTAACAGTGAGACTTCTTCTCAAAGAAAAACAAACAAAGAAAATCTTAATGATCAAATAGCTAAAAAATGAAGAATTGTCTTCATTCTTTCCTGAGGTGGGAAGAAACATAAGCTGCTGGAATGAGTTTGCAGATGGGGAGCAAAGTGGCTTCTAAAAACTCAGAAACTATGATGTACCCTTACATGTGCCAATTAAAATGAACTCATGAATCCCAGTCTTCCCTGGTTGAGGGGAACACTACAGTTGGAGAGGAAGAACCTCCTTTCTTTATTTTTCTGTAAATCATTCTGTCTGTCTTTGAGCTCCTGTGCCTTCAGAAAGGGAGGACTTTGAGCCACTGTACCTTCAGAAAGGAAGGAAACTTTAGTCTTTAGAAGAGTTCTGCTAGCTCCCTGGAATTTATGTGATGACTATGACATGAAAATTTCCCCAGGGATAAAAATTCAAGACCTGGCATCTTGTTATTAAGTTGCTAATCCACACAGGTTAGCAATAAGACACTCGTTCTGTATTTTAGCACAACCACGGAGGTCCGGTGGCTCTTTGTGACACCATGGCATGGTCTCGATTTCTGAGCTGCACACAGAGTGACTTCTCCTCCTGGGATCTTGCCACTTCCTTGTTTGCATTGCACAGAAAGCACAAAGCAGCTAATCACCTTCTCATTTCCTGCAGTTTGGAGAATACTTCTGGTGGGGCTTTTAGCGCTCTCCTTTCTTTTTGCAAATATTTTGTTGACACTGCATTCTCTTCCTTCTCTGCAACTGGTTTATTCAGGATTCCCAGGCCCAGGAAACATAGAAAAGTTCTGCCTTTTTTTTCCTGCTAGGTTACTTGTCAGAGGCAAGAAATGCATGATTGAGTACCTGCCTGATTTAGGAAGAGAAAGGAAAAGAAACATAGAGTTGAATTTTAAAAACGTTATTGAGTTGGCTGGACATGGTGGCTTATGCCTGTAATCCCAGCACTTTGGGAGGCCAAGGCTGGTGGATTACCTGAAGGTCAGGAGTCAGAGACCAACCTGGCCAACATGGTGAAACCCCATCTCTACTTAAACTATAAAAAATTAGCAGGGCGTGGTGGTGGCTGCCTGTAACCCCGGCTACTTGGGAGGCTGAGGCAGAAGAATCGCTTGAAACTAGGAGGTGGAAGTTGCAGTGAGCCAGGATCACATCATTGCACTCCAGCCTGGGCAACAACAGTGAAACTTTGTCTCAAAAAAAAATGTTATTCAGTTACAGTTGTGTCAGAGTTCTCAGAATTCAAAAGCCAGTTTTCTAATGCTGTAGCCTCTGTCCAGGACAGATATATCCCATGCAGATGAGAGAAGACCCAGTGGAGTTCTTAAATATCTCAATGGATGAAACCAAACAGGCAAACACCACTTCTCACCATTTCACTCCCTGGTCAATTCTTGGTTTTGTTGCTCTTGTGACTCACTGTTAGTAGTGCAGGCATTTGCGCATGCACACCATTTTCAGAATTCCTGGCACAGAGATGCTTAAGAAATCTTACTTGATATTTGATATGGTTTGGCTGTGTGCCCACCCAAATCTCATCTTGAATTGTAGTTCTCATAATCCCCATGTGTCATGGGAGGGACCTGGTGGGAAGTAATTGAATCATGGGGGCAGCTTTTCTTATGCTGTTCTTGGTAGTGGGTGAATTATCATGAGATCTGATGGTTTTATAAGCATCTGGTATTACTCTTGCTGGCTCTCATTTTCTCTCCTGCTTTCCTGTGAAGAGGTGTCTTCTGCCATGATTGTAAGTTTCCTGAGGCCTCCCCAGCCACATGGAACTGTGAGTCAATTAAACCTCTTTTTGAATAAATTACTGTCTTGAGTATTTCTACATAGCAGCATGAGAACAGACTAATACAGTAAATTGGTACCAGGAGTGGGGCTGCTATAAGGACACCCAAAAATGTGGAAGTGACTTTGGAACTGGATAACAGTCAGAGGTTGGGATAGACTGGGGGACTCAGAAGAAGACAGGAAAAGATGGAAAGTTTGGAACTTTCTAGAAATTGGAGGGCTAAGAAGACAGGAATATGTGGGAAAGTTTGGAACTTCCTAGAGACTTGTTGAATGACTTTGACTAAAATCTGATAGGGATGTGGATAATTAAGTCCAAGCTGAGGAGGTCTCAGATGGAGATGAGGAACTTTTTGGAAACTGGAGCAAAGGTGACTCTTGTTATGCTTTAGCAAAGAGCCTGGCAGCATTGTGCCTCTGCTTAATGTCTGTGTAACTTTGAACTTGAGAGAGATGATTTGGGATATCTGGCAGAAGAAATTTCTAAGTGGCAAAGCATTCAAGAGAAAACAGAGCATAAAAGTTTGGAAAATTCGCAGCCTGACAATGCAATAAAAAAGAAAAACCCATTTTCTGGGGAGAAATACAAGCTGGTTACATAAATTTGCATAAGTAATGAAGAGCCAAATGTTCATCATCAAGACAATGGGGAAAATGTCTCCAGGGCATGTCAGAGACTTTCTTGGCAGCCCCTCCTATCACAGGCCCAGAGGCCTAGAAACGAAAAATAATATCATGGTCTGGGCCCAGGGCTCCTCTGCTCTGTGCAACTTCAGGACATAGTACCCTGTATCCCAGCCACTCCAGCTCCAGCTGTGGCTAAAAGGGGCCTTGCTTTGGAGGGTGCAAGGCACAAGTCTTGGCAACTTCCACCTGGTGTTGAGCCTGTGGGTGCACAGAAGTCAAGAATTGGGGTTTGGAAACCTCTGCCTAGATTTCAGAGGATGTGTGGAAATGCCTGATTGTCCAGGCAGAAGTTTGCTGCAGGGGTGGAGCCTTCATGGAAAACCTCTGCTAGGGCAGCATTGAAGGGAAATATGTGGTGAGTGCCCCCCCATGGAGTTCCCACTGAGGCACTGCCTAGTAGAGCTGTAAGAAGTGGGCCACTGTCTTCCAGACCCCAGAATGGTGGATCCACATCAACAGCTTGCACCGTGTGCCTGGAAAAGTCTCAGACACTCAATGCCTGCCTGTAAAAGCAGCCAGGTTGTGAGCTGTTCCCTACAAACCACAAATGTGGAGCTTCCCAAGGTCATGGGAGCTCACTTTTTGCAACAGCATGAACTGGATATGAAACATGGAGTCAAAATAGGTCATTTTGGAACTTTATTATTTAATGACTGCCCCGCTGGATTTCAGACTTGTATGGGCCTGAAGCCCCTTTGTTTTGAAAACATTTCTCCCATTTGAATACCATTGGTATTCACCCAATACTTATATCTCCTTTGTCTCTAGGAAGTAACTAACTTGCTTTTGATTTTACAGGCTCATAGGTGGAAGAGACTTGTCTCAGATGAGCCTTTGGATTTGAACTTCTGGGTTAATGCTGGAATGAGTTAAGACTTTGTGGGACAGTTGGAAGGGAATGATTGTGTTTTGAAATGTGAGGACATGAGATTTGGAAGTGTCCATGAATGTAATGATGTGGTTTGGCTGTATCCCCACCCAAATCTCATCTTGAATTGTAGTTCCCATATTCCCTATATGTCATGGGAGGGACTAGGTGGGAGGTAATTGAATCATGGTGGTGGTCTCCCTCATGCTGTTCTAGTGATAGCGAGTGAATTCTCATGGTATTTTACGGTTTTGTAAGTGTTTGGCATGTCCACTGCTGACTCTCATTTTCTCTCTTGCAACACGTGAAGAAATGTCTTCTGTCGTGATTGTGAGTTTCCTGAGGCTTCCCCAGCCATGTGGAACTGTGAGTTAGTTAGACCTCTTTTCATAAATTACCTAGACTCCAGTATTTCTTCATGGCTGTATGAGAATGAACTAATACAATGTTAATTGTTAATAATTTCTTTCTCTGACTTTTAGTTTAACATTTTTAAATGCTATTTTTTTTCTTTTGGCTACTGAGTTCCCATTCTACTTGAATAGAATAACAAATGGTAGAGAATTAAAGTTTGAAAGTATGCTGAATAGAAATTTTAATTTTGAAAATATTCATGTCTACAGTGAAATAGGAAGTGGAAGACAGTAAGAAAATGAAACAAATGGAGTCCCTGTTCTTAAGGAACTGAAGTTTCTGAAAGAAAACTTTTAGTGGTGTCTTTAAGCACAGAATTACAGCTTATAAAAGTCTATGAACATCAAAGGATGCAAAGCTTGGTGGCATTTTTGTGTGCACTGTTTTTCCTAGAGAGAACAGAAACTAGGGAATAGAGTCATAAGGCAGAAAATGAGAGTAAGAGTGATTATGACAGGCAGCTTGCTGTAGTGGAGAATTAAAGCCAGATGCTTTTTCTAGTATAGCCGGTTTGGCTCCCAAGAACTGTGGATTCTACTTCTGCTTTCTCCCTCTTCCTTCTCCTGCATCTATTCAGGATATATAATGCTGTCAAGAGGAGCAAGACAAAAATGAGAATTTTCAATTCTTGTGTGGGTATAAATTCTATTCAAAACATATTATATTTTAAATACAATTCAATTATAAATAATTATAAGAGCCCATCAACAATGAAAAACTAGATGGCTCGAAAGCACCACAGCGGCTAGCTCTGAGCTGCGAGGAGAGTAGCGTAAAATGATTCATTAGCAAAAAGTAATCCCTGCAAGACAATAGATATAATCCAACACAGGGAAAAATGTGGCTTGGAGACTTACATGTTACAACTTCTCTAGGTTATCAGCATTGAAAAACAAATGACACAATCAAAAGGTATTCTTTCAGATTGCTATGTGCAGTCTCTTCCAGAGGCCCTAAGAGAGATACTTGACTTACCTTCCACTCTGAGAGAGAATGCTGTCTTGTGTGGGTGGCCAAGAAAGGCTCTTTGGCAGTATTATATTTCAGGACTCCTACCAGAGTGATTTACTTATAATTGGCTGGCATAATTATCATAGAGTTTCAGTGATCATTATGCTGTGTTTACTACAGAATATTGTAATTGCTGTTAGAATGACCATGAAATGAACCATACAATTTCAAAAGATACTTAGCCATTTTCAGAAAAGGTGCAAATGAGAATTATTATGCTTTGAAGATTCCAGAGAGACTAATTAACAGAATTAACAGAGTGGAGACTAGATGAATGGCTGCATTTTTTCATGCTAGATGACCATTAGTGAACTTTCCTTTCTGATGTTACCGGGTATTAACATTCCATTGGAGTTCAGGCATTGCCAGGTGTTTTAGAAAAAACACTGAAGGTGATTTATTGGTATTTCACCCTCAGGTGTAGTGGGAAGAGGCTTTCTTCTTTAGAGATCTGAATTTCTGAAGTGAAGTCCCTAGAAGAAATTTCTGAAGTGAAGCCCCTAGAAGGCTCGTTACTCTATTACACTGTCTCTTTTGCTGCATGCCTTCCAGATCCTTCCACCTTCTTGAACTTCTGCTGCTGGTATTTTTCTCTGATAGAGTTGCCGTATCAGAACAGAAGCTAGCATGGTATAGTATGTGTACCAGAGAGAAGACATGAGTGATTTATCTTTGGCATGCAAGCTGGTTTGCATCTTGTAATCTTCCCATGGGTTTCAGAAACCTCAACTTGAAAGAGACTTGACCACAGACCTTCTTCCTTTAGATGCTTGGAGGATCCTAAAGAGAGAATCAGATTCCCAACCTCACACAAAAATTTCAAGATGGTGCTTGGTAACATCTTTTCTATGTGGGGGCCAGATGTTGAAAAGATTGATAAATCTTTATATACACTCAGTTCCTCTGCATTTGGAAAGAGGAAGAGGCTTGAGTAGCAGCAGAAAAATGATATGGCCATCTGCCGTTGCCATGTTTATGTTGTGTTTATTTTGCCTTTCCCATTTTTCCCTTAGGGGAGGAATATGAGCAACTTATTACCTAATTCATTCCTGGAAGAGAGTTCTAGTCCTGGAAACTTGTTTCATACTAAAAAAATGACAAAATTGATCCCTCAAAATAATGGCATTAATACCACATAAATTACTTTGCAGTATTCTTTTAGAATTTATTTTTTCCCACATGTCCTTTTCCTACTTTCTCCTGGCTCTGGGTATTATAAAGTCTGGATGGTAGAGGTAAGAGAATCTGCATAGGCATTCTTTATTTCACCACGTACTGTAGCCTTGAGTTTAAAATTAGAACTTGCTAAAAAAAAAGTTATTGCCTAGTTAGGGTGAAAGGGTAGCTTTGAAGGACTTTGAGTGGTAAATGCTTTGAGATTGGCATTTTCTGAGTGACAGGGTTGCCCACTGACTCATATGAGAGATTGATATTGGCAGTAATTGTATTACTGAGTTGTCTTTTTTTTTTTTTTTTTTTTTTTTTTGGTAACCAGAGAGCTCTTATTTACTCTAGTTAAGATAGTCAGAACTGATGGTTGGGCAACTGGAAGGTGGGTGTGGTTGGACAAAAGATATGAAACGGAAATTTTGTTATTATAAATAAGTCAGCAGTTACCAGTATGTTGATGTATTAAATCTTATAAAATGAAAATTAGTGGCATTGAGTATTTTTAATTTTGGAAAATTAATCATAGTGTATCAGGATTAGAAGGACTTTAGAGTTCATATAATTGAGTTATTAGAAACTTGAACAGTTTCTATAGTACTCTGATCAGACACATTGTCCAGGTGTTGTTTTTGATTTTGTTTTTGAGATGGAGTCCTGCTCTGTCACCCAGGCAGGAGTACAATAGCATGATCTTAGCTCACTGCAACTTCCACCTCCCAAGTTTGAGTGATTCTTCTGCCTCAGCCTCCTGAGTAGCTAGGATTATAGGCATGTGCCCCCATGCCCAGCTAAGTTTTTGTATTTTTATTAGAGACGGGATTTCACCATGTTGGCCAGGCTAGTCTTGAATTCCTGACCTCAATGATCCACCTGCCTCAGCCTCCCAAAATTTTAGGATTACAGGCATGAACCACTACACCCAGCCATGCAATCTATGCTTGAATATCTTTAGAGATGGGAAGTGCATCTCTTAACATAGTCTTATTTAATTGTGAGCATTAATTTTTTTAAAAAATGCAATAGTCAAAAGTTTACTCTCTAGCATATACATATTCTAGCTCCATTTCTTGGGTCGTTGCAGAACAAATCTAACTACAGTTCTACCATTAATTCCAGATTGGTCTACGCATCTGAGACTTTTTACTTCCACAGAGAGTATCTCCAGATTTATGTGACAGGATTATATGGTTCTTTGTGATTCTGGTTTGTCGTTTGCTCAGATGTGGGTGTGATCTCTTTGTGTAGAACAAAGTGGCACCTCCAGTGCCTACATGCTAGATCTTGAATTTTATAATTACAACCAAGATGAGGGAGGACTTTGGATGAGGAATCACTGATGGGTTTTTTGCAGAGTAGTGCTATTGAAAGACTTTTATTTTAAATAATCTTTGGGGACTTATGGGGATAGACTTAAAGAGGATATTTTGGAAGCCAGAAACAAGTCAAAACCTATTTCAATAGGAGGACTTATATCAGAGCAAAAGCAATGCGCATGGAGAAAAGAGTCTGGATTTTAGAAAGAGTAGAGGGTTGAACGTGGCTGGTGAAGGAGGAAGAGGAATCCGAATGACACCAAAGTTTCTAGCTTACATATTGGTCTGTGAAAGATGGTGCCTTGAACTAAGAAAGAAAATCCTGGAGAAAGAGCCGGTTTTAAGAAAAAGATAAAATCTTTCAAACTGTGATTTCATTTAGCCTGTATTCCTCCATCTCCTCTGCAAGAATATAATAGGAAAGCTCATGTCGGGACCTATTATTCATTGATATACTATGTGGCCATGTTCCCCTGATCTACTAATCTAGTGATTCTATTGGAAAATGAAAATGAGTTTTATTTGACATGACTAGATATTGGCTGGGCTTTGCATCCCTCTTCTGTACTTCTTTGATCAATACTAATCAACTGTTAATAAGCACTTGAAGTTGGCAATGCTTTATGTGCTCATCGTCTACTGAAATAGGTTGAATTATAGTGTGAGGGTTATACAAATGTGTTTCTTTTGTTCTGGTTTGTATTTTTTATGGTATGAATTCCTTTATTATTATCATTTAAAATTTTTTAGATTGACACATAATAATTGTATAAATTTATGGAGTACATAGTGATGTTGCCATACATATAAATGCCTAGGGATCAGGTCAGGGTAGTTAGCCTATCCACCATCTCAAACATTTACCATTTCTTTGTGTTGAGAACATTCAGTATCCTCCTGGCTGTTTGAAACTATATGTTATCGTTGACTAGCATCATCATACTGTACTGTAGAACACTAGAACTTATTTCTCCTATCGAGCTGTAACTTTGTAACCTTTAACAGATCTCTCTCAATGTCATTTTTCCGCCAACCCTTCACTGCCTCAAGTATTTCCTGTTTTACTTTTTACTTCTATGAGATCAACTTTTTGGTAGCTTCCACATGAGAGTGGGAGCATTTGGTATTTAACTTTCTACACCTGGTTTATTTCACTTAACAGGATGTCCTCCGGTTTTAGCCACATTGGTGTGAATGATAGGATTTCAAGTGCTTTTTGTTTTTTGAGATTCATTCTCACTCCATGGCCCAGGCTGGAGTGCAGTGGTGTGATCTTGGCCCACTGCAACCTCCACTTCCCGGGTTCAAGCAATTCTTCTTCTGCCTCAGCTTCCCAAATAGCTGGGATTATAGGCACACACCACAATACCTGGCTAATTGTTGTATTTTTAGTGGAGACAGGGTTTCACCATGTTGGCCAGACTTGTCTCGAACTCCTGACCTCAGGTAATCTGTCCACCTCAGCCTCCCAAAGTACTGGGATTGTAGGCATGAGCCATTGTGCCCAGCTTAGGATTTCATTGTTTTTTTTTTTTCAATGGCTGAATAGTAAGTATTCCATTGTGTATCTATACTGCATTTATTTATCCATTCCTCTCTTGGCTATTGTAACTAATGCGCCAATACACTTAAGGTCATAGACGTATTTTCAATGTACTGATCTCTTTTCCTTGGGATAAATTCCTGGTAGTGGGATTAGCGGATCATATGTAGCTCTATTTGTAGTTTTTTAAGGAGTCTCCTAATTGTTCTCCATAGTGGCTGTACTAGTTTACATTCCCACCAACAATGTAGAAGAGTTCCCTTTCTCAGCATCCTTACCAACATTTGCTATTTTTTGTCTTTTTGATGATAGCTATTCTAACAGGGGCAAGATGATACTTCATTATGGTTTTTATTTGCATTTCTTTGATGATTAGTAATGTTTAGCATTTATTAAAATATTTGTTGTCCATTTGTATGCCTTCTTTTGAAAAAGGTCTGTTCAAATCATTTACCCATTTTAAAATCAGATTGTTTTTATGTTGATAAGATGTTTGAATTCCTTGTATATTCTGCATATAAATCTCCTGTCAGATGAATGGTTTGCAAATATTTTCTACTGTTCTATAGGTCGTCTTTCACTATTTTGTTTTCTTTGCTGTGCATAGTGTTTTAGTTTGATATAATGCTATTCGTTTATTTTTGCTTTTATTGACTGCTTTTGAAGTCTTATTTATAAAATGTTTTCCAAGATCAGTGTCCTGACCTATTTCCCTTATGTTTTATTCTAGTTCCATATCTTATTTTTAGATCTTTAGCCCATTATAATTAGATTTTTATATAGAGTGAGAGTTGAGAGTCTAGTTCCATTTTTCTGCATGTGGATATTCAGTTTTTACAGCCCCATTTATTGAAAAGATTGTCCCTTCCTCAATGGATGTTCTTGGTGCCTTTGTCAAAAATCAGTTGGCCATAGATATATGAATTAATTTCTAGGTTCTCTATTCTGTTCCATCGGTCTGTGTGTCTGTTTTCATGCAAGTGTCATGCTATTTGGTTATTACAGCATTGTAGTATATTTTGAAGTCTGGTAGTGTGATGTCTTCAGCTTTGCTCCCTTTGTTTAGGATTACTTTGGCTATTCAAAGCCTTTTGTGATTCCATACAAATTTTAGGACTTTTTTTCTCTTATTTTTGTGAAAAATGTCCTTGGTATTTTGACAGGGATTGCATTGAACATTGCTTTGGGTATTATGGTCACTTTAACAATATGGATTCTTCTAATCCATGAGCGTGAGATATTTTCTCACTTGTTTGTATCCTCTTCAATTTCTTTCATAAGTGTTTCGTAGTTTTCATTGTAGATGTCTTTTGCTTCCTTTGGGGGTGTGCCCATCCGGTGCTGCCTGGAGGGCTCAGGGATGGTTGGCTGACTTGGGGGCTTTCCCATCAGGGCTAGACTGCCGACTGTTTCTCAGTCCTTGCATGTTGGTGCAGAGCTGTTCAGACAGCCTAGGAGCATGTCTGTCAGGGGCAGCACACAGATCTGTTTCTCAGACTCTGATTGTGAATACAAAGCTATTGGGCAGGCCAAGGGCTTGTCTGTAGTGGGTGGGGCACCGTGGGGCTATTTCTCAGAACCTGGGTGTGGGCACATAGCTACTCCTTCAACCCAGAAGCATGTTGGCTGCTTGGAGATATGAGGGCTTCTCCTGCTTGGGGAAGGACGTGCAGCAGTTTGGCTGGCTCAAGGGTGAATTTACCCTGGGCAGGACTGCCAGGCTGTTCCTCTGGTTTGAAGTGAGGACAGTGTGAATTGCTTTCCCTGCTGTGTGAGACCAAAGTCACAGCCAATCCTGGGCCCAGCATTTGCACTGCTGAGGTTGTGGTATTCAGTCACCAATGTGAGCTTAGTGGAATGAAGGTGGAGTCCCAGTGCAGTGGCTGCTGACCCCAGAGCAAGGCATACTGCAGTCTTCTCTAGTCTTGAGACAGTGCCATGTAACAGCAGCTTGGATCACAGGGCATGGGTGGGGAACAGGGAGTGCACACTTCGTACTCTTAACCCAGCGCAATGCCGCTGTGAGAATTCTGGGCATCTCTCCAAACTGTGCTCAGGGCTTGCAAGGACTGTGAAATTGTCTTATAAGGACTGAAGGTGTTTTTGGTGGCAATGGAGGCTGGTGGGACTCTTCTCCTTACCTTTCCACTGCCACAGGAAGTCCCTCACGATTCTGGGCAGATATGATCCAGGTGGGGAAGATGGGACTGCAGAGGCTGGGTGTCTCCATACTGTCCTCCTGGACTTTCAATCACCACAGGTGCCTCTCCACTCCCTCTCTGCACTCCAGTGTTCTCTCTTTGACACACCATTCAAATCTTAGCTCTTTATTTGTTGCCTTGCTTCTTTCTTGTGGGAAGGATGAGCACCAGAGGTCTCTAATCAGCCGTCTTTCTAATGTCCCCCAAAAGGATGTTTCTGAGGCAAAAAAAAAGATTTACAGCAAACTAATAGCTTTGAGTTTCTAATTCTTCAGTCAACTACAGCCGAGCTAAAGTCTTTATTAGCAAAATTTTAAAGTACAAATTTTTAATTGAAATGTTAGGAGATATGAAATTGTTCATCTCAAATCCAATTTCTACTATAACTCAGAGGCACTTTGTTTAGAGTAATGACTCTGTGTGTAGGGGCATTGTGATAAATTGTAAAGAAATGACACAGCAAACGCTATTCTGCTAGTATAATAAAATGTTCTCTACCCTGCTTTTTGCAGGCAGCCTGTACATAGTATTTATATTCCTTTCCAAGTCACTTATTTACCTGTGATGCTGCTTTCTACTTTTGCTGACAGTTCAATTAGTTGGTTAAAGAAAATATCGGGTAGAGGAACTTTAACAAAAGGTGGCCTAAATTAATAGAAAGCTTGATGCCATTTTCTCTTGTTTGATTAGTTGAACATTACCGGGGTTCCAAACTTAGTGTTGACCAGTGCATGGCAAATTACCTAGATGTGTAGAATGAAGCCTGGGGGGGGCAGCTGCATCAGCACAAGGAGCATGCTCTTTCTGAAAAAACAAAAACAAAAATGAGAAAAAATGCTGCTATTTTGTTGTCATGAGGAGTTGTGATCCATTATTTGTGGGTCTCCTGATATTTCAAGAGGAATGAAAATATTTTATATGAAGTTTACTGTTTACAAAAATTGTCAATTAATTGGTATTAAACAAGTGCCGTGTAGACCAAATAGAATTGGCCCTCGGACCAGAAATGCTCTATGGGTTTATAGATCAACACTGAAATATCTCTCAATATGAGCAGTGGTAGATTATATACTTTTACTCTTTTAAGCACTTACTTTAAAGGTTTATTAGGGGAAAGGTAGAATATGGTTATTGCTTAAGTCAGTTCAAGCCTGCTACCTAAAACCATGGCTGACAGTCAACTGGCTTCCACTATTACATTGTATCACCAAGTAGTCACTTCAGTGGTTAAAGTTTCGAATATTATTTGTGCCTCAAATTAACAAACAACAGCTCTTACTAGCATGATTTAGGTGTGTGTTTACCTGAACATTGGGAGTTTTTTTTTAAATGAATTTATTCCAAGCATTGTAGAATTTCTCAGTTCATTCACAGGCTACCTTAGAGACATAGATTATAGTATTTTCAATATTAATTTGTCAGACTATATTCTCAGTCATTTAATTTTGGGATATTATTTGATGAATCCTCCTCAGAAGCCTCTTCTAATGGCTAGTCTAACTGATATTTGGTGAAAAAGCAGTAGTTTTCCTTCATGTGTATTCCTCGGAGAATCATGGAATACTAGCTGTCCTTCCATTTAGGTCTTGTTTTTGGTAAATTAATTGATTCAACTTAAATATGAATATAATTACCTCAATTGTCAATTATGTTAGACTTTTTAAAAAGTGTTCTGAATACATGATTATACTACCTACTGTTTGTAACATGCTTTTTTTTTCACACCCAAATACTTTATTTTAAATAACAATTTATAGTATCTTAATATTGAAGCCAGAAATTACATTGAGATTACAGGCTCATGCCTGTAATCCCAGTTCTTTGGGATCCAAGTTGGGAGGGTTGCTTGAGGCCAGAAATTTGAGACAAGGCTGGGCAACATAGCAAGACCCCCTCTCTACAAAAAAATTAAAAAATCAGCTGGGTGTGGTGGTGCATGTCTGTACTCCTAGCTACTTGGGAGGCTGAGGGGGAGGATCACTTGAGCTCGGTAGTTCAAGGTTACAGTGAGCTATGATCTTACCACTGCACTCCAGCTTGGGTGACAGAATGAGATTCCATTTCTAAAGTAAAAAAGTATATATATTGAAAAAAATTACTTGAAAATTTTTAGAGTAGAAATTAGCTTTATAGTATCTAATCTATCCAGTCAAATGAGCCAGCAGTGAAGGGAGCACTGGATTTAGAGTCAGAAGACCTTTTCTTTTTTGTCAGTCAATGTGACATTTAGATTTTCATTATTATTATCATTAAGATTTAAAAAGACATTCTGGGCCAGAAATGTAACTTTTTTGCAGCAAGATTTTATTTTTATTTCATATGTGTTTATTTTTATTTTTATATGTACTTATTTTTATTTCATATGTGCTCTTCCAACTAAGAAAGAAAAAGCTTCCAGCTCTCTGGAGACGGTAGTGTTTGAAACTTACTAGCTCTGTTGCCTCTGGCTGTAAAAATCAAAAAGGAGTTTTTAAAGTTGAATTTAGAAAAGCAGTCTGTTTTTCAGACCTGCAATGTGGCTAGTAATTGTAAGCCAGGTGTTACTCTTGGAAAATGAAGGTACTGGTCATTTAAAATAGTATGCTGTGGAGGGCCAACTGTACGACTTGGAGCTTTTTGCTGTTTACATACATGCAGACTTCTTCTCCAGTCAAAAGTGATAAACAAATGAAACTTTCAGCCTCCATTCCTCAGCCTCTCAAATACTCTTCTGAAAAGGGCATTGTTCCCGGGCTCCCTTTGAACAACTCCCCACCCCTGAAGTTGGAAAGTCTTGACTATTTCAATCTCTTTCCCTTGAATCACATTGCCTGGGCAGCATGCCCTTGCTGTTGTTGCTTTGTTAACTGTTAGATATTGATTTATATGAACATGAAAGGACAAACGGAATCTCAAATGAAGTCTCAACTAACAATATGACAAGGCTAATCCACCAATACATCTTTGATTTGCTTTTAAGAGGTTGCAGTGGAAGCGGATAGGAGGTATGAAATTTCTAATTCCAGCCTGGGTCTAATTCTAACCCATACCTTGGGGATATTTTTAAATCTGAGAGGGAGGAAAACTGAGGGGGAAAGGAAGAGGGATAAAAGGGTAGAAGAAGGGAAAGAAAGAGGAATAGAGAAGAAGAGAGGTGGGGAGAGGAGAGTACGGGATCTTGATCCATAGCATAATAGCCTCCCTAGCCCAATTGCAATCCTGCTTTTACCCTTAACTGCTGCTCTTTTGGGTGTATTGGATTATTGAGAAACAATGCCTTGAATTTTCCTGAAAGTTCTTTCCAGCTGAGAGCATCTGCTAGGCACTGGCTTAATTCTTTCAAAGTTTCATGGCCACACCCTTGATTTTTATCTTTACCTTGAGGCCAAGTTTTAATGAGAAAATTCTTCTGACATGAGAGAGCAAAGATGAGAAACAACTTTAGTTTCCATTCTAACAAATTACAGAGTCTCAGTTCCCCAGTTTCTCCTTGTGAACTGTGTGTGTGTTTTCTTGACCTTTGTTTCTTTCTTGTTGTACTTTATATGCAACTAATAAGAGTCAACTGATATTTTCAACATTCTGCCAGATCAAGTCTAAAAATTCATAAGGTGCATTTTGTATCTTCAAGTTATCTTAAGTGACCAGTTCTAACAATATCTCGTGCTGATATAACATGGGTGTTCATTTTTCACTTTGTTCTAACAGTTGCCTCATTTTCCAGGCTTTTTTAGTAGTATCATTGCCACTTTTCCAGCTTGTTTGCTACCTACCATATCCAAAGCTAATTCCACGTATGTCTGGTTTATGCTACAGTAGTGTAACGTCTTTTAGGCTGAGTGACGGCACCATGGATGCCACGGCAAATCCTCTGACCTGCACGTACACCTCTGGATGGCCTCCCAGAATTAGAAAATCTGAGTAACTGGAAAACCATGAAAAGAGGAAGAATAATCAGCCCCTATGGTGCCTAATTAACTTGAGACATTCTCTATTGTTCTTTTTTCCTGCCTCGTTGATAAGGCAATTGGACTTTGTAACAGACCTTGGTCAAGCTCCTGAGTCCAAACCCTACAACTCCCTCCCAGCTCGCAAAAACTGCCCTAAACTAACTTCTGTACCTTTCCACTGCCTACCCCAAACCTTTAAAACCAAATCCTATCCCACTGCCCTCCGCTGACTCTCTTTTTAGACTCAGCCCACCCTCATCCATGTGAATAAACAGCCATGTTGCTCACACAAAGCCTGTTTGGTGGGGGGTGGTCTCTTCATTCAGAGTGTGCATTTTAACAAGTAGCACATTGCTTATAGGTACGAATTACCTATTGACATAATAATACTGCATAACAAACAACACAAAACTTGGTTTTCTTGAAACAATGAAAATTTATTTAGTGCATGAGTCTGTGGGCCAGCAACTTGGTTCTTCTGGTCTCACGTGCATAGAGATGAGTTGCATATTATCTGATCTAGTATAACTTATCTGGGATGATTGGGATAACCTGACTCTGTTTTACCTTGTCTCATTCTTTAGTAGGTTAGCCCAGGTAAATCTCACAGCAAAGTCAGAGGATTAAGAGAGTGTCAGAATATTTTTTTCAAGCTTCTGTTTGCATTTGCTGATGTCCTCTTGGTCAAAGCATGCAATTTGGCCAAACTCAGAATCAAAGTGCAAGGAAGTACACTCCTCTACAGTGAGAGGAACTGCAAAGTCACATGGCAAAGGGCATAGGTACAGGAAGAAGCTGAGAGTTCGGCCATTACTGCCATCAGCCTGCCAAATTATCTCACCAGTATTCACTATGGGACAGTACCTCAGTCATATTCTTTGGACCTCATCATTTCAGCATGCTCCAAGGAGTCAGTGACTTCCAACTGGCAGTATTTATATCTTCTTCCCTAGGATTTCCTTCTACTAAGCAGAAGACCAGTTTGCCCATGCAAGCTCCAGGCTGAAAGTTCTAGGGAATTAGCCCTGTCCCCACTTGACATATTCAATTCAATCCTCAAAAAATGAATGATAGGAGTTGGTTTATGAAAATCCCATCTTTCGTACCCCTCTAGCTGGATAATTTGTAGGCATATATTTTATGCAATTTTCCAGAGCTCTAAGATATTAGGCACTAGTAGTGCACAACGGTAGCTGGCTTGAAAATATAACTTTTATCCTTAGACAGTTTCCTTTACGTACTCTCCTAATGCCTAATTCTCTAAAAATAAATTGCTTACACTTGAAGTCTTTTCTTATGGTTTGCTGGGAACCTAAATTAATAGACTACATAATTTAACTCTCGTTTTTCTTCTGATTTTGAGTTCACGTTGCTTATTTACGCTGTGCACAAAAACCAGTTCTCAGTACGTGTCCCCTTCCTAATTTTCAGGAGTTTTAACACTAAGTTTTTTTGGTGCTTATACTCTTTAGGTTCATTCGTAAGAATCTGTCTTTTTTTGTTTTCTGTCACTTGTAACAGAATACCTGGAACTGGATAATTTATAAGGGAGAGGAATTTATTTCTTACACTTATGAAGACTGAGAAACCCAACATCAAATGGCCACATCTGGTGAGGGCCTTCTTGCTGGTGGGGACTCTCTGCTGAGTCCTGAGGGGGTGCAGGACATCTCATGGTGAGTTGGCTGAGTATGGTAGCTTAAGTCTCTCCCTTCTTATAAAGCCACCAGTCTCATTCCCATGAGAACCCATTAATCCATTAATGGATTAATACATTACTGAGGGTGGGGCCCTTAGGACCCAATGACTTCTTAAAGACCCTATTTCTCAATACTGCCACATTGGAGATTAAGCTTCTTACATGAGTTTTGGAGGGGACAACCATTCAAAGCATAGCACATACATGTGGTTTCTTCTACTTACTCTTAGGTAAATTTTATTAAACCTGGAGGGAGATAGTAGATTATGAGAATCTAAGCAAGGACAGGTAGAATGGACAGATGCCTTGCTTGACCACCTTCTATTTCTCCTTCTTCCTAATATTATTATTATTACTTGGAAGCCATTTCTAAGAAGTGGTAAGCCACTTTCAGTCCGTGTGTTTTTTGGTGGGATGAACCCAGTTTCTGGGGTCTATGAATGGGAGGTGGGTGGGTTGGTGTGGCAGGCATTCTGCTCAGGCCGGCTCATGAGAATGTTCCAACTCTTCTGTCAGAGGGCTTGAGTCCAGGAAAGACATGGGACCCTAGTCCAGGCTTGAGTCCAGGAAAGACATGGGACCCAAAGAGTCAGCACTGGACCTCCGCGAAAGTTAGTGGGAAAGAGAGACTGTTTCCAGAGGTTGCTCAGCTGGTAGACTTCAGGTCAGAGCTGCTAATGGCCGTTTTTATTTTTTTGCCTTTGCCTGTGTAGGACCTGTGAAAGGAAGGAGGGGAAGCAAAGCCCTTTGATGGAGACAACAGAGTCGGGACAATATTGTTTTATCTCCTAAATCCAGACATGCCTGAAGCTAGAGTTACTTCTGAAATTAAAAAATTTATAAATAATTTATTTTTTTTCTCCCCAAGCCACTTACAGCTAAAATAGACCTGACTATGTGAAAAGTACCGGTGGGTGTGAGGGAGAAGAGACAGATGAAGTGACATCTCAAGAGAACTCGATGGTTGGCTGGATACAGAGTATGTGGGAGAAGAGGAGACAAAAAGATAAATGTGAAGTTATTTAAATGGTCTGTGATGCTTTTAACCCAAGGAAAGCTATGACTTATATAGAAACAGCTTTTTCTTTTACATATCCAATCCACATATAAAAACATATTTAAATAATAAACTGTAAGGCTGGTAAACTAGAAATTGGTGACTGCTTCTCAGTAGCAAAGTTTTTTCTTTATTGTTGGCTTAACATTTTTGCTAAGTTCTGCTAAGGGTATACAAAGTAACTTGTCGAATTTTCAAAGTGCTTTGTAGATTTCAAGTTACTTAGGAGTCTCTCATTTGAAGCTCAGGAGAACTGTGTAGTAGGTGGGAGAGTTAACATCACTCCCCATTTACTGATGAGTTCACTGAGGTACAGAGAGGTTACTATAATTAACTAAGGAAACTGAGCAAGTATCTTGGAGGAATGGTGTGAGAACCCAAAATTTCTAGTCCGGTGCTTTTCCATATATCATCCAGTCCTCTGATTCCTCATAATTATAGTAACTTGTAATCAATGATAAAATTATAGGCAGTGACCAAGTTACCCAGTAACATTCCAAAAATGCCATCACATTTTCTTTTAAGCATTATAAAATATATTTAATCAAGTCAGAGCTATTCTAAAAGAGTAATAAACTAGAATGATCTTGGAAGACTGACAGCCAGAGTCCCCATGTAGATCTGAGTGCTTATTGTGGGTCATGGCTACTTTCTTGTATCTCAAATATCCTCTGCAATTCTGGAAGGGAGAGAGGGTAAAAATAGGAGAGGACTCTGGCTTAAAGGGGGAGGGTTCTATAAATTGGAAGTATCACTTTAGATGGTGAAATGTTTTCTGGCTAGTTATGTAATTCTGATATGCTTTTAACTTCTAGTTCCTAGGAAACAAGTTGTTGCAACTCTCATTGGAGGAAGTATAAGGTGATCTCAGGGAAGGAGAGAAGGGCCAGTTGCCTGCCAAATCTATGATCAAGTCAGCTCCACAGTCAGTTGAGTAAATAGGAGTTATTATATATATGAGACGTTTTGGCCAGGGAAAAGGTATAAATAGATTAAGTAAATTGACAAAGAACGACGTATCGGGCCATTAGGCAAAACTCATGTGTTCTGCATAACACAAATATCAACATAAATGCAAGTCATCTTAGCTACACATTTAATTTTCAGTGCTAACAAAATGGGGCTCGATTTCAAGTAATATATATATATATATATATTTTTTTTTTTTTTGAGACGGAGTTTCACTCTTGTTACCCAGGCTGGAGTGCAATGGTGCGATCTTGGCTCACGGCAACCTCCGTCCTCTGGGTTCAGGCAATTCTCCTGCCTCAGCCTCCTGAGTAGCTGGGATTACAGGCACGTGCCACCATGCCCAGCTAAGTTTTTTTTGTATTTTAGTAGAGATGAGGTTTCACCATGTTGACCAGGATGGTCTCGATCTCTTGACCTTGTGATCCACCCGCCTCGGCCTCCCAAAGTGCTGGGCGGGGGAGCCACCACGCCCGGCCCGATTTCAAGTAATACTAAATAATTTAATACCATTTCCAAATGTTAATTTCTTTGTGGGAATGTAGGAAATGTTTAGACTAATGCAAAGAATTTCTGAACACATGAAAAGGCTTTCTTCACTTTGTATAATTACCTGGTTTGATGTTCTACTGCTATATGAAATATTATTTACACCATGTAGTTTCAGAGCCAAAATTTTATATTGAATTTCATCCAAATCATTTAGTTAAGTTCAAGTTTACAAAGGAAACTGATGATCCAGCTTTATTTCAGTGTATTGATTCTGAATTCATGAGCTTGTGTCAAAATGTGATTACATATTCTCTTATTTCTGCACAGCCCCCTATCCTTAGCTTACCTCTGCTAAGAAGTCTTTGTTGTACTGATTCTTCATTTCATTTCATCTTAAATTTGTATTTAGGTAAAAATATGATTATGGCCCTTTTTCTTTACTTGAGTAAAAGGAGACAATAAATGCATGTGATAAATCAATATTATTACAAATAAAAATAAAAAACAAATTCTAGAAAGGACAAACCAATGTTGGATTTTGTGGAACTTAGTATGATTGAGATATGTCTAGTGTCTCAGGTGGCCTCTGCAATTTTGGCAGAGGAAGAAGGTAGAAATTGGGAGAGGACTCTGGCTCAAGGTTGTGGGGAGGACTTCTACAAATTGACAAATGTCACTCTGTGAAAGGAAAATAATTGCTTTCTTATCACCAACTCTCTTACAAAATATTTCCCTTCTTACTTCACGTGAAATAGGGTGCTTAAGGGAGAGGATGGGAAGATGAAGCAGCTGGGACAGGTCAGGCTGGGGGACAAGAAGAGTAGGAAGAGGGCAGATGGTGGTTTCAGAATAGATCGCCTCTGATCCGAAGTAGAGGCATCATATTGACATTGCGAAAAAGATGGGAGCTCAAACTCTCTCCTATGGCAGTTTTAAAAATAAAATGTTCTTGTCTTATACAAAGTAGAACATATCCTAAAAATATGTTGGGTACCCAGGTGCTGTACTCATAATGCTCAGTAGATAGCAACCTATCTGACACTTACTTGAAGGCCCCACTCAAATGCTGATAGAAGCTGCTTCGGATTTTGCTGCAATCCTATGTATTTCTTGTTTTGATGGAATACTTCATATGTATGTTTTACTTCATTGTTGGCTTTGTCCAATCAATGGTCCATTTTTCAGATGATAAATTTATACATTAAAATCTACTTTATTTCTCTTAATTGCTTGTATTAGGCTGTTCTTGCATTACTATAAAGAACTATCTGGGCTTTGGTAATTTATAAAGAAAAGAAGTTTAAGTGGCACATGGTTCTGTGAGCTTTATAGGAAGCATGTTGCTGGCATCTGCTCAGCGTCTGGTGAAGCCTCAGGGAGCCTTCAGTCATGGCAGAAGGCAAAGGGGGAACAGGCACACCCGATGTGGAAAGCAGGTTGAGTGAGATAAAGTATGTTGGGTGCCACACACTTTTAAACAACTAGATCTCATGTGAACTCAGAGTGAGGGCTCACATCACCAAGGGGATGGCCCAAACCATTCATGAAGGATCCTTCCCCATGATCCAAATACCAGGTCCCACCTCCAACACTGGGGATTACATTTCAACATGAGATTTACGCGAGGACAACTATCCAAACTATGTCAATGCTCTATTCTATAAATGTACACACTTTATATATCCATTCCCCTGCTGTTGGACATTTCCAAGTTTTAAAGTTATAGAAAAAAATGGAAATGAAGTGTTTTGTGTATGTTTAATACACAAAAGCCTTGGCCCACCTGAGGCTTCTTTTTCAAAAAACATTGATATCTAGAACTGAAACTTTTGGTTCACTGGGTATTTTCAACTATCATACTTTCATAAAGATAGCTGAAGTGACTTCTTTAATTTATACTTTCACCATCCACTAGCAGTCCTTGGGGATATCTGATTGCCCACAATCTCACCAACATTTGATAATTTCAGATAGTATTGCAAATCAAATGGGTGCCAAGTGTCATCTCACTGTTAATTTTCATTTACCTTTTAATCAGAGGGTTGAACATCATTTTGTATGTTTACGAATCATTTAAATTGTTTCTGTGAATTTTCCTCTTTTATTACCTTTGCTCATATTTTCTATTCATTTATCTTTTTCATAATTTTTAGATTAGTTGTTTAATATTTTAGAAAACAATCTGTTGTTTGCTTTCAGTGAAGCCATTAGTTTTTTCTTGCTCATTGGTTATGTTTTGATTTTTTATATGATGTCTTCTGGTCTTCTGATGTGCACATGTTTTAAATTTTGATAGAGTCAGATACAGTGTTGTTTTTCTTTGTGTATGTGTGTGTGTGTTTGAGAAGACTTCCTGACTCATTTTTTTCTATGATACTTCTTATTTGTTGCTGTGATATTGTGATTTATAACAAGAAATATATATGTTTTGGTCTTTTGGCATGCAGTTACTAAAATCCTTGAGATCTCTGAAATGGTAAACATCTTTTTGTATGCTAAAGAGACAGCTAATGGCTGGGATTTCTGGGATAGCTTCTGGATGGGAAGGGTTGCTGCAGAACCAACCACGTGATTAGAGGGTGAACTATTCAGCCCCACACCCCAGACTCTGGGGAACTTATGGAATACAGCAGACAGGTCTATGAGGAAAATTTATAGTAGTAAATGCCTATTGAAAACAGGCATTTTAAAAATATAAAAATATCTCCAATAAACAACTCTATGCTATATCTCAAGGAACTAGAAAAGAAGAACAAAATAAGCTCAAAGGTAGCAGAAGGACGGGAAAAACCCAGAAAGCACAGACAATAAAAGCACAATTGGACAATGGGATAGCGTCAAACTATAAAGCTTCTTCACAGCAAAGAAAACAGTTAATAAAGTGAAAAGACAGCCTACAGAATGGGAGAAAATATTTGCAAACCATACATCTGATAAGGGGTTAATATTCAAAATATTTAAGGAATTTCAACAACTCAATAATATTAAAAAATAGACAAAAGACCTGAACAGACATTTCTAAAAAGAGGACATACAGATGGTCAACAGGTATGTGAAAAAATGCTCAGCATCATTAATAATAAGGGACATGCAAACTAAAACTACAATGAGATATTACCTTAAACTTATTAGAACAGCTTTGGTCAAAAAGGTGAAAGATAAATGTTTTTGAATTTATGGAGAAAGGAAACTTTTGTATATCATTAGTGGAAATGTAAATTAGTACAGCCATTATGAAAAATGCTATGGAGGCTCCTCAAAAAACTAAGAATTGAACTGCCATGTGATTCAGCAATCCTGTGTCTGGGTATATATCCAAAGGAACTGAAATCAATGTGGAATTCACAGATACACATTGTTCCCATGTGTACTCCCATGGAGTTGCAGTATTTTCACAATAGCCAAGATACAGAATCAACCTAAGTGTCCATTAAGGGATGAATTAATAAAGGATGTGTGGTGTATATACACTATGGAGTACGATTAAACATTTAAAAAGGGGAAATCCTATCATTTGAATCAACATGGATGAATCTGGAGAACATAATGCTAAGTGAAATAAGGGAGGCACAGAAAGATAAATATATGTGGAATTTAAAAAAGTTGATCTCATAGAAGAAGGAGGTAGGATGGTTGTTTCCAGAGGGTGGGGTGTGGGGCAGCGAGGGAATGGGGAGTTGTTGATCAAAGGGCACAAAGTTTCAGATAGAGAGGAGGAAGAGATTTTGAGATCTATTGCACAGCAGGATGACTATAGCCAATAATAATGTATTATATGTCTCAAAATAACTTAGAACAAATTTGAAATATCTTACCAAAAAATATAATGGTAATCAAGGTGATGGATATAATAATTAGTTTGGTTTAATCATTCCCCATTGTATTCATGTGGCAAAACATCACATTGTATCTCATAAATGTATATAATTATAATTTGTCAATCAAAATTAATAACAAAGCAAAATTTTTATTTCTTTGTCTTCACTTTATTCTTTTAAGGAGGAATTGTACAGTATGTCATAGCTAATATTATTTTTTTCTTAGTCTTAAAAAAATATGTCTACAGTTTCTCTGTTAAGTATGATTTTTGTTATAAAATTTTGGTAGTTAGCCTTTTACAATTTCTTTTTTTATAATTAGACTTTTTACTTTTTTTGAGACGGGGTTTCGTTCTTATTACCCAGGCTGGAGTGCAATGGCGCGATCTCGGCTCACAGCAACCTCCGCCTCCTGGGTTCGGGCAATTCTCCTGCCTCAGCCTCCTGAGTAGCTGGGATTACAGACACGCTCCACCATGCCCAGCTAATTTTTTTTTTGTATCTTTAGTAGAGACGGGGTTTCACCATTTTGACCAGGATGGTCTCAATCTCTGACCTCATGATCCACCCCCTGCGGCCTCCCAAAGTGCTGGGATTACAGGCTTGAGCCACCGTGCCCGGCCTAGACTTTTTATCTTTGTTCACTTTTTCTTGGGCCAGTTCTGGTAATTTATACTGACAATTTATTTTAGATATATATGTATAATCATGTAACACATGTTATATGTGACAACTTAGAACGTCGCATAAAACCAGTTATGTAACTTGTTTCTAATTCATGGTATTCTTCTGTGGATGAGGATGTTTTGACTCTCACACACCCAAATACTGCTGTATATTCCCAGCTGCCTGTTTCTTTTAGGACACCTCTGTTAGTGGTGTACAGATGTTTTATTCTTTTGTGTTAGAGAATTATGCACTTATTAATACATTTAAAATTTTTTTTCTTATTTGGATAGCTTTTGGGGTACACGTGATTTTTGGTTACATGGTTGAATTACATAGTGGTGAATTCTGAGATTTTAGTGCACCCCCAACCCCTGCTTGAGTTGTGCATATTGTAACCAATATGTAGTTTTTCGTCCCTCACCCTTCTTCCACGCTCCCTGTTCTGAGTTTCCAAAGTCCATTATATCACTCTATTTGCCTTTGTGTATTTATAGCTTTGGTTCTACTTATAAGTGAGAACATACAGTGTTTGGTTTTTCATTCCTGAGTTACTTCACCTAGAATAATGGCCTCCAGCTCCATCTAAGTTGCTGCAAAAGACATTATTTCATTCCTTTTATGGCTGAGTAGTGTTCCATGCTGTGTATATATCACATTTTCTTTATCCACTCATTGGTTGATGGGCACTTAGATTGGTTCTATAGCTGTGCAACTGTGAATTGGGATGCAGTAAACATATGTGTTCTTGTGTCTTTTTTGTTTTATTGTACTTTAAGTTCTGGGATACATGTGCAGATCTTGCAGGATTGTTGCATAGGTACACACATGCCATGGTGGTTTGCTGCCTCCATCCCCCAGTCCCCTACATCAGGCGTTTCCCCCAGTGTTGTCCCTACCTAACCTCCCAACCTCCCCACCCCCTGCTGTCCCTCCCCTAGCTCCCACCCCCCAACAGACCCCAGTGTGTGATGCTCCCCTCCCTGTGCTCATGTGTTCTTATTGTTCAACAGTCGCCTATGAGTGGGAACATGCAGTGTTTGTTTTTCTGTTCTTGTGTCAGTTTGCTGAGAATGATGGTTTCCAAATTCATCCATGTCTGTATAAAGGACATGAACTCATCCTTTCTTATGACTGCATAGTGTTCCATGGTGTATATGTGCCACATTTTCCTTGTATAGTCTATCATCGATGAGCATTTGGGTTGGTTCCAGGTCTTTGCTATTGTAAACAGTGCCACAATGAACATACATGTGCATGTGTCTTTATAATAGAATGATTTGTAATCCTCTGGATATATACTCAGTAATGGGATTGCTGGGTCAAATGGTATTTCTATTTCTAGATCCTTGAGGAATTGCCACACTGTCTTCCACAATGGTTGAATTAATTTACACTCCCACCAACAGGTGATCCACATCCTCTTCAGCATCTGTTGTTTCCAGATTTTTTAATGATCACCATTCTAACTGGCATGAGATGGTATCCCAATGTGGTTTTGATTTGCATTTCTCTAATGACCAGTGATGATGAGCATTTTTTCATATGTTTGCTGGCCTCATAAATGTCTTCTTTTCAAAAGTTTCTGTTCATATCCTTTGCCCACTTTTGTTTTTTTCTTGTAAATCTGCTTTAGTTCTTCGTAGATTCTAGTTATTGGTACTTTTTCAGATGGGTAGATTGCAAAAAGTTTCTCCCATTCTGTTGGTTGTTGGTTCACTCTAATGATTATTTCTTTTGCTGTGCAAAAACTCTTAAGTTTAATTAGATCCCATTTGTCTATTTTGACTTTTGTTGCCATTGCTTTTGGTGTTTTAGTCATGAAGTCCTTGCCTATGCCTATATCCTGAATGGTATTGCTTAGGTTTTCTTCTAGGGTTTTTATGGTGTTAGGTCTTATGTTTAAATCTTTAATCCATCTGGAGTTAATTTTAGTGTAAGGTGTCAGGAAGGGGTCTAGTTTCAGCTTTCTGCATGTGGCTAGCCAGTTTTCCTAACACCATTTATTAAACATAGAATCCTTTCCCCATTGCTTGTTTTTGTCAGGTTTGTCAAAGGTCAGATGGTTGTAGATGTCTGGTGTTACTTCTGTGGCCTCTGTTCTTTTCCATTGGTCTATATCTCTGTTTTGGTACCAGTACCATGCTGTTTTGATTACTGTAGCCTTGTAGTGTAGTTTGAAGTTAGGTAGTATGATGCTTCCAGCTTTGTTCTTTTTTCTTAGGATTGTCTTAGCTATGCAGACTCTCTTTTGATTTCATCTGAAGTTTAAAGTTATTTTTTTCCAGTTCTGTGAAGAAGGTCAATGGTAGCTTGATGGAGATAGCATTCAATCTATAAGTTACTTTGGCCAGTATGGTCATTTTCATAATATTGCTTCTTCCTAATCATGAGCATGGAATGTTTATCCATCTGTTTGTGTCCTCTCTTACTTCCTTGAGCAGTGGTTTGTAGTTCTCCTTGAAGAGGTCCTTCACATCCTTTGTTAGTTGTGTTCCTAGGTATTTTATTGTCTTTGTAGCAATTGTGAATGGGAGTTTGCTCATTATTTGGCTCTCTGTTTGTCTGTAATTGGTGTATAGGAATGCTTGTGATTTCTGTACATTGATTTTGTATCCTGACACTTTGCTGAAGTTGTTTATCAGCTTAAGGAGATTTTGGGCTGAGACAATGGGGACTTCTAAATATACAGTCATGTCATATGCAAATAGAGACAATTGGACTTCCTCTTTTCCTAATCGAAAACGCTTTATTTCTTTTTCTTGCCTGATTGCTCTGGCTAGAATTTCCAATACTATATTGAATAGGAATGGTGAGAGAGGGCATTAGTGCCAGTTTTCAAAGGGAATGCTTCAGTTTTTGCCCATTCAGTATGACATTGGCTGTGGGTTTGTCATAAATAGATTTTACTATTTTGAGATATGTTCCATCAATACCTAGTTTATTGAGAGTTTTTAGCATAAAGGGCTGTTGAATTTTGTTGAAGGCCTTCTCTGCATCTGTTGAGATAATCATGTGGTTTTTGTCTTTAGTTCTGTTTATGTGGTGGATTACGTATATAGACTTGCATATGTTTAACCAGCCTTGCATCCTCGGCATGAAGCCTACTTGATTGTGATGAATAAGCTTTTTGATATGCTCTTGCATTCAGTTTTCCAGTATTTTATTGAAGATTTTTGCATCTATGTTCATCATGGATATTGGCCTGAAGTTTTCCTGTTTGATTGTGTCTCTGCCAGGTTTTGGTATCACGATTATGTTGGTCTCATAAAATGAGTTAGGGAGGATTCCTTCTTTTTGTATTGTTTGGAATAGTTTCAAAAGGAATGATACCACCTCCTATTTGTACGTCTGGTAGAATTTGGCTGTGAGCCCATCTGGACCTGGACTTTTTTTGGTTGCTGCTTCAACTCCAGCCCTTGTTATTAGTCTATTAAGGGATCCATCATCTTCCTCGTTTAGTCTTGGGAGGGTGTAAGTGTCCAGGAATTTATCCATTTCTTCAAGATTTACTGGTTTATGGGCATAGAGTTGTTTGTAGTAATCTCTGATGGTAGATTGTATTTCTGTGGAATCAGTGGTGATATCCCTTTATCATTTTTTTTTTATTGCATCTACTCGATTCTTCTCTCTTTTCTTTTTTATTAGCCAGCTATCAGTCTATTTTGTGGATCTTTTAAAAAAACCAGCTCCTGGATTTATTGATATTTTGAAGAGTTTTTTTGTGTCTGTATCTCCTTCAGTTCTACTCTGATCTTAGTTAGTCTTCTGCTAGCTTTTGAATTTTTTTGATTATGCTTCTCTAGCTCTTTCAATTGTGATGTTAGGGTGTCAATTTTAGATCTTTCCTCGCTTCTTATATGGGCATTTAGTGCTATAAATTTTCCTCCAGACACTGCTTTAAATTTGTCTCAGAGATTCTGGTATGTTGTGTCTTTGTTCTCATTGGTTTCGAAGTACATCTTTATTTCTGCCTTAATTTCATTGTTTATCTAGTGGTCATTCAGGAGCCAGTTGTTCAGTTTCCATGTAGTTGTGCAGTTTTGAGTGAGTTTCTTAATCCTGAGTTCTAATTTGATTGCACTGTGGTCTGAGAGACTGTTTGTTATGATTTCCATTCTTTTGCATTTCTGAGGAGTGATTTACTTCCAATTACGTGGTCAATTTTAGAGTAGGGGCAATGTGGTGCTGCGAAGAATGCATAGTCTGTGGATTTGGGGTGGAGAATTCTGTAGATGTCTATGAGGTCTGCATGGTCCAGATCTGCATTCAAGTCCTGGATATCCTTGTTAATTTTCTGTCTGGTTGATCTGTCTAATATTGACAGTGGATTGTTAAAATCTCCCACTATTACTGTGTGGGAGTCTGAGTTTCTTTGCAGGTTGTTAAGAACTTGCTTTATGTATCTGGGTGCTCCTGTATTGGGTGCATATATATTTAGGATAGTTAGCTCTTCTTGTTGCATTATCTTTTTACCATTATGTAATGCCCTTCTTTGTCTCTTGATCTTTGTTTGTTTAAAGTCCATTTTATCAGAGACTAGGTTTGCAACCTCTGTTTTTTTGTTGTTCTCCATTTGCTTGGTAAATCTTCTTCCATCCTTTATTTTGAGTCTGTGTGTGTCTTTGCACATGAGATGGATCTCCTGAATGCAGCATGCCAATGAATCTTGACTTTTTATCTAGTTTGCCAGTCTGTGTCTTTTTATTGGGGCATTTAGGCCATTTATGTTTAACATTAATATTGTTATGTGTAAATTTGATCCTGCCATTTTGTTACTAAGTGGTTTTTTGCCCATTAGTTGGCACAGTTTCTTCATTGCATCATTGGTCTTTATCACTTGGTATGTTTTTGCAGTGACTGGTGCTGGTTCTTCCTTTCCATGTTTAGTGCTTCTTTCAAGAGCTCTTGTAAGGCAGGCTTGGTGGTGACAAAATCTCTTAGCAATTGCTTGCCCATAAAGGATTTTATTTCTCCTTCACTCATGAAACTTACTTTGGCTGGATATGAAATTCTGGGTTGTAGTTTCTTTGCTTTATGAATATTGAATATTGGCCCCCACTCTCTTCTGGCTTGTAAGGTTTCTGCCAAGAGATCTGCTGTAAGTCTGATGGGCTTCCCTTTGTGGGTGACTTAATCTTTCTCTCTGGCTGTGCTTAGCATTTTTCCCTTCATTTTACCCCTGGTGAATCTGACAATTATGTGCTTTGGGGTTGCTCTTCTTGAGGAATATCTTTGTAGTGTTCTCTGTATTTCCTGGATTTCAATGTTGGCCTGCCTTGCTAGGTTGGGGAAGTTCTCCTGGATAATATCCTGAAGAGTGTTTTCCAGCTTGGATTCATTCTCTCCATCACATTCAGGTACACCGATCAAATGTAGATTAGGTTTTTTTCACATAATCCCATATTTCTTGGTGGCTTTGTTCATTACTTTTCTCTCTTTTTTCTCTAATCTTGCCTTCTTGTTTTATTTCATTTAGTTGATCTTCAATCTCTGATATCCTTTCTTCTGCTTGGCCAATTTGGCTATTGAAACTTGCCTATGCTTTGCAAAGTTCTTGTGCTGTGCTTTTCAGCTCCATCAATTTGTTTATGTTCTTTTCCAAACTGGTAATTCTAGTTAGCATTTCATCTAACCTTTCTTCAAGATTTTAGTTTCTCTGCATTGGTTTAGAACATGTTCTTTTAGCTCAGAGAAGTTTGTTATTACCCACCTTCTGGAACCTGCTTCTGTCAATTCATCAAACTCATTCTTCATTCTATTTTGTTCCCTTGCTGGTGAGGAGTTGTGATTCCTTGGAGGAGGAGAGGCATTTTGGCCTTTGATGATTTCATTCTTTTTGTATTGGTTTCTTCCCATCTTCGTGGATTTATCTACCTTTGATCTTTGAGGTTGGTGATTTCGGATGGGGTCTCTGAGTCAACATCCTTTCTGTTGGTGTTGAAGCTATTTCTTTTTGTCCTTTAGTTTTCCTTCTAACAGGCCCTTCTGCTGTAGGACTGCTGGAGGTCCATTTCAGACCTTGCTTGGGAATCACCTGCAGGGGCTGCCAAACAGCAAGGATTGCTGCCTGATCTTTCCTCTGGTAACTTCATCCCAGAAGAGTATCTGCCAGGTGTCAGCCAGAGGTCTCCTGTATGAGACATCTCTTTGGTTATACAGGGGTCACGTAGCCTCTTGAGGAGGCATTCTGTCCCTTGTCTGCCTGCAGAGGTGCTGCTGGGCTGCCATGGGCTCAGTCCAGCTGCTGTGTAAGCTTCCTCTGGCTTTTGTTTACTCAGGTAAGATTAGAACTGCCTCAGCAATGGCAGACACCCTTCCCCGATCTGAGCTTGATTATCTTGGGTGGAGTTTGAACTGATGTGCTGGCTGTGAAACTCTCAAGCAAGAGAGCTTCAGTTTGCTGGTCATTTCAGGAGTGGGACCCGCAAAGCTGTATCACCAGTCTCCCTGCTTTCAGCTCCCCCTGTTTCTGGGCAGTGGGAAGCTCCATCCCGTGGGCACTCTTGGCGCTAGTCAAAATGTCCACCCAGATCTATGCCGAAAACCTGTGGTGCCGGCTGGAACTACCACTCAGACCTGTGCTGGTAACTCATGGTGCTTTTCAGCCCGGCAGGGATCTCCTGATCTGTGGGTTGCAAAGGCCATGGGAGAGGCATAGTATCTGAATCAGAGTGCCAGAGGGGAAAAGTCCCTGATCTGCCTGCCAGTTTCACTTCCTGGGTGAGGCAGTGCCTGCCCTGCCTTGAGCTACACCCACTGTCCAACCAGTCCCATTGAAATGAACCTGGTACCTCGGTTGGAAATGCAGAGATCACTCACCTTCTGCATTGCTCTCACTGGGGGCTGCGCTCCAGAGCTGTTCCTATTTAGCCATCTTGGCCCAGTACCCCATTGTGTCTTTTCCTTTGGGTAGATACCCAGTAGTGGGATTTCTAGATCAAATGATAAATCTACTATTAGTTTTTGAAATCTTCATACTGTTTTCCACCGATGTTGCACCAATTTACATTCCCACCAGCAGTGTATAAACATACCACTTTCACCACATCCAGGTCAACATCTATTGTTTTCTGACTTTTTAATTATGATTATTCTTATAGGAGTAAGAAGATATCTTTTTGTTTAGGTAGATGCCCAGTAGCAGGACTGCTGGATTGAATGATAGATCTACTTTTAGTTTTTAAAGAAATCTCCTACTGTTTTCCACAGAGGTAGTAATTCTTCTTTTCTGATTTGGATGCCCTTTATTTCCTTCTCTGGCCTGATTGCTCTTGCCAGGACTTCCAGTGCTATGTTGAATAAGATTGCCCAACACCTTGCACCTTCTCTGTAGGCTCGGGAGGGGAGAATGCCAGGGATAAGGTAAAGTTTTGGTCATATGTATGACTGATTTTTTACAAAGATGAAATTGAAATTATTTGTTTAGGGCCATGTAATATTCCCCAAATGGTGTTGGTCAAGGAGTACAAACTTTCACTTATAAGATGAGTAAGTTCTTGGAATTTAATATGTAGCATGATGACAGTAGTTAATAATACTGTACAGATGTTCTTTTATGGGATCCCATCTCAACAGATTCAACGTAAGTTGAAAATATTGTAACTCAGGAGTGTCCAATCTTTTGGCTTCCCTGGGCCACACTGGAAGGATTGTTTTGGGCCACACATAAAATACACTAACACTAATGATAGCTGATGAGCTAAAAAAAAAAAATCACAAAAAAAATTTCATGTTTCAAGAAAGTTTACAAATCTGTGTTGGGCCTCTTTCAAAGCCATACTGTGTCACATGTTGCCCATGGCCATGGGTTTGACAAGCTTGTTGTATCTTAAAAATGCATTTAATACACCTAGGCTACAGAATATCATAGCTTAGCCTACTCTACATATGCTCAGAACATTTATATTAGCCTACTTGGGCAAAATCACCTAATACAAAGCCTATTTAATAATAAAGTGCTCTATATCTCACGTAATTTATTGAATACTATACTGGAAGTGGAAAAACAGAATGGTTATATGGAAACTTAAAATGCAGTTTCTACTGACTTTGATTTTTACACCATCTTAAAACTGAAAAATTATAAGTAGGGAACTGTCTGTATTATATCCTTGAAATCTGTTAAAAGAGACCTTAAATGTTCTCATCACACAACAAAGACTATGTGAAGTGATGGAGGTGTTGACTAACTTGATATCACTTCACAATATGTACATATATCAAAGCATTGTAACTCGACTGGAGATTCAGTCCCTCGATGCTTGCCGAGTCAAGTTAACAAAAGTGAGGCCTGATATAAAGAAAGTGACTTTTTAATTCAAACTTAGCTTATGGAAAGAAGTCCAGGCTCCTGCCTTTAAAGGCATGGCTTCACTTTTGGGGCAGAAAGTCAGAGCTTTTAAAAAGGAACTTGGCATGAACGGCATGCAGGGAAGGAGCGGTTGGGAGTCTAGGTGACTTGCTTTGTTGTTTTACCTACCCAGTGGTTGAGCTGGTGCCATCATGGACAGAGCTAGATTTTAAGGTGGCTGTAGTCTCAGATGCTCTCCAAATGGGAAAGAGTTTCCTGTGGGCATATTTAAGTTGTAAATTGACTCTTGTCTCTAGAGGTAATCTTCTGGTGGGAGAGATTTCGAGCTCTGGGGCTTCTAGATATGCATGCAGTTAGATGAGCTTGTCCTGTAGGAGGTGTCTGATGAAGGGAAGGTAGAGGTTCTAATTTTGTTTCCAAAGAGTGAGGTAGGAAGTGGGGAACGGGCAGAGGAGGAAAGAGAAAAGAAGAAATAGTAATTTAAAACATAACTCCTTTTCTTTCTCTTAGAGAAATGGCAGTACTGGGTTACAGCATCCATTGTACACCAAGCTTGTCCAACCCACCACCTGTGGGCTATGTGCAGCCCTGGAAGGTTTTGAATGGCTCGACACACATTTGTACACTTTCTTAAAACATATGAAACTTTTCTTTTGCAATTTTTTTAAAGCTCATCAGCTGCCATTAGTGTTAGCGTATTTTATGTGTGGTCCAAGACAGTTCTTCTTGTGTGGCCCAGGGAAGCCAAAAGATTGGACACCCTTGTTGTACACCTTAAATGTAGGGTTTTGTTTTTCAGTTTTCCTTCAGTTAATCTGGGAAAAAATGGCCATACCCAAAAATGACACATAAAATAGCTGAGTCGAATTTCTATTTTAATCTTGAATATCTTTCTTTTATAGTAAATAAACTTCTGCCACATGATTTTTTAATAGTTTCAGAGTGTTCCATTTTATGGATATTCCAGAACTCAATAAGTTCCTATTTATTTATTTGGACACTGTGGTAGAGTCTAATTGTTGCTAGATCTTCAGGCACATTCTTAAATTTCAAAGCTGGAATTACTGAGTCTAGTGGGGCTTAAGACATATTATTATATGCCCCTCAAGAAGGTTTTGACTCATTTAAAATGAAGTCAAACATCTCGATGTGTTGAACATTCAAATATTTTGTATGTGTGATTGTTCTCTTAGCTTGTTTTTTAAGTTTTCATTGAGTTAGAACAATTCCTTGGTTTACTATAAAAACAAAAATTCATTATGAGCTAAATGGATTTTGAGAAATACATACTGAGTTTTCTCTTTACAGAGGTTTTTGTTTTGTTATGTTTTTGCCTAGAGCATAGAGTTAACTGGACTAATTTATACTTTTCCATTAGCTTTATCTTATTCAGGATAATATGAGTCAGTTTTCTTAACCCTAATAGGTCATATTTAGGTTTTTTTCTTAACTCATTCTTTCTCTACTATATTGCTAAGCTTTTCAATTTTTTTCTTGACTTAAAAATGACATTGTCTAACATTATAATTGTAAAATACTGGAAAATGTTTTTGTCATTCTTGCTGCAGGCAGTTAACAACTCAAGGTGACCCCTAGGTTAGCTGGAAATACATCTTGATTGGTATCTGTGAGTGAATAAGCAGAGAATACACTGAGTGCCTGACAAAGTGACATGCTGAAACATGAAACTATCAGAACTTGCTAGGGTTCCATACCCTGCACTAGAAATTCCCCAGATGAAGGCTTTTTTTTTTTTTTTTTTTTTTTTGTGAGAAGTAAACCAGGAGAAAGGAGAAGATGAATTTTTGTACTTTAGTTTCATAATTTTAAGAACCAAATCTCAGCTTTATTTCTCTAGATTGGGAAACAGAGATATCACTGTGATTTTATGTTCTTTCTCTTTTGATTTGATCCATGCTCTTTTGGAACTTGCTCATCTGTCGCAAGCGAGGTTTTGTTGCTACATTTCTGAACTTCAAAATTAGAAAAATCATATTCTGAAGCTTCTAATACTTACAGTTGTGCAGACTTTATATTCTGCTTACACGTGCCATTTTACGTAAGTCTTTATGTCTTTTATTCAGAAAACAAGATAAAATTAAAAAAGAAAAATATTCCACATATACATAATACCTCTCAAAGGACTATTCTTTTGTGGGATAAGGTAGGTGGGAGAAAGGGAGAATAGGAGACCCATTAGGATTCAAAAAGTGTAAGTAACTATTATTTTTAATTGGGGCCACTTGGACACCAAGATATTATTGCCTTTTTAAGAGATGCTTGCTCTATAGAGCTGATTTCCTTAAATAACTCATTCCTATATCCAAGTTTCTACTGACAAATGTACTAATGTCCTAAAGGGCATGAAGGATAATAAAAATACATATATATAACAGTGATACAGTAAAACACTATTCTTCAAAAATATGTATGAAGAGTGATACAGTAAATCACTGTTCTTTTACAAACTGGGTCCCTATTCTACTTTTTATCTTCATAATAATTTATTTTATAACTTCTATTTAGAATATTGGCATGTAATAGACGTCGATAGCCTGATTTTTAATTTAAACACTTATCAGTCTAATAGTAAGTACTTATGCAGGGTAGAGAAGAGTTAGTATTTTCGATTATCTACATATCTCTAAAAGACAAGAAAATTTCTGTGCATTTACAGACTACAAATATAAAAGTTAAAGCAAATGCCTTCTAGCTGGCATAATCTTAGGAAAAAGCAGACTAAAGTATTGTAAATTTGTAGCAGAGACCTGCAAAGTAAAGACATGATTATCTAGATAATATAAATCAATTTTCTATTCTTGTGCTAAAGCCTAGACCCCACACGGCAGCCTGATGTAATTCCATCACCGTGCTTAATTACTTGGCATTTGCACAGCCTTTTTATTCTTGCATTACCGTAATTCCTGGTAATTCATTCAGAAGAAATAAATTAGACAGCTTGCCACTCAAACTAACCACCATGGTGCATTGCTGCCCCACCCCCAAAAGATGAGTTGACGGCTACTGGGCATTAATCTAGCCATTTTTTGATGACAAGAGTATCTCTTTGCACATAGCTATGATGAAAGTTCTACATATTGCAAATGTAATTATCTCAGTCCTCTTAGAATTTGAAAGTCGAATTAAAGAAAGTTTAAGATACTATAAATCTTAAGGAATTAGGTTTGAAATGTGTAACCCAGTCAGAGTTTGAGATTACATTGAAAAGTGGGTATATTGAAAAGGATTGCAGAAACACTTCTCTCAGCCAGAGTTTAGTTGCTCACAAAACTGAATTTCAAAAAAAAAGATGAAAAGTGACAGGCAGAGACTCAGAACTATGACTTCTGAAGAAAGAGAGCTAATTCCATATCCCTTTTTCTAGATGTGCTGGAATACACTTGTGTCGGTGACACATGCTGCCTTGTGCTACCCCAAGTCCAAGGTAGTGGTAAGACATAACTAAGAAGCAGTTACCAGACACAAGACAGGATAGGGTTTTTACTGCATCTTCTGTTGGTGGCTTCTGTACTTAAATGCATAAAATTTACTCTGACCTGTTTACTTCTACAGCCTCTCTTTGCTTCATTTCCTTTAATATGATGCATATTTAGGCTATGGTTTTTTTTTTCATTTTTTAAAAATTTTTATTGTTTATTGTGTTTTAGGTTTTGGGGTACATGTGAAGAACATTCAGGATTGTTGCATAAGTACATACATGGCAATGTGCTTTGCTGCCTATGCTTTTTCTTTAAATATATGAGCAAATCTATTGGTGTAATGTACTCATTACCCTAAAACCTATATTATAATGGACCTGAAGACCATAAGGTGGAAGACCAGAAGAAAGAGAAAATGCATACAATGCATACATTTTTATCTTTAAAACAATTCACTTTTTGTTGTTGTTGTTGTTAGATGAAGTCTCACTCTGTCTCCCAGGCTGGAGTGCAGAGCTGCCATCTGAGCCCACTGCAATCTCCACCTCCCAGGTTCGAGCAATTCTCCTGCCTCAGCCTCTTGAGTAGCTGGGATTACAGATGAGTGCCACCACACCTGGCTATTTTTTTTTTTTTTATGTATTTTTAGTAGAGACAGGATTTTACTATGTTGGCCAGGCTGGTGTCGAACTCCTGACCTCAGATGATCCACCCATCTAGGCATCCCAAAGTGCTGGGATTACAGGTGTGAGCCAGAGCCACCACACCTGGCCATAAAACAATTCATTTTTAAGATTATGTTCTTGAAAGATACACTTTTGACATAGCTGAATCTATTTCCTTTAGGCAGATACAATAGGACTTGTTGGGTTAAAAAGGTGTAGTAGTCTGTGAGACTCACCGGAAGGAGAAAAGAAATTATTCATTAATGTGGCTGAGGCCAGGGTAGTAAGGAGATTCATTTAAATTCTAGCAGCAGAGGAATACCTGAGAAATGCTTATAAAGTTACATCATCTATTTTTCCAAGCAATATTCTTCATGTCATTCCACCTTGCAAAAACCTTATGTAAAAGAATAGCCATTCGAATGAGCAATGAATAGACTTTGTATTAGATTGGTAATCTTGCTACTAGTAGATTAATTTACTTGCATTACTGATATTTTAAGAGAGGATTTTTGTAGATATTTATATATTAACAAAATACTATTTTTTCTTTACCCTTTTCTCCAATTTGTTTTTTACGTATTTCTCTCAGGGATGAAATCTCAAAAACGTTTTCATCCCTGAGAGAAATACATGGGCTATCTTCAGCACAGAACACAAACTCTGCCTTCTTTTCTCAAGTCCAGTGATTCAAGTTTGACACACCACACCGCAGCAGATGTGCCTTGTCTTTACACGTCTTCTCAGTAGCACCAAAAAATACATCCAAAGACATGTGGGCAAGGTAAGCCTTGTAGCAACCCTTTGATGACTTTGAAAAATGCAAAAATGCTCATCAATCAGGAGGAAAGGGGCCCAAGGAGAAGTGTTTTCCCCTTGCATATAGTGATTTTTTAAAAGATATTTTTTGTTTTTCTCTAAGTCAAACTCAGACTTACTCTGTTTACACTGAAATACATCGCGCAGTGCCATAGGCACAGTCAGACTCAGATCTCAACAATGTGTATGATTCCATACCCAGTATAAATAAGGATTTCATATGAACTCTATGTCTTAGTGAAAATAAATAGCTCTGAAAAGTCAATTATTCTCATTTCCTTTTACACTTTGCCTTCTTTTCTTTTTTTTGAGATGGAGTCTTGCTCTTTACCCCAGGATGGAGTGTAGTGGTGCAATCTCAGCTCACTGCAACCTCTGCCTCCCAGGTTCAAGTGATTCTGTTGCTTTAGGCTCCTGAGTAGCTGGGACTACTGGCGTGCATCACCATGCTCAGCTAATTTTTTGTACTTTTTTTTTTAGTAGAGATGGGGTTTCACCATATTGGCCAGGCTGGTCTCAAACTCCTGACTTTGTGATCCAACCACCTCAGCCTCCCAAAGTGCTGGGATTACAGGCATGAGCCACCGCGCCCCGCCTACACTTGGGCTTCTAATAGCTGTTTTGTGTCATTCCTTTCAGAGCTCTAATACCAAGTTTGAATAGTCTATTATATCCTAGCTCTAAGTCTTTACTGAAATTTCATGAAAGAAGAGGCCTTTGTCAGCAATTCATAATTCTAAGTTACCAGCCTTGCTTAATTTCAGGTTGCCCCTCCTGGACATGTTGTAGAATCATTCATGGGCTTTTGAGTTAGAAAAATTATTGTTTGAAACTCTTCTCAGCTCTTGGCCTTTGACTTGGTCAGGTTACTTTTAAAGCCACATGATATTTTATTTTTTTTGTCATCTTGAGAATGGGGAAAATGAAAGTACCAGCCTCACAAAGTTATGATATTTGAATGCTATAGCCTAAGTGGTGAACTAGCTTAGGGTCTGTTACCTGGGATGATGCTCAGTGGAAAGCCACGATTTTTTGTGATGTTTTTGTTTATATGCTGATAGCATATAGTCCCATTACAGCCTTCAAAGCTCCTCTTCTTTGAGACTGAGCAATCAGTGAGAAAAATCTGACTGCCAATGGACTTAGGACTGAGATGTGCCTAGGAGGTGTGGTCATTGTTGTTAAGGTTTGATAATTATCGAAGAGTGATTGACTTCTTAGAACCCTGACTTGCAGCTCGAATGCCCTAAAAGACTAACCACTACCAACAGACGCTGCTCTCCAGTGTGCTTGTCTAATTATATACCAACTATAATTAACACTTTAAATCTGATAATTCCTACCTAAGAATGTATATTACCTGGTACAGAGGCTGGCGGAGAGGAAGCGTGTGTTCAATATATGATCATGGTTTATTGAGTCAATCCAGAGCTTTCCTTGGTACTGGGTTAGAACTCTGGGAGCATATTTGATGGAATTAGCAAATCCACAAACAGCTGGCTATCCTTTGAGGTGATCTGGAACAGTTGGTCATTCTTCATTTCTACTAACATTTATTAGGTTTATGTGTAAACTTTAGAGTTGGGACTCATCACTTAATCCTTACACTAGTCCTTTGAGGAACATATTATTCCTATTTTTCAGATAAGAAATTTGAGACTTAAGCAATAAAGTGACTCACTAATAGCAATGTTGCTAATAGCAGCTAAGTTGACTCTATTGTGGGAACCCGTGTCATACCTTAGTTGCTATCTGGATAGGAGCATGCCTTGCCTAGCATGGATTTGGGGTACTAAACTGTATATTCAGTCGTCCCCAAGATCCTTCTTTGAGAGCATATTATTTAGAGTTATTCTTATTTTTAGACTTGAGCCTGGTTGTGGACTAAGTGTCTGTGGTCCCCCCAAAATGTATATATTGAAGCCCTAACCCACGATGTGGTTGTATTTGGAGATGCAGCCTCTAGCGGGTAATTGAAGTTAAATGAGGTGATAAGGGGAGAGCCCTGATTCAACAGGATAATGTCATTATAAGAAGAGACATCAGAGAGATCACTCCTTCTCTTTCTACCATGCAAGGGCAAAGTGAAAGGACGGCTATCTACAAGCCAGGAGGAGAGTCCTCACCAGAACCAAACCCTGCTGGACCTTGATTTTGGACTTCTTAGCCTCTAAAACTGTGAAAATATTAAATTTTTGTTGTTTAACCTGCACAGGTCTGTGGTATTTGTTTATTATGGCAGCCCAGGCAGTCTAAGACAGGCCATCATAAGACGTGAACGTTTTGGACCTTCTCTTGTGATCTAATAAACAGAAATCAGGTATGTATTTCCCTTTATTTTTATTTGCAATGTGTAACCTTTAGGTTTTTATTTATTTATTTGCTGTGGACAATCACATTGTGTATCTATAATGTAATTATATTGTTAATAAAAACTTACTTTAAAAATTTTAAAAATTCTAACTGATTTCTAGATGTTCAAATGACAAGATAGCATTTCTATATCATCAGAACATAAAATACTTCAGAAAAAAATAAATGTATAAAATAATATATATTATATTGAGAGAAAGAGTATTAGAATATATACAAATACAACCTGATAATGTGATATATTTGTGAGAATGCTATATGTAATTTTCTTTGTTTTTATTTATATGAATTTTTAATATTTTTACTTTTGAAATATATAAAAGAGAGAATAAAAGTCATTGACAAAATCAAAAGTAACTTTATAATCATAGGTAGTAGGTATATATCTTTAACAGAACAGCAGAGAGTTGATGAATATTCAGATATTATAAGAAGTAATAGATACAAAGTGTCCTTTATCCAGAAGATCTATGGTATTCATTCTCAGTTGCAAATATATATGCAAAAAACCCCACAAATGACACCAAAACAACTCAGAATTCTCATGAATGTTGCATGTGTAAATATATTATTTGGAATAATTGTAAATAAGCTACATACAGGATGTCTTTCAGTTGGGTTGCTGAGGTGCCCACATTTTGCTTTTCTGATAGGTATTGTAGAACAGCTTTAGTTTTGTGGAGTCACTAATTATTAGGGGGGTGGGCTGAGAGACAGAACAGTGGATTTGGAGTCAGTAGTCCTGGATGGAACTCACTTACCAGCTGTGTCATTGAAAAGGTCATTAAGATCTCAGAGCTTTAGTCTCCTCATTAGTAAAACTAGCATAACAATTCTATGTCCTTTACATGGTTTCATCAGCATCAAACTAAATGAAATAATATGTGTAAAGCTTTGTAAACGAGAGCACTCTATGCTAATGCTAGCTATCATTGTTTTGAAGAGGACTATTATAATCGAAGTTATATAAATTAAAGAAATGTGACAGAAGTTTTTCCCCTGAAAATGTTAACTCTTGCTGCTATAGTCCTAATTATGCTTGGGCAAATCCCTTTGAATATTCTTAATTTTTGCTCTGATCTTGATTAATGGATACCAAGGTAGATACTTTGGATTTCTGGCAGACAGTAAAACCTGGGGTTCAGAAGCAGTAGTCTAAACAGGCTATAAGTTTGCAAGTTCCAACTTTCATTTATTTGATATTTATCATGAAAATCTATATAGTGCTTTCAGTGTTCTAAGTCCTCTGGTTACAGCAGCAAGTAAAAAAAATATTCCTGCCCTACTGGAGCTTACAATCTGATGGGAGGAGGGAGAGGGCCAACAATACAGTAGAAAATGAATATATAATAGGTCAGTAATGAATATGCGATGTGTGAATATGTGATAGAGCAATAAATGTAGTAAGTGCTATGGAGAAAAAATAAAGCAGAATAAAGGAAGGGTCTGTAGGTCAGATGTGCAAGCAGCAGAAACTGAAATAAAGATTGAAGTTCAGGAAGTTTATTTAAAGTGTTTTGAAGAAGGAAGCAGGGCTGGGTAGAGAGAGAAATTGGGGTCCGAAGCAGGCACAGGTGGGCCTCTGCCAACTCCATGGAGAACTGGAAAGCAGGGATGGGCCTTCTGATTGCCTTGACTTGGGGTATGGAGGCCAGGCCTTTATAGTCAGGCAGTGACCAGAAATGGGATGCAAGTTGTTTCCTGGGAAGGGGACTGTGACTTTGGTGACATGCCTTTCCTCTGTTGAGGGCAAATTCCTAGAGAGGGCTGACAGTAGTGAGTCTCCAGCCAGTAGCATCTGTTCCTTACAGGTGTGTGTGTGTGTGTGTGTGTGTGTGTGTGTGTGTGTGTGTAGGGGAGGCGGGAGGTGAGATTGCTTTTTTTCAAAAGGATAATCAAGGGAGCTTCTCTGAAAACATTTTGGGAGTAAATGTGAAGGATATGAGGGAGGAACCTCATGATATCTGAGGGATAGCAAGTATCTGGGGGAAATATTTCTGAGGAAGATAATTTTGGATTTTTCATATGGATTGTCGATATGAGTAATGTCTATGCTCATCTCTTGCTTTTCTGGTCGTGCTTATCATGGTAGTAGTATAATAGTAATAACAACAATAATGTCATTTTTACCATGTAATTGCAAGCTTCACTTTTAGAAACTGATGTAAATATCTTTCATAAGATCTTACTAGAGTATTAATTAGCTAATTAGCTAATTTACTTATTCATTCAGAGACACAGTGAGCATTTATAAATGCCCACTGTATGTCAGTTACTATGCGAGGTGCAATGGACACCACAGTGAGAAGGACGAGTCAGTCCCTGAGTTCCGTTGTTAAGGTGGAGAGACTGACAAATGAAACAGGCAATTAAAAGTCCAGTGCAAACAGTGGTCCAGTGTAGTTAAACAGGGAAGGAAGGTGCAGAAGGGAAACACTAAGCTATGCAACAATAAACCAGGTGTATGAATATATATGGAACGGCAGGTTAATAAAGCAAAGTGAAAATAAAGCTTTCTTTGAATTGCTGTGGAATGTGTGGAACAGAGGTGGGCAAAATAGGTGAGATAATTGGCTCTGGAAATGAAATCAAGTTTTGTTTAGTGACCTCTTATATTGTCAGATGGGGTTAAATCCATAAGGGTCTATAAATATTGGCCTGCTATGTAGAAAACATGTTTCATTGGCAACTCAGTTGTGGGAGAGGTTTTCATCACTAACTATGAAACATAAAGGGATTTAAGTAAAGCCTGCCTCAAGGAGTGGGCTGGTATCTCTGAACAGAGCTGGCTGCAAGCCTGAGTAGTGACAATGGGGAAATCTCCAAAAGTGCCAACTCCTACCATCCAACCCCCAGGAGAGAATAACTTCTTACTCCCTCCTCACAGGTCCTGAGCTAAGTAGCCTCTTCAGTTCTTGCAATCCATTTCTGTCCCCTCTGCCCCGTTCATGCTGCAAAAACGTCACAGGTCTGTCTACTTAAAGATGACCTCTCTAAAAAGATTTGGCTCTATGTATTCTTTAAAGGCAATTGTTTTTTCTTTTTTTTGCACCACTGCTCCAAGAACACTTGCATAAAAACAGTAATGTCAGCGTGGTCAGGAAAGTGGACCACTGTGTTTCTTGTTTCATTTAATATTCTTTGACTTGGGAGTGATATTAAAAATATAAAAATATTATAGAACATTTTCAAAGTCAACTTGCTCTATAAATCCCTCTAAAATTGTGTTTGTTCTTCATGTTCATAGTGGTTTTAAAGTGTTAGTCTGTAAAATATTGTATCTACATGTACAATGTATTTTTTGATAGTCACTTCTAGAACAGGCTGACAATCAGTCAGGAAAATTAAGTAAGACTGATTTCCGGTTTATTCATATTCTTAAGCATACCCGAGATTCTCACATTTGTTACTAATGACCGTAATGAAATAAAGACAAATGAATTAATATTTTATCATCTAAATTTCTACCTTTTTCCGGAACCTTTTTATATTTCTAGGAAACAGAAGGAAGTCTAACTGAGACCTCAGGGCTTATTGTTGCAAGCGAAAAGCAGGCTGAAAGAAAAGTTGAGTCATTGAAAATGGTATCTACATTTACTTTCCCTTTTATTTGTATTCTTTGCTCTTGACTTTAAATTCTTTTGATTCCAGAAGGAAGAAAACTTTGTGAGTGTGCTGCCAAGCCTCACTTTTCTGTCATGATTGGAAGGTTTGATGGCACCCAGAATGACTCATGAAAGATGGAAGAGCTGCAGCATTACAATAAAAGCCATCTTGCAACATCCTGAGTTCCTTTTTCTTTTACCTAAGTTAGGAACAAAAAATATTCGTGTATGTTCCCCCAAAGGATAAAAAAAGAATTCAATGAAAGGACCAGATTGTAGAAAGGTCAGAGCATTTTTGTGCTAAATGAAACACCTAAAATCACTCTCTCCTTGTACCCCTTATATTATAAAAGAGAAAATTAAGACCCAGAATAAGATCAAGAATTTTTTATTGGTCATTATGATATTAAAGAAGTTTTGAAGCGTACGGGTAGCTTTCTATATACGGGTCTGATCTGCATATGCTGATCAGACCTCAGCCAAAGACTTCAGGGGAGTCCTCTGCAAATTTCTAGAACTCTTTGTGCAAATTTTTCCTCTTGAGTTCTCTGCCTTGCAAACTCAAACCACCCAGGCTTTCCTTAGACTCAGCTCTGCCTCCTCATCTCAGAGAGACCCCACACTGGGGTCTGGGAACCCTCCAGGCTGTGAGCAGGACAATGGAGCTCACCTCCATTTTGGTTGTTTCCTCTCTCTTGGCAATTACTCTACTGATGCCCAGTGTTTGAAATTCATTTTTTCAGAACTTGTGTTGTTTGTTTGGTGTCATTTCCTGCAGGACGGTAAATCTGGCTCCTGTTGTTCCATCTGCCCTCTAGCTGCTTCCCATAAAGCCTGCTCACTTCACTTCATTTTAAATTTTAATGACTTCTGTTCTGTATTATGCCTTTTGTCTACTTTTTTTTCCGGTTATTCTCTTGTTCTTTTTCTAACTTCTTGAGTTTATAGTGAGTAAATTAGCTTTTAGATTTTCTGAGTCAATTACTGAATGTTTTGAAGTTTTCACTTTGTGTTACTTTATATATTTGAGGCTCTTTGTTAAACTCATCCAAGTTCTGAACTGTTATTCTTACTGCAAACGGGTCCCGATCAAGACCCCAATAGAGGATTCTTGGATCTTGCACAACAAAGAATTCAGGGTGAGTCCATAAGGTAAAGTGAAAGCAAGTTTATTAAGAAAGTAAAGGAATAAAGAATGGCTACTCCATAGGCAGAGAAGCTACAAGGGATACTGGTTGCCCATTTTTATGATTTTTCTTGATTATATCGATATGAACAGTAGGCAAGGAAATACTGGATAGAAGAGGTTCCCTGGCCTTTTGGCCCACCACATCCCCCACCAACCTCACCATCCTATACCCATGTAAACCCTAAGCCTTAGGCTCCATAAGCAGATCAGAGGAGCAGAAGAGTGGTACAGCATAGAAGGAGAGAAGAGAAGGCACATGTCAATGTCAAGAGGAGTTCAGCTGGGGAAGTTTGGAGAGAAGATAGGCCATGGAACAGCCAAACTCTAGGGGAAGATCATCTTCCCACTCCATCCCCTTTCCAGCTCTCATCCATCCTGCTGAGAGCCACCTCCACTCAATAAAACCCCAGCATTAACCATTCTTCAAGTCCATGTGTGACCTTATTTTTCCTGGATACTGGACTAGGACCCAAACACCAACAGGTCACTGAGCTGGTTAACACTTAAGCCATCTGCGGACAGCAGAGCTAAGAGGCACTATAACATGCCCGCTGGGGGTTTGGGAGTTGCAAGCACCCACCCTTAGATGCTATGGAGCTGGAGCCCAAAAGTGCTTTCTCTGGCTCCTGCACCTACCCATCTGCATGCTCTCCCTTCCATAAGGGGTTTGAGCACACAGTGGCCAAACAGACAAGCCACAACCCTGTTAGACATCTTGTGAGGGGTGGGTTAGGGAACACTCTTGTTTCAACATGCATGCCTCCTCTTTTTAGATCATATAGGATAACTTCCAGACATTGTCATGGCATTTGTAAACGTCATGGTGCTGGTGGGAGTGTAGCAGTTAGGACAACCAGAGGTCACTCTCATCACCATCTTGGTTTTGGTGGGTTTTGGCTTCTTTACCGCAGCTTGTTAATCAGCAAGGTCTTTATGACCTGTACATCGTGCTGACCTCCTATCTTATCTTGTGACTTAGAATGCCTAACTGCCTGGGAATGCAGCCCAGCAGATCTCAGCCTTATTTTACCAGACTCTATTCAATATGGAGGCACTCCGGTTCAAATGCCTCTGACATTACTTCCAAGACGATTTTTTTGTCATTACATAGTGGTCTCTTTATCTTTGAGAATGCTTTATCTATTTATTTGATATTAATATAGCAACATGAGATTTCTATATTTTTACAGACTCCTTACCTATTTATTGACATATAACACCTACACAATAAAGAACAAACAAAGCACTGATCTTAAGATTTTTTGCTAGTGTGTACAGTCATGTACATACCCACTACCCAGATCAAAATAGAGAATATTGCCAGCATCAAAGGGAGAGACTAACATTATTTCAGCTGGTATTTTCCTCTTTTTATTTTCCACAGCTTACCATCAACTTATCTATTTATGTTTAAAGATTTTACTTTCAAACAGTATGTAACTTTTAGTAAAGTTACAGTACGTTGATTGATCGCTACATTAAACCCAAGCCACTATGTATCAACAGCATTTTCCAGTCCTATTTCCCCCTCATGGAAAAGTAGATTGACTACATTTGCTTGGAATTTCTGTGTCTGTCGAGGGAGTCTTTAATTACTAATACTAAAAGACTCAATCCATATTTTCTTTTAGGACTTTCCTGTTTTTATTTTGTATCTTAACCTTAATCATATGAAATGTTTTATGCTGTAAAGAATGAGTAGTAGAGATTTCTTTTTTTTTTTTCCTGAGTATCTGATATGTTTTCGGAATACAGTGAACAATCTATCTTTTTTATTGATTTGAAGGCTGCTTTCTTCATGACACTAAATTATTACATGTATTTGAATTTACAGATAAATTCGGTTGTATTTTACTTATCTAAATATACATTTCTTTACCCAAATGTTCTTTTAATTAGTGCTTAATATAGCTCTACATTATGATTATAATTCCTAGCTGAAGAAGTTCTCACTCGTTCTTAATTTGTAATTTTTCTGGCTATTAACACAGATTTAGTCTTCTAGATGGGGACTGTTCAAGCTTAGCACTATTGATATTTTGTACTGGATAAATAAAAGTCATTAGTGGGATCCTTCTAGTTTCCTCTACTTACTTTTTCTAGTTCTGCTTGGTGCCCTCAGGTGGGAATACTGTACCAACTGCTTAGTACCTTCTTTCTTTTTAGCCCAAAGCAGACACTCTGCAGAGTTTCTTGTGTGAGGTTGGGGTTGTTTCTTAATTTCAGAGTAGATTATTGTTTATTCCATGCGTCATTCTTTTTATTTATTTATTTATTTATTTATTTTTATTTGAGACGGAGTTTCGCTCTTGTTACCCAGGCTGGAGTGCAGTGGCGCGATCTCGGCTCACTGCAACCTCCGCCTCCTGGTTTCAGGCAATTCTCCCACCTCAGCCTCCTGAGTAGCTGGGATTACAGGCACGCGCCACCATGCCCAGCTAATTTTTTGTATTCTTAGTAGAGACGGGGTTTCACCATGTTGACCAGGATGGTCTCAATCTGTTGACCTCGTGATCCACCCGCCTCGGCCTCCCAAAGTGATGGGATTACAGGCATGACCCACCGCGTCCAGCCTCTTTTTCTTCATTTAAGCGGATTTCAAATAGATGGAATATGTAAATATTTTTTTCAAGCCTCCATCTTGTCTAGACATTTAAAATTTTTAAATTAAGAAATATTTGTCACCATTTTTACTTATCTGTTTTTAATTGCTCTGCTATTTTTGGTATTTACAAGTGATTTATTATTTTATCATTTTTATTAGGTAAGAGATGCTAATGGTGACTTTGAGATTTGATAGGAGCTATTTTATTAGAAATAAATGAGGAACTATGGCAAGAATGGACAGTGATTTTTACCTTTTATTCAATTGTTTTGGCTTCCTTCAGGCTCATGACATTTTCCTTAGAGTTTACCACCAATGACTAAAGTAAAATAACTGCTATTTCTCTCCTTGCAGTTAAACTGCAAACAGTTCTTTTTATAAGAACTGTGATTGCCTCTAGCAAGCAGTCTCAAGTACTTGGTATATAAACACACTATTGCCCCCTTTTTTTCACACTTGAAGTTTGTGGAATAAACCACTAAAAATTTCATAGTGTCTGAGGAGAATGGATCTCTCCAGATGATGTTTTCTTGGCTGTGGCCAATATATGCACCATGCAGTCAGTCCCCTCTATCTGCCATAGAACTTCATCTACGAAGCATTGCTGTAATCAATTTTCACATGGCAGGACGATGCTAGCAAAAACTGAGGTCTTGCTACACATCTCTTTCGAAGTTTTCCTTCAATGCCATTTTGCTTTTAGTCATTTTTTTCTTTATATTTTCACAGCAATCATTTATTTCCTTTCATTCTATTTGACTCATCCAAATGTTTAACTTGGTTTTATAAATGTAACTTTATTTTCAGCTCAACTGTAGATTCAATTTTCATGTAATTACTGGTATCATAGGGAAAAAATGTATCAGTCTTATAAAGAAGTCCGGATAAGTGTGTGTGGGAGTGTGTGATATAGGAACAAGCAACCAGTATATAACAACATATGCCTGCCCTATATGCTTTTAATACTTGTTAGAGTTTTAGTTTCTATGAGTATCTTAAAGGTTCTGCAATATATATCCACATTTCCTTCTAAAAGATTGTGCCAAGTTACACTACCATAAAAACAATAAGAATTCACTGCAGTCTTAGCACATTGGATATTATATTAAAATACTACTTTGTAGGTTTCATAGCTAATGAAGAAATTTTATATTGTTTTAGTTTCCATTTTAAAAAGCAGTGAGGCTACAAATGATGCAATCTGAAACACGTGCATAAGTTGAATAGAAGTTTATTAGTCAGAAGGTGGAATGAATTTTGAACAAGTTAAATGTTTTGAAAACAGTATGAATGTACTGAATATTTTTGATTGCTCTAGCAAATTGTATAGGTCATAAGAAAATGCTCTAGCAAATTGTATAGGTCATAAGCAAATGTTTGAACCTTTCCAGACAGTCAGTCATTATATGAGTTTGTTCTCATGCTGCTATAAAAAACTGCCTAAGACTGGGTAATTTACAAAGAAAATAGGTTTTATTGACTCACAGTTCTGCATGGCTGAGAAAGCCTCAGGAAGCTTACAATCACAGCAGAAAGGGAAGCAAACACATCCTTCTTCATATCCTGGCAGGAGTAAAGGGGGAAGCCCTTTATAAAACCATCAGATCTCGTGAGAATTTACTTACTATCATGAAAATAGCATGGGGGAAACCACCCCAATGATTCAATTACCTTTCACTGGGTTCCTCCCACAACAGGTGGGGATTGTGGGAACTACAATTCAAAATGAGATTTGGGTGGGGACACAGACAAACCACATCATTATACCCCTGGCCCCTCCCAGATCTCATGTCCTCCCATTTCAAAACACAATCATGCCTTCCAACAGTCTCCCAATATCTTAAGTCATTCTAGTATTAATTCAAAAGTCCAAGTCCAAAGTCTCATCTGAGACAAGGCAAGTCCCTTCCACCTATGAGCCTGTAAAATCAAAAGCAAAATATTTATTTCCTACATATGATGGGGGTATAGGCATTTGTTAAATGCACCCATTCCAAATAGGAGAAATTAGCCAAAACACAGGAGCTACAGGGCCATGCAAGTTTGTAGTCAAGTGGGGCAGTAATTAAATCTTAAAACACCTAAATAATCTCTTTTGACTCCATGTCTCACATTCAGGTAATGATGATGTATGAGGTAGGCTCCCACAGTCTTGGGAAGCTCCACCCCTGTAACTTTGCATGGTATAGCTCCACTCCCAGCTGTTGTCACAAGCTGGTCTATGGCATTTTTAGGCACAACAGTGCAAGTTGTCAGTGAATCTATTGTTCTGGGGTCTGGAAGGATGGTGGCCCTCTTCTCACAGCTCCATTAGGCAGTGCCCCAGTGGGGACTCTGTGTGGAGTCTTTGACTGCACATTTCCCTTTGCACTGCCCTAGCAGAGATTCTCCATGGGCTTTCCCCACCTGCAGAAAACTGCCTGGACATCCAGATGTTTCTATACATCCTTTATAATCTAGGTGGAGGTTTTCTAAACCTCAATTCTTGACTTCTCTTTGCTCACAGGTTCAACACCATGTGGAAGCCACCAAGGCTTGGGGCTTGCACCCTCTGAACAGCCTGAACTGTACCTTGGGCTCTTTTAGCTGGAGCTGGAGCTGAACTAGCTGGGATACAGGGCCCTGTGTCCCAAGGCTGCACAGAGCTGGGGGTGCAGGGTCCCTAGGCCCATGCAATGATTTTTCTCTCCTAGACCTATGATGGGAGGGGCTGTTTTGAAGGTCTCTGACATGCTCTACAGACATTTTCCTCATTGTCTTTGTGATTAACATTTAATACCTCATTACATATGCAAATTACTGCAGCTGGCTTGAATTTCTCCCCAGAAAATGTTTTTTTATGTCCTATTTCATCACAAGGCTGCAAATTTTCCAAATTTTTACCCTCTGCTTTCTCTTGAATGCTTTGCTACTTAGAAATCTCTTCTATCAGATACCCTAAATTATCTCTCCTGAGTTCAAAGTTCCACAGATCTCTAGAGTAGGGGCACAATGCTGCCAGTCTCTTTGCTAAAGCATAACAAGAGTCACCTTTGCTCAGTTCCCAACAAGTTCCTCATCTCCACTGAGACCACCTCAGCCTGGATTTCATTGTCCATATTACTATCAGCATTTTGGTCAAAGCCACTCAATATGTCTCTAGGAAGTTCTAAACTTTCTCACATTTTCCTGTCTTCTTCTGAGCCCTCCAAACTGTTCCAATGACTTCTGCATTTTTGGGTATTTTTATAGCAGCACCCCACTTCTGGTAACAACTTACTGTGTTTGTCTGTTCTCATGCTGCTACAAAGAAATGATCAATATTGTGTATTTATAAAGTAAAGAGGTTTAATGGATCTACAGTTCTGCATGGCTGGGAAGGTCTCAAGATATTTACAGTCACAGCCAAAGGGGAAGCAAGCATGTATTTCTTACACAGTGTCAGGAAGGAGAAGAATGAGAGCTGAGTGAAAGGGGAACCTCTTTTATATAACTATGAGATCATGTGATAATTTACTCACTATCATGAGAATATCAAAGGGGAAACCACCCCAGTGATTCAGTTACCTCCCATTGGGTTCCTCCCATGACACTTGGAACTACAATTCAAGATTATTGGAACTACAATTCAAGATGAGATTTGGGTGGGGACACAACCAAACCATATCAGTCATTCCACATATTGAGTTATTTCTCTCTTCTATTCACTATTCCCCCACAGAGAGGGGCCCATAATCACTGCCTTCAAGGAGTCTACATCCTGGTGTCTTTATGGTTATGGGTTCCATATAATAAACAGGTAAATAGAGAACTACTGAGCTTGTGCTGACTGTTGGGGCCAGACCTCTTTGCAAGGCTTTTTTAGGCTTTATGCAATGTGACCCTCTACTAGCCTGGGCTTAAGGAGAGAAATGCAGAGGGAAAGAGATTCACTGGAGTCTTTTGTCAGTGACCTGGTAGTGAATATATGGTAATGAGTGAATCCCATCTCACCTAATGAAGAAAAGGAGAAGGAGGCTCTTCATTCTTAGAATCAAAGCAGCAACAGGAAAGGGAAAAGCTAGGAGAAAAGCTTTTAAAGACTAGAAATGCCTTCAAGAAGGTGAGAGAGACTAATACTTTGTTTACTGTTAGCAGACTGTCTGGGCGGCCTTTTGCCCACATAACCCTATCCCTACATGAGTAGGGGGAAGGGAATTGTGGATGGACAACAGAGCTCTGGGAAAGACAGCGATTGAGCAGCTGGACTTCATCCGTTTGGTGGGTAAGGATCCTGAAGTATTCAAAGGGTCAAACAGAATGTGACTGAAGAGTTACCTTGCTGATCTTACCCAGAAAGACATTCCCCTAGGCAAGGGGACTTGTAAGTATCCTGAGACCTTCTCCGCCATGCAAAATTGTGGATCAATTAAACCGCTTTCCTTTATAAATTACACAGGCTTGGGCAATTCTGTATAGCAGCATGAAAACAAATTAATAAAGAACAGATTAATACAATAAGAGGCATGGAATAAGGATTTGGTGATGAGAATTGGGCAAGAATAGAAAAGGCAGAGCTGGAGTTTAATCCCCATGTCATGGTAAAGCCCTCAGAAATTCTCCCTATGCCTTTGAGAGACTCAGCATTTAGATTATGACTCCTCAAGTCCATCAGTGGCCAGTGTATGTAAGCTAGGTCAGCAGCCACAGCTGTCAGGCACAGGATTACACCATGAACAGTAAAGGAAAAAGATGTTCTTTTTCTGATCCCAATCCCAGAGAAGCAAAAACCTAGAAAAAAAGAAGGTAGCTATAGAGCTTTCATTTAGATATAAGATTGGCATTTTGAAAAAAAATTTTTTTTTTTTGAGACGGAGTTTGGCTCTTGTTACCCAGGCTGGAGTGCAGTGGCGCGATCTCGGCTCACCGCAACCTCCGCCTCCTGGGTTCAGGCAATTCTCCTGCCTCAGCCTCCTGAGTAGCTGGGATTACAGGCACGCTCCACCGTGCCCAGCTAATTTTTTGTAATTTTTAGTAGAGACGGGGTTTCACCATGTTGACCAGGATGGTCTCGATCTGCCGACCTCGTGATCCACCCGCCTCGGCCTCCCAAAGTGCTGGGATCACAGGCGTGAGCCACCGCGCCCGGCCGCATTTTGAAATTTTAATAACAAAAAAGACTAGAAAGTTTTATATCTCCCCAAGATGTTTCTAGGGAATAGGAATAAGGAACAGGAAAAGTGTATGCCATATGGTATAAGTAAATTTAAAAAATTAATGTTTTTTTAGACTAATGAATTGATACTTGCCAATAACCAGATATACAAATAAAGAGGGTAGTCCTAGGAGCTGAGTGTTATGAAAAAAATACAGGAAGAAAATTAGAAAAATGGGAAGGAGGCAACAAGCTGCTTTGCCTTGGGTAGGCAGGGAAGATCTATTTCATTTAATGAAATTTCACTGAGTTTTCCTGTGTCCCGGTCATTATTCTGGGCTCTGACGATACATAGTAAAAAAAAAGGATGAAAAATACAGTCACCAGAAATCTTCTTTGAAGCTGTGAGTCAGGAATAATATGGAAGCATTCAAGCAAAGATATGAAGCAAAAAAGGAGAAAAAATTAGAACAAAGTTCCTGAGAAAGGAGCAAGCTTAGTATGTTGGCGTTTTGGGAAAAGGTTCATGGCTGCCACGAAATGACAGGACAGCGTGGGAGATGGTTGAAGGGGGCAGGCCAGGTGAGCTGAGCGTGTGGACCGGTTACATCTTCAGGAGCATGCTAAGAAGCAGTGATTTATTCCGGTACAGTAAAAACCCTATAGGAGATTTTAAACAGGGGAAATACATAATCTAATTTATAGTTTAAAAAATAACTCTGTGATGGAGGGAATATAAAAAACAGGAGTAGAAACAGGGAGACAAGCTGTGGGGCTGTTACTATATCCCATCCATTCTTTTTAGTAAGAATAAGTGAGGCTGGTCACCTTTTAGTGATTCCTTTTTAAAATTTCAAAATACTCAGGGATGGGGATTTTTTAATCTGAGAAAATTAAAATATTCAGCTTTTTTTTTTTTTTTTTTTTTTTGAGACGGAGTTTTGCTGTTGTTACCCAGGCTGGAGTGCAATGGTGCAATCTCAGCTCACGGCAACCTCCGCCCCCTGGGTTCAGGCAATTCTCCTGCCTCAGCCTCCTGAGTAGCTGGGATTACAGGCACATGCCACCATGCCCAACTAATTTTTTGTAATTTTAGTAGAGACGGGGTTTCACCATGTTGACCAGGATAGTCTCGATCTCTTGACCTCGTCATCCACCTGCCTCGGCCTCCCAAAGTGCTGGGATTACAGGCGTGAATATTCAGCATTTTTATGCTTTGGTGGGCCTAGAAAAAACTTAATAGACTTAAGTTAAATAAGACTTACACTAAACTGATTACTGTTGATTTAAAGGTCATAGTGTTGAGCTGAGAATGGAAATAATTTTCACCTGGTTGGCAATATTTGAAATCATTTCTCAACTTCGGTTTTGTCCAGTTAACTAATCAAGGTCTAAAACTTCCTTTATTTGCTTTTATCAGAGCAAATGATGTAACCAATACCACCACCTACAAGAGAGAAGAGTCATGAGAAGAGTCAAGGACAATCTATGAATAAGTTAAGTGGAAGCTGACATTACATATTCTCTGATGTATGATGCACTGATGGCATTTGACAAGACCATTTGGAAGAGACCCAGACGGAGACAAGAGTCCTAGTTAATATGCTCCCGCTCCACTGAGCGATGTTCATCAGCTGATAATGTGAACTCAGACTGAACTCTTGTCATAAAATTTGGAAAGGGGGAAGTTTGAGAAATTGTACATTCTTCACTCTGCAATGATTGACCTGAGCATGAAATCAATTCTAAGAATAGCTCTAAGGGACAGATAAGTTCAGGACCAAGCTTGTAAAAATGAGAACCACCCAAAAAATCTCAAATTTTGTTCCTAAACCGATCTGTGCTGAAGAACTTTTTGGATACTTCTTGCAGGACTGAAAATTCTTGCCTCTAGTTTAAACAATGACAGTTCTCCGTAAGCCACAACTGAATGTTCACTGGAACATTAGACATGCGACATAGTTGAAGAACTTGTGGATTAGGATGACTGCTTACATCAATTATAAAACCCTGTGTAGACTAATGTAACTCTATCTGTTAGGTATGTGTATTAGCAACTGTCTTGTTGCCACATGTATATATATCGTGTTACACCATGAACAGTGTATATATATATATATATATATATATATATATATATATATATATCTTTACTTTTGAAAATGTTAATGCCTTTTATTGTTATTTTTCGCTTTAAAATGTAATATAGGTTTATTATAGAAAATTAAGAGGCTAGAAAAAAATACAAAGAAAAAGACAAAAATTAGCTGTAATCCCACTGAGTGAAATTAAACTCTATACATATGCTGTGTATATGTATATGCCTGGCATCTGCCCCACCCCACAGCCCCCATTACCCACAGAAAGAAGTTTTAATGTAGAACTGTTATGTTTTAAATATGCAATAAACACCATTCCTTGTCATCAAATTTACCAGATTTTATCATGGTGTGACTGTAAAGTAATGCCTTGAGGTTTCTGAAATACTTTAGAATTTATATATTCAAAGCAGTTACCTTGAGAGATAATAATATACATTTATTCAAATGCAGATGCTGAACACAGCAGATTTGGGACAATCTTCTTACTATTCACTTAGGGGAGGCATACAGCCTATGGCCAGAACCTGCTTTACACCCTGTGTTTAGGATGGGAGAAAAGAGACCCCAGAGACTCCTCCTTCTAACTCCTGGCTTAAGGCAGTCAGAGTGTTTCTGGTGCATGTGACAGGAGGAAAAGTGCTGCAATTGGGACCCCAGGTCCTTTGGTTTTACCTGTCCTTTCTGAGGCATGGACATCCTGGAGTCCCTCAGAGATTTCTGACCCAGCCATCTCAGTAGGATCTGCTGTGTCCTGGAGGTGATAAGTGCTCTCTGGAGTTCATTTGAAAGTCAGGCCCTTCTCTATGTGCTCCTACCTTTGTGCCTGTGGTTCTCTTTACTGTTGAGAAGGGACCTTAACTCCAAACAGGTGAACTACAATTAAGATCAATGGATACTAAAGTAAGCCTATCAAACATGTGGTTTTTGACAAAAATTTGAATAGGACTTGGTCTTTCCCCTCAAAGATCTCATAGTATAATAAACTTGTCGTTGCTTTTTTAATCACAGTGCAATTTCAGCAGTCAGGCACCTTGGGTACTTGACTAAATCTTGTTCCTTTCCAATATATTTCACACGAGACTTCATGTTATCCTGCACAACTACCTGGTGAGAGTCCAGGCTGAAGTCTTTATTCTGCTTCTGCATATTCTCTGCTGTCGGCTTTGTTCAGACCCTCGTTTCTTCTCGTCTATCCTATTATAATGAGCTTTACATGTTAAACATAGGTTGGAATAACAAATCATGACTGTAATACATGAAAATAGTCTGTATTTTATTTGATTTGTATTTGGAAGTAGAGAATACAGTAATGGCGAGGCATGGGAATAGCCAAGGGTTGGGGCATAAGCAAAAGAAAAGCAAGTGCAGCCAGTTTGGCTAAGCAAGAGAACAGCAGGTGCAGCCAGTTCTAGGCAAGATTGGGCCGTGCAGGCCACATCTTCACTCCTGTGATAAGAAGACAGAAGTTTCCACTTTTGCCTCTGCTTGACCATGAGCTAAGCCTTCACTTCCGCCTCTGATTGGTTGCAGTCCAATCCTTCATTGGGTGTAACCAATTGGAGGCTTCTAAAGGGCACCTAGGGGTGTTGCCAAGTCCTTTTGGCTTTATAAAAACCCTAATTGGGGATGGGCAAGGTGGCTTACACCTGTAATCTCAGCACTTTGGAAGGCTGAGGTTGGTGGATCACCCAAGGTCAGGAGTTTGAGACCAGCGTGGCCTAACATGGCAAACCCCATCTCTACTAAAAATACAAAAAGAAAAAAGAAAACATTAGATGAGCATGGTGATGGGTGCCTGTAATCCCAGCTACTCAGGAGGCTGAGGTAGGAGAGTTGCTTGAAGCTAGGAGGCAGAGGTTGCAGTGAGCCGAGATTGTGCCATTACACTCCAGCCTGGGTGACAAAGTGAGACTCTTTCAAAAAGAACACCAAGAAACGAAAACCCTAATTGGAGAGGCTTTGAACCCCTTGCTTAAGCCTGCTCCCACTCTGTGAATGGTCGTCAATAAATCTGTGCTTTCATTACTCCATTCTTCTGTTGCTTTTTCTTTTATTGCTTTGTTCCATTACTTTGTGCAATATGTTCAATTCTTTGTTCAACACTCCAAGAACCTGGACAACTCTATTGGGTAACAATCGTCACCAGAGGCTGCTGGGGTAGGGGACATGGGGAAACGAAACTTGTAAATATTTTAAAAATCAAAATTGTAAGGAATTATAATAAAAATTATTAACAGTGAACATTAATCACTAACATTATACCAAGCACCATTCTCAATGATTTCTAAGTATTAACTCAGTTGTCGCTATTGCTCTTTGAGAAGGTACTAGTGTTATCATCACTCCATTTTACAAAGAAGAAGAGCCCCAGAGAGATTAACTTAACACTCACAACTAGTAAGTGGCAGAACTTGGATTCACGCATATGTACTCTGGCGATAAGAAGCTATGTTTTTAACCACTATGATATTCTGCAACAATTTTCTCTTCCAACCTCTAGTCACTGTTCATCTTATGCCCCAACACTCACACAGGCAGTCTCGGTGTTTTCCAGGTAGTTCATTCAACCTTGCGGGGAAACCTTATTGTTCAAATTACCTTTTTTGCCCCTTTGTACTTCATCAATTTTCTTTCATTTGCTTTTAGTTTCCCAAATCTTTATTGAAATTACTCACCTATTACTATTCTCCCTTCTGCATGTATTTGAGATGGAATATAGCTCTGTCACCAGGCTGTAGTGCAGTGGCACTATCTTGGCTCACTGCAACCTCTGCCTCCCAGGTTCAAGCAATTCCCCTACCTCGCCTCCCAAGTAGCTAGGATTAAAGGTGGGTGCCACCATGCCCAGCTGATTTTTTTTTTTTTTTCGTATTTTAGTAGAGACGGGGTTTCACCATGTTGGTGAGGGTGGTCTCGATCTCCTGACTTCATGATTCGCCCACCTTGGTCTCCCAGAGTGCTGGGATTACAGGTGTGAGTCACCAAGCCCAGCCTCCATATGCTTTAACATATGTTTCTAGTGTATGCTTCACATTTCCCTGAATCTGAGTGCCTTCTTCTAATTGCTAACCCTTTAAGTCCTCTTGAAACCCATAGCTGAATATGATCTCTCTTCCTCAGCTCAACTGCTAGAGGACTGGTGGTAGCTAACCAGTGGTGTGTATCATGTTTTCTCTTTTATTATAATAACATCTTTTTTTTTTTTTTTTGAGACAGGGTCTCACTGGGTGGCCCAGGCTGGAGTTCAGTGGTGTAATCTCACCTCACTGCAATCCCAAACTCCCAGGCTCAGGTGATCTTCCCACCTCAGCCTCCCACATAGCTAGGATTACAGGCATGGCCCATCATGCCTTGCCAATTTTTGTATTTGTAGTAAAATAGGGTTTTGCCATGTTGCCCAGCCTGGTCTGAACTCTTTGGCTCAATCGGCCCTCCTGCCTCGGCCTCCCAAGATACTTCTTATGAGTATTAGAAGATCCTTTTTGCAGGGTAAAGGGAACATGAAGTTTGAAATCAGGTGTCATAACAAAATCCTGATATATATGGCATTAAATTAGCATTTGGGTGTTAGGAGACAAAGAATTAGATAATAAATGCTAGAAAGCAGCCTATTTATGCTATGCCAAAGTAAGTTATTTAGTAAGTCTTGTATACAATAACTTGGAAAAAAATGCTATGTGTCTTTTGCATCTGTAGTTTAGGAGAGCTTAGAAAGAGCCCGTATTTTATTGTTTGTTGACTGCTACTGCTTTTAGTAATATTGTAAGAAAAAATGAGTTCAGGAAAGTATTGGCTGATTTTCAAAAAGAAATTAAAGATATCAAAGTGTTAGAAAAGCCAAATACTTCTATCCTAAAACTGCAGGAGATAAGACAGAAAAAGGCTTAGAGGTAAACACATATCAATGCTTCTCATTAACAGAAGGAACTCAGCCCTATGGCTAAGATCACAACAATAATATAGCTTGCATCTTCGCCCATTATTTCACATGCCTCAAAGACACTGCCATTAAGTTAAAGGTAAGTGCTCAAAAAAAAAAAAAAAAGAAGAAGACATTTAAAACTATATATCTGAAATAATTTTTGAGTGTAGTTAGGCAAATGGAGCTCAGTGAAAGCAAATTGACTAGAAATCACAGGTTTCTAAAAGAATTGTATTGCCAAAGTAACTATGAGGCTGGCTTGAAAAGCCTTTGCCTATTTCCTCTATAAAACTATAAAACAAACCTAGCACCATAAGACAATGTGTTGGAAAATCTGAACAGCTTACAGAGAGGGCACGCTTCTGGCCATAGGATTAAATGACCAAGGAAGAAACTTCCAAACGTCAAAGCCAAGAGCCATGGTGAACAAAGGGAATTTCTTCTACTTCCTGGAAAGGACTCTTCACAGTGTTGCCCAGTAGATTCTGTTATTGCTATGGACCTATGACTGATGTGGGTTTCACATTCATTTCTCTTTTGAATGGTCATTTTTATTTACCATATCTAAACCCAGCTCGACCAATGTGTTTTGGGTATGGTAGCAGGCAGGTGACTTTACTTTTCTTAGTTTATTGGTTGTTTGGCCATGGGAAACTGCATTTCAACCTAGTGAGAAAACAGCACATCCCCCAAAAGCAAAAAAAACTGTACATGCTATCAGCTTAGATACATAAATGATGGTATAAAGGATAATCACTTTCCCCACTGGCCTAGTGTAATTCCTATCCCATTAGCTGAGAAAGAAATAAACTTCTTGTATAAAAGCAAAATTATACTTTGAGTCTTAAATTACCTAGTTAATACTATATACAATCAATTAGGTGGGATAAAGTCGCAGTAATCTCAGGCTGTGAAAATACTCAAAACTCAAATGGGTAGCAGCAAACAAGCTGGGTAGGTGTGGAATCAGGAGCATATCGAAGCTTGAGGATACAGCAAAGTATTTGCTTATAAGAAGAGGGCTAGCCAAGTGGGCAGAAACCAGACAGACAAGTTAGGTTTCAGGTTGTTTTCAATCCTGATAGAGGAATTGCAGGAAAAGTCATTCTTATAAGTACAAAAATCAAAATTGGTCACTTTGCTTCAAGAAACCTTGAGTTATCAAGAAAACTATTTTTACTTCTCCATCTGCCTGCAGAATCCTTGAGAAAAAACGCTAGGTTTGTCTTAGTTTTGATTTCAGGAGGAGTAAACTCATCTATGTAATAACCACTTCCGTGGACTCTAGTCTACACACAGTGAAGGAGCGAGACGCGAAGGTGCTCTGTCATTGCCTCAGTCAAGGCTTTCATGGTACACTGGAAGTAAGAGAAGAGTGAACAAATTGCATGATACTTGAGGTCATGTGGTGTACCTGTATTAAACAAGAATCAGGGAAGAAAGCTGAGAACCTGGGTCTCCCATATATTGGAATTTTTGTAAAATCCTTGAGGTGAGTACACAAAAGCAAATTCTTAAAGTTTTTCAAAAAATCGTTTATTACATGGTTATCATATTTCAGAGGATTCTGTTTGGCTTTAGAAGTAAAGAGCTATATGTGTCAGGCAACTTGTAGGTCCTATATCTTTTGCTCAAATGATCCTAGTGAGAGGTGAGGGCTTCATTTGCTTTTCCTTTTGGTTTTCTTCATAAGTTGTATTAGTCCATTCTCATGCTGCTATAAAGAACTGCCTGAGACGGGGTGGTTTATAAAGGCAATAGGTTTAATTGATTTACCATTCTGCATGGCTGGGGAGCTTCAAGAAACCTACAATCATGGCAGAAGTCACCTCTTCACAGGGTGGCAGGAGAGAGAATGAGTGTCAAGCGAAGGGGTAAGCCCCGTGCAAAACCATCAGATCTTGTGAGAACTCACTATCACGTGAACAGCATGAGCAGCATGAGGTAACCACCTTCATGATTAAATTATCGCCCACAGGGTCCCTTTCATGACAGATGGAGATTATGGGAACTAAAATTCAAGATGAGATCTGAGTGAGGACACAGCCAAACTACATCACTACCCGCCTCCCAGGTTCAAGCAATTCTCCTGCCTCAGCCTCCTGGGTAGCTGGGACTACAGGTGCACACCACTACGCCCAGCTAATTTTTTTTTGTATTTTTAGTAGAGAGAGGGTTTCATAAGTCCTGGTGGGAACCATGGTCATTACTATTATAAGACGGCTATTACCGTTCCAGAAATAAACTCCTTCCTAGAGCGACTTAACTTTGAGAGAGAAACAACAGAGGCACAATTTTTTGCCTTCTGTGGCTGAGAGCACACTCTCCTGTCACTTCCTCAGGTGCTAAAATGGAGAAGTACCTGGATTTTTCAAACTAGGATTTGAATGGTGAATTAAAATGTATTGATCTGATGAAGGATTATATGCACACTTGCTCCTAATATTATGCCAAACTGGCATATTCAACATAAATATTTATTTCATTTATTTATTTTTATACTTTAAGTTCTGGGATACATGTGTGGAATGTACAGGTTTATTACATAGGTATACATGTGTCATGGTGGTTTGCTGCACCTATCAACCTGTCACCTAGGTGTTAAGCCCCATTTATATTTTTATTGAGGTAAAATATACATATATAATTTACCATCTTTACCATTTTGTATATACACCTCAGTGGTAATAAACACAATTGTTTTCTTTATTTTCTTTCTTTATTTTTTTTGAGACAGAGTCTCGCTCTGTCACCAGGCACCAGGCTGGAGTGCAGTGGTGATCTTGGCTCACTGCAACCTCCGCCTCCCAGGTTCAAGCAATTCTCCTGCCTCAGCCTCCCAGGTAGCTGGGACTACAGGCGCACACCACCATGCCCAGCTAATTTTTTTTTTGTATTTTTAGTAGAGACGGGGTTTCATCATGTTGGCCAGGATGGTCTCAATCTCTTGACCACATGATCCGCCCACCTCGGCCTCCCAAAGTGCTGGGATTACAGACTTGAGCCACTGCACCTGCCTGTTTTCTTTATTTTCATTCCATCATCCCCTCCCCGACTCTCCTTCCCACTACCAATCTACTTTTTGTCTTCATGAAGTCCACATGTTTAGCTCTCACATATAAGTGAGAATATGTGATATTTGTCTTTCTAATATATTTTAATATAAAAAAAGTTTTAGAAACACTTCACATTCAAAAAGTGGGATCACATTTTTCCCAAGGTATATGGACTAAGTTATCTTATTGTTGAGTTTGGAAACAGAGATATTTCTGGCTTTCCTTCGTTTTGAAACATTTATCCTTCAGCTTTCAAGGCTTATTTTTGCAGAGTCACAGCACATTTTAAGCACACCCCCCAAAACGTGTTTCATGAGATATGGACATAGGGCAATATCGAGATGTCTCTGGTCTTCAGTTTTGAAGTAGAGCTCTAGCTTAGAAATATTCGGCAGGAACCAGAAATGTTAGTACTACATTGTAAGTCACTAGCACTAATTTTAGAACAAAAACAAGTAGAAAGAAACTACTGAGTGTTGAAGTTTTTTTCTGAGCTTTAAAATTTATGCACTATACATATATTTTAGTTCAGAATAACTATACTATGTTTTCTATTTTTTATTAAAAATTCATTTATACACACATTTTCACTTGTAAACAAAGTCTACATGTACTTTTAAATTGGCTACATAATAGTCTATTTGGTTAATATGCTAATATGTAAATTATGACATAGACATTACTAAGTTAGTAAACATTTGGGTTATTTTTGCTATTTGTTGATGCTATGAATATGTAAAGTCAATTAAAAAATAATCATTTACTTTTTTTTGTAATTTTACTGGAGCACATTCTTCAAAATAGAAATACTGGGCCAACAATACATAGACAAATTTGTGAATTTTGGAATACTTTGTTCTATTGCCTTTAAGTCAATTTACAGTTACTAATAATGTATGTCTTTTTTCCCATTATGCCTTATCTATGTCATTAACAAATGCTTTTGCTACATTAATACTTTTATGTGTACAATGGTTGTATTAAGTAAACAAGACTCAGAGAATTCAATTAGGACTAATTTGAGTCATATCTCCTGTGTCCTTTGAACTGTCTTCTGTAGAACTGGTCTGTCCTTGCACTGTTCCTCTGCCCAAATACCCCATCACTCTTCTGGTCACCATTAGTTAATACAAATGGCTCCCCAGTTTGTAGTTAAAATATCTATTCCAACGCAATAATCAACATTTCCATTCTGATTTAAAATTAATGTTTTTATTCCTTCTTTTCCCTGGATTCAGGAAAGGAATGATGTGGTCAACTTCTCCTCCCCCCCCAAAACTGGAGCCTTTATTCCTTTTCTTCCATCTTGCTACTCAAAGTTTTCAAACCCTCTGGCATTGGAATATGGGAAGGAAAATACTAGGTAAAGGGGTAGGAAAGTTCTGACTAGACCAATATTTCACAGTGATCCCACATTTTCTCTTGGCAGAGATTTACATTTGAACCTTTCTCTTATAGGTGCTCTTGTGGGTTCTTCAGAATTTTCCCATCCATGTCTGTTTCGGTTGTTTGCCTACATCCTTCTTCTGTCCTTCATAGGTAAACAAAGCATTAGATGTCTGGCAACACTTCGACTTTCTTTCTCTTAAAAGCTATTGACCTTTCTAGGAAATTATTTCCAATATGACCAAAGATAACCCACAGGAACAATTTATTTTTCCAGTGGTGTGTATAGAGCCCACAAGAAACTCACTTTCCCATTGCCTCTTAAAACTCTAGGAATGCGTGTCATCCCCAGCTTTCCAGTCTCTTCTTAATATACTTTCAGGGCAGGGTTAGGACCGTTATTTTGCCCTTTGGGTTTCTCAAGTGAGAGTCAGAATTCTCTAACATTCCAAGGACACATTTAAGTTCTCCCAAGACCTTCTAGAGCTCTTGACAAAATGAAGAGAGGAAAACCTCCTCACCTCTCCTTCTTAGGAGAGGTCTTGAAGACAGACAAACAGCTCTCTTCTCTACACTCCCTTTTGTCCAGTCACCAGCTCCTTACACTTTTATACCTTTGCAGTTGGTGAGAGTTGTAGAATTTTTAGGCATTTCCTTTGTAAATTCTGTATTGTACAAAATATGTCAACCTGGAATGCAGTTTTTATTGGATACAAGGTGTCAGCCCAATCAGCTATTTTAATTTTCTGTTACTTTAGCTAAGACTCTTTCTATCATAAATGACAAAAAGCCTAATTTCAAAAACTGGCTTGAGCAAAGAAGGGACTTATTGGCTCCCATAACTGAGAAGAGGTCATGTTTGCTTAGGCACAGCTGAAGGCACAGCTCTTTAGACCTAGCTCACTTTTCCAGTTTCCTTCCATTCCTCTCCCTCTCTTCTCCAGCTGTCCTTCATGTGATGACTATATGTTCAGATATTTTTAAAAATGAATAATCATAACTCAGGATACAAAACTATGACTGTATTTTCTCCGTAATTGGATTTATTTTCTTTTTTCTTTTTTTGAGTTGGAGTTTTGCTCTGGCACACAGGCTGGGGTGCAGTGGTGTGATCTTGGCTCATAGCCACCTCTGCCTCCCAGGTTCAAGTGATTCTGCTGCCTCAGCCTCCTGAATAGCTAGGATTTCAGGCCTGTACCACCATGACCAGCTAATTTTTGTATTTTTAGTAGAAACAGGTTTTACTATGTTGGCCAGGCTGGTCTTGAACTCCTGACCTCAGGAGATCCACCCACCTCAGCTTCCCAGACTGCTGGGATTACAGGCATGAGCCAACGGACCTCACTGGATTTACTTTCTATTTTCAAAACCTACCTGTTGTGTCTTTTGCAGGCAAGTAATATAGTACCTTTTAGGTAAACTACTAAAACCTAACTGTGCTTATCCTTTTATTTTTCTCCTCTCATTAATTATGGCTTAATACTAAGCTTCACAGCTATATACAAATTCAGTACAACATGTTTACATTCTTTAAAGATAAATTAGGGCTAGTTCTAAAAAGCTGCTTATTTGCCCATACAAAAGCAGATGGCGTATATAATCATGTGTGAGTCATCTTTTGCTGTAATATTCCTCTTTCCATCAAAAAGCATTTGTACTCTTCCTCCTTATGTGTTAATCTTGGTTTAGTTTCTATGCAAAATTTAAAAAAAGTCCAGGGGCTTTAGTCTGAGGGAAACTGTTGTGGAGAATATCACTCTAAACATTATGTCAACATGTAAATAATAAACCAGACACTATTCAGATTTAGGATCATATGGGAGAGAATTGCAAAAGTTGCACGTGACTGACATGAGGTTTATCTCTCATTACATGAGAGATGTAGTCATTTTTTCCCCTTTGAACTGATATTAATAGTTTCTTCATGTTTTTCATTTTTTTGTATAAATACATAAGCATACACAAATATATAAATCTTGTGACATTTCTGCAAGGCAGTTATTCTCATCATCATATTTCAGATGATTTTAGATAAAGAAACAAAAGTTATGTTCAAACCCTGGCTCCAAACCTGGTTCTCTTTTCCCACTACCCCAGACCAAACCTTCAAGATGTCACTGTCTATCATGCCATTTTAAATATTAATATTGGCTTCATGAAATAAGAAGCAAATTTTGTTAAGCCTCTTAGGAGTTACAAAAGTGCATTAAACTTCTTCCTCTTAATGAATCGTATTTAAGTAGGGTGTGGAATTCAGATCATAGCAATGTTACAAAATATGTATAAGTGCTGTGAGGATTCAGAGGGCATGCTTAGATCTAGATACCAAAAGTGGGTTAGCAGTTGGCAGTGCACATGCCCCCTAAATACTGCCTAGGGCATAAATGCATTAGAACTGGTTGAAAGGCCTATGCATTTTAAATCTAAATTTAGATTTAAATAAATCTAAAATTTTATTTAGATAACATTTGGCTTTTAGGAGTTTCTTCTGAGAAAGTTACTGCATTTGATAGGATAAATGTTTAGAATAAACCAGAGGGCTATTATTCAATCACTGTATATCAATATCACCAAAATACCCCTTTCCCCATGTCATTGTTTGGCCCTCCATTCAGAGTTGCTTTCAGAGTTAAGTTTTTGTTGCAAAAAAGAGTCATTCTTTCTTCACCATGTCTTTCAGTTTTCTGCATTTATATTCTCTGCCATTTAGACCTTTTGCTCACAACTACACAAGCAAACACTCAGGGCTGAAGAGTAAAATTCCATAATCAGAATCACCAAACCCTCCCATCCCAGCCCCAATTTCAAGAAATCCAACATGAGCCATCCACGGAGTCATGGTATCTTCACAGGAAAGATTTCATAAAACGGAAATGGTAATTTCTTCCCTGACAAATACCAAATTTAACTATGAAAAGTTCATTGCTATAATTTGAATGTCACCTCTGGAAACTTTGTTGAAATTTAATTGTCATTGTAAGAGTGTTGGGAAGGGCCTTTAAAGTCATGATTAGGTCATGAGGGCTCCATTCTCACAAATGGACTAATGCCTTATAGAAGGAGTGGGCTTCTGATAAAAGGATGTGTTTGGCTTCATTTCCTCTCTCTTCATCTTAAACTTTTGCTTGCCTTTCTGCTTTGTTATCATGCAGTAAGAAGGTCCTTATGAGATACAAGGCAGATGTCAGTGCCATGCCCTTGGCCTTCCCAGCCTCTAAAACTAGGAAGAAAATAAATTTCTTTTCTTTGTAAATTACCCAGTCTGTAGTATTCTGTTATAGTAGCAGAAAACGAACTAAGACATTCATATACAGAAGTACAGAGAAATTGCTTGGAAAAGTTCACTGAGGTTAAAGTAATTTGTACTTTAATTATTCACTAAATTCTGTAGCTCTGGTTAAGATGGCACATTCACTCTGATTTTTTCTTGTCTTTGACTTGTAAATTACTTTAGCGAAAAGGTTAATCTCATGTTCTCTTGTTTCAACACGTTTTTATTAAAAATGTAAATTTAAAATTACCTTGGCATTTGGGTCATTAATTGGATTAAATTAACCTAATAATCTTCTTAAAATTACTTTTAAAAAGCACGTATCAAGAATTGTTCTCTTCTTAGTCTCATTTTTTATTTTAAGTAGTCAATTTAGTACAAAAACACTCTCTGAAGATTGGCTAAAATTTGATTTTTTAATTTATTAAAAAATAAATTTCAGCTGCCAGGCCTGAAAATATACAAAAAATTTACTTTATTATCACACAACAATGAAAAGTTATATAGATTTTTATTAGTTTGGAAATAAAGTATCACAGGAAGGTTTTTTTCTTTTTTAAGTTTCACTATAAATGAGTGACAGCTGTGTAGTCACAGACCTTAGTCTCTATATCTAGAAATTTCTTTTAAATTTTATTAAGCTTTATTAGTGTGAACAAAATATCATTATCATTCATGTAATAGTATATCATCATCATCATCATCATCATCATTATCATTCATGTAATAGTATATCATCATCATCATCATCATCATCATCATCATTATCATTCATGTAATAGTATATCATCATCATCATCATCATCATCATCCATGTAATATTATATCTTGCCTGTTCAGCAATGAAGGAAATAAATGATAGGACTTTAGTGTCCCCTTAATTTATTTAAAACAATGAAACTAGACTCAAAAGTTTACAATAGGAAGAAAACCTAAACTTCATTCAGGTATTTCAAGCCTTTCATTTGACAGCACCATTATTACAATACAATAGAATAGATTAAGTTAGTATTAAACAAATGTAAATGAATTCAACTAAAGTTTTGGATCAGAATTCTCAATCAATTCTAAAAATTATGCTAACATACAAAAGCAAAGATGCAAGGAAACATTGTTCTTTATCTTGAAATGTTAATGAGCAGAGTATTTTTTTCCATCACTGAGTCACTGGAACTCATTATAATGAAAATTGCATTCTGAAATTGTACAATTTAGGTAGGTATATAATTTATTGGAGAGTCCAATTCACATGTTAATTTTTCACTTGACTGAAGTCTTATGTCTTCTTGTGTTCTTTCCACACTTGGTTTGGTGAACAGATTCTCATTGATCAACTTTCTCTAGAAGGATTATAGTATAAAAAATACAAGACCAAAATATGAGACATAGTTATGTTAAACATGACAGGAAATTAATGCACAGCATAAATTTTAGAATTCTACATTCTTACAGAGTTGTCCTTGAACATAATTAGTAGGAAACAAAAGGAATCTCCTTACTGATTAGCTCTATTGAAGTTTTGTGCAAAAAAAAAATACAGAATTTCTTAGAATATCTATTATATCTATTCTAAAAGCCTTAGGTAAAGAATAAATATAATTGCTCTGTTCCTAGTTTCCACAGAGATAAGAAACTAGCAGCCAAACTTGTATAGAGGTAAAATATAATGTGAAGCTAGTAAATGATAAGTTGAATGACATACGCATGATAATATTTAAGGCATGTTTCTAAGTCTGTCATGTGTTTTTTAAGAATGACTTCTTTCCCGCCCCTCCTAAAGGAGTCTGCACAAAAGCTTATGGCCATATTCCTCTCTGATTCTGAGGTGTGAAAGTACGTGTGAAAGAAGGGTACTTTCACACCCATCTTTTAAGACTAATCTCAGGTGATTTCATCTCCAGAAGCCTTTGATACCTGTCCCAGGCTCTGGGACAAGTGGAGCTATTGCTGCCACTACTGTACAATGTGTTCACTGGAATGACATTCTGTTTTTTTCGTTAGTCTCTCAGCTTCTAAAGGATGAAGACTCATATTGGTATATCTAATGTGAGTGTGGTGCCTACCCCACGGTATGCATTTAGCAAATGTTTGTTGCACTTAACTGAATTAAACTACAAGGACATCTTAATGCACTGTGGTGTATTAAATTGGCCCAAAGATTTGAGATGCCCAAGATTGTATGAAAAAAAAAATGGCAAGGGCCACACTAAACACTAAATTTGTTACTAGAATAAATAAGTGGCTAAAAATGTATAGAAATTTAAGTTTAAAAGATAGATTTTCAGTTGTAATTGTTCTATTTAAAAAACTGCACCAAGACTTTTTTTTTTTTTTGGAGCAAGGCAGAATGCAAATAAAATGAATATTTTGCAGATACTTGTTCCAGCTGCCAGTCCAATAACAAGATAACCTTAGTAAATGAAGTGAATCTGGTATATGACTCAAAACTTTTGTTGTTTCAAGTATCTGCGGATTGGATTTTATTAATCCTTTTAGCTGAGAATCATATCTATGCTATTCATTTTCACACAGCAGAAACTTCTTAGGATTAAAACCTCGTGTAACAGTCATTGTTAAGCTTTAAGAATTCACATGATAGTGTGAAGTAGCAAATCCTGCATATAACCTGTGTAGCTGTGATGGATCTTTAAAACTCTCTCTGTTCTATGACTCCAAAGTCTAGAAAACTTAGACTGGTCCAGGGTTAAAATTAAAATCCAGAAACGTACCTAACCTCTGATCTATCAGAAAATTATGGGAGAGAAATTAATTGATTTTGTAGAAGGCAAAATAAAATCTCCTTTACTTAAGGAATAAAAGCTCATTCCAGAGACTTGTTCCTGGTGGCTATCTCCCAAAATAGATGTCATTTGGGTTTACGCTTTAGACAAAGATCAATAGGAATAATATACTTTCTTAGTTCATACCAGGGGCCATAGTGAATAAAACAAATGTAATTGGCTAGTTATTTAAACCAACAGTAGAGGCAGCGACCACTACTCAGCTCTTAGGAATTGGTCTCATGCTGATATGAAGGCTCGCAGCATTTTGGGAGTTTACGTTTTTCCCCAAAGGAATACTAACATCTGATTTTTTTTTTAATGTAAAAACTTCCTAATTTTAAAGGTTGACAATGAATGTTCTTTTCAAAAAGCACTATATGGTAATACTGTTCTGGATAAACAAAATGTATCCACGGCCTTTCACATGTTTTGTACCTAATTGGCACCTGGGAGTGGAGATGAAAGCATGTGCTAGATGGCTTGCTATATTGATAACAGCTAACAGGTGTGAGGACTTATGATGACCAAGAACAGTTTTAAATGCTGTACCAGTTGTAGCTCATTTAATTCTCATTAAAATTAAACTCTGTGAGGTTGACACTATCACTATCTCTTTATTAAGTGAGGTTGGTAGCTTGCTGAAGGTTTCACAGTTAATAAGTGTTGGAGCATGGATTCAAATCCAAATCTGATTTTAGATCTGAGGCTATTACACATACTAACCATAGTCTCCTATACACGTAACTCTGCAGTTTTGGACATAAGAAGTACATTTGGTTTTCTCTTTCCCTTATACTAATTCATTTAGTTTTTTTTTTTTTTTAAACAAAACACTTTGTGTCTAAAGGAGAATCTCACTATGCTGCAGACAAACTCTTACAATTCTAAAACATCAAAGAGGTAGAATTAATGAAATAGAATAGAAATGAATCATAGCTGGTTTTCCCCTCCCTCAAATCAGAAAGAAATAACTCTAGTTAGTTTTCTTTCCTAAAAGGCAAAAGGTGCAAACATTAATACCAACCTGGATTTTCTATTTCAACAGAGCTTAAAGGCACATCTGTGTCAGGTGAGGAGGGAGTTTGTACATCAAATGAGCTTTTCTATGAAGAAATACCAGAAAAATATTAACGCCACAATTTTTTAACCTTAAGACAGTAAAAAGTAAAATGCCTCAGCTTAAAAATTTTTGTAATTTTTTTCTTTTGATCGAAGTCCCCTTTGCAGAGATTTTGTGGTTGTTGTTACTAGTTGCTATTTAATGGGTATTTATAAGCATTGATTTAAATTTGTATATGTGTTCCTCTATGGTATTTGGTATTTCAGTAGGGAAAATATTACCACAAACACTGACACTTACCTGTTTCCCTGCTGTAATAAATAGTGGAAGTGAAAATAAAAATAAAGTGTGTGATCTCTGGATCATGTTGACCAGAACCAAAGTCATCCATAAACATTTAGAAAATTATCCAAACTTTGCCAACTAAATATTTCCTTGACTTTTTCGGGGTTTGGAACATTGACCAAGAGAGAAAACAACCCACTTTGCCATGTAGGCCCATGTAAGAAGATGATTTTTCTCTTTTATACTCCAGGCAAGAGAAGTTATCTTACACTAAAGTCCTTACCAAATCTCTCATACAAGAGTAGTCATTCCCAGTTCCCTTTCTTTGATTAACAAAAAGTATTATTTAAGGAAGCTATATTTATATGGAATAATGAAAATCAATCATAGGATTGGATGGTTGTAGAAGTTAACTGTTAGAAGCAGTTAAAAAAGAAAAGGGGCAAAGGAACTTTATGTAGATTTGCTATCATTCTCCTCCTGATGGTCCCACAATTGCAGTGTTGTTACCCCTCTCAGTCATCCCTTTTAAAAGAATTACATAGTGGTTATGGTCTCAAAAATCACAGAGAGATTAACCACAGAGGATGAATAAAAATATAACTGTATCAATCTCCTGTGACTCAGTACTTCTGATCTAAGATTACAGGGACAGCGACAGCATCATAAACACACACAGACACACACACAGACACACACACACACACACACACACATTGTCTTAAATGTCATGAATAGAAAGTGATAGCAAAAGTTATACACTTCAATGAGCTGTGTTGTATGGATTTAAAAATAGCATTAGTGGGCTGGGTGTGGTGGCTTGTGCCTGTAATCCCAGCACTTTGGAGGCCACGGCAGGTGGATCACTTGAGGCCAGGAGTTCAAGACCAGCCTGGTCAACACAGTGAAACCCCATCTCTACATTAAAAAAATATAAAAATTAGCCAGGCATTGTGGCCCACACCTGTAGTCTCAGCTAGTATGGAGGCTGAAGCATGAGAATCATTTAAACCTGGGAGGTGGAGGCTGTAGTGAGCAGAGATTGTGCCATTGCACTTGAGCCTGGGTGACAGAAAAATTCTGTCTCAAAAAAATATATATATCTATATATATATATATCTGTATATACAGATATATATTTTTTAAAATTGCTAGTGATTCAAAAAAATCACTAATGTTAAGAATTCATGGGTGGAAATTTGAAAATTTGTTTCAGAATATGTGAGAATAAGAAAAAGCAAAAGTTTTATTTTGTTTATTTATTTTTATTTATTTATGCATTTATTGAGACAGGGTCTCATTTTGTTGCCGAGGCTGGAGTGCAGTGGCATGATCACAGCTCACTGCAGCCTTGATTTCCCGGGCTCAAGTAATCCTCCCATTTCAGCCTCCTGAGTAGCTGATACCACAGATGTGCACCACTGCACCTCTCTAATTTTCATTTTTTTGGTATAGATTGGGTTTCACCTTGTTTCCCAGGCTGGTCTCAAACTCCTGGGTTCATGCAATCCTCTTACCTTGGCCTCCCTCAAAGTTTTAAACATATGTAAATATATTCTTTTAAATAATTAATACACAAATAGAGTAAATACTATAAGTAGAGTCTTAGTATTTCCTCAATATCCATTAAAATATATAAAAGCAAGTTAGATGGAAAACTAGGGAGAGATCTTTCATTGGGAAAATGGGGGATAGAGTTATATTTAGAGGTTCCCTTTAACTGGGCAAATGCAAAAGACAAAATTCTGCTAGAGTAACACAGTGACTTCTATGTGTCCAGTTGAAAATGATGGAGTTTAATGCAATTCTGTTTCTCTTTTTTAGTTTAATTGAACTCAGAGAAATAAATTCTCCTAGAACTAGTCACATTGGTACTTAGAGCAAAATTAAAAACTGAATTCTCACCTTTCTCAGTCGGCGAATACAGTAAGAAATAAAGAGGATCTTTCCAATGACAACAGCCATCACCCCAAAAATAATGAGTGTTATCACTACAGGAGATGAAGAGAGTAGCAAAATTATGAGAGTCTAAAATAAATGACCATATAGCAATCAAAAAATAAGACAGATAAAATCAGGGTAACATCACCTTGTCTTTTAATTGAGAGTACATTAATATACTATTATGTATACTTTATCTTTTTTTTTTAAAAGTCTTTATTGAAATATGTTTCACATATCATGTAGTTCACATATTTAAGGTGTATAGTTATTATTTAGTATATTCACAGGATATGAAACCAGTATCACTACCTGATTTTTATTCCTCCTAAGAGAAATCCAATGCCCATTATTAATCATTATCTTTTTAAAAATTGTGTGCTTTACAGTAACCTGGGAAACTGGGACTGTGAATGATAAATCTTTTGTCCCAGGTTGCACAACTAGTTGATGACAGAACTAAGGCCTGAGGGTTCTGATTCCAGACCCAGTGTTCTTCTCTGGTGTAACAGATTAGAACTCAGTGGACATTCTACTCAGGGAAAAAAAAACCCCACAAATTTTTTCTTTCTTTCTTTTTTTCTTTTTCTTTCTTTCTTTCTTTCTTTCTTTCTTTCTTTCTTTCTTTCTTTCTTTCTTTCTTTCTTTCTTTCTTTCTTTCTTTCTTTTTCTTCTTTCTTTCTTTCTTTTTCTTCTTTCTTTCTTTCTTCTTTCTTTCTTTCTTTTTCTTTCTCTTTTTCTTTCTCTCTCTCTCTCTCTCTCTTCTTTCTTTCATTTTTTTTTGAGATGGCGTTTCGCTCTTGTTGCCCAGGCTGAGTGTGGTGGACAAGAGTGATGAGCGATCTCGGCTCACTGCAACCTCTACCTCTTGTCTCCTGCCTCAGCCTCCCTAGTAGCTGGGATTACAGGCGCCGGCTACCATGCCCAGCTAATTTTTTGTGTTTTTAGTAGAGATGGGATTTCACTTCATTGGCCAGGCTGGTCTCGAATTCCTGACCTCAGGCGATCCACCCTCCTTAGCCTCCCAAAGTGCTGGGATTACAGGTGTGAGCCACTGTGCCTGGCTCACAAATTCTTTCATAGTTTGGATGTTATGAAGACATTGAACAAATCATAGAATCCTAATTTTGTAAAGAAATTGCTATAAACACTTTACAAATAAAGAAAAGAAGCCTAATAAGGTTAACTTAGCCTTGGTCAGACAACTAGTTAAAAGTAGAATTATAACTATAATGCAGGTCATCTATATTCTAAGCTTGCATTACTTCCACAGTATTCTTATGCGTAGTCTCTGATATAGTCACTAAAAATATTTATACCATATTTGTATTGTTCCAGATGAAGTAAATAGAATGGAAGTTTAGACAAAGGTAAAATGGCTCATTTATTTGGCTAATTCATATTTAAAAGCCCCATTACTGATAAAAAGTAAAAGTAGCATTTCCTCTTGCTGGTGTTTCCCAGCCTTCTTGACCACTTAGCTTAAATGCATGTGATAGTGAGGAATTTCTATGATGTGCTTTTTACCCTGTAAGCTATGGACACAGCTGAGTGTGAAGGGAGGGTATCATTGTGTGTGCTCATTTGCTATTCAGCATTCTAATGGTAATAGCAAATGAGCACACACAATGATACCAAGTGAGGGGGGAGAAATGTCCTTTCAGCAAAGGTGGTCAAGATGACCCCTAAGTGGTCGCATTGGCCAAAAATGAATCAAGGCTGAGATTTATCCTTTAAATACAGTGCCAGTTAATTAGATGATTTTAAATGCCTTACTCTTTATAGAAGGGAAGAGGGAAATTCATTTGTTTTATAAGCTTTTAGGAGGCCTTTCTCAAATACTCAGGGTTGGTTAGAAAGGCAAAACATCTAACCTACTAGGAAAACTACTATCAGATTATGTATTACTATTTCCAAAATGTTTTTATTTATTTTTTATTTACCTATTTATTTGTTTTTGAGACAAGGTCTTACTCAGTCACCAAGGCTAGATAGAGTACAGTGGCACAATCATAGCTCGCTGGAGCCTCCAACTCCCAGGCTCAGGCAATCGATCCCCCTACCTCAGCCAGCCTCCCAAGTAGCTGGGACTACAGGCACATGCCCCATCCCAGCTAATTTTTGTATTTTTGGTAGAGATGGATTTTGCCATATTGCCCACGCTGTTATCAAACTCCTGGGTTCAAGCAATTAACCAGGCTCTGTCTCCTAAAGTTCTGGGACTACAGCCAGTGCCCCTGGCCCCCAAAATGTTTTTAAAAATAAGAAATGCCTATTTTAATTTTAAAAAGAGAATATTTTTTTTCCTTTACAATTTTCGGTGAATAAAGTTAACAACATATGCTCTTTTTTGTTTTTGTTTTTGTTTTGAGATGGAGTCTCACTCTGTCAGCAGGCTGGAGTGCAGTGGAGCAATCTCGGCTCACTGCAAACTCCCACCTCAGCCTCCCAAAGTACTGGGATTACAGGCATGCGCCAGCTCTTCTATTTTAACCTTGACATATTTTCTTAGGTATTTGAAACAAGCAATACATAGTTTTAAATGGAATGACTGTTATTCTTTGTCAAATATTAACATACCTGGTTCAGAGAAATCATGTACAAGTTGTTGCCTTTGTCCTATAAAGCAAAATTTCAAATAAATGAGGCATGTGCAAAAAAATCATTTTGGAATTAAACTGTTTTGTAGGTTTCCTTTTCTTAATCAGATTTTGAGAGTTATTGGTCAACTTTCAACATCTAACTAGTAAAATTTATCTACTTTTAACTACCCAGCAAGTATTCATGGATGAGAAATTAGCAAATTGTCTCATAACTAAGGGTAAAGGGATGAGAAAGTATTGGAAGAATCACTTCTTGACTTCTGAAAGAAGCAATGCATTTTTAAAAATGTAAAAATGATGAGAAGAAAGGAGGCATAGGGAGCCATCACTCCACATAGACGCCAGTCTCATGCAAAGAGGGCTCATGTGGCTATCAATTTTCCAAATTTATACCATAGCCACTGTCTGAATCTAAACTCTTACTGTGTCTCATTTGAGCTTTTGCCAGTAGTCTCTCTCGATCCTATGTCAGTAGCAATTTATGGTATGATTGCCTTACTGCTCCATCTGTGCTAACCTTCCCTGTCAGTCCACATCTTGCTTTTTTCTCTATCTCCACTTGACATTTTATGTCATGAAGCCCTCTTACTACCAAAACCACACAATTTTCTGGAATTTAGTTGTTACAAATTACATAGTATACCACGTAGTATCACATAATCCAGGATTAAGGTATGGTTTTTCATTCTTTAGGCTTTATGTATAAAGGTTAATTGGGGCTTGCCTTCTCTTTCTTTGTCAAGGTGATAGTTATGGTTGGTAGATGGGCTTTGAAGTAAAACACATGGGTTTTCAGTCATGAAAATTTGAGAACTTTCATGAGTTACAGCTGACATAGAGTTCAATCACAAGGGACTCCAGAGCAACTATTTAAAACTAAGAACATACTGTTTTTCTGTTCTGGACGTAAGTGGTTTCTACCAGAAGATTCTGAAACTCTGTCAGCACCGGCAGTGATTGGGTACATGCTCTGTTTGTGCTTGTCTTCATAAAAGAGAAGTTGGGAAAAGGATCAAGAATGAGTTGACCGAGTGAACATAAAACGTATCATGAAAGACAAATTCTCCCACATCCCTCCCAGCAGCAGCTCCAGAATTTCTTCTTCTCCCCTGAAAACTAACAAAAGAGACCACTCCCTGACTACTCTTACCTTTGCACCCAGCTTTGCTTATCAGTCACCAAGAATGTGTGAGGCTCTGAGCTAAGCACTTTTAAATATATCTTGTTTTACCTTTAGTGAAACGCTGTTAGATAAGTACTGTGTTATTGTCCCCATCTTAAAATTAAGGGGATATAGAAACCTTGCAGCACAACTCACCCTGAGTCAGCAGCTGGGATGGAGCTGAGCCCAGGTCTGAGCTGAACTTGGTTTGCCCACAGACCCTCCGTGTCACTGCACTATTAGATCCCCTTTATCTGGCCCACTATTTCATGGTCACATACATCATTTCTGTGCTTTGCTACATTGTTTGAATTTCTTTAACTCACAGCATTATTCCTGTGAGATATTCCAGAGGCAAGGATTCCTCCATAGCAGAGGCTGTGTCTACTTAGCTCCCATTTCTCAGTGTTTGTCAGTTTCCTTGCTGTGACAGGTCCCTTAAAGTAGGGTTGCATCACAACAATGATTTCAGAGCCACTATTTAAAAATAAAAACAAACCGGCTGTCGATGATGAGAGGTAATTCTCTGTGGGCGAGAGAAATCCTGGAGTTTTCATTTCCATATGAGGGTTAGTTGATGATGCCATGCTCACAAATTCTGTTTAAAATAGAAGTTGAGAAAGGGATTAAGAATGAGGTGACTGAGTGGACCATCTCAAAAGACAAATTTCGTCACATCCATACAGGCCCTGCGCTAAGTGCTTTATATATATCTTATTTAATCTTTAGAGAATTGCTATGTGTTAAGTATTGTATTATTGGTCTTATTTTAAAATTAAGGGGCCAGAAGCCCCTCCAGAATTTCTGCATAGCAGAGATTTATAGATAAAGTGTACCTTTGTTTTCTCATCTGTACAATAATAAAACCTGCCTCAAAATGTCGTTGTGAGAACTAAATTAGTTTAAATACGTGTGTGCCTGTGGTATGTGTGTGTATGTGATGTGCATGTGTATGTATGTGTTAGTAGTGCTCGGCACATATAGGGCATTACATATACATTGACTATTATCCTTATCATGCTTATAAAGGGATAACTTGATGCTGCATTTGGGAAACTGTCTATGCTAAGAAAGGTGGAAGCTCATAATAATTATATGGAACAAATGTTATTTCCCATACCTGTGTCTCCATCTGCTAGGGACAATCTTACTTCTTCAATAAAAACTGAAAGAAAAAGAAAACACTATTAAATTTAATGTTCTTATAGTTCAATAGAGGTTGAGTCAATTCTAAGTTTCCCCTCCTACACTTTTTTCTTCTTTCAAAAATAAATGCTCAGAGTTGTGATGGAATTACAGGCAACGCTGGCTCCAGCCTAAGCTACTGACTGAAGAGCCAGACAACTAGACAATGGAATGAATTCTAGGTCACCGCTGCTCTCTAGTATAAACACATGCGTGCAAACATGAGACATAAGAACACCTCCCCACACTCTCTCTTGCTCCAACCCTGTAAGACATGCTCACTTTCCCCTTGTCTTTGCCACGATTGTTTCCTGAGGCCTCCCCAGAAGCAGAAGTGCTATGCTTCTTGCATAGCCTGCAGAACCATGAGCCAGTTAAACTTCTTTTCTTTACAAATTACCCAGTCTCACTTCTTTCTTTTTTTACTTTATACTTTAAGTTCTGGGGTACATGTGCAGATCATGCAGGATTGTTACACAGGGATACACACGCTATGGTGGTTTGCTGCATCCATCCCCCCATCATCTACATTAGGTATTTCTCCTAATGTTATCCCTCCCCAATCCCCCCACCCCCTGCTATTCCTCGCCTAGCTCTCCTGTGCCCCAACAGGCCCTGTTGTGTGATGTTCCCCTCTGAGTGTCCATGTGTTCTCATTGCTCAACACCCACTTATGAGTGAGAACATGCAGTGTTTGGTTTTCTATTCTTGTGTCAGTTTGTTGAGATTGATGATTTCCAGCTTTATCCATGTCCCTGCAAAGGATATGAACTCATCCTTTTTATGCCTGCATAGTATTCCATGGTGTATATCTGCCACATTTTCTTTATCCAGTCTATCATCGATGGGCATTTGGGTTGGTTCCAAGTCTTTGCTATTGTAAACAGTGCTGCAATGAACATGTGTGTGCATGTGTTTATAGGATTATAAAAAAAACAATTTATAATCCTTTGGGTATATCCTCAGTAATGGGATTGCTGGGTTAAATCCTATTTCTATTTCTAGGTCCTTGAGGAATCACCACACTGTCTTCTACAATGGTTGAACTAATGTACACTCCCACCAACAGTGTAAAAGTGTTCCTATTTCTCCACATTCTCTCCAGCAGCTGTTGTCTCTAGATTTTTTAATGATTGCCATTCTAATTGGCATGAGATGGTATCTCAATGTCGTTTCAATTTGCATTTCTCTAACGATCAGTGATGATGAGCTTTCTTTTATATGTTTCTTGGCTGCACAAATATCTTCTTTTGAAAAGTATTTGTTCATATTCTTTGCCCACATTTTGATGGGTTATTTGTTTTTTTCTTGTAAATTTGTTTTAGTTCTTTGTAGATTCTGGATATTAGCCCTTTGTCAGATGGGTAGACTGCAAAAATTTTTTCCCATTTTGTTGGTTGTCAGTTCACTCTGATAGTTTCTTTTGCTGTGCAGAAGTTCTTAAGTTTAATTAAATCCCATCAGTTATTTCTTCATAGCAATGCGAGAACAAACTAACATAATGGGTTTTCATATTGCATCTGAATGTGAACATAATAAATTAAGCAAGCCAAATGACAAAATAGCACATGCAGAATGAATGCAAGCATCTGGAAAAATGAGCATTATTGGAAGAGCAACAAAATATTTTCAACATTCCAATAGCAAGCATATTTTACTAACAGAAGAAAAAAACCGAAAAAAAATCACACAAAACTTAGTCTGTAAATATTTATCAATTTAAAGGTAAAACATATAATTGAGACCTTCCAGTAGTTTTGACTACAAATACTCATATTCCTCCAAGTTTTCTAACTGTTCAGCAGGACATTAGGGACTGCCTGAGTCAGAATTCCAAGGGTTCGGGTAGGGAGGTGTGTTCACTCTACAGGAGGGTGCTGCACTTTGCTTTGTGAACATCTGCAAGACTCTTTGAGTGGTCCAGTCCTGTTTGCCTCCCATCTTTAGTGCTTCACTCTACCCTTCCCTCTTGGGGTTCCAGCCATTCTGCCTATCTCTTCGCTCTGTGAAGGCCCCATACCATTTTCTATGTCCTAAACTTTGTGCCAGTTCCTCCCTTTATCCGAAATATTTGCTTCCCTATCTTTGCTTAACTACTGGCTTTTCAAGTCTCAGTTCAATGCCACTTCCTTTAGGAGGTCCTTGCTGGCCCCCCTACGTGAATTAGACTAAAAGCTCTCTGATGTCCCTGGTGCTTAACATGCTGTTGTAAGATCTTACGATTGTTTAGAAATCCAGATATGCATTCCTTAGACTTTGATGCTTACTGGGGGCCTTGGATGTTTATTAATTTGTTCAATCAGTTACAAAAGTTTTTTTATTTTTTGGATATGTGCTGTGGGCTATGTACTAGGAATACAATGATAAATAATTCATCATAATTCATGGTCTTTCCCTTCAGAGAAATTCCAATTCAGTAAGAAGGACAATTATTTAACCTAAGTACAATAAGTATTTTAGGATGCCGGTGGAAGTGAGGGCACAAAGGGGACAGTGTCAATTCTACTTGGAGGAGGTAGAAAGAACTCATCGGAGCATTTTTTCAATTTATCTTGAAAGAAGTCTAGGATTTTACCAGGCAGGCTGTGTGGTACCAGAAATGCCTTGGAATTTGAGACATCATTGCAAGTCAGAAAAACTGCAAGTTATCTATGAGGCTGCTGCACAAGGTGTGAGAAGGAGAGGAATAGAGAACTGGGTGAACAGCAAATGGAAGGCTGAAGAGGTGGCGAAGCACCAAACGTTGTGGACCGCGTTCTAGAATTTGGACTTCATCTTTAAGGCAGTGGAAAGACAATGAGGGGTTTGAAGCAGTTTTTTATTTAGGGAAAATCACTGTCAGTAGCATGGAGGATAACTTGGGGGAAAAAAACATGCCAGAGTTTTGCAGTAGAGGGTCCCAGCTTGTGTTCAAGAGTGGCCAAGATAAGCAATCCCTTTGCAAACTGGCCACTGCTGCTCACAGTGTCCTTATCACTTCTTAACATTCCTTTGGTGGAGGAGGGCTGTAGCCTGAGGCCTTAAAGGGGGCAGAAAATTGTAGCAGGTTGTAAAAAAAATATGGCAAAGAACCAAGAATGGGAGCTAACATCTTTTAAAATGGGCACTTTAGCTCTTTTCATTTTAAATGAAGTCAGAGAAGGTTAAAAGTATTTTAAATTTGTAGGCAAAGTATATGTAACCTTTTTTATAAAAATGAAAATGTGCTTAGGGAGAGAGAGCTCATTGAGATAACTTTTGAGCTTTATCAAAACAATTTGAACACTCTAGCAAATAGGTAGGCCTCTTTCTTCTTTAATAGCTACTCCTCACAGTGAAAGAGCACTTGGTGGAAATTTTGTTCTGAAGTCAAGGCTGAAACCCCAGAGATCAAAAAGTGTACTCAAGTTTACAAAGCTGGACTCAGACCTTAATCCTGGCTTTAAAATTTGTCCTGCGTTAGACCATAAGGCCTCTCTTTCCAGCTGGATCTACATGCCTCCACTCTGGCTTTTAACAAGGCTCTGAACTATTGTCACAACTTGTGAATTTCTAGCATTGAGGGTAACATATTAACACTATTTCTTCAATGTAAAATTGTATATTCTTTATCCAAGTCCCATCTGAGCCTGTTACATCCTATTTGTACCCTTAAAAAATTGGTTGGTGGCCAAATTGATTTCAGACTGAAACTTGCCACTTACGTTCTTAGAAATATTTGCTTTAATTCTCCAGAATCAGTTGCTTTGGTACAACTTCTTATAGTCACCTAAGTCAACACAGTAAGAAAATAAACATATAAATGCCCTAAAGACAATTTGATAAAAACTGTGTTTAACATCATTTCCTCAACAATCTAACAATGGTAGCTGACCTATCATGACCTTTTCCATAGTTCGTTTCTCTTCCATTTTTGGAAGAAATGGAACAAAGAGAGCAAAACAAAATCGTCCCCTTAAAATATTGCTTCATGGGAATATTTTCCATTTCTGGAAAAAAAGATGACTTTATACTCCTTTCAATAGGAATTAATATCCATGCTTGCTTAGTGGTAAGAGGAAGGCACAAAGACTTTATTGGAAGTCTATAATTTACAAAACAGTGTCATCTTGAAAGGACAATAGTTCCCATAAAAAAAATGAGGTTTTCTGTTTTCTAGTATTAATTACATTTTAAATAATTTTTAAAGTTATTCCAGAGTAGAATCACATGGGGGCAATTGAAGTAATTTTATAAATAGCTTCAAATTAAATAAACCAGCAGCTGGTTGGAAAAAAAAATCACCTACCTAGAAGGAGAAACAAAAGAAACATCCTCAAATGCTAAAGCTTCTTTCAAATTCAAGGAAAGGAAACCAAATTTTCACAATACGATCCCTTAAAATCCCCAAGAAAGTTCAAAAGTACACTTGATAGCAGCAGTTCACATAACTACTTGGTTCTCCTAGATTCCTAAGATTCTAACCAGCTAATAGACATCTGTGGACATATTCAATTCTGCAAAGCTGCAAAATATATGCGAATAGATGGTTTTTGAATAGGACTTTTTACTACAGCATATTTAGTTCAGTAAATTGGGTAGAAAAAATGTAAACTTGTAACCATCGAACAACAAATACTAGTTTGCAGAAACTGCTTAAGGACTGGATTAAGAGAAGGCTCTGCTGTTATCTTTATCTCTTTGGCCTCGGAGCTCTCAGCTTTCTCTAGCTAAATTAGCTTCCAAAAATCTACTTGTGTCATTCCTAGATTAAAGGCCAGTTTAAGTAGTGTCCTGTTGAATTCAGAAGGTACCTTTAAGCTAAAAAACCACTTGAAGAACATCTAATCCAACTTGTCAACTTTACAGATAAGAAATTTGGTTTCGTAAAAATTAAATGATTAGCTCAGATGGGCATGTCTGGTAAGGAGCAGAATGGAGACTTAATTCTGCTGACCCCCAATATTGTTCTCACCTCCCAGGTCTCACTGCCTGTTTGAGATCTTTTTGGCAAGATTTCTCTGATACTTCAGCGTATTAGTCAGCAAGCATTGGGGCACTTTGTACACACAAAAAAAGGCAACTAAATTCCTGAGCTCCCTGGACATCCTAAAAGCTAGAATTTTAATAATAGCCGTGTAGGTTTCATTTTGATAATTTTTCCACACTAATTTATTGTATTACTTAGATTATATCTCTTAGCCCTCAGTGTCCTTATGCCATAGCCACTAAGAGAAATTGTGTTTTGCTCTAACAATACTGAAATGAGAGTCATTTTCCTAATCCCTTCACATCTTCTAGTAGAAACACATCCAGTCTATACCTGAAAAATTCCACTTCTCTCTCCAAGTGAAGCATATTTACCTTGGGGTGTTATGAAAGATGGATGTGTCCAGCATGTGGATACGCAGGAGTGGACAGGCCTTTGCCAACACTGCACATTTTCTTAGCTGCATGAGCCTCTGAAAAACGTATTCTCAAGACATTACCCTGTGCCTACTTGCAAATGAATCATGGGATGAACCTTGATGGATGGGTAGAGTTTTAGGTGAAGATGCAGAGGAGGAGGGATACAGAAATAGCAGGGGCTAACATATGGAGAAAGGAGAATATAACGTGCCTTCATGTGAAGAGGCTAAGGCAAAAGCTGGGACACCTCTCAGATTGCAGAGTTTAATGTTCAAATGGCAAATTAGTGCAAAATAAAATAGGTAGGTTTGGGCATATTAGCAAGGCCTCAAACTCCTAGTTTAAATTTATGTTTTTCAGTTCTCAGACACTGAAATGGCATTTGCTATGGTACTTAGCACAAAGTAAAGATCTGTGACCTGAATTGAATTGTGTGATTTGTGTCTGGAAAGGGTGGAATGAATTGGTATGCTTTCTAGAACATGAAATATTCAGAATTTGTGTTTGAATCGTCTCGCAGCTTATACTTGTATAATACCTGATAAGTTCCAGAACATTTCACCTCTCTTGTCTTATTCCCATGTGCTGGGTGAGAGAACCTGGACTTCTGTCACTGTTCCCATTGTACCAAGGAGGTGGGGTGACTTGGGGGCACAGGACAGGTTAGGAATACAACTGGAAATAGCCAGTCTCCTAGCTCTCTGCTCTATTCACTAGACCGCTCGGCTTCCCAAATCATTGACATTTCTAACATGAAATGCTATTAGAAACATAAAAGTAAAATGTGATGTAGGACAAGTACCCTGCAGTCTTGCTGTATGCCAAGACTTCCAGTGGCTGAGCTCCTGTCAAGATGTGATAAAGTCAGCTCACGCAGCTGCTGGTTTGGGTTTTCGTTCCCTCCTGACTTAAAGAAGCCTTATCTTGCATAAGCAAACTCTTACAAGGACACACCCTGCATACAAACGCCTTAAATAGTTTCCAAGTCTGAAAACTAAATTTTCTAACTGCTACAGTTTTTTGGCATTGCAATGACCATGAAAACTGCTTGATAAATGTATCTGTAGAAGTTAGGCTCAGCTAATTTGTGGTAAAATTGGGACAAGAACTCATATCCACTGACTTCCAACTCATTGCCTTTTCTGCCAGATCTCATTGCCTTGGACAGAATGAACGTACACATGGGAACCTTGCCTGTGCTAAACGATGTTTGAAGAAGACTGTCCCCATGAAGCAGTATTTGTAGGGAATGATTTTGTTTTGCTCTTGAACCAAAGTCTTGACAAGCTCAATCTTGGTCAAGTTGTGATAATATGGTTAGAAACCCATACTGTCTGTGGCCATTCATTTTTCTTTTTTCTTTATTAAGCCAAAGCAGCCAATCACGATTTAGAAGAATTGAACTCAAGGATAAAGTGTTTCGTGTGATAACATCTGAGTCTACTGTTTTGGACAGCCTATTCTCAATACTTTTTATTCCAACTCTTCAGCCAATGACTCTGAAGAAAAGCATAGCTTATTAACCAGTGCAGTGAGTGTGCTAGGCGCCCAATGAATGAGCCAGTTTCTGCTCATCTTCCGACTGGCATGCTTTGGCAGTCCCCATACAGCCAACTGGTCACACTTCTGCCTTTCCTAGCTTGGTAGAGACGGGTACTTAATCTATTCTACCTTGAAGGTGTTGTGGCCTAGGAGGACTGCAGCTTCCCTCCAGGAAGCCTACACTTTTTAGCTTGTTTCTGCACTGTCCAGCCTCCAGTCATCCACACTGTCTCAAACCATCACTGAGATGGAGAGAAAAATCAGTCACTCTGTCATCCCGGCCAGTGCACATTCTTTAGCCTGGACAGATGAAAAGCAAGGTGAATTTCTGTCCACTGTCCCAATGGGAAAGGAGAGGAGAGTTTTATTTCTGGCTTTGCCACCAAACCGTTGGGGGAATCTGTGCAAGTCTGTGAAATTATCGGAGCCTCAGTTTTCTGGCCTCTAAGATGAAAGTACTGGAATAGATGTCTCTCTTCTTAAACTTTTTTAAAAAATTTTTGCTTTTTTCTTGAGATGGGGGTCTCACCATATTGCCCATACTAGCCTCAAACTCCTAGCCTCAAGCAATTCTCCTGGCTCATTCTCCTGAGCAGCTGGGACTATAGGTTCATGCCACCACACCCGGCCTGGAATAGATGTGTTCTAAGATGCTTCACCATTCATGAATCGTGGAAATCTGTATGTCTAAGACAATAATATTTGTAGTTACCACTTACTGTACACTTACGTCATTCTGCACGTCTCTCTAATCATTTTTAAAACAACGAACGGAGAACCTATTGTTGTATGTTATTCTTTGTGGTGGAGAAAAAACATCAGAAACATTGCCTAACTTGCCCAAGCTCACACAGCTGCTAAGTGGCAGACCTGGCTTTTGAATCAGGTCTATGTAACTACAGAACTGTCTGCCAAGGTCTACTGTGATCTATGCAGCAGAAAGAGAATGAGAGCATCAAATAAGTGTCACTGAGAGAAGATTAAATTTTCACCAAATCATAATGCAATTAACTCTCAAGCAAGCCTTCACTTCAGCAAATTAGTGATAAATGAAAAGATATAAAAATAATAATTTACCTTGTTCACAGCCCGAGGGTGGGAATGTTAAACCTCTAACATAGAATTGTAGAGTGGCCTGCAGTGGCAAATCCACGTTAAGGAAGTGCAGATGGTTCTGGTTGTTAACAGTTTGTTGACCTGAATCTTAATTTTTCCAGCCAAGCATCTTCCTATCTGTTCACTCCTGTCCACTAAAGAATCCTCAGAACAAAAGGGATTTCACGTACTCTACCTGTGCCTGCTTTAGTGTAAGATATTGGTATTTCTGTAGCTGAACTTTGCACACATTAAATTTGGGTTTAAGGAAGTTGGGCTGGATGAAAAGAATTTTAATTAAAAACAAAAACTTTATCCCAAAGTTCTCACACCACTGGTATTTTCTTTCACTGGTTGAACAATAAAAAATTGCAGAAACAAAACTAGTCCGGTAGTTCTCATCCTTGCCTGCATGACAGAATCGTCTGGGGTATCCAGGCATTGGATTCTTATGTGCTGTCAGCAGTGAGAACAACTGCTCCAGCGGTAATATAGATTAATGTATGTAAACTTCGTTCTCCTGAGTTTTGAGGTCCATTCTTACATTTTCTATAGTTCTAGTGTTACCTTTATGTACAACTTGCGCAGCTACAGAATGGGATATTAGCCTGAATGACTTTAGAAATAACACCATTTGCCATCTTAAATGTTGGCGTTTCTTATAGTTTTGTTTAAGAGCCACAGTCCCCCTCACTTCCTTCCTCAAGTTGCATTTAATTTTACTTTAATCACTTTCCAAGGATAAACTCAGTGTGTGAAATAGACAGAGCTGAACTGCATGCTGGAAGCCAGCCTGGGTTTTTGGCCTGGAGCCTCACTTCCTGTGCCCACCACCACCTGGCAGCAGTTTCAAAAAGCTCCACAGGAATTTAGATTGGAAATCTTTAGTCTACAACCAAAGTTTTCCAAATTGTCTGTTGAGATCCCTTAGCACAAGTATTAATAAACTTCCTATGTAAGGGGAGAGATAGTAACTACTTTAGGCTTTGTGGGTCATCTATTACAAATATTCAGCTCTGTCACTGTGCAAAAGCAGTCATAGACAATACCTAAACTAAAGCATAAATAAATATGACTATGTTCTAATAACAATTTGTGGACAGTAGAATTTGAATTTCATGTAAAGATTTGTGGATAGTAGAATTTGATTCACGTATATTATTCTTCTTTTGATTTTTTAAGCACTTAAAAAAAGTAAAAATCATTCTTAACTTGTAAGCTATACAAAACTAGGGGGCTGGCCGTTCACAGGCTATAGTTTGCTTGACTCCTGTATTAGTAGAATTTTTGGATATGAAACCCAATGATCAGGGCTCCACAGATTCTCTGAGACAATTCCAACATGCAGTGAAGATGGTGTATTCCTCTACTAATGGGCCATGAAATCAGTCTACTGGGTTGTCACTGGCATTAAAAAATTAAGCTGTAGTCTGGGTGTGGTGGCTCATGCCTGTAATACCGGTGCTTTGGGAAGCCAAGGCAGGAGGATCATTTGAGGCCAGGAGCTTGAGACCAGCCTGGGCAGCATAACAAGACCCCATCTTTACAAATAAAATAAGAAAAAAGTTAGTCAGGTGTGGTTGTGCACACCTGAAGTCTCAGCTACTTGAGAGGCAGAAGCTGGAGAATCACTTGAATTTAGCAGTTGGAGACTGAAGTAAGCTATGATTGTGCCACTGTATTCCAGCTTAGGCCACAGAGCAAGAGCTTGTCTCTAAAAAAAATTAAGTTGTATAAAATAGAAGAGAATACATCAAAGTACATCACACATAATAAGGGAAGGTATTGTTTTGTGGAATCTTATTTCAGACACGTGTGTATGTGAGCATGTGCTGTGAGTTGTAATGCACATTAACTATGTCTCAATAATACTTGATTATGTTTTCAGACTGATGCACCTGGCTATACCCTATCTGAATATCTGGCTGCCAGAGGGGCTGAGGGAATCAATAGCTTATGACATACCGGAAATGCACTCAAGGTCTGCACAAGCCATTGACCAGTGGCTCGTGTACACCTTTATCCAGCTTATCTCAGTCCAGAAAGCACTGAGACTTTCTATGTGTGCCGCGCCACCAAAATGAGAATTCCGAGAGAGAATGCTTTCAAAAACATAAAGTTAGCTAATGGGACAATTACAAGTAGGCTATATACCTTTAGAAACATTTAAGAGGATAAAGGCAAATAAAACATAGTATATATATATATCAAAAAAGCAGAAATAAGGAATCATATAATAAAATACTAAATAAAGATGACAGAAATAGGATACTAAATGTCAGTTATGAACTGATGAATGTATATGGATTACATTGTATTAGAAGACAAAGACATTAGATGGAGTGAAAAGAGATAGGATGGGTGCCGTGGCTCACGCCTGTAATCCCAGCACTTTGGGAGGCCAAGGCGGGCAGATTGCCTGAGCTCGGGAGTTCAAGACCAACCTAGACAACACAGTGAAACCCTGTCTTCACTAAAATACAAAAGAATTAGGCAGGCATGGTGGCTCTAGCTACTTGGGAGGTTGAGGCAGGAGAAATGCTTGAACCCGGGAGGCAGAGGTTGCAGTGAGCCAAGATCACGCTACTGCATTCCAGCCTGGGAGACAGAACGAGACTCTGTCTCCAGTATATTAAATGAATAAATGAACAAACAGGATTAACAATATTAATATTAAGCAAAGTAGAATTAAGAGCAAAGATGTTACAGAAAACGAAAAAGATTAACTTGTGTCATTAAGCAGTATATTTCACAATGATTCTTAAGTAATTAGGGACCATTATAACCCAATAACATAGCAATGAGAAATATAAAGCAGAATACAAAATTGGCAAAAATACAATAACAGTGAGAAATTTTACATTTTCTCCAATTGTGATAGATCAATAAAGCAAAAACAAACACTGAAAGGATCTAAAATCTATCTGCCTTCAAGCACAAGCTATTGATTTATATGGTTTTTTGTTAACCAATCAATGAGGACAGACTTTATCATGCATTTCCACATTCCCATACACTCATATTGAAAGGCCATTTCCTGATACAATGTTTTTGAGCTCTGAATCTAACAGAATAGTTCAGCGAAGGTGGCAAGGGAAGAAATTTTGTGGTCTTTTTCCTAGCAAAATGCAATTTCAGTGCCACGGTCTATCTTGGCTGCCTCAAATAGCTGTACTATTCATGTTTTTTGTTTTGCATTTGTTTCCTTTTATTTTCACTTTTAGAATATAATTACGACTGGGAAATAAATGATAACATCAAAAGGAGGCCTCCAGAATTTAAAAAGAAATTTCTATCACCCATATAAAAAGGAGTAAAAGGCTAACATAGCAGCCATACAGTTAGAGCTCCTTAGCTGCACCACAGGAGGAAGATGGACCATCAACCTTCAGTAAAGTCTTCACCTTGATGAAAGCACAATCAGGAGACTGGGTGGCAATGTTGTAAGAGTAAGGGAGCCAATCCTGGAGTATCACTAGGTATGGTACGGGCAGCGTAACGCATTCTCTGAGTGCACAGGTTCAGCAGCACGACTGCCTAAGCTCAAACTAATTTCTTTAACAATAACCTGAGACCAGGCAAAATTTACTTAATCTCTATATTTTTGTTCCATCATTATACAATGAACCAATAGTCTCTACCTTATAGAGTTATTAAACAGATTAATTAAGTTAAAAATACGTGTAATTTTTTTGGCAAGAATGGAAAAACTAATCCTAAAATTTCTATGAAATTGTTAGACCAAAACAATCTTGAAAAACAAGAACAAAGTTTGATGAATCACACTTCAGGATTTAAAAACTTACAACCAAGTAACAGCAATAAAACTGTGATTTTGCCCCAAGAATAGATATGTTCTTCAGATCAAACTGAGTGCAGAAATAAACTCATATATCTATTGCCAATTAACTTTCAAGAAGGGTGTCAAGACCATTCAATGAGAAAAGGATAGTCTCTTTAACAAATGTTACTGGGGCAACTGCAAAATAATAAAGGTGGACTCTTATCATACATCATATAGACAAATTAACTGGTAATAAACCAAAGATCTAAATATAAGAGAACTACAAATCTCTCAGAAGAAAACATAGGAAGAAATCTTTATGACCTTAAATTTGCCAATTATTTCTAGATATGATATAAGAGCATAAGCAACAAAAGAAAAAAATAATTTGGACTTGAAAACGAAAAACATTTGTGCATCAAAAAACCATCAAAAGTAAAATCAAATATCTACGGAATGAAGCAAGATATTTGCAAATAGTATATCTGATTAGACTATATCCAGGATACAGAAAGAACTCTTACAACTTAGCAACAAAAAACAAAAATAAATGTTAAAATTAGTAAAGGACTAGAACCAGCATTTCTCTAAACACATGCAAAAGGCAAATTACCAACAACCACATGAGAAGATGCTCAGCAGCATTAGTTATTACGTAAATGTAACAAACCACAGTGAAAAACCATTTCATATGCACTGAAGTGAATGGCTAAAATTTAAAAAATGGAAAAGTACAATTTCTGGCAAGAATATGGAGAAACTGGCATCTCAGACACCCTGGTGAAAGGGTAAAAAGGTGCAGCTCCTGTGGAAAAGAGGAGTAATTTCTTAATAAGTTAAACCTAAAATTACTATAACCCAGCAATTCTTCTCCTTTACATCATTGAGTATTAAAAATGGGTTCAAACAAAACAAGTACAGGAATATTAATAGTAGTTGAAAGGTGGAAACAACCCAAATTTTAATCAAATGATGGATGGATAAGTAAAATGTAATATACCAACACAATGGAATAGTATTTATTATAAAAGAAATGAAATACTGATATATGCTACAATATGGATGAACTTTAAACACATTATGTATTTTTTCAGCATTTATTTATATTTTCCTTTTACTTTAAGTTCTGGGGTACATGTGCAGATCTTGCAAGATTATATAGGCATACACATGCCATAGTGGTTTGCTGCATCCATCCCCACTCTATCACCTACATTAGGTATTTCTCCTAATGTTATCCCTTCACAATCTCCCCACCCACTGCTATCCCTCGCCTAGCTCCCCACCCCGCCAACAGACCCCAGTGTGTGATGTGTCTCTCCCTGTGTCCATGTGTTCTCATTCTTCAACACCCACTTATGAGTGAGAACATGTGGTAAACACATTATCTTAAGAGAAGCCATACACAAAAGGCTACCTATTATATAATTCCATTTATATGAAATATCTAAAATAGGTAAATCTGTAGAGGTAGAAAACAAATCAGTGGTTGCCAGGGGCTGGAGGAATTGGAAGTGGCTGCTAATGGGCAAGAGGTTTCCTTTTGAAGTGACGAAAATGTTCTGGAACTAGATAATGGTGATGAGTGTGCATCGTTTTGAATGCATTAAATGCTACCGATTATACACTTCCAAATGGTTCCAATGGTAAATTTTAGATTATGTGTATTTTACTACAGTTTTAAAAATTAAATAAATGTAAATGATTTAGAACAGTCCGTGGCACAGAGTAAATGCTATATCAGTGTTGGTTGTTATTATTCAGAACCTACTAGTTATAGAACTTTGTACACTACAAACAAAGAGGACATCATTTTTCCAGTGCTTACATATAGTAATTTGGGTTAGACAGAAATTCTTAATAAATATCCCAAATAAATTGTATAGGTCATAGTCTATGAGTAACATAAAAATTAAAGACTTCTTAGAAAGCAGAGATTATGTTTGTTCAGTTTGCTTTATAAAACGTTTTATAATTTGTTCTGATTACATTATATGGTTCTCTTAGCAGGAAGTTTAGAAAGTGTTTAAAATGAGAAGAAAAGCCTTATGATCACAACACCCAGAGATAAACCCAGAATATTTATTCTCAATTTGCTTTCGTTTTAGTTTAGTTCATTTATCCTAGAAGACTACACAATAGGTACTTACTAAAGATGTGGATATGATGATAATGGCTGGAAATCTACGATGTAAAATTGTAGGTCCAACCTGATTTTGTCAGTACCATTAAGTAGGATTGTGAATTTTTTGGGCAAAAGATACTACATTTGCAGTTGGTGTCAAATGTAATCTATAAAAATAACTTGGGGGAAATTCCTCAAAAGTTTACTTCACAAACAGGCTCATAGATGTTTTGAATAGTTTTCTAGAAACCAAGGTGAAAAGAAATTTATCACAAGAATGTTAGGCTAATTTTTCTTTTTGAAAATCACTACAAAGCAACTTTGAGATACCATCCCTACTTTCCCCTCTCTTCAGACCTTTTCTGCAAAGGAGTTCACAGTGGGGTGTCCATTGCTTTCTAAAAACCGTATTTCACACCATGCTAAAGATAGTTATAGGTTTGGTGACTAGTCCAGCTCATCTCAGGCTGAATTTTGGGGGTTCAATGGGGTTTACAGATGAAAAATGATTGTATTGTAATATAACCATCTACTCAGTGCTTGATTGAATAGGCATAAGAACACTGAGGCCCTCTGGGGTTAAATGACTTTTCATGGCTAAACTAGTCTGCCACAAAATTCTAGTCTTTTGAGATTTGTCATTTTGAGTAGTTGATATTGACTGCTGACTATGTGGCTGACAATGTGTGGGACACATAAGTGAAGACACAGGTTTTGCTTTTAAAGAATTTATAGTCCTGTATTCCCCGGCATACAGTTCCTGTAATTCTTTCCTGTAATAATTAAATAGACAGCTAGCAAGGCTCTCTTCTTGGATCCCTGGTTGGCGGGGGGGGGGGGGGAAGATCTGCCTTGTTTCTTCATTTAGTCATTCTACATTCTAAATATGTACTTTTCAGACTGATTTACCTGCAGGGGTGTGAATCACACGCACAGGATAATCATGATCTGTCTTCACCGAGCACTCACTGTGTCTGACCAGATGAAAACAAATATTTCCTCTTTCCTTTCCTCCTTCTTTTCCTCCCATCTCTTCCCTTCCCTTCTCTCTCCTCCCTTCCTGCCTCCCTCTCTTCCTCCCTCCTGTCTTTTTTTTTCTTTTTTTTTGAGACGGAGTTTCGCTTCCTCTCCCTCTCTGCTTGTCTCTTTTTCTCCCTGCCTACACTTCTTTGCTTATTCAACCAATATCCTACTATAAATACAAATCAGGAACTGTGCTAGATTCTGGGGATACAGGAATGAATAAAGTAGGCAGGATGACATCATACCAGTCCCCATGTTTCCTCCAATTAAATTAGTACATTATGGCCTGGAATGAAAATTTTTGTATGACTTTTTAAGTAAAAACAAAAAACTTTTGGGGACTGCTGGTTTATGCCATACTTTTCTAGTTGAAGTGATGTAGTACTGTATTTACAAATTGGTTCTTAGCTTCAGAATCTGATTTTCAAATGAAAGCTCCAGCTTTTCCTTGAAAACACTAACTTACCTCCTCTCTCAGAATTTTTGCCCTTGCTCTTCCCTCTGCCTTCCAACCTCTTTCCCCAGAATTTTTGGGAAAATTTGGCTCTGTCTCCTTGTTCCACGTTTAGTATAAATGCCATCTCTCAGAAAGTAATTTCCTGCTACCCTTTCTTAAGCAGTTTTTGGCATTCTCGTTTATCATCTTACCTGGTTTTAATTCTTTGTATTATTTTTGACTGTCTGTTTTGTCCTACTTTAATAAGGTAATTGTTCTGTGTATTACCCGTGTTCCTTCCCACCACCCACTGCACCCGTCCTGCAGGGATCCTCCATGGGAGCCCATTTGTCTTCCGGCTCTGGATCACAATCTGACATGTAATGACTGAATCGTGAAATGAGTGCAGGAATTCAGGGAAGAATCAAGTCATATTAGAAAAAATGGATTCTCCATTTGGAAGAAGACCTCTGATAAGTTTAGAATAGAAATATTAGATTTATTCTTAAGATTCCTGGAGAAAACAAAGCAATCATCTTTTTTTATAAGAGAAAAAATAAAAAGGCCACACGCGGTGGCTCACGCCTGTAATCCCAGCACTCTGGGAGATCGAGGCGGACAGATCACGAGGTCGAGGGATAGAGACCAGCCTGGCAAACGTGGTGAAAATACAACAATTAGCCGAGCGTGGTGGCGCACACCTGTAACCTCAGCTACTTGGGTGGCTGAGGCAGGCGAGTCACTTGAACCTGGGAGGCAGAGATTGCAGTGAGCCGAGATCGCGCCACTGCACTGCAGCCTGGCGGCAGAGCAAGACTCTAAGAAAAAAAAAAAAAAAAAAAAAAAAAAAAGGCTTCAAGGCTTCTCCATGTTTACTTTTCAGCTAATGAGTATGGGGGAAAAACTTGCTCTTACACCTTTCTGTTATACTATAAAGTAGCCGTGTCAAGAGAGTTTCCTAGGAGGATTTTTGAAACTAAGATAACAGCTTGAGTACTGGAGACCACTGTAGCCTTCGGGGTCATCTGGTCCCGGTGACCTCTAAATCAAGTGCCAGTTAAGGCTTTAATCCACTATCTGCTTGAGTAGTTGTAGAAACTATAGAAAAAGTTATTTCTTTTCCAGGGACCCTTTTCAAATTTGGGTCACCTGTAAGTCACACAGAACTTTCCCAAATACTGAGCACACCCCAGTAGAGTACACAGTGTCTAATTTTGGTTGAGTTATGCCAAGTTTGGTTTGCTCCAAGGAGCAACGCAAAGAATACATCTTCTTTTTTCTGTGTAGTAGCACTACAAATATGTGACTATATATACAAATATTGCACCACATCCCTGTCATTTGTTTTCTTTTCTTCAAACTATTTGCCTTCTGTTTCTATTTTTCTGTAATTTTCTCTTCTCTCTGACTTTTCAGAAATCACCAATCACATATGTAGGTTTGTTCCCTAATCTATAATTATCGATAGCTACTACTTATTTTAATACTTATATTTTTAATAATTATCAATCAGAAAACGCGTAGTGAGCTGAACATTTTACTTCGTCTCAGGCATCAGGAAGTGCATTCCATTAAATACTTGGTTTGGTCTTTATGCTGTTGCTTTGAGGTAAGTATCCACATTGCCTGATTTTACAGATGAGGACACATAAAGAAATGTGGGCACATAATTTGCCTTCATATTCCCCAGCCTTGAGAAGTAAAACTAGATTTGAATCCAGTTTTATCTGTTCCTCGTGTCTGTTCTCTTAACTATTACCTAGGGTACCTCAGCAAATGCTGCTCTCTCTTCCCTACATGCTACAGAGTGTTTAGTAGATCCTTGACACTTGCTCTCACTTAGGGTACAATAATGTCTAATAGACTCGGAATGTTTCAAGTAACTGCCTCCCCTTATGTGTGTGCTGGGCAGTAGGTTTGCTAACACATAAACACTCACTTGAGAGGGTGTTTAACTGTAACATTCTCAGAAAGAAGCCGAACTCATGTTAACTTAATACATGAAATTAATAATTAAATTTAAATAAAGTTAAATTCAAATTATTGAATTAATACAATTTAGTATAACCCTATGATATTTCTTTATTTTAATGGATTTACATTTCTTCAAAAATTCACATGATACCTGAGCCAGTAAGAGTTGTTTTGTTTTTTTTTTTCTTCCAATGTCACACTTTAGTGATGGACCCACAGAGAAGTGAACAACTCCCCACAGCTTCAGTGTTCATACTTTTGGTTTCTCACCATTTGGCAGAAGCAGAAAATTATACTTTTGGAAAACGCAAAGCCATATAGCTACCAAAACCTTCATTAATAACTCTTCAGTTTGGAAATGAATCTCCTTATAACTCAAACAAAGCAATGCATTCATTCACACAGAGGTATTTCTCATAGCATTTGGTACAATTCTTTTACTTCTGGCTAGATTTAGAATTGAAGTAAGCTTCTCATACCAGAAAACTGGATTCAGCCATAAATACTGGGCTCCCTTGTACCATTTCCCCCACATTGGCAGCTGAGTTCCAGTAAAATCCATCCCCCAGACTGGAATAGAAAATACTACTCATTTATTCATTCAAATAAGATAGAACTAAAATAGGGTCATTTCTATTTTATTCTATGATCTCATATCCAATAAAACAGGACCAAGCTAAAATAAAATCACTTACCTGACAATAGTAATACAAAGATTATTCTTCCATACATCCTGAGATCATGAGCTGGCTCCCCAAGTCAGTGCAAAAAACCCACCAAGGACAACTGCAAGTGTTAGTGTCTGGCCTCAGCCTGCTAGCTGTTATCTTCCAGGTCCACCTTCCTGAGGCCATCATCAGCTAATAGGCAGGGGAAGCATTTTAAATGACGCAAAGTTGTTAAGCGCCTGTTAATAAAGATACACAGGTATCTTCTTAACTGGGCCTATGAAAATGGTAAGTACAATTTTCACTGCAAGGAACGGGCTGCTATTTGTGATACTAACTTTGGATAAGTAAAGTGGGTATGGCAAGGTGATAGACAAGAGTCACCCAATCGGACAAAGGACCAGACTGCGAAGCTCTGAGGCCAGGGCATGTGCCAGACTGACGTACCTGTTGTGGAGCTATGGACCTTCTCATTTCTATGTCGAGATCCTGTGGTCCAAATGAAAGCGACTTCCGATGTGTGAAATGGACATAATTGAGGAATTTAAAGCATTTGAGTGTTCTGAGGTTCTGAAAGACTCCCAAACTCATGGTGAGTCACACAGCAACGTAAGAGACATGAGACGCAAGAAATCTTTCATTGAAAATAGAGTTTGAACTGAATAGCTAGTGCCTGGACAGCTATGAAACCAGTGAGCCATTTCTCTCTGAAATAAGCATAAGTAAGCATAAGTGAATATCAAGACAATAAAGGCAAACAGTCAGAAACAAAACCCAACAGACCCAAAACCTTGTTAAAGCAGGTTAAACTGAAGGGTATGGAAATCTGAGGAAGCTCAGTTTTAAAGGGAGGCAGAACAAAGAATATAAATTACATCTGAAATGTTTCAACAGGTGTTGATTAGATACTCCATCTAAATCATCTTACTTCCTATAAGATTTTTGTGAAAGTCTTTCCTGCCTGACCCAGAAAATCAATTTGCTATATGAACAATTTGCCACATATATAATACTTATATTTTTACCCAAAGTGTGGTTTTAAAAAAAATCATTTATGAAGCCAATGTTTGCAGCTTCAGGAATCTGGGCCACAGAGAAAAAAAATTATTTACTGGAGAAAAGATGGAGATAAGTATTAGCAGAGCATCCCAGAGAGGGAGGAGCCTGAGACTGAGGGACTTAGGGGATGGAGGGAGCAGAGATGCAGACTTGGGGGAGACGGAAGAATGAATGACATGGAGCTGGTAATCTGAGCAGCAGGATAAGAATCCAGAGCGCCTATTAAGGCCCTGCCAATTCATGAAAAACAACTGCAGCAAAATGTATAAAAAAGTTAAAATTAAACAATATGTAATCAATCAATACCTTATCAATACCTTCCATAAATTCAGTGTTCGTTGTGGCTGGATATCAGGTTGGGTTGCAGGAATTGTGCTCAAGAGTCAGTCACATAAAGGAAATGTTGATATTTAAATAAGCAGTAAGAATGATTTCACATGATTTTGTATTGACAAAGGAAGAGCAATTAGCATGAGTCTTAAAAATGCTGTTTCTGAACATGGGTAAATAAATGTCACTACTCATACAACGGACTATTAGAGCAGCAATTAAAGTCGTATTTTCAAAAACAGTTAAAGTTATGGAGACTCAGGATAAAATGGATCAGTGGAAAACAGCAAGATCTCAAAACTGTATATATACAAATACAATCCTATTTGATTCTTTTTTCCTCTGGGCTGTGCTGCTGTCACCTGGAATACAGCTACTCCTTCTTTAGGTGGCCTCCAGTTCTGCTTAGGGTCTCAATTGAATAGTACTTCCTCCACGAAGCCTTCCCTGACTTACTGTCTTGGTCAGGTGCCCCTGCTCTATACTCATATGGTGCCATCTTCTCTCCTTATCATAGGACTTATTACACTTCCTTGCAATCATTGTGTTACCACTGAATTACAGTTTCTGAGTGGGCACACCCTGACTATGGCTGTCTCTTATTTACCAATGAACGCTTGGGACACACTTGACAATAAATATTTCTCAAATCAATACATGACAAATGAATATTGCAGTGCAGAGGAAAGCAACTTCTCACGGGCAGTCCTGGGGTGTAAGGGCTGATCATTTTTTAAATACACTTCCGGTAACCTATGTCATATCCTAGCTTCAGGTTCCCTCCAGTATGGAGGTCCCTTGCTAAGGCAGGCAGGGGAAAGGAAAAGGAAACAGCCTAAAATTCAGCTTTCATACCTTCTTCAGGCTGGACTGGTGACAGTCTGAGAGCACTTTCTCTTCCATGACTGCCCTTGTCTGCAGAATCGCATTGTTAACAATTCTCTAAACTCCTATAGTGTTGACACAGGCCTGTTTATTAACACCTGTCTCAGGTTGTTCTGAACGATCCTTTCCTTTGTATTGGTGGGTCCTGTCTCCGTTGTTCTGTTTCCAGCAACTGACACAATGCCCTACAGAGGCTGGGGGGCAGTAAACTCCAGCCTTCAGGGCTGGGGACTAGGTGACATAGGTAAGCACAGGAAAGCAGTGAATGCTTTGCTCTCCGTCACCTGAGGACCAATCAGCTTTTAGTAACCTGGGGAATGGGAACTGGCCCTGGGATAAGAACAGGTTTGCAGCTTTCTTCAGGAAGATGGGTTGTCACTATCTGACGCCATTAAAATAAGGCGTCCTCAGTGGAGAAATTAGAGGTCACATTCAGCATCTCACACAGGATTTGAGGAAGCAGAGCTATACAGTGCCCTCTAGCGGCTTGTCTGCACAATGAAAGGAAAAATGTGAGCCCTGAAAATGCAGCAGAAAAAAATACACAACGGATTACGTTTTTCTCTTTCAGGCATTCCCTAATCATCTTAAATTTTTAAAAAATATTTTTACTGAAACACACATTCAGGATTATAATAAAATTCTATCTATGAGCTATATCATGAAAATTATTAGACAAATCCACATCTTTTTAGAATTTTGATTCTTTGCATAAAATAAAACAAGTACTTTTGAGACATTTGATCAAACATAGAAAATTTATCTACTTTTCTTGATACTATATGTCTTCGGGCTATTTTTTTTTTCTTTTTTCTTCTTAATTGCCTGAGTCGTTTCTATGACGTGGTTAAGAAGGATGAAGTTCAATGTTATAATCTAGGAAAGTCAACTTGGGTCGAACAACACAAACCTTGCTTGTTTACTTGCAACAGTTCTCTGTCCTAAACCGTGATGTTTCATGACAGAAAACCATTCATTTTTGTCACTTACTTATCTCTCAATCATTTCAGGCTCAGATGATTCCTGAAGATGGTTGCATGCTGGTCTGATGTGCCAGTGGTGAAGTCTGCTTTTCATGTTTTGCATGGAGGAGTGGAGAATGGGGGAGGGACAGGAAAGTTGAGGCACAGTGGTTTGTACTGCTAGCCTCTCTGGTACCTCATCACCTTAGAATTGTCCAGTCTGCTTTGCCAGAGTCGTCTAAGAATTTGCCTGACCTTTGTTAGGTTAGCATCATTTCAGAATTTAAAGTTTTTTTAAAAAACTATGAGGTAAGACAAATCTAACACTCCACATAACCCTGTTAGAGAGGCAGAACAGATATTAGCATTCTTATTTTACGTATAAACAAACTACAGAATGGAAAGGAGATCATTTAAGGTATTACTTGATTTGATTCGCCCTAAGTGTTTTTTAAACATATGGATTTAGCTGCCAACATTTAAAAAGAAAGTATACTTTAACTGAAAATCAGGAAGGGATTTAATGAAAAATTCGGCTCCTCTTACAGGAAGATCTGGCAGGAGTTGGCATGCATTTCTACGTTGTTACAATCCGTGGGAGCTAAGGACTGGCTGTCTCTTGGGACACAGAGGCTTTTCTAAGTCTGGTAAGTCCTCCACCTGATAGTTGCTTCCATTTCTTAGACCGGGTTCTACTGTGGTAAGGCCTCAAAATCTCAGTGTCTTGCAGCAACACTGGCTCATTTTCTGCTCACATTACATTTGGTCTATCTATGATGGTGACAAGTTCCAGGATCTAGACTGAAGGAGCCACCCCCATTGGGAATACACTGTTCTTGTTGCAAAGGGGAAAAAAGGTCAAATAAGAAATGGCTTTTAATGCTTCCCCTCAGACACAGTAAGTGTGTATGTGCGTGATTTTTTTTTTTTTTATCGCATTCTACTGGCCAGTGTAAATCACTGGCCAAACTGATCTCAACGGGACAAGGAAATACAGTTCTTCCAAATGGAATTCCTGCAAGTCATATGGCAATGTGAGGATATACAAAACACTTACGGGAAGGGCACTAATAATTGGGGGCAAAAACACAACTCATCACATTCCTTTATGCTCTTTCTAAGCTTTTGGCATTTGGGTTTGGAAATCAAGTTTATTTAGGAGACTTCTTCAGCACCTTCTAGTGATGACATTTCTTTAATCCAGTTTTCAGTTTCCTTTCTTTAAAATAATAATGAGATGTGATGTGTGTTGAATAAACCCCAGGAGTGAGAAACTCTCATGGTGAGGTAGGCAGTGAAAAACTGTTCCCAGTTGCCTCTAAGTCCATTGGGCTATCCTGCTGGACTCAGGTATCATGCATAATCTTTCTGCTGAGAATTGATAGGTCCAACTTGGTCTAGAGCCATCTAATAATTCAACAAGTGATTTGTGAGCACCTACTAGGCATTGTGCCAAGTGTTGAAGACACAACCTTCAGTGACTCAAGTTCCCCTTCAGGAACTGACAGTTTAATTGAGAAACAAATAAATTAAGAAGGCAATTAAATTATGGAGTGTCAAGTAGATAATAGTAGTAAGCAAAGGATGCTATAGTACATAAGAGGGTACCTAACTCATACTCGGGCTTCTGGAAGGGCTTTCCAGAGCAAGCAATGAGACCTAAAGGACGAGTAGAGAAGTCACGAGAGAAGTAAGAACATCTTAAGCAGAGAAAAAAGCATGAGCAATGGTCTGACACCAAGAAAGAGAGAGACTGAAAGGCTACATATGGTAGTAGTTTTCAAAACTGTTTGAAATGTTAATCTCACATTTGTTCTTTTCAGTGTCTAGGATATCAATTCATTCTGCCCTTTACCTTCGTAAACATGAATTTAACCCTAGTTCTCTATATGAATACTGGAGGAAGTATATTGATAAAAATAAGGAACAAATATATAGTAATTTCTAAGATTTATATTTATTAAAATGTAACACAAACTATAAGTATATAACTCATTTATTACACACACACACACACACACACACGAGTATATGTGTGAAACTATCACTCAAATCAAGACACAGAACATTTCAGAAATAGTCCAGAGATTATGGTGGATGGGAGGCAGGGCTAGATTGCAGCTCCCACTTGGACAGAGAAAGCAGCATGTGGAGGGTTGCATCATGAACTGCAGGAATAAATCAGGAAGGCTGAGAGAACCCACAGACTCTCTGAAGAAGGCGGATTGCTCCTGCAGGGTCCAAAAGACACCCTGAATACTGTGAGTGCCCAAACTGGAAGTGGGGAAGGGGGACAGTCAGCTCCTGAACACACACCCTCACTGGGGAACATAAAGGTCTAGATCACAGGAGAAGATTCTGACCTTACCTGGAGCTGAGTCAATTTAAACAGCCAACTGAAATACAGAGATGGAGGAAGCAGCGGGAAAAGCCCTGTGGGCTCACTCAGTTCCCTAGCAAGCTATTTCTGCCTTGCCTCACAGGGGTCCTTGAGAAGGGCTGGCAGAGGCATTGGGAAAAGGCCACAGAGAGGAGATCTCCAGCTGAACTTTGTAACAATTTGAATAGATGGAGAAGTCTCCTGGCCAGGACTTGGGGAAGGGCGTGAATCCCATGTGCAGACTCCACACTGTGGAGGGGGTGGGGTTGTGCAGGGGAAGCATGAAAGCCCTACTTGCTTTGGGAGTTGGGAGGCAGGTAGCCAGAAGCAGATTCTCAGCCCTGCTCATCCACTGCCTGGAAACACTCAGAGCTGTTGCAGGGGGTACGGTGGGAGTAAGAACAGCCCTTTGGGTTACATGGGAGCTGCGTGAGGCCTGTGACTGCCAGCTTTCCCCTACTTTCCTGACAACCTGCATGACGCAGTAGAGGCAGCCATAACTCTCCTAGGAACATAACTCTGTTGATCAGGGAGCCACATTCCCATCCCCCACAGCAGCTGCAGCAAGACCTGCCCAAGCAGAGTCCGAGCTTAGACACGCCTGGCTAATGGTCCTTTTCTACCCACCCTGGTAGCTGAAAAAGGGTATATACTCTTGGGAATTCTAGGGCCCTGCCTACCACCTGTTCCTCCCCATAATAGAACAGCTGATGCTTTCGTGAAAGTGCCACCTCCTGGCAGGAGGCCAACCAGCAAAAAAATAGTGCATTAAACAACCAAATCTAAGGACCCTCACAGAGTCCATTTCATCCCTCTGCCACTTCCACTGAAGCAGGTGCTAATCTCCATGGCTGAGAGACCCACAGATGGTTCACATCACAGGACTCTGCGCAGACAACCTTCAGTACCACCCCAGAGCCTGGTAGGCTTGCTGGGTGGCTAGATCCAGAAGAGAGATAACACTCACTACACCTCTGCTCTCAGTAAGCAACATCCCTAGGAAAAAGGGGAGAGTACTACATTAAGGGAACACCCCGTGGGACAAAAGAATCTGAACAACAGCCTTGAGCCCTAGACCTTCCCTCTAACAGAGCCCACCCAAATAAGAAGGAACCAGAAAGCCAACTCTGGTGATATGACAAAATAAGTTTTTTTTAGCAACCCCCCAAAACTCACACTAGCTCCCCAGTAATGGATCCAAACCAAGAAGAAATTCCTGATTTACTTGAAAAACAATTCAGAAGGTTAGTTATTAAGCTAATCAGAGAGGCAGCAGAGAAAGGTGAAGCCCAATTTAGGAAAGTGAAAAAAAAAGATACAAGAAATCAGGGAAGAAAATTTTAATGAAATAGGTAGCATAAATAAACAATCAAAACTTCAGGAAACAATGTACGTACTTATAGAATTGCAAAATGCTCTGGAAAGTCTCAACAATAGATTCAAACAAACAAAAGAAAGAACTTCAGAGCTCAAAGAAAAGGATTTCGAATTAACCTAAACCAACAAAAACAAAGAAAAAAAGAATGGGAAAATACAACCAAAGTTTCCAAGAAATCTGGGATTATGTGAAACAACCAACCCAAGAATAATCAGCGTTCTTGAGGAAGAAGACAAATCTAAAAGTCTGGAAAACATATTTGGGGCAATAATCAAGGAAAACTTCCAAGCCTTGCTAGATTCTAGACATCCGAATACAAAAAGCTCAAAGAACACCTGGGAAATTCATTGCAAAAAGATCGTCACCTAGGCACACTGTCATCAGTTAATCTAAAGTTAAGATGAGAGAAAGAATCTTAAGAGTGGTGAGGCAAAAACACCAGGTAACCTGTAAAGGAAAACCTATCAGAATAACAGCAGATTTTTCATCAGAAACTATAAGCTAGAAGGGATTTCGGCCCTATTTTCAGCCTCCTTAAATAAAATAATTATCAGTCAAGAATTTTGTATCCACCGAAACTAAGCTTCAGAAATGAAGGAAAGATACGGGCTTTTTCAGACAGACAAATGCTGAGAGAATTTGCTACTACCAAGCCAGCACTACAGGAACTGCTAAAAGAAGCTGTAAATCTTGAAACAAGTTCTGGAACCACATTAAAACAGAGCCTCTCTAAAGCATAAATACTACAGGACCTATAAAACAAAAATAATTTTAAAAAACCCCAACAAGGTACAACAAATAGCACGATGAAAAGAATGGTACCTCACATCTCAATACTAGCATTGAATACAAATGGCCTAAATGCTCCACTTAAAAGATACAGAATTGAAGAATGGATAAGAATTCATAAACCAGCTATCTGCTGCCTGCATAAGAGTCACCTAACATATAAGGACTCACATAAACTTAAGGCCAAGGGGTAGAAAAAGACATTCCATGCAAATGGAACCAGAAGCAAGTAGGAATAGCCATTCTTATATCAGACAAAACAAACTTTAAAGGAACAGCAGTTAAAAAAGACAAAAAGGACATTATATAATGGTAAAAGGCCTTGTCCAACAGGAAAATATCACAAGCCTAAACACATATGCACCTAACACTGGAGCTCCTAAATTTATAAAACAAGTGTTAATAAAACTGAGAAATGAGATAGACAGCAACACAGTAATAGTGGGGACTTCAGTGCTCCACTGACAGCAGTCGGCAGGTCATCAAGACAGAAAGTCAACAAAGAAACTATGGATCTAAGCTATACCCTGAAACAAATGGACTTAACAGATATTTACAAAGCATTCCACCCAACAACCACAGACTATACATTTTATTCATCAGCACATGGAACTTTCTTCAAGATAGACCATATGATAGGCCACAAAAATGAGCCTCAATAAACTTAAGAAGATTGAAATTCTGTCAAGCACTCTCAGACTACAGTGGAATAAAATTGAAAATCAACTCCAAAAAAAAACTTCAAAACCATGAAAATACATGGAAATTAAGTAACCTGCTCCTGATTGATCAGACTCCTCCAGAAAGTTCCTAGAATTAATAAGGAAGTCAGCAAAGTTTCCGGATACAAAACTAATGTACACAAATCAGTATCCCTTCTTTATTCACCAACAGCAACCAAGCTGAGAATCACATCTAGAACTGAACCCTGTTTACAATCGCTGCCAAAAATAAAAAATAAAATGCTTATGAATATACCTCACCAAGGAGGTGAAAGACCTCTACAAGGAAACTACAAAACACTAGAAAGAAATTATAGATGATACAAACAAACAGAAGCACATCCCATGTTCATGGAGGGTTAGAATCAATATTGTGAAAATGACCATACTGTCAAATGCAATCTACAAATTCAATGAAATTCCCATCAAAATACCAACATCATTCTTCACAGAACTAGGAAACGATTCTAAAATTCTTATGGAATCAGAAAAAGCCTGCATAGCCAAAGCAAGACAAAAGAACAAATTTGGAGGCATCACTACCTGATTTCATGCTATACTATAAGGCCATAGTCACCAAAAAAGCATGATATTGGTATGAAAATAGGCACATAACCCAATGGAACAGAATAGAGAACCCAGAAATAAACCCTGATACATAAAGTTGACTGATCTTTGACAAAACAAACAAAATCAAAATGTGGGGAAAGGACATCCTACTCAACAAATGATACTGGGCTAAGTGGCAAGCCACATGTAGGAGAATGAAACTGGATCCTCATCTTTCATCTTATATAAAAATCAACTCAAGATGAATCAAGGACTTAAATCTAGGACCTGAAACTATAAAAACTCTAGAAGATAACATTGGAAAAACCCTTCTAGACATTGGCTTAGGCAAGGATTTCATGACCAAGAACCCAAAAGCAAATGCAATAAAAACAAAAAAACAAAAAATAGCTGGGACTTAATTAAACTAAAGAGCTTTGACATAGAAAAAAGGAATAGCAGAGTAAGCAGACAACCCAGAGTGGGAGAAAGTCTTCACAATCTATACATCTGACAAACGGCTAATATTTAGACTCTACAACAAACTCAAATTAGCAAGAAAAAAAACCAAGCAATTTCATCAGAAAGTGATGAAGGACATAAACAGACAATTCTCAAAAGAAGATATACAAATGGCCAACAAACATGTAAAAAATGTTCAACGTCACTAATGATCAGGGAAATGCAAATCAAAACCACAATGTGATACCACCTTATTCCTGCAAGAATGGCCATAATAAAAAAATCAAAAAACAATGGATGCTGGCATGGATGCAGTATGCAGGGAACACTTCTACACTGCTGGTAGGAATGTAAACTAGTACAACCACTATGGAAAACAGTGTGGAGATTCCTTAAAGAACTGAAAGTAGAGTTACCATCTGATCCAGCAATCTCACCACTGGGTGTCTACCCAGCAGAAAAGAAGTCATTATATGAAAAAGATACTTGCACATGCGTGTGTATAGTAGCACGATTCACAATTGCAAAAACCTTGAACCAATCCAAATGCCCATCAATCAATGAGTGGATAAAGAAACTTTGGTATATGTATATGATGGAATACTACTCAGCCATAAAAAGGAATGAATTAATGGCATTCATAGAAACCTGGATGAGATTGGAGACTATTATTCTAAATGAAGTAACTCAGGAATGGAAAACCAAATATCGTTTGTTCTCACTCATAAGTGGGAGCTAAGCTACGGGGATGCAAAGGCGTAAGAATGACAAAATGGACTTTGGGGACTCAGGGGAAAAAGGTGGGAGGGGGGAGAGGGATAAAAGACTATAAATTATGTGCAGTGTATACTGCATGGGTGATGGTTGCACCAAAATCTCACATATCACCACGAAAGCACTTACTCATGTAAGTGAGTAATACCACCTGTTCACCAATAACCTAGGGAAATTAAAAATTAAAAAATAAAATAAGTAGACCATTTTCAATGGTCTCAGTAATTTCTCTCTTGATCCCTCCCAGTTAATAACTATCTCTCCCTTGACATAGTCACTACTCTGCCTTCTAATACCATTAACTCGTTTAGTTTGTTCCTGAACTTCACATGAACCAAATGTTACATTATGAACTCTTGTGTTTGGCTTTCTCCCCACACTCAACATGAGGTCTGAATCCTTCATTCAGGTTGCTTTTGCATAGAAAGCGGAATTTTCTTTTTTATTATTCTGGTTATCAGGCTGATTCAGAGTGCTTGAGTGAAAAGACCATCTTTTGCCCACTGAATTGCTACGAAAGCTTTGTCACAAATCAGGTGACCATGGGTCTTTCCTGAACTCTATTCTGTCCACCTTCATATTCCTCTTTTGTTTCAGTACCACATTGTTCTGATTTCATCTCTTGTTGTAGAGTAAGACTGCTTTCACCTTTCTTTTCTCAAGGTAGCCTTTGATATTTTACATCTTTGGGGTGGGGGGTGGGGGTAGAGATGCCCTTTCACACACTAGTTTTAGAATCAGGTTATCAATTTCCACCAAAAGAATTTCCTGGAATTGCATTGAATCCTTAAATCTTTTGGGGAGGAATTGAAATCATAACAACATTACATTATCCGATCCATGAACACAATATCTTCCTCTATTTAGTTTAGTCCTCTTTAGTTTCTGTCATCAATGTTTGGTAATTATTTATGTAGAAGTCTTGCTCATTATTTGTTAGACTTATGCTATTTATGTGGCTTGTTAACTTTAAATTTTCAGTTGTTTATTTTTATATAGAAACATGATGTTTTCATTTTGATTTTATATGTTATCTTGCTGAAATTCACATTAATTCTAATAGTTTTTATGGATTATTCTGTATATTCAATGTACATAATCCCGTTATTCTGTGAATAATGCTAGGCTTACATTATATGTATACACATGCACACGCACCCACACTCCCCGCCCCCTACCACACACATTTGCTTGTTGGGCACTGGCTAGGACCTCCAGTGAAATGTTTAATAAAGTGATGGTAGTAGACACAATTTATCAAATAAGACAGTTGTATTTCTAGTTATGAGAAAAGTTATCATGAAAGGCTGTTACATTTTATCATGCTTTTCCTGCAGCTATTGCAATTATCATATGATTTTCCTCTTTGTTTCAGTAAATTTAATAATTAAAAAAAATTTATTTTTGAGTTTTATTTTTTATTTTTATTATTGTTTTCTGGAAAAGATTAAGATGAGGTATTTTTGAATTTTAAAATGACATTTTGTTCTAGAATAAAGCCAATTTAGACATAATGTATTATCAGTTTTTGTATATGGTCAGATTTAATATGCAGATATTTTAAAGATTTCTGAATTTGCATGTATAAGAGCTAATGCCCTGTTATTTCTCTTTCTTACACTCTCTTTTTGGGTTTTGTTAGCAAGGTTATATTGTATTCATAGAATAGAAAGCTTTTTCTATAATCTGAGTTTGTATAAGTTTAAATTAATTATTTCTTAAATGTCAAAAAATTTTACAATAAAGTCATCTAGTTCTGAATTTTTTTTAAAAGAAATGTTTTAATTTCTTTAAATTATGGATTCAACTGGATTTCACAGATACAATTTCTTTATCAAAGTACAATTCAGTTTATCTATTTCTTTCTTTAAAAAAAACTTTCATTTTAGGTTCGGGGTACATGTGCTGGTTTGTTACATGTGCAAACTCATGTCACAGGGGTTCGTTGTACAGACTGTTTGACACACAGGTACTAAGCCCAGGACCCAATAGTTATCTTTTTTGTTCTTTTTCTCCTCCCACCTTCCACCCACAAGAAGACCCCAGTGTGTGTTTTTCCCTTCTTTGTGTTCATGAGTTCTCATCATTTAACTTCCACTTTTAAGTCAGAACATGTGGTATTTGATTTTCTGTTCATGCATTAGTTTGTTAAGGATAATTCCCTCAGCTACATCCACGTCCCTGCAAAGGACATGATCTTGTTCTTTGTCATGGCTGCTTACTATTCCATGGCATATATGGAATTTTCTTTATCCAGTCCACCATTGACGGGTATTTAGGTTGTTCATGTCTTTGCTATTGTGAATAGTGCAGCAATGAACATACATGTACATGCATGTTTATGGTAAAATGATTTATATTCCTCTGGGTATATACCTAGTAATGGGATTGCTGGGTTGAATGATAATTCTTTTTTTAGTTTTTTGAGGAATCACCAACTGCCTTCCGTAATGTTCGAATTAATTTACATTCCCACCACAGTGTATAAGTGTTCCCTTTTCTCTACAACCTTGCCAGCATCTGTTATTTTTTTTGACATTTTAATAGCCATTCCGACTGACATGGGATGACATCTTATTGTGGTTTTTGTTTGCATTTCTCTAATAATCGATGTTCAGCTTTCTTTTCACGCGGTTGTTGGTCACATGTATGTCTTCTTTTGAAAAGTGTTTGGTCATGTCCTTTGCCCACTTTTTAATGGTGTTACTTGTATTTTTCTTGTAAATTTGTTTAAGTTTCTTATCGATACTGGATATTAGACCTTTGTCAGATGTATAGTTTGCAGAATCTTCTTCCATTCTGTAGGTTGTCTGTTCACTGTGTTGATAGTGTCTTTTGCTCTTTAGTGTAATTAGATTCCATTTGCCAATTTTTGTTTTTGTTGCGATTGCTTTTGGCATGAAATCTTTGCTTGTTCCTATGTTCAGAATGGTATTGCCTAGGTTTTCTTCCAGAGTTTTCATAGTTTTGGGCTTTCCATTTAAGTCTTTAATGTATCTTGAATTGATTTTTATATATGGAATAAAGAAGGGGTCTGTTTTTAATCTTCAGCATATAGCTAGCCAGTTATCCCAACACCACTTATTGAATAGGGCATCCTTTTCCCATTGCTTGTTTTTGTCAGCTTTGTCAAAGATGATGTTTGTGGGTGTGTAGCCTTATTTCTGTGCTCTATTTTCTATTCTGTTGGTTTATACATCTATTTTTGTACTAGTGCCATGCTGTTTTGGTTACTGTTGCCCTGTAGTGTAGTTTAAGTCAGGTAGTGTGATGCCTGCAGCTTTGTTCGTTTTGCTTAGGATTGCCTTGGCTAGTTGGGCTTTTTTTTTTTTAGCTCCATATACATTTCAAAATAGTTTTTTTTTTCTTTCAGTTCTGTGAAGAATGTCACTGGCAGTTTGATAGGAATAGCATTTAATCTGTAAATTGCTTTAGACAGAATGGCCATTTTAATAATATTAATTCTTTATATCCATAAGCATGTAATGTTTTTTCCATTTGTTTGTGTTATTTATGAGTCCCTTGTGCAGTGTTTTGTAATTCTCATTGTAGAGATCTTTCATGTCCTTGGTTACCTGTATTTCTGGGCATTTTATTCTTTTTGTGGCAATTGTGATTTGGCTCCTAGCTGGGCTGTTGTTGGTATAATGAAATGCTAGTGATTTGGGGGCATTGATTTTGTATCCTGAAACTTTGCTAAAGTTGTTTATCAGATCTAGGAGCTTTTCAGCTGAGACTATGAAATTTTCTAAATACAGAATCACACCTTCTGCAAACAGGGATAGTTTGACTTCCTATCTTCCTATTTGGATGCCCTTTATTTCCTTCTCTTGCCTGGTTGCTCTGGCCACGACTTCCAATACTATATCAAACAGGAGTGGTGACAGTGGGCATCCTTACATGTGCTGGTTTTCAAGGGGAATACTTCCAGCTTTCACTCATTCATTATGATGTTGCTGTGGGTTTGTCATAGATGGTTCTTATTATTTTTAGGTATGTTTCTTCAATACCTAGTATACTGAGAGTTTTTGACATGAAGCAGTGTTGAATTTTATTTAGTATCAAAAGTATTTTTTGGACTTATTGAGATAATCGTGATTTTTGTCTTTAGTTCTGTTTGTGTGATGAATAACATTTATTAATTTGCGTCTGTTGACCAAACTTTGCATCCCAGAGATAAAGCCTAGTTGATTGTGATGGATTAGCTTTTTGATGTGCTGCTGTATTTGGTTTGTAAGTATTTTGTTGAGGATATTTGTAACATTGTTCATCAATAATACTGGCCTGAGGTTTTTTCTTTTTTTAAATTTTTATTCCATTTTAGGTTTTGGGGTACATGCAAGATTGTTGCACAGTGTGATTTACTGTCTTCCTCCCCATCACCTATATCTGGCATTTCTCCCCATGCTATCTCTTCCCAAATCCCCACCCCCACACTGTCCCTCCCCTATTTCCCTCCAACAGACCCCAATGTGTGATGCTCCCGTTCCTTTGTCCATGTGTTCTCATTGTTCAACACCCGCCTATGAGTGAGAACATGCGGTGTTTGATTTTCTGTACTTGTGTCAGTTTGCTGAGAATGATGCTTTCCAGGTTCATCCATGCCCCTATAAAGGATATGAACTCATCATTTTTGATGGCTGCATAATATTCCATGGTATATATGTCCCACATTTTCCCTGTCCAGTCTATCATCAATGGACATTTGGATTGGTTCCAGGTCTTTGCTATTGCAAACTGTGCTGCAATGAACATTCATGTGCATGTGTCCTTATAGTAGAACGATTTATAATCCTTTGGATATATACCCAGTAATGGGATTGCTGGGTCAAATGGAATTTCTATTTCTAGGTCCTTGAGGAATCGCCACACTGTCTTCGACAATGGTTGAACTAATTTACACTCCCACCAATAGTATAAAAGTGTTCCTATTTCTCCACATCCTCTCCAGCATCTGTTGTCTCCAGATTATTTAATGATCACCATTCTGACTGGCGTGAGATGGTATCTCAATGTAGTTTTGATTTGCATTTCTCTAATGACCAGTGATGATGAGCATTTTTTCATATGTTTGTTGGCCTCATGTACGTCTTCTTTTGTAAAGTGTCTGTTCATATCCTTTGCCCACTTTTGAATGGGCTTGTTTGTTTTTTTCTTGTAAATCTGTTTTAGTTCTTTGTAAATTCTGGATATCAGCCCTTTGTCAGAGGGGTAGACTGCAAAAATTTTTTCCCATTCTGTTGGTTGCCTATTCACTCTAATGACTGTTTCTATTGCTGTGCAGAAGCTGTGGAGTTTGATTAGGTCCCATTTGTCTATTTTGGCTTTTGTTGCCAATGCTTTTGGTGTTTTGGTCATAAAGTCCTTGCCTACACCTATGTCCTGAATGGTTTTGCCTAGATTTTTTTCTAGGGTTTTTATGGTGTTAGGTCTTATGTTTAAGTCTTTAATCCATCTAGAGTTAATTTTAGTGTAAGGTCTCAGGAAGGGGTCAAGGTTTTGGTATCAGGATGATGCTAGCCTTATAGAATTAGCTGGAGAAGTATTCTTTCTCCTGAACATTTAGAAGTAGTTTCAGTAGGAATGGAACCAGCTCTTCTTTGCACATCTGGTAAAATTAGGCTGCAAATACAACAGGTTCTGGGCTTTTTGTCTGTCTGTTTGGAAGGCTATCTATTACTGATTCAGTTTTGAAGCTTGTTATTGGTCTGTTCAGGGAATCAGTTACTTTCTGGTTCTGTCTTGGGAGGGTGTATGTGTCCAGGAATTAATCCATGTCTTTTAGATTTTCTAGTTTGTGTGCATAGAAGTGTTTATAATTGTCTCTGATGATTGTTTATATTTCTGTGGGGTCAGTGATTATATCCCCCCTTATCATTTCTGATTGTATTTATTTGAATCTTTTCTCTTTTCTTCTTTATTAGTCTAACTATAAGTCTATTTTATTAATTTTTTCATAAAACAAGATCTTGGATTCACTGATCTTTTGAATTTTTTTTTTGTGTGTCTCTATCTCCTTCAGTTCAGCTCTGATTTTGGCTATTTCTTGTCTTCTGCTAGCTTTGAGTTTGGTTTGATCTTGGTTCTCTAGTTCTTTTAGTTGTGATGTTAGATTGTTGATTTGAGCTCTTTATAAGTTTTTGGTGTGTGCATTTAGTGCTATAAATTTATCTCTTAATGCTGCCTTACCTGTATTTCAGAGATTCTAGTATGTTATATCTTTGTTCTAATTTCCTTCAAAGAACTTCTTTTTTTTTTTTGAGATGGAGTTTCGCTCTTGTTACCCAGGCTGGAGTGCAATGGCGTGATCTCGGCTCACCGCAACCTCTGCCTCCTGGGTCCAGGCAATTCTCCTGCCTCAGCCTCCTGAGTAGCTGGGATTATAGGCACACGCCACCATGCCCAGCTAATTTTTTGTATTTTTAGTAGAGACGGGGTTTTACCATGTTGACCAGGAGGGTCTCGATCTCTTGACCTCATGATCCACCCACCTCGGCCTCCCAAAGTGCTGGGATTACAGGCTTGAGCCACTGCTTGCCTTAATTTCATTATTCACCCAAAAGCCATTCAGGAGCAGGTTAATTTCTAAGTAATTTCATAGTTTTGAGTGATTTTTTAGTTTTGACTTCGATTATTATTGCATTGTAGTATGAGAATGTGTTCAGTATGATTTTGGTTCTTTTATAATTGCTGAGAATTGTTTTATTTCTGATTGTATGGTCAATTTTAGAGTGTGTACCATGTGGTGATTAGAAGAAAGTCTATGCTGTTGTTTTAGGGTGGAGAGTTCTGCAGAGGTGTATCAGATCCACTTAATCCAATGTTAAGTTTAGGTCCTGAATATCTTTGTTAATTTTCTGCCTCAATGGTCTGTCTACTACTGTCTGTGGAGTGCTGAAGTCTCCCACTACTATTGTGTGAGAGTCTAAGTGTCTTTATGGGTCTCTAAGAACTTGCCTTATGAATCTGGGTGTTCCTTTATTGGGTGTATGTATATTTAGGATAGTTAGCTCTTCTTGATGAATGGATCCCTTTACCATTATGTAATGTCCTTCTTTGTCTTTTTTGATCTTTGCTGGTTTAAAGTTTGTTTTTGTCAGAAACTGGGATTGCAATCCTTGCTTTTTTTTTTTTTTTTTTTTTTTTTTTTTTTTTTTTTGCTTGTTTCCCATTTGCTTAGTATATTTTCCTCTATTCCTTTATTTTGAGCCTATGGGTGTCATTGTGTGTGAGATGGTTCTGTTGAAAATGGCATACCATTGGGTCTTGCATTTTTATCCAGCTTGCCACTCTGTGCCTCTTTTTTTTTAAATTCCATTTTAGGTTTGGGCGTACATGTGAAGAACATGCAAGATTGTTGCATAGGTACACACATGGCAGTGTGATTTGCTGCCTTCCTCCCCATCACCTATATCTGACATTTCTCCCCATGCTATCTCTCCCCAACTCCCCACCCCCCACTGTCCCTTCCCTGTCTCCCCCTGACAGACCCCAGTGTGTGATGCTCCCCTCCCTGTGTCCATGGAGCATTTAGCTTGTTTACATTCAAGTATTGATACATGGATTTGATCTTGTCAACATGGTTTTAGCTGCGTATCATGCCAGCTTGTATGTTTGCTCAGTGTACTTCAGTGTGTTTCTGTATTGGCTGATAATGGTTTTTCTTTCCATATTTAGTGCTCCTTTCAAAATCTCATGTTAGGTGAGTCTGGTGGTAAAAAACTCCCTCAGCATTTGCTTATATGAGAAATATCCTATTTATCTTTCACTGAGGAAGTGTAGTTTTACTGAATATAAAAATCTTGGTTGAGGAGTTCTAAGATAATGTTGAATATAGGCTCCAACATATTCTAGCTTTTAGGGTTTCTTTTGATAGGTTCACTGTTAACTGGATGGGGTTTCCTTTCCAATTGAAGGATGGGGTTTTCTTTCCAGAGAAAGGTGACTTGCCCTTTCTCTCTAGCTGCCTTTAACATTTTTCATTTCATTTTGACCTTGGAAAATCGATGGATATGTTTCTTGGGGATAATCTTGTATAGAATCATACAGGGGTTCTCTGTATTTCCTGAATGTGACTGTTAGTCTCCCTAGCTAGATTGGGGAAGTTCTCATGGATGACATCCTGAAATATGTTTTCCAGTTGTTTGCTTTCTCCCTATTCCTTTCAGAGATGCCAATGATTTATATATTTGGCCTCTTTACATACTCCCATATTTCTCAGAGGTTTTGTTAATTCCTTTTTATTCTTTTATTCTTTATTTTTGTCTGACTAGCTTATTTCAGAGAGCAAGTCTTAAGTTCCAAGATCCTTTCCTCAACTTGGTCTGTTTTGCTGTTAATATTTTTTATTGCATTGTGAAATTCTTACAGTGTGTTTTTCAGCCCTATCAGATGTGTTAGGATCTTTTTTTAATACTGGCTATTTTGTCTGTCAGCTCCTGTGTCATTGTATTGTTATTCTTAGTTTCCTTGGATTGGTTTTTGTCATTCTCCTGAATCTCAGTAGTCTTCATTCTTATCCACAGTCTGAATTCTACTTCTGTCATTTCAACTAACTCCGCCTGGTTAAGAACACTTGTTGGAGAATTAGTGTATTTGGAGAACGTAGATGCTTTGGCCATTTGAGTTGCCAGAGTTCTTGTGTTGGTTCTTTCTCATCTCTATATGTGGATGTTTCTCTAACTGCTGAGCTGCCTCTGATTAAAGTGGTTAGATGGGGGCAGGGTGGTTGTGCTAGTGTCCCAGGTCAGGTGGCCCTGATCAGTGAGAAGTGAGGTCTGGGACCTGTGTGGAGAATAGCCAAATTTTTGTGATTTGGGTGCTCTGTGCTGGGTGGATGCAGATTCCCTGGTCTCCATGGACTTCCAGAGCCACCTAGCCACTTTTCGGTAGGGCTACTGCAGTATGCTGGGGTCTGCTCTAGTCCCTAGTCACCTCAACTTTCCAGCATCTGTTGACAGCCTGAACATACCAGTTGGGGTGATTGTAGCCTTTCTTTGGGGGATTCTGCCCAATGAAGAGAAATGGGGTCCAGTACCCATGTGAAAAAACAGTCTAGCTACTCCACAGAACGGCTGCATTGTGCTGGAGGACAGCTCCAGTCCTCAGTTGTCTCAGACTCCTACTTCCTTGAGTCAGGGAGGTTCCCCTGACTCTGTGTTGCTCCCTGTTGTGCAGTCATTCAGCCTTACTTTTCTCTTTTCTCCATGGGTTGAGTTACTCCTCTTGAATCCCAATGAAGGTGCCATGTTTACTTACCCCTTCTATTTCTCCCTGTGAGAGTGACACACACTTGCTGCTTCTAGTTGGCCATTCTGGCCAGCCTCTCCTTGCTACATTTTTAAAGTTATCAGATCTCTACTGATATCTCATTTTTCACTCCTGACGTTGGTAATTGGTATCTTCTCTCATCCTTCCTCAATAATTTTTAATACTTTTGGAGAATCAACTTCGAATTTTAATGCTTTCCTCTATTGAGCATCTGTTTTCTACTTTATTTATCTCTGCTGCATTTATACTATTTTAAAACTTGTTTTTCCTTTGGATTTATTTTGATGTGGCTTCTCCTAGTTTGTTAAGATAGAAGATTACATCATCTTTTTCCTACTCTCTTCTTTGCTCATATGAATTTAAAGCTATATATTTTTCATGAAGTAATATTTTAGATGCATCTGACATTTTTAAATTATATTTTTATTACAACCCAGTTCAAAATATTTTATAATTTTCTATTTTTTTGACCTATGGGTTATTTAGAAGGATATTATTTACTTAATCATTTAGGGATTTTGTATTTATCTTTTTGTTATTGATTTCTAATTAAATTTCATAGTTGTCAGTAAATGTGCTCTGTATTGTTTTAATTCTTTGTATTTGTTGAGTTACCACTTATACTCCAGTATATAGTTGACTTTTCAAATATTTCATGTGTAATTACAATGAATGTGTGTTTTGCCATTTGTTGGCAATAATATTCTATATATGTCAATTAGGTCAACTTAACTAATCATGTTTTTATTGACATTTCTCTGCTTTTTTATCAGTCACTGAAAGAAGTGTGCTAAATATTCAGTTGTGACTGAAGACCTGTTTTTTTCTTTAATTCTGCTATTTTTTTCTTTATACATTTTAAAGCTATGTTATTATTTGCATATGCATTCAGGATTATAATATCTTACTATTGAATTGCTTTTTTTATTTGAATGAAATGTTACTCTTTGTCTCAACTCCTGCCTCTTGCATTAAACTCTCTTTAGTGTATAATTAAGATAGCTTTCTTTTGATTAATATTTTTATACTGCATTATTTTTCATTCTCTTACTGTCAACCAGTTTTTTTTAATAATTAAAGTGTGTCACAAACCATATAAAAGTGGATATTTTAATTTAGTCTGGCACACTTTGTCTTTTAATTAGAGTCATTATTTACATTTAATGAATTAACTTCATAATTGTATTTAAGTGTACCATCTTTCCTGATCACTTTGCATTTCTTCCTTTGTTCTTTGTTTATTTATAATTTCCTGCCTTATTTTACATAAATCAAGAATTTTGTGCTTTAGTTAAGCAGACACGTATTTTTTAGATTGATTTATTATAGTCTACCTTAAGTTGGTAGCTTTACCAATTCCTGAATAACGCAAGAGACATACCACATACTGCCTCCTTTATTCCCTCTCTGTATTTGCACAATTATTATTATTATTGCATATGTGATGCATTTTATTTTGTGTAGGGCTTGAGGGAACATGACTGTTAAATATTTATCAAGCAACTCTGATTTTCCAAAGTGCTTAAAATATCACGCATGGCTCTGAAGTAATCCTGGGTTCAGACTTTTACCCTGCTATGGTCAAAGGTACTTTTGGCAGATTATTAAATTTCTCTGAGCTTTCAGCTTCCTCAACTGATTAAACATAGGGAAGAAAATCTAAGTATGGAATGATTCTATGGTTAAAATAAATAACATAATATTTTTAATTCTATACATTTTAAATATCATAAAACATGATTAGTTGTAGTTTAGCATTCTTGTTTATTTATACACATGTTTACACTTAGTTTTCTCTGTGCCCTTTCCAATCCCATGCTTTCATCTGGGATCCTTTTGTTTCAGCATGAATAGTGTGTGTGTGTGTGTGTGTGTGTGTGTGTGTGTGTTTGCATTTCTGGTAGTACTGGGAGTTCTAGTAGTACTGAAGAAACATTTGCTTGTATGAACTTATGTTTATATTAAAATGGCTTTTTAAATTTTTCTTTCTTTTTTTTTTTAAGCCTATTCTAATTGTGTATAGATGCCCATGTTTTCAGGGATTTGCTTGTTTGACACTTTGAAGATACTGTTTTTAATCTTCTGGCTTTGATAATTTTTGTTGAAGTCAGTCATCGGTCTTATTGATCCTTCAGTAAAGGTAATGTGTTTTTGTCCTTTGACTGCTTTTAAGATTTCTCTTTGTTTTAGATTTTTGTGAGTTTGATTATGATGTGTCTGCTTGTCATTTTCTTTGCTATTTTCTTAGTTTCTTAAGATTTGGATTCATAGTTTTTGCAGTTTTGGAAAAAATCTTGATTATCCTTTCAAATATTGTCTCTCTTTTTTTTCCTGGGACTTCAATTATGCATACATTAGACCTTTTCGCTGTTACTCACATTTTTTACGTTCTATTTTTTTCCTTACTGTGCTTTATCTTGGCTACTATCTAATGACTTTTAACAATCTTATCTACTGTGTCTAGATTGCTGTGAAACCTATATCATTAGTTCTTTGATGCATATATTAAAATTTTCAATTCAGAATACACATTTGATTTTATGTAAGTTTCAATTTATATTTGAAATTTTACTTATATTTAAATGTAAGACCTCCAACTCTAAGAATCATAGAAGAAAATTTAGGAAACACCGTTCTGGACATTGGCCTTGGAAAACAGTTCATGATTAAGTTCTGAAAAACAATTGCAAGAAAAATTGATATGTGGGACCTAATTAAACCAAAGAGCTTCTGTATGGCAAAATAAACTATCAATGGAGTAAACAACCAACCTACAGAATGGGAGAATATATTTCCAAATATGTATCTGACAAAGGTCTAATATCCAGATCTGTAAGAAACTTAACAATTGAACAAGCAACAAGCAAATAACCCCATTAAAAATGGGCAAAAGAAAGACACTTCTCAAAAGAAGATGTACAAGCAACCACCAGACATGTACAAAAATGTTTCCCTTCACTCATCCTCAGAGAAATGCAAATCAAAACCACAATGAGATATCATCTCACACCAGTCAGAATAGCTATTATTAAAAAGTCAAAAGACAACAGATGCTGGCAAGACTGCAGAGAAAAGAGAATGCTTATACATTATTGGTGGGAATGTAAATTATTATACTTTTACATCAACCCAACAGTTCAGGTCCCATGGAAAGCAGTTTGGATATTTCTCAAAGAACTTAGAACTACCATTCAATCCAACAATCCCATTACTAGGTATATACCCAAAGGAAAATGAATTATTCTACTAAAAAGATACATGCAGTTGTATATTCATTACAGCACTATTAGCAATAACAAAGACATGGAATCCACCTAAGTGCCCATCAATGTTAGATTAAATGAAGAAAATGTGGTACATGTATACCATGGAATACTACACAGCTATAAAAAATAACAAAATCATGTTTTGTTTTCTTTATTTCTTGCAGCAACATGGATTCAATCAGAGGCTGTTAAGTGAACTAATGCAGGAACAGAAAACCAAATACCACATGTTCTCACTTATAAGTAGGAACTAAACGTACATTCACAGACATAAAGATGGCAATGAGAGAAACTAGAGTCTACTAGAAGGGGGAGAAAAAGCAGAAGGCAAGGGCTTAAGAATAAAGTATTGGGTACTATGCTCAATACCTGGGTAATGGGATGAATCATATCTCAAACCTCAGCATGATTCAATATACCCATGTAACAAACCTGCACCTGTACCCCCTAAATCTGAAACAAAAGTTAAAATTATTAAAAAAAAGAAATTCTAGTCATTTTATTTATTCTATGTACCTTACTCTGCTTTATTGAATATACTAATCATAATTCTTTTAAATTATTTATCTGTTGGCTCCAATATATAGATATCTGTAGTTCAGTTTTTATTTATGTTTTTATTAACAGAAAATATATGTAACAAAATGTTATCATTTAACATTTTAAGTGTATAGTTCAATAACATTAAGTGCATTCACCCTCTAGGGGTACAACCATAAACTTTCATTTTTAAAAATCTTAATTATTTGCCACATTTTCTGCCTCTTTGCATGCCTAATATTTTTTTCCCATATGCAGAATCCTGACCTTAGCTGTTTAGTTCCCTAACTGTGCAGCTTCAGTGAAAATGTCTTGAGAAAGAGATTAATCATGCTTTATTTCAAGTCCTTCCCTCTGGTAGGGTTTTGCTGTTTTCCCCAATTTAGCTTTTCAACCTACTGCGCCATTCTAAAACTCAGCAAGTGTCCTGTGGGGAAAACAGGCATTGCAGTTGCGGCTCTAGTCTGAACCTATTATGCCAGCCCTGATTAACCACTAAAAGCTCTAACAGTTTTAATACCTCTTCCCCACTTCCATAGTATTTTCCTGCTTATAATCTACTCAGCTCTCACAGAAGAAATCAGCAAATAGTCAAATTTCCCTAGAGAAATGAAAGCTCCCCGACGTGACTATGTAACTCTCTATTAACTCTCATGCCTAAATGTGATTATGATGCCAATAACAGACTTTTCTGGTGATATTCTCACTCTTCTTCCAAATATGCCAAAGTTGGAGGAGCAGTTGTATAGCTTGTTTCAAATAATCAATGAGCAAATAGCCAAGGGTCATTTTTAGTGATAGAATTCTAATTTCCTAAAAACTAGTTCCAAGAGGCTGGTAATATTTCATAAAATTTTATGATTACAGAACTCAGTATCCCTGCTCTTTCTTGTCTGGACTGTAGCGGTCAGAGGTGAGAAACTGGGTGGCTACTGGAGCAACAAATCTAAGTGAGTCTCTACATGCCCTGAGAGACAGCTGACCTCAAAGATAATACATTTGTTTTGAGATTATAATACCATGGGATTCCTATCACCTTGCTACTCTCTTGCTTATGTTACTCTTGTTTCTGACAAACCCATGATATTAATTACAAGTTATTGAATACTATGTATCAGACATTATACAAGTTACTTCTCGTGTATATTATATACATTATTCCTCATCATAATTTTGTGAGATATGTATCATTTTCTAAATGTGGTAGAGCCTGAACTTGAACCCAGGAAGCCTGTCATTATGGCCAGGTTTATTCTCTGTAAACTATACGTCCTCCTGCTATATTAAACTATGCAGCAAAAGTCAATTAGCATTGTCTGGAGGAGCAGAGATAGGACAAGTGCAAGAATTAGGACATTATTCATAAACTGTGTGAGGCGCAGATGAAGAGGCTTTTAAATAGAGACCTCTCTTTTTAAAGAGACAGTTACATACTATTCTGAGGAGTGAAATTCAGTATGGCTGGGGAATATAACATGAGAGGTGAGAGTCATAGTAAGAGATACGGCTGTAGGGTATGGGCAATGAGATCGTGATGTTAGGATTTGAGGCTTCATCCCATAGACAATTGGTAAGCCAGTGGAAGCTGTGCAACAGGGTGGAGCCATGCTGTCTACGGGATGAAGAACAGATATTGGGGAAGTAACAAGGTTGGCAAGCAGAACTCTAAGAAGCTTTTAGCAGAAATTGAGATAAGAGAGTAAAGTCAAATACTTCAACTAAGATAGCTATTGTGGTGGTAGATAAACTGATTCGACAACATTTTTTTTTTTTTTTTGAGACAGGGTCTCGCTCTGTTCCTCAAGCTGTCATGCTGTTGTATGATCACAGCTCACTGTAGCCTCAACCTCCAGGGCTCAAGCGATCCTCCCACCTCAGCCTCCTGAGTAGCTGGGACTATAGGTGTGTACCACCATGGGAAGCTAATTTTTTGAGATCTCATTATGTTGCCCAGGCTGATCTCAAACTCCTGGGCTCAAGCAATCCTCCCACCTCAGCCTCTTTAAGTTCTAACTGTCTAGAACTTAATATTAAGTGGCTTTGTGTTTAATTGGGTAAGGAAGATAAGAGGGAGGCTAAAGGTTGCTTCCAAAGTTTTCAGCTTACATGACTAGGTAAAGAGTGGTTCTGTTTACAGAGATAGGAAATGAGAAATAATCATAAGTTTTATTTTGGATTTGTTAAATTTGAGAGTGCTCTGGAATAGACTAGTGGAGAGGTCAAGGAAGAAGATAGACTATTAAATTTGGCACTCAGAAGAGGAACGGAGACTGGAGACAGAGAGGTGGCCATCATCTGTCTACCTGTGCGTGGAGTGAATAGAAGCATGCGCTCTATCCTAATGGGTAGGAATCAGGAGAAAGACAGGTCTGTAGTATCTCCAGCTTGTATAAACTGGTGCTAGAAGGTCTCTAAATCTAGTCGTGAGAATGGAGACATGGAGGTGACCTAGTCCATATCAAATCAATTAAACTCCAGGTTTTGGTAGCATCCAGCTGTGGCCTTCCGAAAGATCATTTTGCCTAGAACCTATCCGTTTCTTAGAGAACTTCCCTCTCTTTCAGGGGTGGCCCTCAGAAGACATAGACTTTGTTATGTGACCATTAATTTTGACTATGGCTGATTAGCTCATGCATGGACACTGGATACAACTTCAGTCCTTCTAATTCTCTGGAGAAACACGGAAGATTGGATGTTAGAAGCTTAGCCATATTAATGATAGAATTCTCAAGCGAGTATTACCAAAAATCTTCTGAGGTCCACTGAACTGTCTGGGTTCCCACCCTTTCTGACGCCTGGAATCTGTGGGACAGCCCAGTGTCCTTCAAATAAATTCTCTTGTTCTATGAAAATATTTTGAAATGGGTTTGTGATACTTGCAACCAAAAGAGTCCTAATTAGGACAGCCTTGATGTGTCTAATTAGGGAATCATTAACAGAATGAAGCAAAGGCTGAAGCTGAGTGAGCTGGCCAGGGACCAACATAAGCGGCTTTGCAAGTCTCTCTATGACACAGTGAAGACTGTGGTGACTGCACTTGCTAAAGCCATTGCATATAATTTGGCTTCAAATGACTAAAAGGGCCCTTTTGTGCATGGCTAATCATGTGGGGATGTTTAGCACAATCCTAAATATGCCCTTCAGTCCTGCCACGCTTTCTCATAAGTAAGATGTGAGCCTGAATTGTCGCTTCCAGACAAATACTGCTGCTTCACTTTTTAAAAAACTATCTGTCTAGTGTAGAAGGGATTCAATTACCCCTTAACCTTAAAAATATGCCATTGGATGGTGTTGGCCTTCTGTGGCTTGGAGCCAACTCATGTTACACAAATCTGTTTCTCATTTATGTGTTCAGTTAAATCACCAGGGTTGTTTCTTTCCCTCAAAGGATGTGACAGTACAGAAGGCTGGCAGCTTTCGTATTTGGACATTCTACTCAGATCCTGGACATAGGGTGGGAGGAGAGGAAAGTACTTGAAAATGTTGATGTCTTTCTTTATTGGACGAAGGTCCCAGAATAAGAAATGACAGAAGAAAGTATATTTAAGTACTCAGTCAATTTCTATGTCATTAGACTCATATCTTATTAGTTGGTATGATTTAATGAGTCATATAGTAATGTTTATAATTTATTACCTTTGGTATAAATTGTAACTGGTCCAAAATACAGCTTAAATGAATAAACAAGAAAATGCTAAGTCATAAGAAAGAATAAAAGGTTTTTTAGTAATATAATATTTGAATAAATTCAGTAGAAATTTAAGGATTTGCTCACCTTTCATAGATGTGTTTAATGATTCTGCAAAATTCCATAGCTAGTGAAAAGGAAAAACACTGGAATCCCGAAATAGTGTATAAGTTATTCCCTCAAAAGACAAGAGATGGTCAATGAGAGACCTAATTGACATCATTATTGATCTGGGAAAACTTTAAAGTACACAATTTGATAATATATACGAAATAGTATAATAACAATAAATAAAAATCACTTAGGCTCTATGTAGAGTATTTCCTTTTGGTAAGCAGGGTTGAGGGAGATACCCACATATATGGTGTCTTGAATGAAGGAATTCAAACACAGAACCTGGTTTAAGCTGGTTTTTCCTAAACACACCCTGGAGAGATGACTCTTTAGTACCATTTTCCTGGATCACCCGAGCAATTCTTTATCTTTGTTTATACTTTTTGTCTTCCATTAGTCAACATTATTTTGCTTTCAGTCAAATAACCCTAACCAATACAAATACAGTCGAAGGCACTCATGATCAAAGAGAAAGCGCCTTAAAATCAGAATCTCAGAGTGAGGTCGTACCTGGGACCACGATGCATTGGTGTCTTTGTGGCATCTGTATCTTGTGCTGTTGGAAAAAGGCTAATCAGACAGGCTGGGTAGGTCGTTTCTCTGTGTAGCCTGTTCTCCTTCTTTCTTCTTTCTTTTTTTCTTTTTGGTATTTGTCCTCTCTCTTTTTTTAATTGCATTTTAGGTTTTGGGGTACATGTGAAGAACATGCAAGATTGTTGCATAGGTACACACATGGCAGTGTGATGTGCTGCTTTCCTTCCTCCCCATCACCTATATTTGGCATTTCTCCCCATGCTATCTCTCCCCAACTCCCCACCCCTTGCTGTCCCTCCCCTTTTTCCCCCTGACAGACCCCAGTGTGTAGTGCTCCCCTCTCTGTGTCCATGTGTTCTCATTGTTCAACACCCACCTATGAGTGAGAACATGCGGTGTTTGATTTTTTGTTCTTGTGTCAGCTTGCTGAGAATGATGGTTTCCAGGTTCATCCATGCCCCTATAAAGGACACAAACTCATCGATTTTGATGGCTGCATAGTATTCCATGGTGTATATGTGCCACATTTTCCCTGTCCAGTCTATCATCAATGGACATTTGGGTTGGTTCCATGTCTTTGCTATTGCAAACAGTGCTGCAATGAACATTTGTGTGCATGTGTCCTTATAGTAGAACGATTTATAATCCTTTGGATATATACCCAGTAATGGGATTGCTGGGTCAAATGGAATTTCTATTTCTAGGTCCTTGAGGAATTGCCACACTGTCTTCCACAATGGTTGAACTAATTGACACTCCCACCAACAGTGTAAAAGTGTTCCTATTTCTCCACATCCTCTCCAGCATCTGTTGCCTCCAGATTTTTTAATGATCATCATTCTAACTGGTGTGAGATGGTATCTCAGTGTAGTTTTGATGTGCTCCTTCTTTCACCCTCGGTTATACAACCCCAGGGAGTGGCTATATGTAGCTAGTGGGAGACCAGCAGGGCCTTGAGATTGTACCTTGAGAGCAAGGGCAAGTTGACTGGACCCGATAACACATCCTTCAACTTTACAAAATAATTCCACAATCCCAGAGACCTGCTATATAAAAATAGCTTCAAAGCAGTGTTTCTGAATCTTTTTAACTCCTGCCACCCACTCTTTCCATCCAACTTCAGTTTCAAAACACTCAGAAGACTTAATGGGTTTTTAATTTCTGCAATTGATGTTGAAAAAAAATGGTAGATGAATATGTTTCTTAAAAACTACATTCATCAACAGTCCCTTGATATTCTGATGCATACTCTTGGAGTAGGGAGGTACAGATCATTGATGGTATAAACTCAAAAAACAATGCAGCCTGAAAATCTAACGTACACGTACAAAGTATTGAAGAATGTGCTACTCTTACTTTGATAATTGCAAAAACAGACGTCCAACAATTCTCTTCTTCCTGCTTCTCTTTTTCCTGTATTGCAAACATCATCTGGGTATTATTTATCTTATAAAGAGAACAAAAAAAGAACTATGCATTTACCCTGTGAATGCAAAACCCATAGAACAATACTTAAACCTTCTGCAAAAACTCTCCATATACAGATTTTAACTGACAGCTAGTGAATGGATACTTTATGTAGGATTAGAAGTTGCTGTTGATGTGAGAACCATATATGTATTTACAAAATAAAGTTCCTGGGAACATGATAACTCTTTACCCCTTTTTTTCAATGGATATAACCTTGAATTGATTGACAGGCTATTATGCAGCTCACATGTTACAGTGTCTTTGATTATTTTTGGTTCCCTCTTCAGCTACAGGCCCTCAAGGAATACCTGGCTGGTAGCAGTGCCATGCATTTAGGCTGCCCTAGAGCCTCCAGCTTACCTGTGTCATCTTGTTGGATGACACTGCAATTGTGTCCAGGTGACCATTCTTTCTTAGAATTATCTGGCAGTTTAATAACATGTATTAAAAACCACTGTGTTTTCCATAATTTTTGAAACAGAAATTTTATTTCTAAGACTCTATGTCAAATCAATAATGCTTAGAAGAATGCAAAGATTTAGCTGTAAAGATAATCAGAAAAAGTTAAACAATCTATAATAGATAAATTTTTGAGGACACTGTGATTAAGTGGTCAGTAGAATGTAATATAGTAGAAGGATATTTAAATGACATGGAAAGATATTAGCAATATACTGTTAAAAGGCGAACTGGAAAATAGTATGTCCTGTATGATTTTATTGTGGAGAAAGAACTTTTGTGTATTGCTGGGAATCTGTATGTAAACATATAGAAACAAAACTGAAAAGAACATAATCGCAAAGTTGTTCTTTGAGATTGTTTTCTTCTTTTGTTTGTTAAATATTTTTCCATGGGAACACACTGCTGTTAACTAATAAGAAAAATCATCTACAGTTATTTTATTTAAAGAATGCCTACAAAGCAAAAAGCTCAAACGACAGCAAAAACCAAATGATCTGATTTAAAAATAAATAAATAATTTGAGTAGACATCTTTCAAAAGCAAGCATACAGTCAACAAGTATTTGGAAAAATGCTCACCACCACTAATCACCAATAAAATGCAACTCGAAGCCATAATGAGACATCATCTCACTACAGTTGGAATAGACGTTATCAAAAGGCAAAAACAAATGCTGGTGAGGATTTGGAGAAAGGGGAACTCCTATGCACTGTTGGTGGGATGTAAAATAGTACAGCCACTATGGAAAACAGTATGGAGGTTCCTCTAAAAACTACAAATAGAACACCGTATGATTCACCAGCTGCTGAGTATATATTCAAAAATCAGTATGTCAAAGAGATATCTGCACTCTTATTTATTTATTTATTTATTTATTTATTTATTTTGAGGTGGAGTCTTGCTCTTGTTGCTCAGGCTTGAGTGCAGCGATGCGATCTCGGCTCACTGCAATTTCCGTCTCCCAGGTTTGAGAGATTCTCCTGCCTAAGCCTCCTGAGTCACTGGGATTATAGGCGCCCACCACCATGCCCAGCTAATTTTTATATTTTTAGTAGAGACGGGGTTTCACCATGTTGGCCAGGCTGGTCTTTAACTCCTAACCTCAGGTGATCCACCCACCTCAGCCTCCCAAAGTGCTGGGATTACAGGCATGAGCCACCTCGCCCAGCCGACACCTGCACCCTTCTGTATATTCCAGCATTATTCACAATAACCAAGGTATGGAATAAACCTAAATAAGTGTCCATCAACAAATGAATAAGTGAAGAAAATGTGGTGTGTGCACAGTAGGATACTATTCAACCATTAAAAGAATGAAATTTGGTTCTTTGTGGCAACATGGATGAGCCTGGAGGATGTTATGTTAAATAAAATAAGCCAGGGACAGAAAGACAAATGCCACATGACATCACTGATATGTGGAAGCTAGAAAGGTTGACACCATGTAAGTAGATAGTAGAACAGTGTTTACAGAGTCTGGGAAGAGTAGGGGGAAGAGGGACTAGGGGAGATTGGTTAATGGATACAAAATTATAGCTAGATAAAAGGAATACATTCTAATGTCCTATAGCATTGTAGGGTGGACTACAGTTAACAACAATTTATTGTATATTTTCAAATGGCTAGAAGAGAGGATTTTGAGTATTCTCAACACAAAGAAATGATAAATGTTTGAGGTGATTGACATGCTAATTACCCTGATTTGATCGTTACACATTGTGCCCATGTATCAAAATGTCACACTGCACTTCACAAATATGTACACTTACTATGTGTGAATCAAAAATAATAACCAAAAAATGAGTAGAAAAATTGCCAAACTAATATATAATACCTAACTCTGTAGAGCCCCATTTTAGAAAAGAAACTTGGTAGATTTGTTCTAACATTTGATCACTAGAGGTCGCCAAAGTCACAGAAATTATCAGTATTTTTTTCTTTCCGTTTTTGAGTCACAGAGGGATGTCTCTGGCCCTCCCATTATGCAGCTTTAAGCATTTACTGGAAGACCTCTTGCTGCTTAGTCTTAAGGAGAGTAAACTGTTTGGACTAGTTTTTTCTAATATTAAATATTCCCTGAAACAGACAGCCATCTATCTATGGGACTATTCAAAACAGATGGGTGTTTCTGGAGAATGTGATTTATTTCCTCCTCTGATACCAAAGGGCCTATTGGCTGATACCTGCTGAATGTGAGTTCTGAGTAATGTTGTTGAGACAGAACCACAGAACACCCAGCAGCAGCACACACCGTTTCAAATGAAACAGCATGGACCATTTCAAGGAAAAAACATTGTGCCTTTACTGGTAACATATGTGGTGTAGCAGGGCTTCAATGAAGCAGAACATTCAAGAACACCCATTGCATCTTTTAAATAACAGACCACACTACCTTTTGCATGTTAATGATTCTGCCTTTTTTTTTTTTTTTTTTTTGAACTCAACATTAGCCTAAATTCTTAGACCCTAAATTTGTGGAGATTCAAAAACAAACAGGATTGGAATCCTGCAAAGATTCAAAGAAACTGTCTCACTTTAAGAGGTTCTCCTAGCAGAGATAAAAAGATATAATAGCTAATTTCAGTGTTTTTAGCATGCTCACATTTTAGGAAGGGATAATTCATAGTAAAACTTTATAATTCTCTAATTAGACAAGATGTAGCATGTAGAAGGTGTATATTTGTCCGAAGTTAATTGCAGCTAACCAAGATGCAATAGGCAAGAAATCTTTCACATTTTCAAGGTTTCAATTACCAATAGCTACATTATTTACCTGGTTATGTAGATGAGTTTGTGTTTAAATGGTCTCCTGCAGAAACTAAGTAAACAATTTTTTTCTCATAAGAACTCTCAGTGCTTAGATAGCTGACAAATCCAAGGTTAAGTCTTTGGTATAAGCCATAAACTAAGAGACTCAAGCCAATATCAACGTGACACATTTTGCATTTAGGCTCGTTCTTTATTCAGTGGACTTCATCTGACTTTGATCTTGGTTAACTTTGAAGTATGCAAGGTTCCCACTTTCCATAAGGGTTTTTTTTTTCCAGTTAAATCAGACAGGCAGGCAAAGGAAATCTAAACCTTGAAAGAAGTGAAAACAACTAGACACAGTCAGTGATATATTTTCACTACTTTGTTTAAGACAGCACATTGCCATACTTAAAACACTTCACATCAATGAGTTATTTATTAAGTTTTAAATATAAGTCACATTTTCCACTGTTTCTTAGGAGACACATTTGAAAACATGTTGGGAATCTATTATATGATTTGTGTGAAAAGTTTGGTTAAATGCAAAATTACAGGTTGTAGTTAATGATATACTATTACTATAAAACAGCCGTTAAGTTAAAAGAAATATTTATATAAGAATTACAATATGTGACATTTTATATCTGAAAGCTAGATCTTTTATGGAATTTCAAAGACTACGTTTTTCAAAATCTACTAGAAACTAGGATTTGCATTTGTATTTGTAAAGTGACTCAGACCCATATCTCAAACTCTGGTTAATTTTGTTTCACACTTTTAATGCTTTAGATTTATGGAACTGTTTTCTTATCATGAATCGAACTTCACTTAATAGTGAAGTACATATACACATGCACACATATAAATGTGCATGTGCGTGTATGAATTTATTATTTGGAACAAAATAGAATCATATATGTATTGTTTATAAAATGTGTCATAAAGGGTATTAAAAGAGAAATTTCTTTTTTGGGAGATTTTAAAATTCAGCCCAGCCAGGTAACATTTATCTCTTGCATGGTACCTCCCTTATCTAGTTATCCTCTTAAGTCTGCAAAGTGGAACTTCTCTGTATTAAAGAAAGTGGCGAATTTATGTTATACCAAATTAATAGCAGGGAGTCTTGAGGTCAGTTCACTTTATTATTTCAGCCTATTCTAGAAAGAAGCAAAAATTCGAATTACATTTCAAGTCATCTAGAAGGGCTAAATTCTCTTTGGGGCAAGTCTGACCCTGCCAAATTCCAAATCCAATATCATTTTTGGACATGTAATCTGACCAGCGATGCACGTAAGAATGGTTACAGTTCAGTTACCAACTGCAGTCTTACAGATCATTTTGGAGTAGAATAAAAACTCTTCATGGATCTGGAGACAAATGGTCTCATTCCGGCACCAGTTCTTTTTTTTTTCTTTTTTTAAAATTAGTCCTTTTTTTCCATTCGACCTATCCTGCACCAGTTCTTCATCTTCCTACGGACATCTAGAAGAAAGCCCAAAAAATATTTACTCGTACATTTCTCTGTGTGTATATATATATATATATATATATATATATATATGCACTTATATAATATATATACTTACAGAGAAATGTACGAGTAAATATATATATATATAATTAAGAAGTTGAGGGAATAAGCTTTAAACCAGAGGATTTTGAGACATAATGGTGACGTAGATTGAAATGTATAAGACTTGAAATTTGTTACTATAGAACGAGACATATGGTACAGGTTAAGGCTTCCATGGCTTTGACTCTATTCTTTGGGAATGACACTGAAAACCACCTTAGCAGGTTTGAATTCCAGGGGCAGGCCCTGGATATGGGGTCTCAATATTCTCAGCTGGAATACTAAAGCCGTGTGATACTAGACAAGATATTTAACCTCTTTGAACCTCAATTTCATCATTATGAAAGGACTGTCATGGGATTAAGTCAGAGTGTAAAGGCAAAGCACTGATGTAATATCTGGCTTGTAATGAATGTTTAATGAAAGTTTGTTTCCTCCCACAGAAGGTTGTTGTAGAATTAAGTGACTTAATATGTATAAAAGTGCTTTAGAAACCACAAACTGCTACTCGAGTATTAGACATTATTAATGTGATTTTAAACTTGTATTTTCTATGCACTTAGTTCTTTTAGGAAACTTTAGCCAACAAAATAGATTGCTGAGAACTGATATAGAAATCCTACCAGATAATCCAAAGTCAAATTTGAGAGGGTATTCATTTTCCCCCAAGAAAAACTATATGATAATTTAAAAAAAGCTAACTTTATTATTTGGAATAACTACCATTTAGCTTCCTCTAGACGCCAAAGTGCTGCAGATGAAAATATATCAGGTGGGGGTGGAGAGGGCAAGAGAAAGAAAGGAAAGAAGGAAAACAAGGGCATTGGGACAGTTTGTCATGTGAATGACTGAACATGAACTGTGACCTTAATTACTTTAAGGCATGAAAATTCATTTTAAAATGTAGTTCTGTTTGAAGGACACAGTTATTCTACACCTATAATTAGACAAATACCATTAAAGGCCTGGAAAAGGCCGTTTGGGCTGAAGATACACTTGCAAGTAGCAAAAAGCTATTCCTGAAATTCCCATGTGTGCGGTGAAAGTTCAGATCATGTGGAGTAAGTCATAGGTCCATCCCGGCAAATGCTGGCACACTAAGAATTCAGTTCCCTGGTAAAAACAGTGTTGTATACACCTGAGGGGGCACTAAAAATAGGGACTGAGTATGTAAGCACTAGAGCACAGACCATATTATATACAGTCATTTCCTGTGAGCAGGAAGCAACTAGAATTTGCTAAATCCAAGTTAATACTCTGTGAAGATGTTTCTTCATAAATCAGGGCCCTAATGTGCAGTGACTTGCTTGAAGTGCTAGAAGACACTGTAGAAGAATCAAGATCATAAGTCAATGTGATACAGGATTACTAGGCAATGAGCCACAAGAGAAGAAATCGCATCTAGGCTGAGAGAGCTTACCATGAAGTCAAACCGGCCTGTTTCTGTCTCTCTGTGAATCTGGTCAACTTGTTCAAATGATAAGCTTCAATTTCTCCATCTGGAAGAGGGTGGTAATAATGAATACATTGCAGTGTGGGTCTGAGAATGAAATGAGATCTCTTTACATCTTTACTGTATGTAAAGATTTTAGCGCTCTGATACAACAATTAGCTATGACCATGAATAATATTTTTAAATAAAATACTTACAAAAACACTCTATCACATGGATAGGGGCCTGCAACCAAGGGGCCCTTTGTGGAAATATGTTAGGAATGCAGGGGCTGTCCTGAAGAATGTTCTGTGCTAACTTTAACCGGGAGTGAAAAATGACTGCTTAGATAACAAGAAACAAACAAAATGGGAATCTTATTCTAATATGCTCTTTGAATGTCTCTTCAACTAATTGGTATATTAGGCTAAGTAGAAACAACCTCAAGAAGCTGCATCTTTTGAACTGTGACAATTGCCTTTGTGCCAAGAGAATTTAAACATACCAGTTTTTAGCTCTAGAGAAGGCATTCTTTTAAAATTTACTTTATTCTATTTTGCATTAGTCAGCTAGGGGTGCTGCATTAAGCATGGTATATTTCAGCAGATATCCATAAAATACATTTAATCCTGCACTTAATCTGCATGTAGTTCTTTTAAAGAACTACAGCGACCAAAGTAGATGGCCAGGAATTGATACGATAATTCTACCAGTTAATGCAAAGCCACATTTAAGTCAGCGTCCATTTCCCTCTAAGAAAAAAATGTATAGTGATTCACAAAGAACTTTATTATCTGGAATAACTATTGTCTTTCCTCCTGGTAACACCAAAATGCTCCAATGCATGCAACTGCTGAAAGGTATGGGAAAGGGATGAGTCATCATCAGTCTGCCACTCTTCCCCATTGCCTACATTTTGCGGCTTTCTGAGTTTGCCTTCAGTCCGGCGGCTGTGCCTCATCTACTATGAAATTTATAGGGATAGAGATGGGGTTTCCCAGTAGAAGGTAAAATAGAAGCCCTATACTGTAGAAGACATGTTCTGAGAGAGGTGAGATGGAATGAAATGATTCTTCTCCCTCAGGATATATTTTGTCCCGATACTGCTGATACTGCAGTAGCAGTGGGGCCCAAAAGGAGAGGAGTAAAGATACGGGGTAGAGTGTATGCAGGAGTGAGATGAAGGGGCTGGTCTAAGATGACTCTCAGGTTTCTGGATTAGTGGACTGTACACTGGGAGGACAGTGGAGCTATTTTCTGAGATAAGAAGAAAAGAGGAAGAGAACAGATATAGAGGGAAAAATATAAGTTGGTATTTTTTTTTTTTTTTTGAGATTGAGTTTTGCTTTTGTTACCCAGGCTGGAGTGCAATGGCGAGATCTCAGCTCACCGTAACCTCCGCCTCCTGGGTTCAGGCAATTCTCCTGCCTCAGCCTCCTGAGTAGCTGGGATTACAGGCACGCGCCACCATGCCCAGCTAATTTTTTGTATTTTTAGCAGAGACGGGGTTTCACCATGTTGACCAGGATGGTCTCGATCTCTTGACCTCGTGATCCACCTGCCTCGGTCTCCCAAAGTGCTGGGATTACAGGCGTGAGCCACCGCGCCCGGCCTATAAGTTGGTATTGAACAGGCTGAATCATCACGTATAACCAATAAGCAAACGGATAGAAAGATCTGGTTATTTTTTAGACTAGCATTTAAAATAAGAGACAATCAAATACCAAGCACTATGTATCAAGAACAGTTTGTGATATAAGCAGATACAATTCAGTCATGTCACAGATGTGCCTTTTGTGAGCAGTAAAAATGAGCTCTTTGGGACTACTCATTATTAGTACAATACATTTGGAAAACAATACGGTAATAAATATCAAAGATGTAAAAATATTTATATTTTATTTAATAGTTTTACTTCTAGGACTCTAAGAAGTTAATCATAGTTGTAAACAGTATACAAAAACATGTATACTGCAATATTTAAAGGAGCAAAACATCGAAATCTGCCCAGAAATCCAATTATAGAATAGTAAAATAAATCATGATACATCTATAGAATAGGGTATTAGTCAACCATTAAAAATAGTTTTCTTGAAGAATCTTTAAATATGTGAGTGCTTTAGTTTTCTCTAGTTGCACAACAAATTAAATTAAAACAACAGACATATATTATCTCACCCAATTTCTCAGGACTGGGTGGCTCTGGCTCAGCATGCCTCCTTAGATTTTAGTCAAGCTACTGATCAGTATGGTTTTCTCAAGGCTTGACCGGGGCTGGAGAAGCCATTTCCAAGTGCACGCATATGGCTTTTGCCAGGCTTCAGGGCTATGGCCGGGAGGCTTCAGTTTCTCATGATGAGAGCCTTTTCATAGTGCTCCTCACAACACAACAGGCTGTTTCACTCAGAGTGAGAGATGGGACTGAGAACCCACTACAGATGCCACTGTCAGTTACAGCCTATTGATCTCAAAGACCAATCCCAGTGCAATGTGGAAGGAGCCACATTTAAGTCAGTGTCCATTCCTCACAAGAGTATGAGTATGAGGAGGCAGGGATCATTCAGGGACATCTTGGACTTTGGCTCCCCAGTAAGTCAATGCTTTTGATAAAGTGTTAACTGAACAAAACGAAGAATCTATGTATAACTTAATTATTCAGAAAAATGCGAAGAAGAGAGTGTAGACACGCCAGAATTTTAACTATGCTGATATTGGTTGTGTGACTATAGTTTGTTTCAATTTCTTTTTTATAGCCTTTGATATTTCATAAGAATTTAGTAATTCAGATGCATTTTTATTATGTTTGTTCTAAATGTTAAAGAAGTTTAGAAAACATTGAGCTATTAATATTAATTAATTTCACATTAAGTATGAAGATGCTCAATGAAACTCAAATCCTCTACTAAAACAATACTGAAGTATTTTACTAATTTAATATAACTAGTTAAGCTTAGGACAAAGAGATTACAATTTGACTTCTTTTTAAACAGTTCCTTATGTTCCCTAGCATAAGTGTTTTATAGAAATTCAAACAAAATAACTAAGCTCCTAGGTTGATGATCATTAAAATATTTTGCTATTCAGTTTGCTCACTTTATAAAAAGGTACTATGTGCCTAGGCTAAACATTCTCCACAGAAACATTTAACTCTAATATTCATTGATTTTTAGAAGATATTTATTAAATAATAAGTATTTAAAGCACAGAACTTTCTCAGTCAACTGTACTGCAGTCCAAGATTCATGAGGAATTTGAAGGTGTTTTTGGAAAGAGAAGTTTGTACAAATGTTTATTTTTCACTTGCACCATGAAATCTAGGCCCTGCCTTAGCACAGTGGAGGCTGGCACTTGGAGATGTGAAAAGCAATACGGTTTTCTGCAGCATTGACTGGGTTTCAATAGCCTGTACATGGAGTGGAGCATAGTTGTGAATTCATTTAGTCCTAAGCAGTGTCAATAGATACCCCAACAAAGATCTTTCTGGTGTTTTAATGTTTACTGGTATTTCCTTCTGCAGGATGTCCGCTCTGCTTGTCTTCCCGCATGAGAGAGTGCAGATGTTCCCGAAAGTACCTTTGCGTGGATTTGCTTGAAGCAAGATGCGAGAGAAGGGGCAAAGCTTGAAGGGAGCTGCTAGAGAGGGGAAAGCAGCTGGACAGGGCTTTCCTGATGAGTGAAATGTAAGCTCTTCTCTAAGAAACAACGTCACTTTCTTTTCTGAGAATGGGCTCTTGCTGTAACAGAGGCTAGAAATGTGCTAAGATTCTTTCAAATTTGCAAGATCTCATTGTCTCCATTATGATGATACTCTTGGATATTCTGTTTGTTCCTGTGAGGTGGCGCCAATGTATTTTTCAGTGTCAGAAGCATGGGAGACCTGGGGATAGGAAAGGTATGTTCAAGGAAAAAGGAAGATCTGATTTCACTCCAAGCAAGTAAGGTGAATTCGTGATTATAAAATCTAGGCAAAACAACTCTTAAACATATCTCAAGTGATACTCACATAATAAAACTACCGTGAAGAGATTTACAACCAGGCCTCTAGGATGTAGTTGACTACAGGTGCAAAGAAAATATTAAAATGTTGAATTACCTGTGGTGCGCTATACTCTTCAGAGTGACTAGAGGCTTCCTTAAAGATGGAAAACACTGAGACCTGCCCCAAGGATCTGAGGACTTATAAAAGAGGGAGAAAGATTTTGAGGAGATTACTGCCAAAAAGACTAAGTCAAACAGACAACTTTAAAACATGCATACACTATAATGATAAATGAATTCTAAAGGGAAGGCGTGGCCAGGCACTGTGGCTCATGACTGTAATCCCAGCACTTTGGGAGGCCGAGGTAGGTGGATCACCTGAGTCAGGAGTTTGAGACCAGCCTGGCCAACATGGTGAAACCCTGTCTCTACTAAATACACAAAAATTAGCTGGGTGTGCTGGTGGACACCTGTAATCCCAGCTACTCAGGAGGTTGAGGTGGGAGGATTGCTTGAACTGGGGAGGTGGCAATGAGCCGAGATCCTGCCACTGTGCTCCAGCCTGGGTGACAAAGTGAGACTCTATCTCAAAAAAAAAAAAAAAAAAAGAAAGAAAAGAAAAGAAAAAAAAAAAAGGGAAGTCATATTCTCTCAAAATAGCAAGATAGCGTGTGAAACAATGCACACCAAAGGATTCAGACTCCGGTGTGTGGACTAATACAGACCTGTTTCAGTGGAAACATAGTAGGGCTTTTAGATATGTATTTATTCTAAACCAAATCAAATCGATGTGCAAAGGAATGAAAAAACTTCTCAGCCATGTTGAAGTCACAAGGCAGATGTAGAATCCATAAAGGTTAATGCGGGAGAAGAAAAAGTAATGGCATAATCTTATCTCTCACCAAAGCTTCTCCAAATGACCATAGCCTGCCCTTAAATTAAACTAATGAATAATGAGAACAGATGAAATGAGATGGGAGAGATGGCTGACTTAGAAGTTTGAGCTTGAAACTGTGGTTTATAGCCATGAACTTCTGGCTTTTCCCAACTAAATTCTTAAATGTATAAGCTATAAAGGAAAAGTACACAAATGGATGAATATCTATATTAATGTCTATCTTCTAGAATGTCTGATCACTCTCTCCTTATCATCATCTTCATCATTGTGAAGCAAGACCAGCTCTCTGAGATACAAAAAGAATTTCATAAATTCATGATGGACAAGCCATAAAAGTTTCCCAACTTGAGAAAGAATGAAGAGGCAAAAGGCATTTTCCTTAAACTCACTACCTCAGGACTACGCGTAAAAGGATGAATGATTAATATTTAGTGAATGTCTGCTGTGTGCTATGTAGTAGTAATGACTTCCATGTGTTACCTCCCATAAACCTCATCACAATTCAGTGAGGTAGGCATACTCATTTAGCTAATGAAAAAATCAGAGGTCAAATGATTTGCTAAACAATAATGTCAGAGGCAAGTGGCAGACTCTATGTTTGAAACATGTCTTTCAGCACCAAAAATCCATCCTCCTTTCACTTCCCATGCTTCTTTCCTTAGATTCCTGCATGAATTGGCCCATGCAGCACTATTAAATGGAATCAGTGACTCTGTTGTTCCTTGGAAAGGTCAAACTTGCTTTCCCTTGAGGGCCTTGCTTTTCAAGTATCCTACCCAGCGACTCCCTCCCCTCCCTAGAGTGGTCCTGCCTGATCTTCCCATTGAAAATATGACTTCTGTCATTCACAATCCCCTTCTTTCTACCTTTTATTATAGCACGTATTCCTACATTGACACTATGTATCTATCTGTGCTAATTTTTTTCTTGCAAACATTATTTTTTAGTTTTTTTATTATACCTTAAGTTCTGAGGTACATATGCAGATCACTCAGGTTTGTTACATAGGTATACATGTATTTGCTAATTTTTTGATGTATGCTTCATAGGGGCAAGGAGTTTATATATTGTGTTTACTGTTCTATCCATAGAGCCAAGATCCATGCCTGGCATTTAATAGCTGTTCTATGAATAGTTGTTGGGTTCATATTAATGAATGTGTTGCTATGAATATTTCATCTGATCTTAAGTAGAGGAGAACCATCATAATAGCCACAAATTTCTTATTCTCACCTCTACCCTTCCTTGAGTTACTTCCCCTTCCGTATTTAGCTGGAATATCAAGCCTTAGTTTCCATATCAACTTGTCTGATGTTAAAATCCACTCTTGATGTTTGGGTGAAGACAGTTATGGCACAGATGGCCATATACCCCTTAAACCACATTTCCCAAGCCCTTCTCTTTGCATCTTGAGGTAGCCATATGTTTAGTTCTCTAGGATGGACTATGAGCAGAAGGTGTATGTTTCATTTCAAGGATGGCTTTTAAGCAGCAGATGTGTCTTTTATACTGTTTCCCTTTCCCACAGTTTGTTGTAGATAGGAGATGAGGTCCTAGGTGGTGGATCAAATGGAAGGATCCTAGGTCTCTGAATCACCATGTGGAAGAAAATCAATCGCCCTTGCTAGGTGGAACACCAACATTTCAAATAAGTGAAAAACGAACCTTGTTAGGTCAAGCCATTGCAATTTTGGGATTTATTTGTCTTAGTGTCACCTACATTTATACAATAGTTGAGTAACATTTCAGGAGAAGAGGATGTTTACAGCCATCTTGGACTAGAAGAAATGTCAAAGACACTTTTTATTTTCCTAATATTTAATTTCTAGGTTTATTCTTCGAGAGTAAGTCCTTTTAAAAAATCAGTAGTATTGTTTTGACTTTTGGATGTAGAAACAGATCTCCACTTAACCACTCAAAAGAGCCACGTGAGAGGAATTTGCGGATAAGGAAATTTAAAGGCAGTATGAAATCTCTAATTACGCCAAACCAACACTCATCACCACGACATTCTGTCAGTGCCTCCCCAGGGATTAAGAACATATGAATGTCTTTCCCTGAAATATGATTGAGACATTGGACTTAGCTGTTTGGCTTTCCATGAAATGTATTGTCAGGCTAAATAATGATAGAGTAGTAAATGTTCTGGATAATTGCTTTTGCTATAAAACTTGAAAAAAAAGGTATATTAAATCTTTTATACCTTGCCTTTCAGGACATTATTACTTATCTTTGTGCAGAGTAGATTAAGTAAGTCCATTGAGTAAGAAAGCATTAATTTGGTAGATTCCCTGTATTAAGATGCTAAGAATTTTTTATGGAATAAGGGTGTTAGTCTTGTCTCCTTGTCAAGGAATAAAAACAGGTAGAAAATATTTATATTTCAGCCCTGCTTCTCCTTTGTCGTGTCCTTCATCACAAGGATTATTCACTAAGTAATAAACAAAATCAAGAAAGGAAGGAAGCAAGCTAACTAAAGAAGAAATGAACGAGATGTCTATATGTTTCATTTTGTTAGTGATCAAGCTCATCTTTCATGATTTTTACTTTGATACATAAAAGATATATCACAATGTTTTCCTAAGCAATATGAAAAGACAAAGCTATTATAAAAACTAATGGATATAAAAATACATATTGACATGTATATTTATCTTATGCACACCTTGATGAATTTTTCATGAACTGAACAGACCTCTGAAACTGGCAACCATATAAAACAAACAAACAAACAAACATAACTAACACTCTAGAAACCCTCCCATACTCCTTTCTATTCACAAGATTAGGCATTACTTTGACTTCTAACAGTCTAGCTTAATTTTGTAAATGAATTAGGCAAATTATTCTGGGTAATTCACATGAATACATTAGGTATTCTTTTGTGCCTGACATTTTTTGTTGAATATTTTGTTTGCAAGATTTATCCTATTGTTGCACATGCTTGTAGACTCTTCATTCTCACAGATGTATTATAAAATTCTGTTGGGTAAATATGGCACCGTTTACTTACACACTCTACTTCTGGTGGACATCTTGATAGTTTCCAGTTTTGTTTGGAGCTATTACAAAAGTGCTGCTGTGAACATTCCAGTTGAGTCTTTTGGTAAACTCTAATATGTATTTTTGTTGAATATATGTGTAAGTGTACCTAAAGAAAGAGTCACTGATACTGCCAGTTTTCCAACAATGTTGTCTCAATCCATATCACTATCAGTTGTGTATAAAGATTTGAGTTGCTTTTATCTTTGCCAACACTTGGAATTTTTTGCCTTTATTGTTTTAGCCAGACTAGAGTTTGTTTAGTGGTATTTCGTTGTGGTTTAATTTGCATTTCCTTGATAGCTAATGAACTTGAGAACATGAAAATATGTTTATTGGCCATTTGACTGTCTTTCTTTATGAAGTACCTGTTCAAGTATTTTACCCAATCCTTTACTGAGTTGTCTGCATTTTTTTTCTATTGATTTGCAGGACTTGTTTTTTTTTTTGAGACGGAGTTTCGCTCTTGTTACCCAGGCTGGAGTGCAATGGTGCGATCTCAGTTCACCGCAACCTCTGCCTCCTGGGTTCAGGCAATTCTCCTGCCTCAGCCTCCTGAGTAGCTGGGATTACAGACACACGCCACCGTGCCCAGCTAATTTTTTGTAATTTTTAGTAGAGACGGGGTTTCACCATGTTGACCAGGATGGTCTCGATCTGCCGACCTCGTGATCCACCCGCCTCGGCCTCCCAAAGTGCTGGGATTACAGGCTTGAGCCACCGCGCCCAGCCGATTTGCAGGACTTTTTTACATGCGCTAGGTAAGAGTGTTTTGGTGCTATATATGTAACATACATTATATATATATGTGTGTGTATTCTCACTTTGTAGTTTGCCCTTTTTTCTCTTAATGTCATTTGATAAATGGATGTTTTTAAATTTTAATTAGACAAAATTATAAGCCAAGAACAATACTAGATTAAGCTGTAAAAGGTGATCCAGCTCCATGAACAGAAGGATTGGGATTCCTAGCAGTATTGAGCTGTTTGAATAAAACTCCTAGAAACCTTAATATATTTTTTTCAACTTTCCCTTTGTAATTGTAATGTTGGAAAAACATTAGTTACCCTCGAAGTATCGTAGAAATTACCATCTGCTGATTTAAACAATGTGACAATATTAGCAAAAATGGTTAAAACAATAAGAGTACTGTATAATATCTATGTAAAGTTGACACTAGCCACAGGTTTCTTCAGGAAACCATCAGTGTTCTGAAAATAATAAATCAGAAACTCAATTTGCAGTTTTCAACAGCACAGTGAGGATGGAAGTGAAAGATATTATTTTAAGAATTTTCTCAGGCCCTGAGTTGTAAGATTCTGTAATCAGTGATATTTTTATTTAAAGAAAATCAGAGCATGAGATAGTATTATTTTAGCATCTAATATTTAATGCTAGAATTAAAAATTTGGTGTAAGATTTATGTTGGAAAAAGCAAACAAGCAAACAAAGTAAATTACAGCTCTCTGTGTAATAATGTCAATGAATGGAGATTCCTCAGCAAATGGAATTTACTATGTGAAATCTTGTAAATAAGGCATATTTGTAAAAATCTTGGCTCTAAAGTAATTTGGTGAAATGATTATTTTCCTCATAAGACAAAATAAATTCCTGTCATATTATTAAACATTTTACAACCTCAAAATGCTGTTTTATGGTAGACCAGCTAGAAGTTAAGATTAAAGCAGACTGTATTTGTGGTCTGGTCAGAGTTTAAGCAGAGGACACAGTTTCTGGAAGCTTTTCCTTTAACCTGGATGTCAAGGGTCCTTTTGCTGCTTAGCACCTCCAGCAGTCTCCAGGTTCCTCATCTAGCTGTGTTGTCTCCCCTGTTTCCTGGAGAAAGGTCCAATTACTCAAAATACATTTGTGCCCTTTTTATATTTTTATCATAGTTAATAACAGAAAAACTCGGTTATATACAAAGTCCTAATAAAACGAAAGTATCATAGGAAATATTTCTAAGAATATTTCTAAGAATCATGCAAAATCATGATTTTGCATTAAGAAATTTTGAATTAAGAATCATGTAAAAATGAGAGATTGAAATATTACTCTGTCAGAAATGAAAGAATTTAAGAACCATTAATTGTTTGTGTACTAGCTCTGTGAAGGTAGGTCTGTTTTTGTTCATCTTTATAGACTTTGTTCTTCCTGCCATATTGCTGCACATAGAGTATACGGACAGTGTATACTTGTGGACTAAGTGAATGCCAACGTTAGCTTTTGAAAACGTAATATATAAGTTTCACAGATGTTGTCTCTTATAATCCTTCCTTTTCTAAGTACTCGGAACTTTGAAAATGGCTCTTTTTTTTTTTTTTTTTTTTTGAGACGGTGTTTCGCTCTTGTTACCCAGGCTGGAGTGCAATGGCGCGATCTCGGCTCACCGCAACCTCCGCCTCCTGGGTTCAGGCAATTCTCCTGCCTCAGCCTCCTGAGTGGCTGGGATTACAGGCACGCGCGACCATGCCCAGCTAATTTTTTGTAATTTTTAGTAGAGACGGGGTTTCACCATGTTGACCAGGATGGTCTCGATCTGTTGACCTCGTGATCCACCCGCCTCGGCCTCCCAAAGTGCTGGGATTACAGGCTTGAGCCACTGCGCCCGGCCGAAAATGGCTCTTTTAATAGTAAAGTGTTTTCTCTACATATGTTCTTAAATAAAAAGTGATGTAAAGAAAGGAAAACAAACATAAATCATTAAAATGCTTTAAATTACCAAATTTAAAGGAACGTGTAAAGAGATAACTTAATGAATACCTAACATAATTTTTTATGGGTCAAATTTTCTCTAAATGTGATCTGTTTTATTTTGAAAAATAAATATTGTTAAAGTATAAATTGTAAGCAACTGGAAAATTGGTTTTAGGCACATGTGATATACAATTTCACAAATGTTTAGGATTCTGGTGTTATTTCCATGACTATAAGATTTCATAAACAAATCATATAGCAACTATTTGTGCTTCATTTTGCTTCTGTACAACTGGAGGTGTTTATTTAACACAAAGGCACCTTCTACTGATTATTGTAGATACTATTTTTTATTGTATTTTAAGTGAATATTACACACAGACCTGTGTAAAATGAAAATTTTTCTCCTCAGGTTGTATATATGCTATATGTAAAATAGAGCTAGCATGTATAATCCCAACTTCTCTTCCAACAGTCCTATTAAGGTAAACTGATATTACATGCAAAACCTTTTTAAAAATTTAATCTGCTGCATTTAGAACCCTTGATGCACAAATTAATAGGGTTTTCATTACCTATTCTGCCTAGTGCAATACTAATTCTGTTTACCTATACTTAATATACAATAGAATTACAACTATAGAGGAAAATCTCTTTTCTTATTAGGCTGCTGAAAAAAATCTCATATTCTGTGATATCTGTTTCTAATTTGTCTTTGGGGAAAGGAATGCCAAATAGTTGCCTTGTTTCCCCCTTCAGACATTCAGAACCTCACCAAACTGCAGTCAAACCAGGATGCACACCCCAGCATGTGATTTTTTTTTCAGGATCATAGTCAATAAATTTGATTAGTTTGTAAAGCATTCCAAGCCACTAGCCCACAAAGCAGGTTGAGCCAATCCTTCACTTACTCCCTGTTCTTTCTAGACCACCAGGGCTCTAGTTTGTATTTTTAAACCTGGGTTAAATTGTGGCATAACCACAAACCATTGTATGCTATTAACAGTGGGGTTCCAATGAATGACTGACAAACAGAATCTTAGCACACAAAGCCTACTTCTCTCAATGGTAAACACATGTTATTAATGAAACGTTTCTAACCGGCCGAAGCAGTTTGAAGTCTGTCTTGACTGACAAGACTGTATTTTGCTATATAGGCTAAACAAACAAAACATTTAAAAATAGTTTATTAGAAGAACATGTTTTGGTGAATCACAAATGTATAATTTGCAGATCTAGATTCTGAACTAAATTTCTTCTCCTCCTGTATTATAGTGTAATATCTCTCTCCAGGGTTCAAAGAGAGCATATAATTCCTGTATCTTCTTTAGGGAGATCTGAATAATGTAAATGGTCTAGCCTCAAAAAGGTTACCTTGACATAGGTACTATATGGAACACTGCAGGAGAATACAGGTGAATATGAGCCTCAGAATCTAGGCTCCAGTTTTGAAGCTCAGAATCTACTTCCTAAGAGAGAATTTCTATTGTTTAATAGGATGCTAAATAAAGATCAAGTGTGCTTCATCCTCAGCTTCCTCTTAGTTCAGGAGATAGGTAAGTAACGACTTTATCTATAGTTGATGTGCTCATTTATCAATAACGTTGGCTACTAAGTAGGTTGGCATTCATGAAACAGACCGTGAGTCCTTTGTGCAATTTTTCTGAACTCCTGTTTAACATAAAGGGATAGCAAACCCCAAACCAAATAAAACAACACTGGCATTGCATTTAGATGTCTTTGAAACATTCCAATGTTTTGGACCACCAAACTCGAACCCACGATGGTTGCATTTAGTTTGATCAAACTGGGCAGTGCTGCCTCAAGCTGGTTTGCATTTTTCTACCCCGACCCTGTTAGAGTATCCAGAGAATTACAGAACAATGTTTAACAGCAGTTAATCTGTTCTGCAGAGCACTTTTGCAAGTGAATTGAGTAGTGAGGAAACCAGGGTTGGGCTATACCTCTAACTTCAGAGTGATACCCCTGTCATCAAAACAGTTCCTAATATCCAATGTTTCTAGAAGGGGATCCTCACTATTTCTAACATCAAAATAGCCAGTCAAAAGTGAAAACTTTGTACAAACCACAGATACATGATGTAAAACTTATTTTCCTTGATTTAACTGGGTTACTTTCTTTTCACTGAACTGACAAATTAATGTCACAGGTATTGTCTAAATGTAAGCTCAGAAAGTATACCCTGAAAATGTTTAAGGGCAATGTTGGGGGAAAAATTCTAGAATTTGTTGGGTGCTGTGGTTCATGCCTGTAATCCCAGAACTTTGGGAGGCTGAGACAGGAGGATAACTTGAAGCCAGGAGTTGGAGATCAGCCTGGACAACACAGCAAGTCCTTGTCTCTAAAAAAATTAATATATTAGGGGGACATTGTGGTACGCAATTGTAGTTTCAACTGTTTGGGAGGCTGATGCAGGAGGAGCATTTGAGCCCAGGAGTCTGAGGTTGCAGTGAGCCATGATCATGCCTCCGAACTTCAGCCTGGGTGATGGTGTAAAACCCTGACCCTAAAAAATAGTCTGCAATCTGAATCAAAGAATAAGTATGCCAATGAATAAGTCTAACCAACCCCACTCATACTGTGCCCCACTCTTTGCTGTACTTCTTGTCTCTATTCCACACATGCCTTGTTCTCAACCAACAGCCTTGTCTCCATATTCTGCCTTCCACTTGCCCAATTAGCTTGTGGTCTCTAGGGTCTTTGTACTTGCTCCTGTGGTTTGTAGTGTTTCATTTTCTCTGGAGGTTGGCATAGCCAGGATCATAGGGGTCCTAGTACCACCCTTTTGGGTGTCCAGGGTCTTCCTTTGGCTCTCTGGTGACCCTTCCTGGCATGACTTGCAATGCACACACCTGTGATGCATTTCACCTCTTCTCTTTTTCTTGCCAAAACATTCTTCTAAGCTATCCCTTTCTCTAAAGCTTCTGCTAGTAGGCTCAATAATCTAAAATGCTCTTTCAGGTCAAGGTGATAATAATTAACTCAATCCTTTTGTGCATTACACACTAGAATGCTTGGAGAGATTATACACGGTTTACCTTAAAACATATTAATAAATTCTAATTGGCAAACAGTGAAGATAATATTAGTACACAAGAGGAGGCTTCTGGTTGTCCCTTCATGTCCAACCCTGTGGCTGAGCGGGCTAACTGCTGCCTGGAGCCCACTGCATCTTCTCTGCCTAGACGGCTGGTGTTCAGAGACCCGTTACACAGGTTTCCATTTCTCAGGCAAAATAAAATGAAGAAGGGACTATTCTTGGAATTTTAATTAAGGAAGCTTGATGTATATTTGTTTCACTGATGAGTAAGTAGAGAAAAATGAAGGCTACTTGTAACGTATAGGTTGTGATAGAGAATTGAAGAATTCCAGAATTTTATAGCTGATAGAAAAATGAAAGTGTTCTGAAATTTAAATGATTAATAACAGAGAAAGGACTTTTTGGCTTTTTAACAATATATGTATATATAAATCATACATTACAGTGTAAATTACATCATATGATAATACTGTATAGACTTTCTAACTACGTTACTTATATTTCATATAATAGTGCTGAAATTAGTGGCAACTTGGTTGGATAGTACACTAATGTTATATATATTTAAAATATAATGTATATATACGTATACAAATACATAAATGAAGATTTGAGGAATTGAAGACAACATTAAATATACTTTCAATTTGTTCTTTTACATTTGAATTTTAAATTCTTACAAATTTCAGGATTAAAAAAAACGATTATATCACTGTCTCAGTATTAGGAATTCAGACCCAGCAAAAAATCAACACCCATTTGTTGCCTTGGTTTTTAAATTGGTGAGTGCTCTACCATAAAGTTTGTGCTTCAAACATTTTAAGAGATGAGCCTGAATGAGATAAATGTCCTTCACGCTTAATTCTTAGACCTAATCTTAAATAGGCACTACAGCACCACTATTTTACCTGCTCATTCCATAAGCATCTACTAAACATTTATTATAAACCAGAAAGTATTTTGCTAGGCACTGGGGAACATACATAGTGGAACCAAACATTTCTGCCTGTGGCAGTGACTATTATTCCTTGCCTATATGTTCTCTTTTTTCAGGTCACACATCAGGATGGCATTTTTCAATCTCCTTTATCATGTTCTGGCTAGCAGAATGAAGGTGGATATGTTACATGCCTCTTTCAGAATAGCCCTACAAATACATCCTGTGTATGATATTCTCTGTTTCCGAACTGCTGCATAAATGAATAAGACTCTAGAATCTCAAGAAGAAATAAGCCTGAGTTCCTGAATGATTCTTCCCACCACCATCAACTTATATTTGTGACTTAACAAGACATAAACGTCTTTGTGTTCAGCCACTAAGATGCTCTAGCTGCTTGTTAATCAGTCAACTGTATCAGTTTAGCTCTATAATGAATAACCTTAAACATAGTGGCGTAAGACTAAAACTAATGTCTGTGTTAGCAATTTAGACAGAGCTCAACTGGAATGGATCATCTTTTCTCCCCCAGGCACTGGCTAGGCTCACTCATGGGTTTATGGTCAGTTGGCAAGTCGTATGGAAGCTGGCTGGTCCGGGATGATGAATTTACAGAGCCGTGTGTCTCCAGCATGCTAGCCAAGACTTTTTCAAGAAGAAAGGCAAGCTTCTATTCATAAGCATTTTAAAAACCTCTGCATGCATTACCTTTGCCAGTGTTCCATTAGCAGTAATTTACCCTAAACTAAATCATAGAGCCAAACTTTAAGTCTATATGGGAGAGGACTACAGAGAGGCATGATTCATTGGGAGACAGTATTTTAACAATCATCATAATACCTTAATTAATGCATTGCCCTTATGGAGCCCAGAATTTTAAGAGGGAGAGACATATAAATAAATAATTACAATGCTTTATGAGAAGAGTTAGAACTGAAATATAACGAATAGGCTATGGAGGCACTAACAAAGGAATAGCTAAGCTAACTCTGCTTTGCCTGGGCATAGTAGCAAAACTTTCTCAAGTGAGATAATTTTGGTGCTGGTTCTTGACGGATGAGTAACAATTTGTTAGAAGCTCTAGTTGCACACGATGCAGTTACGGGAAAGGAAGAAGGACATTCTAGGAAGGGAAATAGCATAGTCCTAAATGTCAGAAAGAATTCTGCATGTGTGGGAGTGGGGAGAAGTTTGATGGTATGGGGAGTTTTACTAGAGAGTTATGAGATGGGCTGCATCTGTAGGTAGGGCTAGGTGGTGATAAAAGTCTATGCCAAGGAGTTCAGTGTTTGTTAAGTCGACAACAGTGGAGGATTAAAGATACTTTATTAAGGAACTAATAATACTGGTGATCGGATAATTGGTAACACTGGACGATTAACCTGAATTAGACTTTTGTTAAAAATACAGTAATACCTGGCATAAGAATGAGAGTGGATCACAGTGCACATACTTGGTTGTACAAGAAAGGTTGTTTTCTTCATTTTCCTACAATTCAATCATATTTATGTCTTATACTCTCATTTCACAGGGTGATAGAAAATGAATCCATCATTTATAGGGCTATCTCTTCACTTCACAGTTATGGATAGGATTTGCATAGCTGAGCTGGTGCAAAAGAATCTGAAACCCCTTGTGGTGCACATCCGCAGGCTCTGAAAACCTGTTCTATTACCTTCATGCTATTCAGGGTATGTAGGGATCACCCTGGGGAACCAGGGCCGCAGAGAACAGGACAACTTTGTGAGCTGATTGCTGACTCTTGGTGCTTGAACATACTACAGGAATACCGCAGAGATATTGCAGGTTCCATTCCAGGCCACCACAATAATGTGAATATCACAATAAAGTGGGTCATGTGAAGTTTTTGGTTTCTCAGTTGATAAATCGCATGTTGAATTGTGATCCCCAATATTGGAGGAGGGGGCTGTTGGGAAGTAATTTAATCTTTGGGGCAGATTTCCCTCTTTCTGTTCTTGCGATAGTGAATGAGTTCTCACAAGACCTTGTTTAAAAGTTTGTAGCACCTCCTGTTCTCTCTCTCCTGCTCTGGCAAGTGAAGACGTACCTGCTTCCCCTTCTCCATTCACCATGACTGAAAGTTTGCTGTGGGCTCCCCAGCCATGCTTCCTGTACAGCCTACAGAACTGAGACTCAAATTTCTTTTCTTTATAAATTATCCAGTCTCAGGTGGTCCTTTACAGCAATGTGAAAACAGACTAATACAGAAAGTTGATATGGGAGGTGAGGCATTGCTATAAAGATACCTGAAAATATGGAAGCCACTTTGGAAATGGGTAATGGGCAGGGGTTGGAACAGTTTTGTTCAGTAGAAGACAGGAAGATGAGGAAAAGTTTGGAACTTCCAAGAGACTTGTTAAATTTTTGTGACCAAAATGCTGATAGTGATACAGACAATGAATCCCAGCTGAGGACGTCTCAGATGGAATTGAGGAACTTTTTGGTAATTGAATCCAAGGTCACTTATGTTATATATGAGCGAACAGATAATCTGAAACTAAAACTTACATTTAAAAGGGAAGCACAGTATAAAAATTTGGAAAATTTGCAGCCTGGCTGTGTGGTAGAAAAGAAAAATTCATTTTCTGAGGAGGAATTCAAGCTGACTGAAGAATTTGGCATAAGTAAAGAGGAGCCGAATGTTGATAGCCGAGGAAGGGGAAAATGCCTCAAAGGCATCTAGAGATCTTTGCCATCAGCCGCTTCCATCAAAGGGCTGGAGGCCTAATAGGGAAGAATAGTTTCCTGGTCCAGCAGGGCTCTGCTGCCCTGTACAACCTCAGGACACTGCTGCCTGTGTCTCAGCTGCTCCAGCTCCAGCTGTGAATATAAGGGGCCCAGATATGTCTCAGGCTGCAGCTCCAGAGGCTGCAAGCCACAGGTCTTGTTGACTTTCCATGATCTTAAGCCTATGGGTGTGCAGAGGGCAAGAGTTGAGGCTTGGGAGCCTCTTCCTAGCTTCTGGAAGATATATGAAAATGCCTGGATGTCCAGGCAGAAGTCTGCTGCAGAAGCAGAGCCATCATGGATAACCTCTTTTAGGGCAGTGCAGAGGGGAAATGTGGGATTGGAGCCCCCAAACCGAGTCCTCATTGGGGCACTGCCTGTGGAGCTGTGAGAAGAGGGCCACCATCCTCTAGACCCCAGAATGGTGATCTATGAACAGCTGGCACCATGGGCCTAGAAAAGCTGCAGGCACTCAATGCCAGCTTGTAAAAGTAGCCACAGTGCAGAGCCAGAAAGGCAGAGCAGCCCAAAATCCACGGAAACCCACTCCTTGCAATGTTGCCTAGATGTGAGACATGAAGTCAAAGGAGATTATTCTGAAGCGTTAAGATTTAAAAACTGCCCTGCTGGGTTTTGAACTTGCATGGGGCCTGTACCCCATTTGTTTTAGCCAACTTCTCTCTTTTAGAATGGGAATATTTAGCCAATGCCAGTATCCCGACTGTATCTTGGAAGTGACTAAATGGTTTTGATTTGACAGGCTCATAGGTAAAAGAGACTTGTCTTGTCTCTGATGAGACTTTGGACTGTGAACTCTAAGTTAATGTTGGAATGAGTTAAGACTTTGGGGGACGTTTGGGAAGACATGATTATATTTTGAAATGAGAGAAGGACATGAAATATGGGAGTGGCAAGGGCAGAATGATATGGTTTGAATTTTTGTCTCTGCCCAAATCTCTTGTTGAATTGTGATCTCCACTGTTAGAGGAGGGGTCGGGTGGTCATACAGCCAACACCCTGATCAGTTCAGGGTGGTGGTTGCTGAAGGTTGGAGTGGCTGTCGCAATTTCTTTTTTTTTTTTTTTTATGGCATTTTAGGTTTGGGGGTACATGTACAGAACATGCAAGACAGTTGCATAGGTACACACATGGCAGTGTGTTTTGCTTCCTTTCTCCCCTTCACCCACATTTGGCATTTCTCCCCAGGCTATCCCTCCCCAGATCCCCCTCCCTCTGGCCCTCCCCTTTTGCCCCCAATAGACCCCAGTGTTTGGTACTCCCTTCCCTGTGTCCATGTGTTCTCATTTTTCATCACCCGCCTATGAGTGAGAATATGCGGTGTTTCATTTTCTGTTCTTGTGTCAGTTTGCTGAGAATGATGTTCTCCAGATTCATCCATGTCCCTACAAACGACACAAACTCATCATTTCTGATTGCTGCATATTTCATGGTGTATATGTGCCACATTTTCCCAATCCAGTCTATTATCAATGGGCATTTGGGTTGATTCCAGGTCTTTGCTATTGTAAACAGTGCTACAATGAACATTTGTGTGCATGTGTCCTTATAGTAGAACGATTTATAGTCCTTTGGATATATACCCAGTAATGGGATTGCTGGGTCAAATGGAATTTCTATTTCTAAGGCCTTGAGGAATCGCCACACTGTCTTCCACAATGGTTGGACTAATTTACACTCCCACCAACAGTGTAAAAGTGTTCCTTTTTCTCCACATCCTCTCCAGCATCTGTTGTCTCCAGATTTTTTAATGATCGCCATTCTAACTGGCGTGAGATGGTATCTCAATGTGGTTTTAATTTGCATCTCTCTGATGACCAGTGATGATGAACAATTTTTCATATGATTGTTGGCCTCATATATGTCTTCTTTCATAAAGTGTCTTTTCATATCCTTTGCCCAATTTTGAATGGGCTTGTTTGTTTTTTTTCTGTAAATCTGTTTGAGTTCTTTGTAAATTCTGGATATCAGCCCTTTGTCAGATGGGTAAACTGCAAAAATTTTTTCCCATTCTGTTGGTTGCCGATTCACTTTAGTGACTGTTTCTTTTGCCGTGCAGAAGCTGTGGAGTTTCATTAGGTCCCATTTGTCTATTTTGGCTTTTGTTGCCAATGCTTTTGGTGTTTTGTTTGTGAAGTACTTGCCTACTCCTATGTCCTGGATGGTTTTGCCTAGATTTCCTTCTAGGGTTTTTATGGTGCCAGGTCTTATGTTTAAGTCTTTAATCCATCTGGAGTTAATTTTGGTGTAAGGTGTCAGAAAGGGGTCCAGTTTCTGCTTTCTGCACATGGCTAGCCAGTTTTCCCAACACCATTGGTCAAACAGGGAATCCTTTCCCCATTGCTTGTTTTTGTCAGGTTTATCAAAGATTGTATGGTTGTAGATATGTTGTGTTGCCTCCGATGCCTCTGTTTTGTTCCATTGGTCTATGTCACTGTTTTGGTACCAGTACCATGCTGTTTTGATTACTGTAGCCTTGTAGTATAGTTTGAAATCCAGTAGTGTGATGCCCCCTGCTGTGTTCTTTTTGCTTAGAATTGACTTGGCTATGCGGGCTCTCTTTTGGTTTTATATGAAGTTCATGGTGGTTTTTTCCAGTTCTGTGAAGAAAGTCAATGGTAGTTTGATGGGGATAGCGTTGATTCTGTAAATTACTTTGGGCAGTATAGCCATTTTCACAATATTAATTCTTCCTAACCATGATCATGGAATGTTTCTCCATCTGTTTGTGTCCTCTCTTATTTCATTGAGAAGTGGTTTGTAGTTTTCCTTGAAGAGGTCCCTTATGTTCCATGTGAGTTGTATTCCTAGGTATTTTATTCTTTTTGTAGCAATTGTGAAGGGCAGTTCGTTCTTGATTTGGCTCTCTTTAAGTCTGTTATTGGTGTAGAGGAATGCTTGTGATTTTTGCACATTGATTTTATATCCTGAGACTTTGCTGAAGTTGCTTATCAGTTTCAGGAGTTTTTGGGCTGAGGCCATGGGGTCTTCCAGGTCTTCTTCATGTTGTCTCAAATAGAGACAATTTGGCTTCCACCTTTCCTATTTGAATACCCTTTATTTCTTTTTCTTGCCTGATTGCTATGGCTAGAACTTCCAGTACTATATTGAATAGGAGTGGTGAAAGAGGGCATCCTTGTCTGGTGCCGGATTTCAAAGGGAATGCTTCCAGTTTTTGCCCATTCAGTATGATATTGGCTGTTGGTTTGGCATAAATAGCTTTTATTACTTTGAGATACGTTCCATCGATATTGAGTTTATTAAGGGTTTTAAGCATAAAGGGCTGTTGAATTTTGTCTTATGCCTTCTCTGCGTCAATTGAGATAATCATGTGGTTTTTGTTTTTGGTTCTGTTTATGTGGTGAATTACATTGATAGACTTGCGTATGTTGAAGCAGCCTTGCATCACCGGGATGAATCCTACTTAATCATGATGGATAAGTTTTTTGATTTGCTGTTGCAATCGGCTTGCCAATATTTTATTGAAGATTTTTGCCTCTGTGTTCATCATGGATATTGGCCTGAAGTTTTCTTTTCTTGTTGGGTCTCTGCCGGGTTTTGGTATCAGGATGATATTGGTCTCATAAAATGATTTGGGAAGGATTCCCTCTTTTTGGATTATTTGGAATAGTTTCAGAAGGAATGGTACCAGCTCCTCTTTGTGTGTCTGGTAGAATTCGGCTGTGAACGCATCTGGACCTGGGCTTTTTTTGTGTGGTAGGCTCTTAATTGCTGCCTCGACTTGTGCCCTTGTTATTGGTCTATTCATAGTTTCAGCTTCCTCCTGGTTTAGGCTTGGGAGGACACAGGAGTCAAGGAATTTATCCATTTCTTCCAGCTTTACTAGTTTATGTGCATAGAGTTGTTTGTAATATTCTCTGATGATGGTTTGAATTTCTGTGGAATCTGTGGTGATTTCCCCTTTATCACTTTTTATTGCATCTATTTGGTTGTTCTCTCTTTTCTTTTTAATCAATCTGGCTAGTGGTCTGTCTATTTTGTTGATGTTTTCAAAAAACCAGCTCTTGGATTTATTGATTTTTTGAAGGGTTTTTCGTGTCTCTGTCTCCTTCAGTTTAGCTCTGATCTTAGTTATTTCTTGTCTTCTGCTGGGTTTTGAGTTTTTTTGATCTTGCTCCTCTAGCTCTTTCAATTTTGACAATAGGGTGTCAATTTTGGATCTCTCCATTCTCCTCATATGGGCACTAATTGCTATATATTTTCCTCTGGAGACTGCTTTAAATGTGTCCCAGAGATTCTGGTATTTTGTGTCTTCATTCTCATTGGTTTTGAAGAACTTCTTTATTTCTGCCTTCATTTCATTGTTTATCCAGTCAACATTCAAGAGCCAGTTGTTCAGTTTCCATGAAGCTGTGTGGTTCTGGGTTGGTTTCTGAACTCTGAGTTCTAACTTGATTGCACTATGGTCTGAGAGACTGTTTGTTATGATTTCAGTTGTTTTGCATTTGCTGAGGAGTGCTTTACTTCCAATTATGTGGTCAATTTTAGAGTAGGTGTGATGTGGTGCTGAGAAGAATGTATATTCTGTGGATTTGAGGTGGAGAGTTCTGTAAATGTCTATCAGGTTTGCTTGCTCCAGGTCTGAGTTCAAGCCCTGGATATCCTTGTTGATTTTCTGTCTGGTTGATCTGTCTAATATTGACAGGGGAGTGTTAAAGTCTCCCACTATTATTGTGTGGGAGTCTAAGTCTCTTTGTAAGTCATTAAGAACTTGCCTTATGTATCTGGTTGCTCCTGTATTGGGTCCATATATGTTTAGGTTCGTTAGCTCTTCTTCTTGTAGCGATCCTTTTACCATTATGTAATGTCCTTCTTTGTCTCTTTTGATCTTTGTTGCTTTAAAGTCTATTTTATCAGAGACGAGAATTGCAACTCCTGCTTTTTTTTTTGCTCTTTATTTGCTTGGTAAATCTTCCTCTATCCCTTTATTTTGAGCCTTTGTGTATCCTTCCATGTGAGATGGGTTTCCTGGATACAGGATTTTTATCCAATTTGCCAGTCTGTGTCTTTTGATTGGTGCATTTAGTCCATTTGCATTTAGGGTTAATATTGTTATGTGTGAATTTGATACTGCCATTTTGATTCTAGCTGGCTGTTTTGCACATTAGTTGTTGTAGATTCTTCATTATGTTGATGCTCTTTAGCATTGAGTGTGATTTTGGAATGGTTGGTACTGGTTGTTCCTTTCTATGTGTATTGCCTCTTTCAGGAGCTCTTGTAAAGCAGGCCTGGTGGTGACAAAATCTCTGAGTACTTGCTTGTTCGCAAAGGATTTTATTTTTCCTTCACTTATGAAGCTCAGTTTGGCTGGATATGAAATTCTGGGTTGAAAGTTCTTTTCTTTAAGGATGTTGAATATTGGCCTCCACTCTCTTCTGGCTTGTAGTGTTTCTGCCGAGAGATCTGCTGTGAGCCTGATGGACTTCCCTCTGTGGGTGACCCGACCTTTCTCTCTGACTGCTCTTAGTATTTTCTCCTTTATTTCAACCTTGTTGAATCTGACGATTATGTGCCTTGGGGTTGCTCTTCTTGCGGAATATCTTTGTGGTTTTCTCTGTATTTCCTGCAATTGAGTGTTGGCCTGTCTTGCTAGGTGGGGGAAATTTTCCTGGATAATGTCCTGACGAGTATTTTCCAGCTTGGATTAATTCTCTTCATCACATTCTGGTACACCTATCAAATGTAGGTTAGGTCTCTTCACATAGTCCCACATTTCTTGGAGACTTTTTTCATTCCTTTTTGTGCTTTTTTCTCTGATCTTGGTTTCTCGTTTTATTTCATTGAGTTGATCTTTGACTTCTGATATTCTTTCTTCTGCTTGGTCAATTTGGCTGTTGGAACTTGTGCATGCTTCGTGAAGTTCTTGTATTGTGTTTTTCAGCTCCTTTAATTCATTCATATTCCTCTCTAAGGTATCCATTCTTGGTATCATTTCCTCGAATCTTTTTTTAAAATCTTTTTTCAAGGTTCTTAGTTTCTTTGCATTGATTTAAAACATGTTCTTTTAGCTCACAAAAGTTTCTCATTACTCACCTTCTGAAGTCTAATTCCGTCATTTCGTCACTGTCATTCTCTGTCCAGCTTTGTTCCCTTGCTGGTGAGGAGTTTTGGTCCTTTGTAGTAGGCAAGGTGTTCTGGTTTTGGGTGTTTTCCTCCTTTTTGCACTGGTTTCTTCCCATCTTGTGGATTTATCCACCTGTCGTCTATATTGTTGCTGACTTTTTGATTGGGTCTCTGAGTGGACGCCCAGATTGTTGATGATGAAGTATTTCCGTTACTTGGTTTTCCTTCTACCAGTCTAGCCCCTCCACTGTATGACTGCTGAGGTCCACTCCAGGCCCTGCTTGTCTGGGGTGCACCTATAGCAGCTGTGGAACAGTGAGGGATGCTACCCGTTTCTTTTTCTGCTATCTTTGTCCCAGAATGATGCCTGCCAAATGTCAGTCTTCTGGATATAGAGGGGTCAGGGAGCTGCTTGAGGAGACAGTCTGTACTTTATAGGAGCTCAAGTGCTGAGCTGTGAGCTCTGTTGTTCATTCAGGGCTGTTAGGCTGCTACGTTTAATTCTGCTGCAACAGAACTCATAAAAAAAACCCTTTTTTTCTCAGATGCTCTGTCTCGGAGGGTTGGGGCTTTCTTTGTGAGTGTCCGTTGTGCTGTCCTGCCCAGCTAGGAGGCAGTCTAGTCACTATTTGCCTGCCGAGGCCCCACCCTGCTGGTGTGAGGTTCGCCCTGTTTCTGCAGGCTCTGCCCTGCTGCTGCAGTCTCCGCCCTGCTGCCAAGGGCTACGCCCTGCGGTGGAGTCTCTCTGTTGTGACGGGTTGCCTTGGCAATGGCAGGCTGCATCAGCATTGGGCGTGTACCTCAGTAAGGGCGGATTGCCTTGGTAATGGCGGACGACCCTCCCCCAGGGAGCTGCACTGTACTGGGTTCAGCTGTGCCCTAAGGGAACCTCTCCACCGGGAGCGTTTGGAATCTCTGTTTTGTTTGTCCCTCTGCACTACCCCAAATGCTGTTTTTCTGGAATCTTTTGAGCTGGCTCACTGTCCAAGTCCCATTCAGTCTCAAGTTCAGCCCTCTCAAGTCTCAAATTGCCAGTTCAACAGGGCACTCAGATCAGTGCGTTTTGTGCAGAGCGCTGTGTAGCGCCACTGCGCTACAGCGCCAACCGCCAGCTGCACTGGCTGCCGGCCGCACCGACTGCACCAGCCAAAACCTCTGCCTGGCGTCCCGCATCTCTTTTATACCTGGGAATTTCTCCGTTCTGTGGGCAACAATGATCCATGTGGAAATGCCGCCCTGACTCACCCTCTCCGCACATTCACCGAGAGCTTCAATCCTGGGTTGTTCTCACTGCGCCATCTCGAGTCCTCCCTTGGCAATTTCTTAAAATAAGACAATCAAGTTTGTTGTATTGATCAATTCTTCATTTCATGAAATATTTCCCTGTAGCACGTGATAACATTTGATAGCATTTTATGTTCATTAGAACTTCTTTCAAAATTAATGCCCATTGTTTCAAACTCTACTAGTGCTTTACCAACTAAGTTTATGTAATATTTGAAATCCATTGTTGTCATTTCAGCAGGGTTCACAACATCTTCATCAAACATAAATTCCATCTCAAGAAACCATTTTCTTTTCTCATTATAAGAACCAACTTCTCATCTGTTCAGGTTTTACCATAAGAGTGCAGCAATTCAGTCACACCTTTATGTTCCACTTCTAATTTTAGTTCCCTTGCTATTTCCAACACATTGGGAGTGACTCCCTCTGCTGAAGTCTGGAACTCCTCAACGTCATGAATAAGGGTTGCAATCAACTTTTTCCAAGCCCCTGTTTATACCAATGTTTTGAACTCCTCCCCGGAATCCCGAATGTCTTTAATAACATCTAGAATGCAGAATTCTTTCCAGGAGGTTTTCAACTGATTTTCTCAGATCCACTGGAAGAATCACTATATATCTCAGCTATAACTTCACAAAATGTACTTCTTAAATAATGGGACTTAAAGTTGAAATGTCTTGCTGATCCATGGGCTGCTAAATAAATGTTGTGTTATCAGGCATGAAAACAACATGAATCTCCTTGTACATCTCTATCAGAGCTCCTGGGTGACCAGGTAAACTGTCAATGAGTACTAATATTTTAAAAGAATCTTTTTTTCTTCTGAGAAGTTAGCCTAAAAGTGAGCTAAAATATTTAGTAAAGTATGCTGTAAAAAGATGTGCTGTCATTCAGGCTTTGTTGCTCTATATCTAAAGAACAGGCAGAGTAGATTTAGCATAATTCTTAATGATGCTGGGATTTTCAGAATGGTCAATGATCATTGGCTTCAACTTAAAGTAACCTGCTGTATTAGCTCCTAATAAGAGAGCCTGTCCTTTGATGCTTTGAAGCCAGGTATTGATTTCTCCTCTCTATCTATGATAGTTCTAGATGACATCTTCCAATAGAAGGCAGTTTTGTCACTAAAACTGGACTCCTTCTTTACATCTTACAAAAATCAACTCAAGCTGGATTAAAGATTTAAATGTAAGACCCAAAACCATGAAAACCCTAAAAGAAAACCTAGGCAATAACATTCAGGACATAGGCATGGGCAAAGCCTCCATGAATAAACAACCAAAAACAATGGCAACAAAAGCCAAAATTGACAAATGGGATTTAATTTAACTAAAGAGCTTCTGCATAGCAAAAAACAAAACAAAACAAAAAACTAGCATCAGAATGAACAGGCAACCTACAGAATAGGAGAAAATTTTTGCAATCTATCCACCTACCAAAGGTCTAACATCCAGAATCTATGTGAAACTTAAATAAATTTACAAGAAAAAAAAAAAAACATCAAAAAGTGAGTGAAGAATACAAACAGACACTTCTCAAAAGAAGACATTTATGTGGCCAACAAACACATGAAAAAATGCTCATCATCACTGGTCATTAGAAAAATGCAAATCAAAACCACAATAAGATACCATCTCACTCCAGTTAGAATGGCAGTCATTAAAAAATATGGAGACGACAGATGCTGGAGAGGATGGGGAGAAAAAGGCACACTTTTACACTGCTGGTGGAAGTGTAAATTATTTCAATCATTGTGGAAGACAGTGTGACAATCACTCAAAAATCTAGAACCAGCAATACCATTTGACACAGCAATCCCATTACTGGGTGTATACTGAAATGATTATAAATCATTTTACTATAAAGACACAGGCACATGGATGTTTATTGCAGCACTATTTACAATAACAAAGACTTGGAATGAACCCAAATGCCCATTAATGATAGTCTGGATAAAAAAAATGTGGCACATATACACCATGGAATATTATGCAGCCATAAAAAAGAATGAGTTAATGTCTTTTGCAGGGACATAGATGAAGCTGGAAACCATCAGCAAACTGACACAGAACAGAAAACCAAACACCACATGTTCTCACTCATAAGTGGGAGTTGAACAATGAGAACACATGGACACAGGGAGGATCACAAACCAGGGCCTGTAGGTGGGTGGGAGGCAAGGAGGATAGCATTAGGACAAATACATAAAGCATGCAGGGCTTAACACTTAGATGATGGGTTGATTGGTGCAGCAAACCACCATGGCACGTGTATACTATGTAACAAACCTGCAGATTCTGCACATGAATCCCAGACTTAAAGTATAATAATAAACAAAAAGAAAGCATTTTTGTTTGTCTACATTGAAAATCTATTGTTTAGTGTATCCACTTTCATCAGTTATCTTGGCCAGATTTTCTGGATAATTTGTTGCAGTTTCTACAACAGCACTTCCTGCTTACCTTGCACTTTTCTGTTATGGATAGAGCTGCGTTTTTAAATCTCAGGAACCAACCTCTGCCAGCTTTAAACATTTCTTCTGCAGCTTCCTCACCTCCCTCAGCCATCACAGAATTGAGGGGAGTTAGAGCTTTGCTCTGGATTAGGCTTTGGCTCAAGGACATATTGTGGTTGCTTTGATCTTCTATTCAGATCACCAAAAAGTTCTTTATATCAGCAAGAAGTCTATTTCACTATCGTACCATTTATGTGTTCACTGCAGCTGCACTTTTAATTACCTTCGAGAACTTTTCCTTTGTGCTCACAACTCAGGTGTTTCACACACAAAGCCCACCTTTCCATCTGTCTTAGCTTTTGGCATGCCTTCCACACTTAGCTGAAACATTTCTAGTTTTTGATTTAAAGTGAGTGACGTGTGACTCTTTCACTTGAACAATTAAAAGACATTGTAGGGTTATTCATTAGCTTAATTTCAATATTTTTGTATCTCTGGGAACAATCTCAGAGAGGGAGAGAGACTAGAAACAGCTAGTTGGTGGAGGAGTTAGAACACACACAACATTTATTGATTAAGTTGGCCATCTTATCTATGTACTGTTTGTGGTGCCCCAAATAATTGCTATTCTACCATCAAAGGTCACTTATCACAGATCACCATAACAGATAAAATCAGCAAGTTTAAAATATTGTGAGAATTACCAAAATGTGAGACAGAGACACAAAGGGAGCACATACTGTTGGAAAAATAGTGCTGGTAGACTTGCTCAATAGACCCAGGGTTGTCACAAACCTTCAGTTTGTAAAAAGCATAATATTTGTGAGATGCAACAAACAAAGCCCAATAAAATGAACTATGCCTATACGGTGTTTTCTCCTAGAGACCTTTATCCTTCTGGGCCTCTAACATGGAATCTTTTTCTCCCAGGTTGCACAGACAGAGCTGAGCTTATTGTCCATGAGGACTTGCTCACAGACGGGAACAATTCCTATTACTGCATAACAAATTAAACTTTAGTAACTTAAACAACCATTTATTAATTTCACAGAATTTAGTGGGTCAAGAATTTGGACAGGCACAGTAGGCATGCTGGCTCTCCTCCATGGTGACTCGTGTCTTGGCAGGACACTCAATGGCTGGGGGTGACTCAATGGCCTCGTGTGGGAATCATCTGAAGACTTGTCCATTCGTATGTCTGGAGCCTGGGTTGGGATGAGTTCAAGACTAGGACTGCTGGCCAGTGCTCCTGCTGTGCTCTTTCTATCAGCTTGACTTCTTCAGAGCATGGTGGCCTCAGTGTAGTTGGAATTATTACCTGGCAGTTCCTTACTGGCACTAAGAGCTGGTATTCTAGAAAATAAGGTGGAAGCTGCATCATTTTTTATGACACAGTCTCAGAAGCCACACAAAATTACGTCTGCCATTGGTTGAGGAAGTAAAAAGTACATGCAGATTTAGGTTGAGGGGACGCAGACCCCTTCTTTTCAAGGGGAGGAGTGTCAAAGGATTTTAGAGTCATGTTTTTCACCCACGAAGCTTTCTCTCATGGCTTATCTCTGATGTTCCTTTCTTCTTCCAACCTGAAAATTTTGTTTGTTGTTAGTCTGAGGCCCAGGGTGGGGTGGAACATAAGGGATGAGGACTATTTGCTCTGACTCATGATGTGTTTTCCAAAATACTTTATCCATGCTGAGTCCTTTCCATTTCCTGAGAACCTAAGTGTTTTTTAAATTCAAAAGCCAGAAACAAGCAGAAAGAACACTCTGCCTTGTATTGTCACATCTCTTCCCTGCAGTTTAAAAGTTCTACAGCAAAGCCTAACTACCCGAAGGGGTGGACTGTTACAGGAATAAACGATATGCAGTGTGGCTTTGGTTAGGTAGGAACAGACATTCCTGTTGCTAAATGACGTTTTATTTTATGTTTTGTAAATATTTAACATTTAAATATTATTCCCCCAAACATGCAACAAAACAAAATAAACAAAAATATTGTTGCTCTACTTTTATAATTTCTCCATTAATCTCACTATTTCTATTTGGAGTGGCTTATTCCTATGGTCTCTCTCTGATTTTTTAGTACTTTTACAATTTTCTCATTTTAATGGACCCAGTATTCTCAAAACATTCCAGGAATTTCGAAGTACAGCAATCTTGAAATATTCTGATCTCATCATTCAAGGTTATACCAGAATTTCTAGAGCAGTTTCTTCTGCTTATCTAGAACCATATATGATACATAGTTCAGCTTTTCTCCCTCTTCACTACACAGACAAGAGATATAAACCTATTTAGGGCAAATTAACTTATTCAAGGATAAAAATCTTTTGAATTCTCTATCTGCATGGTTTGGATTTCCATCCCACCAAAATCTTGTGTTGAATTGGAGAAAGGGTCTGGTGGGAGGGGATTGGATCATGGGGCCAGATTTTTCTCCTTGCTGTTCTCATTCTCATTAGAGCTGTTGGTTTAAAAGTGTGTGGCACTTCCCCCTTCATTCTCTCATTCTCTCTCTCTCCTGCCACAATGTGAAGAGGGTGCCTGCTTCCCCCTTTTCTTCTGCCATCATTGTAAGTTTCCTAAGGACTCCCAGCCACGCTTCCTGTTAAGCCTGCAGAACTGTGAGTCAGTTCAACATCTTTTAAAATATAAATTAGCCAGTCTTAGGTAGTTCTTTATAGCAGTGTGAAAAAGGACTAACATACCCATAAAAGCTCACTCACTTACAGGCTAAGAACAGTGTGTAGAGAACCATTATTAGGATCTTTCAAGTCAGAAACAAAAGCCTCTCCAGAGAGATATTATGCTAATATTGAGTATCATACATATTGTTAGTAGTTAATTAGGTATTTAATTCTTGATTTTTGTGCTACCTATTGGCCTGTAATATAGTTGTTTTGCTAGTTCATACTTCTTTGGTGCTTTGTGACCATATCTACTTCTAAATCAGTCATAGAAATTGAAGACTTTAAATTTTCTCAATCAGATCTATTATTTGAACAGGAATAGCAAGGATGAGGCAAGGTGATAGCTCCTAGGGAGATGTTTGGCTATGTGACATAGGGGTGAATACCTGGAGAGAATTAGGATTCTGTTAGGAGGAGAAGGTGGGGTGTGAATGCAACTAATCATATCCACTGCAGAGAAAAAATAGAACACTTAACATATGTAACCAAAGGATCGGGATAAATGGCCAAGTGCCTTTGAGCCCAATATTGATTCAAGAGATGACTAAACATTGATTCAAGTACTGATAGACTAAGCATGTTAAGAGTGCTGCTGATTGGATTATATACAACATCAGGGTAAGGAGATAGGCAGCAGCATAGACACAAAAGTGGCCAAAGAGTTGCCTGACACACTTGCAAAGATTACCAAGGGGAGGAGTCAACTTTCCCAACAAATTGTCAGTGTTGATAAGACATAAAAAAATAATGCCTGATAGATTCTATATCAGTAAAGAAAAGTGTTCTTTGTTTTAAAGTTAGATTCATACTTCTATTTGGTGGAAATATAAAGATGGCTAGATGCTTAAATCTCTTAGACAATTTGGATTTACAAAGAGACTGACAAACAAATGGACAAATGGTCTTTCAGAAGTTAACATGCATGTTGGTACATTTGGAGTACTGTTCTCTGCTTCAGACATGAATAGTCCATTGAAATCTCAGTACTTACTGGCTGATTTGAAGCACTAGTGTTGAGAGGCTAATGTTTGGAAGCCATTTTTCTTTTGAGCTAAAACAGGAGTTTGAACAAACTCCAGCCTGAGTCAGCTTCTAAACAAGGATGAAATTCAAGCTTACAAAGCTTACTTGCAAGCCCGAAGCAGCTTATTTATGTATTTATAACATTTGCCTTAAAAAGAAACATTGGTCTATAACTTCATAAAAGGCTGAGTTGAGTACTCAGCAAAAGCAAACTTAAATGGTTTCAAAATTTTTCTTCCAACTGGGGCTGGCAGCATAGCCATGGTGACAGTACAGTAAGCAGAGCACTGTGCTGCAAGACAAGATATGAGAGCCTCCCCTTTCCCCCCTGGCCCACCTGGGTATTACGAAGCTCTTCACCTTGCACAAGTCACTTCACTTCTGTTTTTTTTTTTTTTTTTGAGATAGAGTTTCCCTCTAACTCCCAGGCTAGAGTGCAGTGGCACAATCTCGGCTCACTGCAACCTCTGCTCCCGGGTTCAAGCAATTCTCCTGCCTCAGCCTCCCAAATAACTGGGACTACAGGCAAGCGCCACCATATGCAGCTAATTTTTTTTTTTGTATTTTTAGTAGAGATGGGATTTCACCATATTGGCCAGGCTGATCACGATCTCCTGATCTCATGATCCGCCCACCTCAGCCTCCCAAAGTGCTGGGATTACATGCGTGAGCCACCGTCACTTCACTTCTTTTGGTCAGAAAAACTAACCTATCAGATGGAATGCACTAAAGGCACTAAAACATATTATTATTTTCCTTTGACTTTAAGGTTGAGGAATCTGAGTCCAGTTAAGCCATTTGTCCCCAGTTAAATATTGAGTCAGTAGACTAGGAGTGACCTTAACGCCCCTTGACTTCCAGGCTCAAACTCTCTCTAGTACTTTCCAGAATGTGGTGGTAAATCTAGCTGTGTCTAATGAAAGGGCTTCTGCTCTCAGTGACACCCACAGGTAAGCACCTTTGAGTTTGGAACTCTCACCAGATATTGTTAGCATTCAGGTAGGTGTAACCCTTGGACCCCACCTGCCACAGTGTCTCTGAAGCCCAGTCCACAAGCAAGTGCAGGATGTAAGGAACAATTCTTTGCAATGAACATTTATCTTAAACCCTGAACATGTTCAAAGAAGCATTACTTGGATTAGTGTATTAAGTGCATTAGTTCAAATAATCTTACTAATGAAAGACTGAGAATGACAGAAATATTACTTTGCAAAGACAGTTACAGTTTTCTAAAGAAATGTTCAGAGATAAGAGAGGAGATTATAACATTAAAGGTGTTTAATCCTTTGGCTGATGGAAGGCTTCTAATGCAATGTAAGACACAGCATTGATGTGCTCAGCTCAGGGATAATATAGAAAGAGGAAACCGGCTCTCAGACTTAAGATTCCCCAGGACAATTTTCTCTAGAGCAGTTTGTGAAGATGTTTTGCTTTAGGGGCCAGAAAAGCCCATCTTCTGTCCTGACCTTTGCTGTATTAAGGAGCTCATATCATCTATGAAAAACACTTATTTCATTTTTAAATATAGAATACATTTTACACCTACTGTTGAGTTGAGAGACAGATAGTCATCACCTTAAATTGTTGTCATTCAGGATTAGGACCATCCTCTATTTTACTCTTTAAGTGAATGCTTAGCTATTAGGTTCTTGTGGAGAACCTAATAGGTTCAAACCATCACAGCACCAGCCTGTTTGCTACCACAGTCCTGGAATTCTGAGAAGACAGGCGTGGTGTGTGAGCCCCTGCCTGCTTCTGGCCTCTGTCTTCCTTCTGCCCATGAACTTAGGGGTCAACTGACCTCTCTCACAGGCTTAGCATTGCCTGTCTAAAAATTAATTTAAAAATCCCAAACTTCTCAGAACTGTGCTTCAATTTACATTTCCCTGGCCCTGGCCTCACCCCTTATAGCTGAAGAATTAGTTTCAGCCTTGAATCCTGAATGTGAAATATCTTCAGGTTTTGCTTACCTGTGACTCCAGAACCTTCTGCTTTTCTCCTGCCAGTCTCCATCCCCTAGTAGCTAACACTGTGGGTAGAGATGGCAAAAAGGGCAAAAAGGACTAGGTCCTGGACTTTTCTTGTGATTATTAGCTAAATGGCATTAGGCATATTTGTTTCCACAAGTCTCATTGCTTATCTATAAAATGGGGCAAATAATAAAATCTATCTGAGCGGATTTGTATGAGATCAAAGGAGATAATATATGTAATGTGCTTAGTACAAAGTGCAGTATATAAAAGCTATTTGGCAAATTTAAACTATTAGTAATATCAATTAAATGCACAGAAATTCAGCAATCCTATTGCTCTCTGCTTCATTTCTGACTTTTTTTCTCCCAAACTGGATTGTAGATTTTTTTTAAGTCAGAGACTATGTTTAAAAAGGTGTTCAGATTTTCTTCAGAATTAAGCCAAATATAGGGTACCAGGTGGTTGGTGTTTAATAGCGTTTGATTAATTTGAAACCAACACAAGTTTTAAAATATCTTGTGAGTAAAGCTCATGTTGAAATTTTGTACATGAATGCAGAGAAAATGCAGAATAAGTCAATATTCAGAAAGCAGGAATTGTGAGCTCACTCAATGCAGAGTTTCTTTACACATGTAGTGTCAGCATTTCAGGGCACGCCAGCCACGGAGAACAGAACCAGGCCATCAGTTGGCACTCAGTGACTAAACACTCCATGTCGGACCTTGCTCTGGAATTGACTGCAAGCAGTCAGAGAAAGCACTGAAGGAATTACTCTGTTTATGCACAAAGTATTCTTCAGTATGACTTAAATAAAACCTCCTGTTCTGTCATCATTGACTCCTAATTATTAATTAAACTATTTAGCAATTCTAAAATCCCAACAGGCAAAGCTTTTCTCTAGCAGATACTCACTATAAAACAGCTATCAGGGAAAGACAATTCTTACAAATAAAAAAAGAACAATAAAAGCGGCACACATCAGCCACCGCAAGCAAAAAACAACTGTTTTGATGTTTATACATGTGGGTAGCTTTTTGTTTAAACACAATGTGATTAATAAACACAGACTTATGAAATCCTTTCTTTCATCAATGAACTATAGCAAACTTGAAATACAAGGATTATGTTTCTAAATTCAAAAGGCAAGAATAAGTCCCAGGATCAGATTCTCAACAATAATCTTAATTTTTACTGGTGTTGGGGTTTATACTGACAGTTTTTTCTCAACTGTATTCAGGCATACAAGTACGTGTGTTTCTTCCAGCCCCCACATAATCTTCACAGCCTACATAGATTGTCTTGTAATGTAGCCAGTGAAAGAAAACATTTAAAAAATGTTAAGCATATTCCAAATTTTGCTGTTATTAGTTTTGAGGGCTTGGCTATTTTGTTAGCCTCAAAAATGTTAATAATTAGTAAGTATTCTTTGGGATTTTGCTCATGAAGCTTAAGGAACAACATTGTAAATTATAAAGAAAGGAATATTTTACTTATTTTGTGTTTCTTTGCATGGATAAAACTGTCTTCAGTCTTCAGTTACCACAGACTTTACTGTTAATGAGGGATTTTTCCTCCATGGTTTTCGTTATTTGTCTTATTTGTTCTGCGATTTCCTATGCGTCTGCCCCAGCCCCTTTCATTGGTAATTTTATACTGCATTTGTTGCAAGGAACACTGTGTGGTTTCTAGGATCAGGTAAAAGGCTTAATTTCTTTAAAAAAAAAATTAAGAAGAAAACATTTTGTTTAAAATAATCCTTATTCCGATAAACAAAGGCTTAGTAAGAATTAAAACAGTGTCTATTTCAAAATATAAGAACTGGTATCCTAAAAAAAGAGTTTTACAAATATGATTATTTCAAATTGATGTGTTTTATGGTATTGAAAAATATTAGTATAATGTCTAGGTAATGTTTAATGACATGAAGGAAGCAAGGAGGCTCCCAGATCATAATTTATGTGTTCCTGTGTGTGCAATTGTATGCATCCAAAATAATACTCTTTTAGAGGCTATGTAGAGTTCTAATGTCATTTCTATTCTGCCACATGTTTACTTCTAACCCAATGTTCTCAATGCAGGATCAGGTTCTAGGGATCCGCAGTTGTCATTAGGTTAGTCTGAAGAATGGCACCATTCAACAGTGACACTCCTGGCTTGCCCCACCTCTGACTCACTTCTCCTTGTGCATTCCTCTTTCTGATCAGTGTATGACATCTATTAGTCAACACTTCTTAGTTGAGAAGGCAGATATATTAAAAGGCTGTATATTCTGGAACCTTCTCTTTTCTTTTTTATCTGAATAGTCCAGTGCAGCAATACTAGGTTCTGTGGATGCATATTTTCACAGGCCTGGATTCAGGGTGGTGGGAGCACTGAATGGTAAAAATCCCACTGGCTGTGTATCTAAGCCCCCGTCTTCTAACCTAGCTCTTGCATAAAGTTGGCATTTTATCTACAATAGACTGGCTCCTGTTTCAGATATTCAGAATTCAGGCAGAGAAAGGGGTGCCATTTACCATGCACTCTTAAATCCCAACAATTACATGAGCAACTACAATCTAAATTTTCAAGTTATCCTACTGATTTATTTGGCCTAGAAATTTTCTAGAATAATACAGTCTTAAAATAAATCTCAGGTTGAAATGGCCTCAGTCTTCAATCTGCAACGAGCCTGAAGTGTTTTGCTTTCCTATAATTTTTATTTAGTAATGTTTTAGTAGCTGTAAAACAGTTGTAATTCATATAACACCTTATGGTTATTTAGTCAGACTTCAGTCTTTTTTAAAAAAATATCTGTTTTCGGCCAAGCATGGTGGCTCACACCTGTAATCCCAGCACTTTGGGAAGCCGAGACAGGTGAATCATGAGGTCAGGAGACTGAGACCATCCTGGCCAATATGGTGAAACCCCGTCTCTACTAACAAATACAAAAAATTAGCCAGACGTGGTGGCACACGCCTGTAGTCCCAGCTACTCAGGAGGCTGAGGCAGGGGAATTGCTTGAACCCAGGCAGGGGAGGATGTTGTGAGCCGAGATCATGCTACTGCACTACCGCCTGGGCGACAGAGAAAGACTCCATCTCAAAAAAAAAAAATCTATTTTCTCCAGTATAAGGTTTCTCAAAGAACTTCTAGAATTTAAAGTATTTCTATATTGCCAACATGTGTCTACAATGAAATTCTTATAAATGATGGAATGCATCTGTACTCACTGAAGTTGATTTCAGACAACCATAATATACATAATCGTTTGTGAAGTAAATGAACTAGAGTCAGAACATGTGGACCTTTAGTGCATAAACTTGGACACAAACTTAACTATTTTGGATGTTAACCTTATTTCGACCTTGAGTAAGTAGCATCTGTCTTGCCTACCTTATAAAACTGCTATGAGGGTCACAGGATATGAAACTTAGATGACAAGGAAAGTTTTGTGCAACCTCTTCATTTCACTAGTCCTCTAAGAATCGTTCAACATAGGTGACCCTCATTTTCTCCTGGCACTCATGGCACTCATTTTCTGGTTTTCCTCCACCACTTTGACTTCCTTCCTTTCTACTTTTCTAGCTTAGTTGGTCCTTTTCTACCAAGCTACCTTAGCCTGAGGGTATTAGTCTGTTTTCACACTACTGTAAAGAACTGCCTAAGACTGGGTAATTCACAAAGAAAGAGATTTAATTGACTCACAGTTCAGCATGGCTGGGGAGGCCTCAGGAACCTTAACAATCGTGGTGGAAGGGGAAGCACAGCACCCTTCTTCACAAAGTGAGAGGAAGAAGAAGTACTGAGCAAATGGGGAAGAGCTCCTATAAAACCATCAGATCTCATGAGGATTCACTGGTGATCACAAGAACAGCATGGGAGAAACTGCCCACAAAATTCAATTTCCTCCACTGGGTCTCTCCCTTGACATGTGAGGGATTACAATTAAGATGAGATTCTGGGTGGGGACACAAAGCCTAACCATATCACTGAGTTTCCCAGAAAGCAGAAAAAAGCTGGCAGGCAGATAATTTATTTGGGTTGTGATCCTAGGAAGCAGGGTTGAGGGAAAGATAAAGGGAAGTAGGAAAAGAGAGAAAAACAATACAAAAATAAGTCAGCCGCTGTTTTGGGCAATTGGTTCTGGATCCTAGAGGATCTTTTGAGGACCCTTTGAAGTGCATCTCAGAACTATACGCCTGGGGAAGAAAAGAAGAATCATTTATCCATCACCTCTTGATCTCCCACTGGTGACTCCATGGACAATAATAGATCTTCACTTTCAAATTATACATGCATGAGTGCTGAGTGGCTCCTGAGAGTGTCCCAAGAAGCACACAGAGAAGCTCCAATGTGGGCTGATAAAAGGTCTTGTCAGGTCGTAAGTGTTCAAAAGTTGTAGAAGTGTATATGGAAATAGTTACCTTGAAAGTGGCTGGAAGAAGAAAGACTTAGAGAGAGAAGTGGATTAAAGTTGTGTAAGAGAGGTTCAATGTATCTGAAATTTGGAATTCCTAGATATCTGAATTCAGATTCAGACATCTGAATTTTGGGATTCCTAGGCCATCATTTTTCTTCATATGTCATACTCCTTCTCAGTGATTATATCTATTTTTATGGTTGAGATTATCTATAAGCTTATAATTCCAAAATTTATATCATTAGCTCAGATCACATTTATAAATTCCATATGTTGTTGCATTCTGTTCTCTGCCTGACATCAACTTTAGAGTATTTCAAGGAATATACAGTTCTAGATGTATAAACCTAACTCTTGATCCTTCCCTCTTAAACTATTTTTCCCTAGTCTTTAGCCACTTAGTAATAGTACTCCAGTGACATTACTTATCTATTACTATGTAACAAATTACTGCAAAATAGTAGCTTAAATTACCAATTTATTGTCTTGCAGTTTCTGTGAATGAGTTCAGAAACAGTATAGCTCAGTGATTCTGGTTTGGGGTTTCTCATGAGATTATGGACAAAATGTCATGTGAAGGCTTGACTAGGGCTGAAAGATCTGGTTGTCAGCTAGCCTGCTCATATGGATTTTTGCAAGAGGCTTCAGTCCCTGGATGGCTGTTGGTGGGAATCTTCAGTGATCTGCCACCATGGGCATCTTTATGGGTCTGCTACCCTAGAGCAAGAGATCCAAGAGGAAGGGACAAGGCAGAAGCTACAATGTCTTTTATGACCTTGCCTTGGAAATTACGTGCTGTCACATCTGCTACATTCTACTGAACACACAGACAAACTCTGTTACAATGAGGGAGAGGATTGGAGGTGGAGATAATTGGGGCATCATAGAGGGTGCCTAACATGGCAAGAAACCTGAGAAGAATTTTCTAAGATTTATTATCTCATCAAGTCCTGTTGATTTGCCTCCAAAATGCATTTCAAATCTACCTCTCTCTGCCTTCACTGTCATGTCTCCGATTAAGTGCACCATAATATCTTGCTTGGATTTTAGCCTTTTAACTGAATTTCCTTGTGTCTACTCTTCCTTCCCTCTATTCCATTATTCAGAAAGTAGTAGAGTGATTTTTTGAAAACGTATCATGTTGTCAGTCTAAAGAGTCTCAAATCACACCACGTTACCCTTTCAATAAAATTCAAACCTCTTAGTAAGACTTTTGGGGTCCTTGTGGTTCTGACCCCAGCCCATCTCTTTGACCTCACCTTTCACTGCTCTGTCCTAACTCCTTACAATGCAAATCTTCTAGCTCCCGCCACCTTGCACCCCACCCTGACCCCTGCAATACACACATTATTTCTTTACCAGTCACCATCATACATATTATCTTGCTTTGACTAATCTTCAAGTATCAGATTAAATTTTAGGGAGACCTTTTATTAGCTCCCCAATCTAAATTATGTCCCATCTTCTTGTTCTCTAGACTTATACCATGTTTATAATACCTACTGAGATTCATTATTAGAAATGTGGCTATGCGTTTTTGTTTTTTGATTGTCAGGTTCAGTGAATAGGGACCATATCTATTTTGCTTACACATTTTACCTGCTGAGATGCACAACACCTAGCACAGCATGGTTATTAATTAAACAGTGTTGAATAAGTGAATGCCATATCAAAGACACTCCTTCTGTTGTCATAGTTCAAACAAAATATGGTCCTGTTTCTTTGTGTCAAAGTTTCCCACTAGTTACAAATGCTGTTTATCAAAGAATGTAGAAGAATTCTACTAAAAAACCTAAAATATAGGTCATTGTCCACATTGCTGTAAACTTAATGAAACATAATACAAGCAACCAGAAAGATAACAAAAACAGAGAGAAACAAACAAAAAGTTATTTCAAATGAGGCCAATAGAGCACACGAAGCATGTTGTTATAAGAAAAAATGCCAACATAGAGTTGCAATATAGTTCAGGAGCTCAAGTCAAACTAAAAAGTAAATGACTTTACATGAAATGTTTTGCTTTCTAGATCATTAAGATGGTGACAAAAACAAAAAGATAAAGCTAACATCTTTGAAAAGTTTATTGTTCATAGACAGTACCTTGAGCATGATTAATCAAATGCCATCTTTTTATACAAAACATTCCTTTTTTCATTTCTAATAGTATCAAGCTGAAGCTCATTATATACAGAAAACTGAAGTGTTCATACATGATCTTCACATGGTAGGCCATTACCTCAGATAAGAGAATCTCAAGCTCTTATCAAATTAGGGCTTTCTGAAATGATTCCCATCCTTTGTTATCATGATTTGCCTGTTACACACAGGCACCCACGTTCAGCAGCAGCATACAACTTTGGCTCCTTTTTCAGGAAAACCAAAAACTGTGTTTTTTTCCTTTATAACCTAGTTGCTATTTGCACAGTGTCCACTGTGTAAGAACAATGGCATTGGAATATTATCCCCTCTCTCCTTTTGTCTTCTCTTTCCTCTTTTCTCCTCTTTTTTCCCTTTTAATCATCCACACATCAACTTGGAGTATTATAATAAATTTAATTATCGTTTTTCAAATTCATGCCATACTAATTGTTACTTACATAAACATTTGACAAACTTAGCTGATGAAAGGAGGAAATGAATGATTTTAAACCTGTGAAGGGCCAGTAATAACCATTTCATTCATCTGGATATATATATAATCAAGAGAGATTTCTCCATCAATTGCTGAAGTGAGAACTAAAGCCTCTTTGAGGATATGAACTTGCAATGTTTCCTCTATGATTCCTCTTAGCTTAAAGGAGCAAACTTTAAAAAATTACCTTTCCATGGTCAGTTGAGACTTAACTCCTTGGAATGAACATATAATTTCCTAGAAGGTGATGAAAGAAACAGTAAAAAGAAAATGAATTTCAGCACTTGGTCATATAAAACATCTCTGGAAGCTCTCACTACATCTGCAAAGTTGATCTGGCCTAATGAGCAAGTAAATGTTTCCTTAAGTAAAGGAAAAAATATTTATTTTTTAATCTTATATGCCATTTAAATTAAGTTACAAATACCTTATAGCAACCGATTGATGTTCCAAAACAATTTTTTTCATGCATTCTCCTCAGAATTATTGATAGAATGAGATCTTAAAATATGAAAGGGGAATTGTTGATAGAATACATATGTTACTATGGTGATATTTTTGGAGCATACCGTTTGCCAGAAACATGGTGTAATTCTGGCTAATTTCAGCTCATATTAAATACTGTTGTGACATAACAGGAATGTCTCTAGGTCACATCAGTGTGATTTGCACTGGGAAATTAGATTAGTTTTCATGGGAAACATCAGTTACAAGGCATGACCGCATAGCTTCATAAATCTTCTTGATTTAAGAAATGGAAAATGTGCTCTCGCAATGTACTCATTTATTACTAAGTGTTCTACATTCTCAGGATAGCACTTTGTAATTAGGAAACAACTCAAAGCTTCACCCTTTTAACTACTCTAACATGCTCCTATCAGAGTTCTAACTGTCAGCTGGTGAGATGTGCTGGCCTCACAGAGATCAAGCAGGGATGATTTCTGGACACAGCTCTCCTGGAACGAGCGTGCACAAGATGAGGAGATTTCAGTGTAAAATCCTGGTCAACTCCATAGATGTCTTCCTCAGCAACTTCTATTTCATTTGGCACCTTCAGTTAAATTCTGTAATATCTTACTGAATTTAATGTCTTTTTCTAGATTTGCAAAAAGCATTTGGGAGATGAGTTCGTTGTGTCTGTACCACGGAGTGATGAAAGCAGTGGTCCCACTGTTAACTATGTGACGTTTGATGTCTGTGGGTACCTACGAGCTAACCCAATTGCATATTTTCCTGATATCAATAGGTATAGGTGTTGAGAACATCCAGGTGTTAGAAAGATGGTGGAGCATTTATTTGATTAATATTTTGCAGCAATTTATAAATATATGCATTTTATTAATAGATTGTGCCTAACTTTTCTCAAATATGAACTAACCCTGTACTGCCCAACCCTCTTCAGAAAGAATACATGGAAATGAAAATATTTGTTCAGTGCATTAGGTTAGGTGGAAGAAGTTTCCAGAAGCTGAAGGTGATCTGAAGTCTCCATGCTCAATCTGCTGCTGGGAGGAGTATATCTTGGAACACCTCTAACCCATGACATCTGAGTGTGTCATGGCTGAAAAGGTGAAAGGTCTGATGAACTAATTTCTACTTCTATCTTTTCTGCAGGGGCCTGCAGCTATTTCCTCTGAACCTAATCTAAATCACCTGCACCAGTTTAAATTGTACAACCCAGAACTGCATCCAGTTTTGTGGTAGTTAATGTGATAAATTTGTTTAGATATTTACCATTTATGCTTACAAACCATAGCTCTAGGTTAACTTTTTAGAATCGTGTTTCTTTATTTAAATAACACCATAAGAACCAACCAAATAACAACAAAAGTACATCTTTTGGTTCAGTTTACTAACAACTATTCATATCTGAATTTTTGATTAGGTTACCCTCCTATAATAATTTCCCACGAGCCAATAAACATGAGATATATTCTTAAAAGTCTAAATTTGGGAAACATATTGAATTTTTTTATAAAAGTAAGGGTACTCTACTCGATTTTATTTTCTATAACATGTATATAACATGCTGCCTTTCTCTCTGTCTGTCTCTCTTTCAAACACACACACACTTTAAGAATGTGTTCAGTTTTTGCATGTATATGTATATACACTACATACCACATACACATACATCTTTAATGAAAAAATATTCTCTAGAGAAAAAATATTCTTCAAAATTTGTGGAAACAAGGGCTCTAATTGTAGGTTTCACAGAGGTTGGAATTTAAAAATTGTACTTTATTTTATTTAAAATATTTTTTCTTCTTTTAGTATTTGTCTCCACTGATAGGAATGGGATTTATTACTTTATTTTATTTTAAATCTTCAATCCCATGGCTTTCATCTCTTAAATAATGTTGAATCCAATCCGTAAAATGGTTTTCCCCAAAAAATAAACAGGAAAAAAAAACCAGATCCTGTTTTTCAGTCTTATAGATAGACCGTTTTTTTTTTCTTTTACCCCAAAATATTTTTTTATCTATAATTGCCTAGATTAGGAAGTCAAGAACTCATTGCAATGACACAGGATTAGAAAATTTTAACCAGGAAATGTTAATGATAGAAAAACTCTTAGACATTAGCTTGTTTAACCCTACACAGCATCTCTCCATAGTAGAAAAAAATATACAAATGAAAAGTATTAAAATCTTAACATACAGTATAACAACTATTTACATAATAGTTACATTATATTAAGTATCACAAGTAATTTGGAAATGATTTAAAGTATATGGGAGGATATGCCTAGGTTATATATAAATGCTATTTTATGTAAGAAACTTGAGCATCTGTAGATTTGGGTATGGGCCTCCATACACTACCAAGAGGTGACTGTAATTTTAAAAGAAGTATTAGGGATTAACTTGTTTAACTTCATCATTTTAAAAAGGAAACTAACATGCCATGATTAAATGATTTTCCTTATTACCTGTATTAGTCTGTTTTCCTGCTGCTGATAAAGACACACCCAAGACTGGGAAGGAAAAAAGTTTTAATTGGACTTACAGTTCCTCATGGCTAGAGAGGCCTCAGAATCAGGGTGGGATGTGAAAGGCACTTCTTACATGGCAGCAGCAAGAGAAAATGAGGAGGAAGTAAAAGTGGAAACCCCTGATAAACCCCAGATTTTGAGACTTATTCACTATCACAAGAATAGTACAGGAAAGACTGGGCCCCATGATTCAAATACCTTCCCCTGTGTCCCTCCCACAACATGAAGGAGTTTTGGGAGATACAACTCAAGTTGAGATTTGGGTGGGGACACAGCCAAATAATATTATCACCTAATTAGTGGCTGAACTAGAATAGGAACTTAAGTATTATTCTGCCTTCCAACTTGGGCCTTTTGCTACTGTACCTGCTATTTCTCATCAATTGAAAGAGAAAAGATTAAATGAGATGAAAAATCTCACTTAATTTAGTCTTTCATTTATGTATCTTTTTCTAAATAATTCTCCAGTAAGAAAGATATAAGCACTATTTATATATTCTTTCATCTGAGTAAGTAAATATTTTGAAATATATATTTATTTCAAAATATCAAGATATTGTTAGTTTGGCCTATGCATGAAGTCTGTGGATAGAATCCTCATCTTGACAAAGCTGTGGAAGTTCTTAGGACCTTTTAGAAAATTCTCATTCGGCCGGGCACAGTGGTTCATGCCTGTAATCCTAGCATTTTGGGAGGCCGAGGCAGGCCGATCACCTGAGTTCAGGAGTTCTGACCATGGCAAAATCCTGTCTCTACTAAAAATATGAAAATTAGCTGGTTGTGGTGGTGTGTGACTATAATTCAAGCTATTCAGGAGGCTGAGGCAGGAGAATCACTTAAACCAGGGAGGCAGAGGTTGCAGTGAGCTAAGATCACACCACCATGCTCCAGCCTGGGTGACAGAGTGAGACTCTGTCACACACACACAAAAAAATTATCATACAACTTAAACTATGGTCTAAATATTAAAAAATCATCTCCTCCCTTTGCATTTCTGGGTCAGTTAATTATTAGATCTACTCTCTTACAGTTTTGTTGGATACGTTTTTCATTTCCTAAAAGGGAAACCTCAAGAGATCTCCACAGGTATTCATTTACACTCATATTTTAGGAGACACCATGTCCTACGTGATAAAACATAAATATCACTTTGCACATGCCACTCTTTTCCCCTCCAATATAAGTACTGTCAATGACTCCTTGGTGTTTTTCAGGGAAGTACAAATGCTCTAGTTTGGCTTTCATGGCCCATCACAAATTGGCTTCACCTAATGCATTGAAACTTTTCTCCCACTTCTCCCTATATTGAACTTCCCTCTTCGGCTGGACCAGTCCTTCATCATTCTCCACTGAAAGTTTGCTTATGTGTGTCTGTTTGTCTTTATGTTTGAGTTTCTGTTTTGTGGAAAAGCACACCTCCTCCTGTATCTGTTTACAAATTCAAAACATTCCTAGACCATGGAGCCTCCATGAAGCTTTTCCAGGAGAAGTTTAACTAAAAATGTCCCCCCTGCCCCATTAAATATTCCAAATGCATTTATCCTACCAATGGAATTAAAGCTATTCTATTTTTTATTTTCTCAGTCAGAACTTTTTCCATTGCTTCCCCTTGTTTACAGTACACAGTTAATTGATTGCCATAATGACAATGGTAATTGACATGTTAAATTAGATATTTACATTCATTTACATTACTCAAATATTAATAGACTCATAATACCTTTTTGAGGTGTATAAGGATATTATTAATAGATTTATGGATAGGAAAATTGGGTCAGAGAGGTTAAATTATTATAAAATAGAAAAGTTGGTATTTTATTTTGCCAACTGGAGCATTGAAAACAAGCCTACTTTCTACCACCTTCCATATTTACTAAATATAATAGCATTTTGCTGCCTAAGAAATAAGATGTTTGAAATCACAGGAAATTTAGCTTTTGTAAAAACTCACTACATTTCCTTACTTTGCCTCATTCTATTGAAAACTTCATTATTGACCATGGAAAAGTTTTAGGGCTTTTCTACACTTATTCTGTGGGCTTATCCAATTAAAGAGACAGACAATTTAAGCCTTTTGATTTTTCTTGAATTTTTTACACACATCTATCCATCCAGCCATTCCCTTATCATACATGCAAAACAGATAGGATTTATAATAGAGTACTCAGGGAAATGTTGTTATGTGCTGTCATTGCTTTATAACAAGGGGGTAAAGGAGCAGACAAAAATTCACATGTCTGAATCTCATTATATGTATTGGTTTAATTCCATTCATAGATGTGGTCTGGTCATGGAATGATCAGTTCATAGAATAGCAAATATAAGTACAGTCGAGTTGGAAGGCTATCCCCCAAGAATAATTAATAAGTTACTGTTTATAAATTTCTGGACATGTAAAATGCACCTAACCCTTTGCTAACCTAGAGGAGCAGTGACCTCTTCAGGAACTCTGATTCATGGCTTTGTGTAGTATGGGTGGGTGCTGGGTAGAGAAAGCAGTGAGAAGAGGGCTATGAGTTAGAACTCTTGGACTCTGACCCTTGTGGCAGCTGAGCAACTGACTCTGCCCCACAGTCACATCCACGTTTAGCCCAGGAGCTGCTGCCCACATCTCCTCTTTGGAGGTTGTGTTAGTTCGTTTTGTGCTGCTATAGCAAAATGCCAAAGACTAGGTAATTTAAAATGAACAGAAACTGATTGACTCACAGTTCTAGAGTTTGCAAAGTCCAAGATCAAGCAGCTGACATCTTACTAGGGCTTTCTTCTTGCATCATCCCATGGCAAAAGGGAGAAGGGCATAAGAAGGTGAGAGGGAGAGCAAAAAGGGTGCTAATTCATCCTTTTATAAGAAATCCACTCAGAGATAATGGCATTCATCTGTTCAAGAGGACAGCATCCTCATGGCCTAATCACCTTTCATTAGGCCCTACACACCAAGACTGTTGCATTAGGGATTAAGCCTCTAACATATGCTTTTTGGGGGACAGTTTCAAACCATAGTAGGGGTGGTTCTCAAGAAGGATGCTGGAATTTACAGTACACCTAAAGGTGAAAGGAACTGTTTCATTTTGCCTTTGCCGGAAACTGTCCTCAGTTAACTCAGGCCCAACTTAAAGTATTTCAAGAATGCTTGGCAAACCCAGAATCAGCAAATTAATTACTGAGAATTTTTTATGTGAAATGATTCAGTATTTATTCTGTGCTATTCTTTCTGAAACCGTAGTTATTCCCAGCTTCCTAAAACTGCATATTCCAGTACCACACAAAGGAAACTAAGGAAAGCCGATAAGATACTTAGGGATGCGAGCATTCCACTTACATGAAATTTCAAGGCACAGAGCCATGTAGAACCAATCTTGCACTAGCCGGGTTTATTCAAGGCTGTCATTGGCTTGTTTGCTAAGTCATGTAGGCCTGATGGTGTGGTAGAAACAGCACCACGCTGGAAATTGGAGGACCTGGATCTAGAACTGGCTCTGTCCCTTCTCCGTTTTGTATCCTTGAGTAAAATATTGAAAGATAAGACGAGGTAATTTTTATTCTCTCCAGCTCTAAAATTCCTTAGATTTTATGATTAGAGGTTTTCCAGGACTCCTGGAACCATGTGCCTGCCATTCATTTTAGTCAGGAATCACTAACCTGCTTTGCACCTTCCTTCTGAGTCTCAAGCCTCAGCAGTAGTCAATTTTAGACACGGCTCATTCTCATACTTAAGGTTGCTGTGAAGCAGTGGGAATTTTGTATGAAGTCCTGTGACAGACTGAATTGCTGCAGTTACTCTGTATCTGTTTCTTCTTACTTTGTCTACACCAAGGAACAGATGTTGATGCAGAATGACTGCTTTTTCCAAAACAAATGGTGCCTGTCAGAAAGAGGCCGCTGTTAGATTCTGTACTTAACCTAACTGGGGTAAACTTGATATGAGTGTTGTATGGAGATCATCTTCCCACTATATATATATTTTTAATAATCTCTCTTTGATCCAGCTCATATTCCACCCTCAAATACAACAGTTCATGATTTTACATCTTATTGAAGATGTTTGTTGGTATCGTTTTTTTGGATGAAAGTCCTTGGCGTGTTTGAACTCTCCTCCTTTCTACTTGGCCATAAACACACATCCCTGCACACGTTTTTGTAAGCATTCATGTATAACCTTGCTTCTCAAGATCAATTTCCGAAGAAAGATTATCATTTTTTCTTTTAAATATTATTGATCACATAAACTACAGTATATATTTATTGCAAGGTTTTAAAAGCATTACAAAGCGGAAATGTCAGCCTGTAAAATGGGATTAATTATGAGCAGCTTAGCTGAGAGTTAAAGTGCCTTTCCAGGGTGCTATCGGATGATGAATGCTGTACCTAAGGTAAACAGCAGACTTAAAAAATCCTCTTGAGAAACAATTTTAGTTTTAATATCATGGTGATATCTTTCATTACATAAAGATTTTAGTTTCTTTTTTCTTTTGTTAAAGGAAGGGGAATGGGGGGAGGGAACGAGGTGCTAAGGGCAAGGCAAGAAAAGTGTGAAAATGATTCCATGTAGTTTTAAACTGTTTTAAACGGACTGTTCTACCTGCTAGTGTTTCTAAACATGACCTTTTTCCTCATTCCATAGCATCTGTGATTGTGTTTAAGTTCATAAGGATCTAGGACATTTTGCACCACTGGAAATCTACAACCTATGTACATTTGGAGGATACGTTGCTCTGTGAATTCATCTTCAGAGAGGGGCCCACCCAAGTAGGCAAATAGTTGTAAATGTAAGTGAATGGCACAGTTTTCTTTAAAAGCCCTGATTTCTATAAAGAATTCTAGAACCCTTGGCCAGCTCCCTCTAATCTATGTAAATCTCAAATAGTTTCCTGACTTTGCTTTTGAATATAGCGGTCAGTTTTGGTTTTCCCGTAGTGCAGTATTGGGAGTCTTTGGCTGTCCTCTCTACTCAAATCTGGGCTCTTTGTCCAGCAGATGTTTCCAGTTGTGTTAATGGTGTTGAGTTGTGCGTGGGAGATGATAATGTAGAAACCCGGAGAATAGCTTGAGACTAGGCCAAACATTGTTGCTTGTCGCTTACTAAGGGCCAAATTTGAACTCATGCTTCCAAGGATACAAAAGCTAGCACATTAGCTTCTCCTGGAAAATACAGGCTCCAGAAAAATAAATCATTCTCAAAAGAAACTTTGTCATTTTAGTTCATAAAATCATTACTACATGAGTTCCCTTTGTTTTAAAAGTGAAAGGGTGCTTAATGTGTCACCTCTTCAAAATTCAGAAACTAAGCTTCTTTTGCAGACTGGAGAAAGTATGTTCTAATGAGGCCATATCCTAAAAACACTGTCAGTAAAACACACAGTTGAGAGACCTGGTAACCCATCCAGAATCTACAGGGGAGATGAAAAAAAAAAATTAAGCCAAATGGTATCATATTTCTCCTAGGGTTTTCCTCTCTCCTGGTATGAATGGGAGCTTGAGGTTTTATCATAAAGGGATAAAATAGCAAAAAATTATTTACTGGCTTGCATTCATGGAGAAAAGGCATTCACATCTGTTTCTGGTATTCTGTTGAAGAATCTCTCCAGTTGATAATTTGGATTGGAAGCAAATTGGTTTGTTTTCATAGGTCCTTTTCTTCCAACCTCAGATAAAACAAACTTATCCTGTGGGTCCAATGCTTTGCATTCTGAATTCTTGGTTTACATGGCACAAAATCCTTCTATTATATTGCTAACACATTATCCATCTTAAAGAGAACAAAAGTGGCTAAGTTTTAACAGGATTTAGATTACATAAACTCCTGTGAATGACTACACATTGTGTGTGTTTGTCATAGTGTACATATGTGTGTGAAATTAGAATTCTTAATGATTTTTTATGTAATTCTTTTTAATTTTTTTTTTCTTTTAGATGGAGTCTCACTCTTGCTGCTCAGGCCGGAGTGCAATGGCACAATCTTGGCTCACTGCAACCTCCGCCTCCTGAGTTCAAATGATTCTCCTGTCTCAGCCTCCTGAGTAGCTGAGATATAGGTGTCTGCCATTGCACCCAGCTAATTTTTTGTATTCTTAGTAGAGATGGGGTTTCACAATGTTGGCCAGCCTGGTCTTGAACTCTTGAACTCAGGTGATCCACCTGCCTCAGCCTCCCAAAGTGCTGTGATTACAAGCATCAGCCACTGTACTGGTCCTGTCTTTAAATTTTATATTTGTTTTTATAGTAAATTTCTAATGTAATTATGTCTTTTAATTTCGTATTTGCTTTATGTAACTTGTACCTATAGCAGTTACTTTAATTTTTTTCTTTGGAAGACTATAGCCTAACATTTATCTAGCAATATAAAAACAAAGATCTCAATCAAGTGATTAAAAGTGATAATAAATTCTCTTCTAATAAAGTAAGGTTTTCCTTGTTGACTTCTGCTGCTTGAGGAATATGGAATATGTTTTTTTTTTTTTTGGATCAATCAATAATAGATGAAGAATATACCATTATATAGACAAGTTTTTAAACTCAAGTTTTTAAGGTCAAGAAAAGACAAATTCCTTTTCTTCACAGAACGTAAAATACATTAGAAGGGTAAGGAATGCAAAAGTAAAGAAAAAGTTTAAAAAGTTATAAATGCAAAAACACAAAAAACATGCTAAATAGGGCTGTTTATTAGATTTGGTATTGGGCTAAAATGGCTGACGCCAAATAGACATAGACTAAAGAGGTAGCAGAAAGTGGCATTTTTCCAAAGAGTTTTTATTTTTATTTTTGAAAAAGAGAAGGCTGTATTACAGGAAGTGGTGGGAAATGTCTTAGATAAAGGATTCTTTAATAAATACCTAATTAGTCAGAAAAATTATTTGTCCCTTTTTCCACTTTACTTCTGCTGGAATTCTGTTGTAGTTTTCTCCTGAATAAAGTGTGGAATAAAAATATTTTTCAGAATTATTCCCAAATTAAATAAAACTGTCCAATATAGATTTGGTTTCTTCAATTAAAATTTGTTAAAAGAAATTCAAATTGAGTAAATTACTATTCATTTGAAGTAAAAAAGCTTTAACAAATCTTTGCACAGATAATTTTTTGAAGTTATAATGAGAGACTAAAATATGCCAAGTATTTTAGGAAAAAATGTTGTCTTTTTGTCTTTTCCCAAAGCAGAGCAATATAAACAAGTAGCAGATTTCCTCTATGGCCTAATGAGACATAAACACAGATAGTAAAAGAGAAATGAACACCAGAACACAATGTTTAAAAAAAACAAAAAATGTATTATGAAACTGGTGACATTCATAGATTCATTGGGACATGTTGTTTGGGATTGCTGGTTTTTTCTGGCTAAATAAACAGTAGACAGCTTGAGCCAGCGGCTAGTTTATTGACCACCATTTTGAAATTGTTCACCATCTTGCTAGCAGTGTGTCAACTCTGACTTTTCACCACAATTGCTATCTTTCTTATATTACATACCTCTATGGGACATATTGTTTTTACTATGGCAACAATACATTCTTGATATATAAATATATTTTTTTTACATCTCCTAAACTTTAGAATCTAAAGAACTGAACAGAAACAAAACCAGGTAAAAAAATAAGAAAATTATTTTCACATAATCTTATGGCAAAAACCTACTTCTAGACAGAACTAATCAACTCTATTATTTTGTAAAGAGAAAAAAGCACAACAAAATTGTTGAAAATGAACAAAGAAAAGCCTGATGGATGAAATAGCTATTCCATGGTTTAAATACCACGTCATTGGGTTAAAATTAGAGTAATTGGTATTTTAAGCAAATTTTATATTTCTGCCTCTTCCCACTCCCTATTCTCAACCCATGTAAATTGCTTTATAATTTAATATGAATAAAAAGTTGATTAATGGGTCTGGAAGCTTTAACTAACTGATTATGTTTCATCAGTTGGCATTTTAGAGAAAGGGGCAAATCCAAGACAAAAGTTGTTATCAGGAATTTATTAAAGTAAGAGAATAAATTCAAAATATGTCCTGCGCTTAGTAAAATCATAGGATAGAAGGGCTAGAAATAATCACAAAAGCAGAGAGGCCTACCTGAAAATGCACAGGCTTTCTAGTTAAATAAACCTGAGTTAGAATCCCTACTCTGCTACTTTTTTGCTAGATGGCTACAGTTTATTTAACCTTACTACTTTGTCATGAAAAAATAATATAAAAATGATTAGAAATTTGCAAATAAAATCAATATATCAAAGAATTTTTAGAAATTGAAAAGAAGACTTTGAGCAGTTAATCTTGTATATACAACTCTTATATAAAAACAACAATGATTAGAAATTTGCAAATAAAATTAAGATATCAAAGACTGTTTAGAAATTAACAAATACTTTGAACAGTTACTCTTGCGTATACAGCTCTTCAGTTTCAAGGAAAATATTCATTTCTTTGTTGCCTTGATCTTCACACAGTAGGGATCTAGGCAACAAAGAAATAAATCAAGGTAAGATCACTACAGTTTCCAAATCTGTGACCCCAGGTTCATGACTAAGTATGTCCACCCTTACCAAAGATCAGTCAATGGGGTCTCACACAAAGGTCCCACTGTGAAGGCCACATAGTGTAGGCTTTATTTTCTGAAAACAATCTTATAATTTTTAAACATATAATAACATATAGTGTAAACATATCCTAAAATAAAACTACCCATGGGTTCCATCATTTTTATTGCTAGAATAGCACTGTAATAATTACTAACAGAACAATTTCAAATGGTTAAAAAGGCAGAGTTAGAGTAATTGGAAAGCTTCTGACAGGTCACACTTGTGTAAATTTAATTGTTCTGCTTTAGCTAGAATTTTAAATGATGAAATTCTTAAAATTATAGAAATTGTTCCCAGCACTTCAGTAGGCCAAGGCGGGTGGATCACGAGGTCAAGAGATCCAGACCATGCTGATCAACATGGCGAAACCCCGTCTCTACTAAAAATACAAAAAATTAGCTGGGCATGGTGGCGTGTGCCTGTAATCCCAGCTACTCAGGAGGCTGAGGCAGGAGAATTGCCTGAACCCAGGAGGCGGAGGTTGCGGTGAGCCGAGATCGTGCCATTGCACTCCAGCCTGGGTAACAAGATCGAAACTCCGTCTCAAAAAAAAAAAAAAAAAAAAGAAATTGTTATATTCATATTCTTCTGTTTTATAAAAAAATAAAATTAGAGGGGTTTGTTAACAAGACCTAAAGAAGCCTACGGTAGAGAAGATTTATGCTTTTTTATTCTATACTTTTTCTTAGGATTGGTGTTCATAAAAGACACTAAGCAGTATTTCCATAATTTATTCAATAATAAGACTGATATGAATATAATTATTCAAAATATTTGAAACTTGTTTCTAAATAATGCATTTGAGCAAATTTGCAGTAGAACAAGCTCAGCATTATTTTACCTGCAGCTGAGAAGTCACTGGCATATTGGGAACCATAAAATCTTGGAGGTCATGAGGACCTCAGCTTGGATTTAGCTGCCTCCTTTACTGTTTACGTGGGTATGGGCAGGTTGTTTAACCTCTTTGAACTTCAGTATTTCTATCTGTAAAATGGGGATAAATAGAATGCTACAGTGTTGTGATAAAGAGTTTATTCACAGTGGCTGGCATTTAATATATGCAGGGGTTTTTAGTTGTTTAACACCCATTTCTTGACTGTTTTATGGAGTATGTAAAATGGAGTCAATAAATGTCAAGGTGAAGATAAAAAGATGTAATTTTAAAATAAAAGTAGATGTCTCTATACACCATGGAATACTATGCAGTCACAGCAAGAATGAAATCATGTCCTTTGCAGCAACATGGATGGAACTGAAGGCCATTATAGTAAGCAATTTAATGCAGGAACGAAAAACCAAATACCACATGCTTGCCTTTATAAGTGGAAGCTAAACACTGAGTACACATGGACACAAAGAAGGGAACAGTAGACACTGAGGCCTACTTGAGGGTGGAGAAGGTTGAGGATCTAAAAACTACCTATTGGGCATTATGTTGATCACCTGGGTGACAAAATTAATCTATATACCAACTCCCCACAACACACAGCTTGCCCATGTAACAAGCCTGCATATGTACTCCTTGAATATAAAAGTTGGAAAGAAAAAAAACAGGGTGTTTCCAAATTAATATTCTCTAACCCAACACATTTTACATATGTAAAGATATTATTTTGAAGTAAAAGATTTTGTCCAAAATAATATTGAAAAGCTTTCTCTAATATACTGTATTTAAAAGAGAACAGAATACAATGGATGGATGAATATTCTTACAAATAGAGCAGAGAATAATGAGGAATTTTAAAACTAACTTTTGAAATCTACACATTTAGAAGAGAAACACTTTTCTTTCTTCTCCGAGTTCAACTATTGTATCTTTTTATTACTTTTTCTCTTTCTGGACAAAGAATACATTTTAACCATTAAAAAATATAAGATTTCAAATAAAAAATGTAGTAAAACTGCCCTGAATATTGTCAAAGTTTATAACCCGAGTCTCTCAGGGGAAGAGTGAAGATGGGTTTTACAGTGTTAAAAAAAAAAAGTGGCATTACCAATTCAAAATACTTGGGAAATGTTCCAGATTATAAAATATTCTTGCATTATAGCAACATATTCAGGGTGTGAAACTTAGTTTATGGAAATTACTACATATAAAAATACATGTAAACTGAATTATTACTGCTCTTCTTGCTGACAGATACATTTACTAGGTTCACATAACTCATATGAACCTTCTTCACCAGGGGAGAAACTTTGTACGTAAACAATTTTTCCACAGTGGCAGCTCACTGCTTTACTAATTATAGAGAGGTATTCTCTTTTGGGAGCATGAAACAGTATAATTTTTTATCCCTAACTAGGGTAGACGGAAGGCCTTGAGAAACACTGTTTTTCATAGTTCTTTAATAATATTGCACTCCTAACTACATTAGCCTGTGATAGAAAAAAAAATCCCATCCCTCTAATTTCTCTAGTAAAGATAATAATAAAAGTAACAATCATCATCATAATGAGGAAGCAGAGAAAATGAGGAGAAGAGAGATAAAAAGAAAGGAGGAGGGAGGAAAGGAGAAAAAGAAGAGAATGAGGAGGAAGAAAAAGGAGGAGGAGAAAGGGACGGCTAAGGGTCAGCTTACCTACTCAGTGAAGGGTCACCTTGAGGATAAAATTTCAAAACTCATGCTGCATGAGAATTACCTGGGAGTTACATTTTAAAATGTAAAGTGTTTTGGTTCTCCCTTTGGACATTCTGATTCAACATGTCTGAAGTAGAGCCTAGAAATGTTCATTTAAAACATAAGTGCCCAAGTCCATGGACAGTACCTTAAGAAATGCTGCCCTGTATATCTTAGGAAATGAAAGAGTTGTATCTCAAGTCAGCTCCTGAAGGCAGCCACTGAGCATCTTCCGTCTGTGGCTGGGGCCCACCACTCACCTCATAACTATAGGCCCTCTGGCCAATCTGAACTCTGTCTTCCTTTCCAGCTTGTTGCTTCATCTCCCTACCATCAGTGCAGGAGTGAATATGGAGCTATCTGCTCATGCCCTTACTTTCTGCTATCTTGTCTGTATTCCCTTGTCACAGAAAGCTAATGTAGGAGGGGGTCTCATACTTCAATGACAAACGTGGTTCATTAAGGGAAACTAGCACATAAGTTGTAAAACAAGGATATATGTTTTAGAATTATATTCCACTAACTCTCTCCAAAGGAAAGAGCACACATTAAAATTAAGCCTCCTTTGGGTGTACCCTTGTAGATAGATCCTGGTTCCTTGTGTCTTCGGACTTCCCCAAAATGTCCCTGTCCTTTCTTTAGAAAACATTCACGTCTCTTCCACTGGGATTTTGTTGCCTGGTGCCTCATTTCTCTTTTCTGTCTAGCCCTTCCAAATGTACAATGTTTCCAGAATAAACATTCTCAGTTTCTGAAATTGGAATATGGCAGTGAAGACTAGTTGGGGGTGGGTAGGTGAGGTGGAATAGAGGCTTCTTACAGCAGGAGAGTCCAGTGTCAGCCTAGACACTTTAGGTCTAGGTTCCTTAAAAGTGTCCACAAGCAGTTAGAGGTGCAGGACGGTGAATCTGTCTCGTTATTCCGAGCATGCAAGCACACCACAGATACCACACAGGCTCTTGCACATACACACACAGCTTACAATGATAAACACATTAATTCATACAGACATTACAGTATAGCCTCTAGATCATATTAAGAAAGAAAGAAAAAAGTCTCTGTAAGCAATATGATCTACACAAGATGGCCGTCAGCAATGCAGAGTGACATATTCTGATAGGGTTCAATGTCAGTTCTCTTTCTGATGATGCTTCACTTCAGGGCCTATGAGGATTAGAAGAATATAATAAATGGTGCTCATTCCTACCCAACTATTCACAGTTACTAACATAGAGATCCAGCTGCAGCTGAAACTGTAAAGTTACTCATAAGGGCCCAGGGCTGGCTGTGAGTGAAAGAGATGCAATACAAAGGTTTCTGATCTTCCTGTAGAAAGCAGGCCCCCAGAAATTGAAGTTTGGTTGGAGGTGTTTAGTTTATATTTTTTTGTTCTAGTTACGGACACTTCACATTTCTTTATTATTTTCATTTTCTTATTTTATATTGTTTTTATATTATTTAAAAATTAACCAATAGTAGAATTGCCTTTGTGTGTGTGTGTGTGTAGAGTTCTACTAATATTAACACATCTGTGGATTTGCGTAACCATCACCACAATCATGACACAGAGCAGTCCTGTCACCCCAAAAATCTACCTTATTTATTCCTTTGTAGTCATAGCCTCCTTGTACCTCAACCCTGACAACCATGGTGTGTTCTTATCACATGGTTTTGTCTTTTGAAGAATGTCATATAAATTGAGTAATGTAGTATGTACTCTTTGGAGACTGACTCTTTCAGGATTATTTCTTTGAGATTCATCAAGGTTTTCACAGGTGTCAATAACACACTTCTTTTTACTGCTGAGTTAGTATTTAATTGTATGGGAACATGACCGTTTATCTATTCACCCACTGAATAACTTTGGCTTGTTTTCACATCTTAGTTGTTATGAATAGAATTGTTATAAATATTCATGTACAGGTTTTTATGTGAATATACATTTTCATTTCTTTTAGGTAAATATGCAGGAGTATGACTGCTGGAACATACCGGAAGTATATATTTAAATTTATAAGAAAATGCCAAATGATTCCCATAAATGGCTATGCCTTTTTGCATTCCTACAAGCAATGTATGAACATTCAATGCTCCTCCCTTCATCGACACTTGGTATTTTCAGTATTTTCCATATTAGCCATTTTAATAGGTGTGTAGAGTTATCATCATTTTAATAAATATTCCACTAGTGGCTGCAGACTGGTTGTTTTCTTCTGTAGTATCTTGAATATAGATCTTCCATTGCAGAAGTGCCTATTGCACATATTGCAGAAGTGCCTTATGCACTTCTGAGATACCACATACTGTTAAGATAGTATATTTTTGTCTTCCATATATATTCTTTTTTCACTATTTGCTTTAATTTTTTTCACATTTGGTTTGTTACTGTGATTATCATGAGCCATTCTTATATTTAAGTAATTTTATTTTCAAAGGTTTTTATTCAGCATATGTCTATTTGTGTTTATTTATTTATTTGACAAATATAAATTGTATATGTTTAAGGTCGTAACATGATGTTTCAAAACATACATACATTGTGGAATGGCTAAATCAATCTAGTTAACATAAGTATTACCTCACATACTTATAATTTTTTTGTGATGAAATACTTAAACTCTCCAATTTTCAAGAATACAATGCATTGTTATTAACTGTAGTCATTATGCTAAATAATAGATTTCTTGAAGTTATTCCTCCTATCTAACTAACATTTCATATCCTTGGACCAACTTCTTCCCAACTCCAACCTATCCCTCAGCCACTAATAACTACCAGTCTACCCTCTATTTTTATGTTTAATTGTTTTAGATTCCACATATATGTGACATTATGCAGTATTTGTGTTTCTGTACCTGGCTTATTTCACTTAGCATAATGTCCTTTAGAGTCATTCATGTTATCACAAATGATAACATGAATTCCTTCTTTTTTTTTTTAAGACTGAATAGCATCCTATGGTATATATATGCCATATTTTCTTTATCCATTCATCTGTTGATACTTAGATTAATTCCATATCTGGCTATTGCAAATAATGCTGCAATAAACAAGAAAGTGCAGATATCTCTGACATGTTGATTCCATATCCTTCAGCTATATATCTAGTAGTGGGATTACTAGGTCATCTAGTTGTTCTGTTTTTAATTTTTTGAGAAACCTCTATACTGTTTTCAATATTTATTTATTTTTAACATCAGGTTTATTGAGGTATAATTTACATACACTAAAATTCATCCTTTTAGTGTGCAATTCTATTACTTTTGACAAATATATACAGCCATAGAGCTACCACCAAAGTCAAAGTATAGATTTTATGTCCCTTATTAGAGGAGTCAAACTCATCTCAACTCTCAATCTCTGGTAACCACTGATTTTATTTCTATCCCTATAGTTTTATCTTTTCCACAATGTCATGTGTATATATTAAATTAGATATTATGTATCCCTTTAGTCTGGGTTATTTTACTTAGCAGAGTGATTTTTAGATTTATTTATGTTGTTGCATGTATCAATATTTTGCTTCTGGTTGCTGTTGAATGGTAACTTACTATATACATTTGGGATAATTCAATGCATTTGCTATTGTAAACAGTGCTGCAATAAACATACATGTGCATGCATCTTTATAGGAGAATGAACTATAGTCCTTTGGGTATATACCCATTCATGGGATTGCTGGGTCAAATGGTATTTCTAGTTCTAGACCTAGTTCTAGGAATTGCCACAGTCTTCCAAAATGGTTGAACCAATTTACACTCTCACCAACAGTGTAAAAGCATTCCGATTTCTCCACATCCTCTCCAGTATCTGCTGTTTCCTAACTTTTTAATGGTCACCATTTTAACTGGTATGAGATGGTATCTCATTGTGGTTTTGATTTGCATTTCTCGAATGACCAGTGATGATGAGCATTTTTTCATATGCTCATCATTTGTTGGCCACATAAATGTCTTCTTTTGAAATGTGTCTGTTCATATCCTTTGCCCACTTTTTGATGAGATTGTTTGTTGTTTTTTCTTGTAAATTTGTTTAAGTTCTGTGTAGATTCAGGATATTAAGATCTTTGCTAGATGGATAGATTGCAACAATTTTTTTCCCATTCTGTAGGTTGCCTGCTCACTCTGATGATAGTTTCTTTTGCTGTGCAGAAGCTCTTTAGTTAAATTAGATCTCATTTGTCAATTTTGGCCTTTGTTGCAGTTGCTTTTGGTGTTTTAGTCATGAAGTCTTTGCCCTTGCCTACATGCTCAATGGTATTGCCTACATTTTCTTCCAGAGTTTTTTTACAGTTTTAGGTCTTACATTTAAATCTTTAATGCATCTTGAGTTGATTTTTGTATAAGGTGTAAAGAAGAGATCCAATTTCAGTTTTCTGCATATGGCTAGCCAGTTTTCTCATACCATTTATTAAATAGAGAATTCTTTCCCCATTGCTTTTTTCTGGTTTGTCAAAGGTCACATGGTTTACATGTCTGGTGTTATTTCTGAGGCCTCTGTTCTGTTCGATTGGTCTATGTATTTGTTTTGGCACCAGTACCATGCTGTTTTGATTACTATCACCTTGTAGTGTAGTTTGAAGTCAGGTGGCATGATCCCTCCAGCTTTGTTCTTTTTGCTTAGGATTGTTTTGGCTATACAGGCTCTTTTTTGGTTCCATATGAAATTTAAATTTAAAGTAGTTTTTTTCTAATTCTGTGAAGAAAGTCAATGGTAGCTTGATGGGGATAATATTGAATCTATAAATTACTTTGGGCAGTATGGCCATTTTCACAATATTGATTCTTTCTACCCATGAGCATGAAATGTTTTACATTTGTTCATGTCTTCTCTTATTTCCTTGAGCAGTGGTTTGTAGTTTTCCTTGAAGAGTTCATTCACATCCCTTGTAAGTTTTATTCCTAGGTATTTTATTCTCTTTGTAGCACTTGTGAACAGGAGTTTGCTGATGCTTTTGCTATCTGTTTCTCTATTATTGGTATATAGGAAATGCTTGTGATTTTTGCACATTGATTTTGTATCCTGAGACTTTGCTAAAGTTGCTTATCAGCTTACGGAGATTTTGGACTGAGACAATGGGGTTTTCTAAATATACAATAATGTCATCTGCAAACAGAGATAATTTGACTTCCTCTCTTCCTATTTGAATATGCTTTATTTCTTTCTCTTGCCTCATTGCCCTGGCCAAAACTTCCAATACTATGTTGAATAGGAGTGGTGAGAAAGGGCATCCTTATCTTATGCCAGTTTCCAAAGAGAATGCTTCCAGCTTTTGCATATTCAATATGATATTGGCTGTGGGTTTGTCATAAACAGCTCTTATTATTTTGATACATGTTCCATCAATACCTAGTTTATTGAGTGTTTTTTACATGAAGAGGTGTTGAATTTTATCAAAGGTATTTTCTGATTCTATTGAGATGTTGAAGAAGCCTTGCATCCCAGGGATGAGGCCAACTTGATCATGGTGAATAAGCTTTTTGATGTGTTGCTGGATTCAGTTTGTCAGTATTTTATTGAGGATTTTCACATCAGTGTTCATCAGGTATATTGGTCTGAAATTTTCCTTTTTTGTTGTGTCTCTGCCAGATTTTGGTATCAGGATGATGCTGACCTCATAAAATAAGTTAGGGAGAAGTCCTTCTTTTCCTATTGTTTGGAATAGTTTTAGGAATAATGGTACCTGCTCCTCTTTGTACCTTTGGTAGAAATCGGCTGTGAGTCCATCTCATCCTGGGCTTTTTTTTTTTTTGGTTGGTAGGCTATTAATTACTGTCCCAATTTCAGAACTTGTTATTGGTTTATTCAGGGATTCAACTTCTTCCTGGTTTAGTCTTGGGAAGTTGTATGTGTCCAGGAATTTATTCATTTCTCTTAGATTTTCTAGTTATTTGCATAGAGGTGTTTTATATGCATCAGAGTATCTATTTCTGTGGGATCAGTGGTGATCTCCCTCTATCACTTTTTATTGTGTCTATTTGATACTTCTCTCTTTCTTTATTAGTCTGACTGTTTGGTTAATTTTTTCAAGAAAATCTCAGGCTAATATCCCTGATGTACATCGATGCAAAAATCCTCAATAAAATACTGGTGGTCTATCTATTTGGTTAATTTTTTCAACAAACCAGCTCCTGGATTTATTAATTTTTTTGAAGGGTTTTTTTTTTGTGTATGTGTCTCTATCCTCTTCAGTTATGCTCCAATCTTAGTTGTTTCTTATCTTCTGCTAGCTTTTAGATTTGTTGCTCTTGTTTCCCTAGTTCTTTTAATTGCAATGTTAGGATGTCGATTTTAGATCTTTTCTGCTTTCTGCTGTGGGCATTTAGTGCTGTAAATTTCCCTCTAGACACTGCTTTAGATATGTCCCAGAGATTCTGGTATGTTATGTCTTTATTGTCACTGGTTTCAAAGAACTTCTCTATTTCTGCCTTAATTTCATTATTTACCCAGTAGTCATTCAGGAGCAGGTTATTCCGTTTCCATGTAGTTGTGTGGTTTTGAGTGAGTTTCTTAAACCTGAGTTCTAATATGAATGCACTGTGGTCTGAGAGACTGTTTTTGTTATAACTTCCATTCTTTTGCATTTGTTGAGGAGTGTGTTACGTCCAATTATATGGTTGATTTTAGAATAAGTGCTATGTGGTACTGAGAATAGCGTATGTATATTCTGTTGATTTGGGGTGGAGAATTCTGTAAATGTCTGTTAGTTTCTCTTGATCTAGAGCTGAGTTCAAGTCCTGAATATCCTTTTTAAATTTCTGTCTTGTTGATGTGTCTATTATTGACAGTGGGGTGTTAAAATCTCCCACTATTATTGTGTGGGAGTCTAAGTCCCTTTGTAGGTCTCTAAGAACTTGTTTTATGAATCTGGGTGCTCCTGTATTGGGTGCATATATATTTAGGATGGTTAGCTTTTCTTGTTTAATTGATTCCTTTATCATTGTGTAATGCCCTTTTTTTGTCTTTTTGCTCTTTGTTGGTTTCAAATCTGTTTTATCAGAAACTAGAATTGCAACACCTGCTTTTTTTGGCTTTCTATTTGCTTCATAAATCTTCCTCCACCCCTTTATTTGAGCCTCTGTGTGTCTTTGTATGTGAGATGGGTCTCCTGAATACAGCACCTCAATGGGTCTTGACTCTTTATCCAATTTGCCAGTCTGTGTCTTTTAATTGGGGTATTTAGCCCATTTATGTTTAAGGTTAATATTGTTATTTGTGAATTTTATCCTGCCATTTAGATGCTAGCTGGTTGTTTTGTCCATTAGTTGATGCAGTTTCTTCATACTATCAATGGTCTTTACATTGTGGTATGTTTTAGCAGTGGCTGGTGACAGCTTTTCCTTTCCATATTTAGTACTTCCCTCAGGAGCTCTTGTAAGGCAGGCCTGGGGGTGACAAAATCTCAAAATTTGCTTGTCTGTTAAGGATTTTATTTCTCCTTCTTTTATGAAGGTTAGTTTGGCTGGATATGAAATTCTGGGTTGAAAATTCTTTTCTTTAAGAATGTTGAATATTGACCCCCACTCTCTTCTGGCTTGTAGGGTTTCTGCTGAGAGATCTGCTGTGAGTCTTATGGGCTTCCTTTTGTAAGTAACCCGATCTTTCTCTCTAGCTGCCCTTAACATTTTTTCTTCATTTCAACCTTGGTGAATCTGATGATGATATGTCTTGGGGTTGCTCTTCTTGAGGATTATCTTTGTGGTATTTGTTGTATTTCCTGAATTTAAATATTGGCCTATCTTGCTAGGTTGGGGAAGTTCTCCTGGATAATATCCTGAAGTATGTTTTCCAACTTGGTTCCATTCTCCCTGTAACTCTCAAGTACACCAATCAAATGTAGGTTTGGTCTTTTCACATAGTCCCATATTTCATGGAGGCTTTGTTCTTTCTTTTTTATTCTTTTTTCTCTAATCTTGATTTCACACTTTATTTTATTAAGTTGACTTTCAATCTCTAATATCCTTTCTTCTGTTTAATTAATTTGGCTATTGATACTTGCATATGCTTCATGAAGTTCTCATGCTGTGTTTTTCACCTCCATTAGGTCATGTTCTTCTCTAAACTGGTTATTCTAGTTAGTAATTCCTGTAATATTGTATCAAGGTTCTTAGTTTCCTTGCACTGGGTTAGAATGTGCTCCTTTAGCTCAGAGGAGTTTGTTATTACCCACCTTCTGAAGCCTCCTTCTGTTAATTCATCAAACTCATTCTCCATCCAATTTTATTCACCTGCTGGTGTGGAGTTGTGATCCTTTGGAGGAGAAGAGACATTCTGGTTTTTGGCATTTTCAGCCTTTTTGTGGTAGTTTTTTCTCATCTTCATGGATTTATCTACCTGAAATATATCTTTTGATTGGCATTTGCTTAATTGTCTTTTTCTATTTTTTAAATTTTCAACAATATGTTTGTATATTTCAAATGTGTTTCTTGTAGGCAGCAAGTAGTTGGGTCCTGCTATTTAATTCAGTTTGCCCATCCCTACATTTTAATTGGGATCTTTAGATATCTTTGATATGATTGCTATAGTAGCATTTAAATTTACCACCTTATTTACTGTTCTCTATTCATCACAGTGTTTTTTTCTATTTCTGATTTTTTGGGAATAATTGGATTTTTTAAAGGCTTTTTTTTCTTTCTATTTTTATCTTCAAAATTTGTTTGTTGGTTATACCTCCTTACTGTATTTACCGGTTTCCTTAGGCTTTAAACTACACATGTTTAATTTATCAGAGCCTACCTTCAAATGGTGTTGCAAAGTTTAATGTTTAAGAAACTTACAACAGTATGCTTCACTTTTCTACCTCCCATCAGTTGCTCTATTGTTATCATGAATTTGACTGCTACAAATACTACCAGCACCATTATATGTTACTACTTTTGCTTTATACTACCTTCTTTTAAAAAGTTTAAATATAAGACAAATTGCCTTTTATTCTTATTTTACCAACTATAGTTCTCTTTATATTTTGTATACATATACAGTTCCATCTGTTTTGCTCTTTCTGCCAGAAAAATCTTTTATTAACTTTTTTTGTAGTTTGGAGTTGCTAGCAATTAATATTTTCAGCTTTTACTTGTCTGTAAAAATGTTTATTAATCTTTATTTTGAAGTTGTATTAAATAGAATTTTAGATTGATTTTCCTCTTTTTATACTTAAGTATCTTACATTATCTTCTAACTTCCACAGCTTCTCTGAAAACTCTATTTTAATACTTATTTTGACTTTTGTATGCAGTAGTTCCTCATTTTTGTGTTTTGTCAATTGACTATTACATGTCTAGAGGTGTGTCTGTACATGCATTTGTATTTGTCCAGATTGAGGTTCAATGACGTTCTTGTATCTGTTAGTCTTTTATCGTTTTAGAAAAATCTTAACTATCAACTTTTCAGATATTATTCTTTCCTTTCTCTTTCTCTTCTTCTGGCGCTCTTATTCTACATGTATAGATGATTTGATATTGTCCCCCAGCTTTTGTATGTTTTGTTTTTCACTTGTTTTTCTTTTTGTGTTTCAATTTTGATAATTTATTTTGATCTATCATAAACTTTATTAATTCTTCAATGTATTTAGTCTTTTATAAGCCTGTCAAATAAATTGTTTATCCCTTGTTTCATAATTTTTATTTCTACCGTTTCAACTTGATGCTTTCTTGTAGTCTCTTTTTTGCTATTGAAGTTTCCCTTCAAGAAAATTATTTTCTAATGTGTAATGTGAAAATAGTAACTTTCCTGCTTATCTCATATGGTTATGAAAATTAAATAAGTTAATACATGTCAGAAAGGGGTTCTGTACACTATAAAGCTCCAGACAAGTGTAAACATTTATTGAACAAGCATTTACCATGTTCCTCCTTGAACAAATACATACGGTGTACAAGTTGTTTATTGCACCAAGGAATGTGTACAACGGGTGAGTGGGACTGAAATTCATCTCCTGCTGGCTCATCAACAATGAGCTTTTACTTGGAGTTATTTCTGCCAAGAGGAAGGGTCCATTTTGCAATTTAATAGTAACTACTTTGGCTTCTTTTGTGGTTGGAAATCAGTAAGGCACTAGGCATAGTGGGATGAATAAGATACAATGTGATGGTAGGCACAAATGCTGATTAGGAGGGCATACAGATATGTACACAACATAAATTAATAACAAATATTAAAGATGACTATATAATTCTAAGATTTTTCCTACAGAACTAACAAATACTAATTCTTCTCTTTGTTGTCCATCACACATGTGTAAGTACTACCCGCAGATAGTTGATGAGGAGAGAGAGTGAAAAAGCCTTGCCTAAGTTTTAAAGGCACTTGGAAATAATGTTTTCATTAAACTAAAAACTATTTGAAAACATTTTCAGGTAAAATTCTGTTAAATATAAAACCTCAGTCGTTAAAACTGGTTGTCTTAATCTTGAAAGAAATAGATTTATTTTAAAAGATATCAAGCCGTGTCTAAGCTATATAGCCTAGTGTCAGTTATTTAGCCTCTAAGAGCTGTAATACTGGCTGTAAAAATAGAATAATTAAATAATCAAAACATTAATTGCTGCCTTCCTATATGATAATATCTCATTTTTTGAACACTTTTTAGAATCACTATGTATACAAATTATGTATGTGCACAGATATTGCCACATATATATCCCAGGTAAAGACTCACTTTCCAAGTTGCATCCAGTGGCTTCTGTGATACCTTATCTCTATCCGTAACTCCCCTCACAACTCCCTGTGAAGTGTTAAGAAACATATATATTGGTCTCTGTCACTATATATTGGCCCAAAGCTTCTAGAATCCTTGTAATTTCCTAAACAGTAAGGGTGCCAACAGAATCTATTCTTCTAATATTTCATTTTTTACTTCCTAATTCCTTACACAGAGTTCCCAAATCCCTTGAAAATGTTCTAGTTAATAAGTGCACCTTTTGTTCTAACGAGGAGACTGTTGGTGGGCTTTCTGATGTGGGCTGCTCACCAGGAAGATCAAGCCATGGTTATAAGCTTGGAGCTTTCAGGCCCCCATTGCATTCTCCAGAGGGAAGAAGGGCTGAAAATGGAGTTAATATGAAATCATGCCTATGCAATGAGACCTCCAAGAAAATTCCCATACTGTGTGTTTCAGGGAGCATCTGGGGTGGCAAATACATTCATATACTGGGAAGGTGACATGTCCCAACTTCATGAGCACAGAAACACCTGTGTTTAGGACCCTCTCAGACCTTACCCTACATACCATTTCACCTGGCTGTTTATCCGTACCCTTCATTATAGCATTTGTTAGTAAACTGGCAAATGTAAGTAAAGTGTTTCCCTAAATTCTGGGAGCTGCTCTAGCAAATTATTCAAAGATGAGGAGAAACTTGAAGCACAATTTATAGCCAGTTACTCAGAAACAGAGGTCAAAACCTGGGGCTTGCAATAGGCATTTTAAGTGTGGGCTGTTTTTTGAGACTGAGCCCTCCACCTGTGGGATCTTATGCTATCTCCAGGTAGATAATGTCAGAGCTGAATTGAATGAGAGGACACGCAGCTGGTGGCTGCTGCAGAATTGCTTAGTATGTGTCGAAAACCTCCCACACATCAGGCCACAAAAGTACTCTGTGCTAAGAATGAGAGAAAAACTTTGGTTTTTCTTATCTTTAACACTCCTCTTTCTCTTGGCCTATAAATTCTGACACCAACTCTGGTGACCACTGCCACTCCTGCCCTTGAAATATGCTCATGGTCAGTGTTGATTACACTATTAATATTCTCAAGTTTCTGACTAGGGCTTATATTAATGTTTCTTTTTGCACAATCCCTGCTGCTCCTTACTCAAGAACACTTGGAGGAAATAATGACTTCATATGGGAACTAGAAATAGGAAAGGAAAGAGGAGAAAAAGAGAAATCTCATATTACTACCTATTGTTGCCATAATTTCTTCCTCTTATCTGGTTTCTCAACTTGCAAACCATGCCCCTTATCTCTCTTCTTTCCGCATCAGAAGATGTGAGCTGACTCTTTACACCACTACTGCCCCCAGAGCACCATTCCTGACTCTATCACAGCGTTTCCGTGGTATGCACAATGGTGAGGAGTGTTGGCTTGGACTGGTGGCAGGACTCGGAAGTGGGAGATGAAAGGGACAACATGAAAAGAAAAAGCTAGTTATTTTACAATCTTGTGGGATTCATTTCAAATTGTATACTTTATCTCATTCTGTTGAGATCCTATCTCTATTCTCTAGGTCTCCAGAAAATATCAGTCCTATACTTGCAGCTTTTATCTACCTCAGTCTTCTTGTTCTAAATTTTATGCTCCTTGATAATCATTTATCATTATGTTCTTACCACCTAACAGAGTACTTGAAAGATGAACCTGTGTTGAGGAAATGATTTAACCAAGCCTCGAAGCACTAAATTCGTAATTTACCCACCTGTCAAAAGTGTCAGACCACAGTGAGAGTACTCTCCAGGTCAGTTGTCCCAAATATCCAATCGAATCCAGTTGGATTTAATATCCCATTTGTTCAGAGAAATCCTGCTGTTCTTGGAAGGTAGGCTTTGGAAAAGCAGACTTACTTATGCACAGAGGATCAGTGATTTTAAGACTGAGGTTAGTAGAACTGATGTGTTGCTGACAGTGATGGTGACTGTCATGAAGCTGCTACTGCTGATAATCTCCCTTCCAAAACAAAATTGTTCAGCAGGCAAAGTTAATTTTGGAGAGTTGTATCCTTTTCCATTTCCATTCCATGCTGTTCTTTGAGAGACTTGGCAAGATCTCCTACTTAAAAAAAAAAAATCTTATCTGTCTTTTCTGCTTATTAGTATTTTACCAGTAGCCATCTTATTGTCTCAGAGATCTTTGTAGACTCAACTGAAGCTAGTCTAGTAAACAATGCTTTGTTAACGTGTCTGCTTAAGGTCACCAGTAGTTGTTAACAGAATCATTAGTGTTGATTTTTTTTAAAAATTATTTTATTTTATTTTTTACTGTACTTTGGGCTCTGGGGTACTGGTGCACATCTTGCATCCTGCAGGATTGTTGCATAGGTATATACATGCCATGGTGGTTTGCTGTCTCCTCCACCGCCACCCCACTCACCCCTTCGCCTACATCAGGCATTTCTCTCAGCCCAATGAGTGTTGTTTCCTTCCTTGTGCCCAAGTGTTCTCATTGTTCATCACCCGCCTACCAGTGAAAACATGCAGTGCTTGGTTTTCTGTTCTTGTGTCAGTTTGCTGAGAATGATGGGTTTCTAGATTCATCTATGTAAGAAATAAGATATAATACATACCTTAAGTAAATAGTCGGGTCAACTTTGGCAAACACATACCAATGTAATCTACATCCAACAAGATACAGAACAATTCTATCACCTCTCTAGAAAGTTTTCTATTGTTTCTCTCCCAGTCAGTCCTCCACTGCAGAAGCAACCACTATTCTGTTTCTTACCATCATTGGCTGTTTTCTATTATGTGTTTTAGAATTTCATGTAAATGGAATCAGACAGCTTAATATGTTTTTTTGTGCCTGTTTTTTTTATACTCAGTATTTTGCGTTATAGATTTAACCATACCATTGGATATTCAGTCATCCATTCATTTTTGTAGCTAAGTAATATTCTGTAATACAAATATTCCATAGTTTGTTTAAACATTCTTGGTTGATAGACATTTAGACTATTTTCATTTTTTAGCAGTATGAACAAAACTATAAAAATTTATTAAGGAGATTTTCTATAGACATATGTTTCATTTTCTTGTTAAACAATTAAGGTCATAAAACAGATACATATTTCATTGCTTAAGAAACTGACAAATAGTTTTACAAAGCAGTTTTAACATTTTATTTTTATACCAGCAGTTTATGAAAGTTCCAGATGGTCCATAGACTCACCAGAATTTGGCGTTGTTGGTCTTTAAAAATTTAGCCATGCACATATACACCATGGAGTACTACACAGCCATAAAAAGTGATTGGTTCATGTTCTTCATAAAGACATGGATGAATCTGGAAATCATCATTCCCAGCAAACTGACACAAGAACAGAAAACCAAACACCACATGTTCTCATTCATAGGCAGATGTTGAACAATAACATCATCACACACTGTGGTCAGCTGGGGGGTGTCTAGGGAAGGGACAGCGGGGAGTGGGGAGGGTGGGGAGGGATAACGTGGGGGAAATACCAGATATAGGTGATGGGGGGATGAAGGTGGTAAACCACCTTGCCATGTATGTACCTATGCAACAATCTTGCATGATCTGTACATGTATCCCAGAACCTAAAGTACAGTTAAAAAAAATTTAGCCATGAGTCAATGTATAATGTTATCTTGTTGTCATTTTATTCACAGTTCTCTGACAAGTAATGATGTTGAGCACATTTTCATAGGCGTATTAAAGCTTGTATATATATTTTTGTGAAGTATTTTTCCAAGTCTTTTGGCCCTTTTAAAAAATAGATTACTTTTCCGCATTCTTTCTTAAAAAAGTTTGTTACTTTATTTATTGAGTTTAGGAGTTCTTTATAGATTCTTGAAAATCTTCCTGTTATTGATAAGTGTTGTGAATGAATGTTTTCTCCCACTCAGTGGTTTTTGTGGTTTTGTTTCTTTTTCTTTTCTCCTTTTTCCTCTTTCTCCTCCCTTTCCTTCCCTCTCTTCCCCTCCTCCCCCTTTTTCTTTTTGTGAGACAGAGCCTTGCTCACAGGCTGGAGTGCAGTGGCACGATCTCGGCTCACTGCAACCTCCACCTCCCAGGTTCATGCGATACTCATGCATCAGCCTCCTGAGTAGCTAGGATTACAGGCAGGTATGATTACATCCCTAATTTTTGTATTTTTAATAGAAAAAAGGTCTCACTATGTTGGCCAGGATGATCTCTAACTCCTGATCTCAAGTGACCTGCCCACCTCGGCCCTCCAAAGTGCTGGGATTACAGGCTTGAGCCACTGTGCCTACCCAGTTTCTTTTAATAATCAAATGTTTTAAATTTTGATGAGGTCCAATTTATCAATTTTCTATTTTATGTTTAGTACTTTCTGTATCTTTTCTAAGCATTCATCACAGGGAGCCCAAAGGTCATAAAGATATTCTCCTTTATAATTCTTACTGATATATTTAAATTTATGATCCATTTGAGTTGGTTTTTGTATGATATGAGGAGGGTTTTTTAAAAAATATAAATATCCAGTTGTTCCAGCACCATTTGTTGAAAAACTTGTCTATCCTTGTTAAATTTCTTTGGTACTCTCATCAAAAATTTACATGTTAGATACCTTTCTTGATCCTCGATTCTGTTCTATTGAGTTACTTTTCTATCCTTTTGTCAATACCATTCTTGAATATTGCAACTTTATACTAGGTCTAGAATTAGGTAGCATAGATCATGTGACTTTACTCTTCTTTTTTACAATGATTTTGTAAATACTAGGTTTTTAAAAATTTCTGTATAAGATTTTGTCTTGTCACTTTCTTAAAAAAAGTCCTACTTGGATTTTGATCGGGATTGCATTAGATCTACAGATCAATTTAGGGACAAGGGCATTTTAACAACATTGACATTCCATTCCATGAATATGGCATAGGTTGTGGATTTAATTGTGTCCTCCCCTGCAAAAATGTCTCCCAGCACCTTGGAATATAATCTTATTTAGAAATAGGGTCATTGCAGATGTAATTAGTTAAGTTCATAAGAGCTCATACTAGATGAAGGAGGTCCTTTAATCCAGCATACAATTGGTGTCCTTGTAAGAGACGACAGACATATGAAGTGCTCTGTGATGATGAAGGAAGAGATGGAAATGCAGCATCTACAAATCTAAAAATGCCAATCATTAGAAACTAAGAAGAGCCAAGTAAACGTTCTCCCCTGCAGATTTCAAGGGTAAAATATATTTGCCAATACCTTGATTATAAACTTTTGGCCTTCAGAACTATGAGACAATACAATTTCTGTTTGAACCTTCTTATTATGTTTATTTATCTTTCTTTATTCTCTACTCCCTTGTCCAGTTCCCACTGGTTTTCTTGTTCATTAATTTTATTTGGACAACACTAAGTTTCAATAATATATTTGACTGTCATTGCTTCTTGATTCTTTTTTCTTCTTCAACGTGACATTGTAGCTGAAAGATTTGTTATTTAGGTGCATCCATTAAGCTGTTCGTCTAGTCTATTATGTTTTTGAATTATAAATTTAATTATTATATTTTCATTTTGTCACTATTGATTTATTCTTCTATGATAAAGGCAATATCTTCTTTTATCTTTCCAAAAATACTAATTACATTTACCTAAACTTCAATTCTAGATGCTTTATTATCTCTATTCCTCAGGTATAAATTCTTCTGTTGGCTTCCTTACTTTTACAGTGCTGATGATAAAATTCCTGTATATTAAAAATGGCTTTTTCCTAAAATGAGGAAGAAGTGCATATTTATTCTTGCTTCCTCTACTTTGCAACTGAACTCTTCTGGTAGATAGCTCCCCTTCTCGACCAGGCTACCCAAGAGGAGTGGTAAAAGAGACTACTGGAGTTTTTGTTCTTAGCTATTGTTTGGTATAAAATAGACTGATGAGGTATGTTGCTTTGTGAAGTGTCTTTGCAGATGTATTTCTGAGCTGAACTAAATTGTTCCTATCTCGGCAGCCATTAGTCTACTGCTTTGCAACTTGCCTTAAGCACTTCTACCATCTGAAGACATATAGCTCTGTGGCGACTTCCTAGTGCACAGGGTTGTTAATGCACAGGTAGGGGTAAAGTGCCTTGGCTGATATCACCACAGTTTTCCAACCAAACCCTTGTTAATTGATCCTTGGTCTCTTACTGCCCTCTTCTGTCATGTTCAGACGCAACTTGACTTTAATATTGCTTTGCCATTCTGTAGTAGATTTGGGTTGTGTTTTCTTCAACATTTCCGGTCCTCTAAGATTTATTCTTTTTTTAATGTGAAAAATTACAACACAGTTACTTAAAAATATTCTATATTATTTCTAGTGTTTCGTATAGGAAGAAAGACTATCCTTTCCATTGAAACAAATGATCACTTCTGAACAAACTAAATTTTAGAAAACATTAAGTCACCTAGGTCAGAAACTTAGAAATCATCCAAAGGAGAGATATGATAACATTTAAGATTTTTGGGCCAGATGCAGTGGTTCACACCTGTAATCCCAGCACTTTGGGAGGCTGAGGCAAGTGGATTGCCTGAGGTCAGAAGTTTGAGACCAGCCTGGCCAAAATAGTGAAACCTCATCTCTACAAAAAAAAAAAAAAAAAAAAAAAAAGAAATAGCTGGACATGGTGGTGGGTGCCCATAATCCCAGCTACGTGAGAGGTTGAGTCTGGAGAATTGCTTGAATCCGGGAGGTGGAAGTTGCAGTGAGCTAAGTTCAAACCATTGCACTCCAGTCTGGGCAAAAAAAGCAAAATTCTATCTCTAACTAATGAACGAACTAACTAACTAAATAAATAAATTTGTATTTTGGGTCAAAAATGTTAGCAAACAATGGTTTGTTCTGTGAGTATTTCTAAGTTATAAATGTAAATTGACTGAATAAAGTACTACAAAACTTGAAGGAAATCAGAATGTTATAATACATATTCAACATATAAAAATTGTGAGCCATGACATTTCAAAGACAGCAGAGTGAACCTAAAATTACAGAAATGTGTAATCCTTCAGAAAAAGGAGTCAAAATAGTTCTTATAAGGAAGCTCAGTGAACTTCAACAAAACACAGGGAATTAATTCAGAAACGTATAAAAAAAATTTAACAGACAGGTTAAAATAATTTAAAAAACCAAACAGAAATTCTGGAGCTGAAAAATACAATGAATGAAATTGAAAATGCCATAGAGAGCATCAACAGCAGAATTGATCAAACAGAAGAAAGACTCAGTGATTTAAAAGAAAGACTATTTGAAATATACAGTCAGAGGAGAGAAAAGAATAAAAAAATGAAAATAAATAATGAAGCTTACAGAATCTGTGGGAAAATATAAAACAGCAAGTATTCAGATTATTGGAGATAAAGATGAAACTGAGAAAGAAAAAGAAGTAGAAAGTTTATTTAAAGAAATAATAACAGAAAACTCCCTAAACCTAGAGAAAGATGTAAATATACAGGTACAGGAAAGTCAAAGATCACCTATGAGATTCAACTCAAATAAGAATACTCTAAAACATATCATAATTAAACTTGCAAATATCAAAGACAAGGAGAAAATCCTGAAAGCAGTGAGAGAAAAGAAGCAAGTAACACATAAGAGGAAATGTAACAATATTTTCAGTGTTGAAAAAAAAGTAATTAAGAATACTGTACTCAGTGAAATGAGCCCTCAGGAAGTAAAGGATAGATAAAAAGTCTTTCCCAGACAAACAACACTTAGGGAATTTATTGTTACCAGATCTGTCCTGTAATAATTACTAAAGGGATTCCTTCAAATCAAAAGAAAAGTCACTAACATAATTGTTATGCTCATATTGTAATTGTGATGTTTAAACCACTTAAATCTTTATTAAGAAGACTAAAAGATAAAACAATGTAAAATAATTAAATTTAAAACAATTTAAGATACAGTAACAACTACAACAATTTGTTAAGAGATAGGCAATATACAGTATGTAAATTATGACATAAATTCAAAATGTGGGGGAAGAAAGGATTTAATGTGTACAGATTTTTTTGCTGTTGTTTTTTCTTTGTTTCTTTGCTTTTTTGCCTGTCAAAATCAAGTTGGTATCAGTTTAAAATATTAGTTATTACTACATAATGTTTTTGGTAAGCCTTATGGTAAATATAAAACAAAACCTTATAACAGATACACTAAAAATAAAAAGCAATGAATTAAAACACTATCAGAGAAAATTACTTAACCACAAAGAAAGAAAGAAGAAGAAATGATGTGAGGAGTTACACAATAATTAGTAAACAAGCAAGAAAATGGAAGTAGTAAGGCCTTACCTATCAATAACAACATTGAATTTTAATGAACTAAATTCTCCAGTTAAAAGACATAGAGTGGTTGAATGCATTAAAAATCTCACAGCCAGGCATGGTAGCACATATCTGTAATCCCAGCTACTCAGGAGACTGAGGGGAAAGGACTGCTTGATTCCAAGGGTTTGAGACCAGCTTGGGCAACATAATGAAACCTCGCCTTTACAAAAAAACAAGACTTCACTATAAGCTGCTTCCAGGTAACTTTCTTCGGCTATAAAGACATACATAGACTGAAAATGAAAAAATAGAAAAAGATATTCCATGCAAATAAAATACTAACAAAAGAGCAGGAGCAGCTCGCTTGCATCAGATAAAACAGATGTCAAGTCAGAAACTGTCAAAAGAGATAAAAAGGTAATTATGTAATAATAAAGAGGTCAGTTCAGAAAAAGGATATAACAATAGTAATCTACCAGCATTGGAACACCCCAATATAGGAAGCAAATATTAATAGAGCCAAAAGGAGAGATAGAATGAAATATAATAATAATAGGGGACTTCAGCATCCTACTTTCAGCAATGGACAGATCATCCAGGCAGAAAAATCAAAAAAGAAACATTAGTGTGAAACTATATACTCTAGACCAAACAGACCTAATGGACATTTACAAAGTTCATTCAACTGCTGCAGAATACACATTCTTCTCAGGAGTACATGGGACATGTTCTAAGATAGACCCTATGTTAACAATCCTCAACAAATTAAAAATTACCAAAATCACATCAATATTCTTTCCGACCACAAAAAAGTAAAAGAAAATTTAACAACCTCAATAATAAGAACTTTTAAAACTACACAAAAACATGGAAATTAAAAAACATTTTGAATAATTAATGGATCAATGAAGACATTAAGAAAGAAATTTAAAAATTTATTTACTTTTAGGTGGAACTTTTAGGTGTTTTTAAAAGTAAATAAATAAATTAAAATGAAAATACAACATACTAGAATGTATAAGACACAGCAAAAATGGCACTAAAAAGAAAGTTTATAGCAGTAAATGCTTTTATCTAAGAAACAGGTAGCAAATAAACTACCTATGATGCACCTTAAGGAACTAAAAAAGCCAGAATAAATCAAACCCAAAATTAGTAGATGGAAAGGTAAAGATCAAAGAAGATAAATAAAATTGAGATAAAAATACTACAAAGACCAAAAAAATTGAAAATTGGTTTTCTGAAAAGATAAACATCAATAAACTTTTAACTAGATTAACTTAGAAAAAGTAGAGAAAACCCGAATAAATAAAATCAGAGATGAAAAATAAAACATCACAACTGATTCCACAGAAAAACAAAGGATCATTAAAGAATACTACAAACAATTATACACCAACAAATTGGAAAGCCTAGAAGAAGTGGATAAATTTCTGGCAACATACAACCTACCAAGATTGAGCCATATGTATATATATATATATATGAAAACAAAAACAGGTCAATAATGAGTAACAAGATCAAAGTAGTAATAAAATGTCTTCCATCAAAGAAAAGCCCATGACCTCATGAATCCACCACTAAATTCTAACAAACATTTAAAAAATAACTTATACAAATTCTACTCAAACTATTTCCAATAACAGAAGAGGAAGAAATGCTTTTAAACACATTACATGGGGCCACTGCTACCCCATTACCAAAACCAAAGACAAAACAAGTGGAAAACCCATGGACTGATATCTCTGATGAATATATATGTAAAAACACTTTACAAAATATTAATAAAATTCAACAACACATTAAAATATCATTAGCTATGATCAAGTGGGATTAATCCCAGGTATGCAAGGATGATTCAACATATGCAAATCAATAAACAAAGTATATCATATCAACAGAATCAAGAACAAAAACTGTATGATCATTTCAATAGATGCTAAAAACATGCTGCTAAATTCAACATCTCTTCATGACAAAAACCCTCAACAAACGTTACAGAAAAAATGTGTCTTAACACAAAAAGAGCTATATATGAGAAGCCCACAGCTGATATCACACTATCATACTATAACAGAAAAAAGCAAAAGACTTTCCACTAAGATCTGGAACAAAACCAGGATGCCTGCTTCTACCACTGTTATTCAACATAATACCGAAGTCCTAGCTGTGACAATTAGGCTAGAGAAAGAAATGAAGTGTATCCAAATTGGAAAGAAATAAGTCAAATTATTATTTTCAAATGACATGATATTTTTTAGAAAAAACTAAAAGTTTCATGGAAAAACCTCTTAGAACTGATACATAAATTTAGTAATATTGCCAAATACAAAATCAACATCTAAAAATCAGTAGCATTTCTGTACACTAACATCAGTCAATCTGAAAGAGAAATCAAGAACACAATCCCATTTACAAACACTTTCAAAAATATAGTTAGGAATCAAGTTAACCAAGGAGGTAAAAGATCTATACAAGGATAACTATAAAACACTTATGAAAGAAATTGAAGAGGACCCAAGTAATTATAAGGATATTCTATACTTGCAAATTGGAAGAATTAATATTGTTAAAATAGCTATACTACCCAAAACTATCTACAGATTCTATGCAATTGCTATTAAAATATCAATGCTATTATTCACAGAAATAGAAAAAAAATCTTAAAATTTGTATAGAATCACAAAAAATCCCAAAAAACTAAAGCAAACCTGAGCAAAAAGAACAAAGCTGGAGGCACACACTATCTGATTTCATATTCTATTGCAAAGTTATATAGTAACCCAAACAGCATTATAGTGGCATAAAAACAGATAAGTAGACCAATGCTACAGAATAGAGAAACCAGAAATAAACCCACACATTCATTTTCAACAATGGCACTAAAAACTTATACTGGGGAAAGGACAGTCTTTTTAATAAAAGGTGCTGGGTAAAGCTGGATATGTGTATGTAGAAGAATGAAACTAGATTCCCATCTTTCACCATACACAAAAATAAAGCAGATTAAACACTTACATGTAAAATCTGAAACTATGAAACTACTAAAGAAATTAAGGAAATGCTACAGGACATTTTTCTGGGCAAAATTTTTTTCAGTAAAAGATAAAAAGGACAGGAAACCACAGCAGAAACAGACAAATGAGGTCACATCAAGCTAAAAAGTTTCTGCACAGCAAAAAGAACAATTAACAAAGTGAAGAGAAACAACTACAGAATGGAAGAAAATATTTACAAACTATCCATCCATAAGGGATTAATAACCAGATATATAAGGAATTCAAACAACTTAATAGCAACACACACACACCCCAAATAATCAAACTAAAAAATGGGCGAAAGATCTCAGTATAAAAGAAGACATATACATGGCCAATAGGTGTATGAAAAAAAGCTTAACATCACTAGTCATCAGGGAAATGTAAATAATTAAAACTATAATGAGATATCATCTCACCCCACTTAGAATGTGCATTATCAAAAGGACAAAAAATAAAAAATGCTGTTGAGAATACCTAGAAAGGGAAACACTTTTACACTGTCAGTGGGAAGGTACAGTAGTACAGCCCTTATGTAAAACAATACAGAGTTTCCTCAAAAAAAAAAAAAAAAAAAAATAGAACTACCATATGATCCAGCAATTTCATTGCTGGTTATATATCCAAAGGAAAAAAATCAATATATAGAGGTATCTGTACCACCATGTTTATTGCAGCATTACTCACAATAGTTAAGATATGAAATCAACCGACATTCATTAACAGATGAATGGATTTTAAAATGTGGCATATATACAAAATGGAAAACTATTCAGCCATCAAAAAGAATAAAATCCTGTCATTTGCAACAATACGTATGGTTATTATGTTAAGTGAAATAAGCCAAGCACAGAAAAATAAATATCACATGTGCTCTTATATGTGGGAACCAAAAACGTGGATTTCATGAAGGTAGAGAGTAGAATGGTGGTTATTATAGGTAAGGAATAGAATGAAGAAAAGAAGGATGAAGAGAAAGTGGTTAATCAATACATAAATGCAGTTAGATAGAAGGAATAAGTTCTAGTACTCAATAGTATAGTATAAAATTATAGTTAACAATAATTTATTGTATATATTTCAAAATAGCAAGGAAAGAATTATAACGTTTCCAACACAGAGTAAAGATAAATATCTGAGGTGGTAAATATCCCAGTTACTCTGACTTGATCATTACATGTTGTATACATGTATCAAAATATCATGTGTTCTAAAATATGAACAACTATGTATAGCAATAATAAATATCTAACATTGCTTTACAATTACTTATGTGTACATAAATATTGTATAATACTGAGATGAATATAAATTGTTAATTTCTGAGATAATGCCTAAAAGCATTTTATTTAAAAAATTCTCAATTTAAAGGTTAATTATATCAGCCTTTGATATTAATAATTTTAAAAAAAATTAGTCCAAATTTTACAAAGAATAAATAGGTCAAAAATTCCAAAGTTTTGGAATCTGAAAAATTTAACTACAGACCTTTCTAAAACTTATATTTCATCTAAACTGCTTGAGGAACAGTCTACCATAAGTTTAATTTTTCTAACATTTTCTTTTATGGCTTTTATTATACATATTATTATTGTTTGGTCTTTTAATCCTTTTTTTCCTGATTTTTTTTTGTTTTTGTTTTTGAGATGGAGTTTCACTCTTATTACCCAGGCTGGAGTGCAATGGCACAATCTTGGCTCACCACAACCTCTGCCTCCTCAGTTCAAGCAATCCTCCTACCTCAGCCTCCCAAGTAGCTGGGACTACAGGTGCGCGCCACCATGCCCAGCTAATTTTTGCATTTTTAGTAGCGATGAGGTTTCACCTTGTTGACCAGAATGGTCTCGATCTCTTGACCTCGTGATCTACCCGCCTCGGCCTCTCAAAGTGCTGGAATTATAGGTGTGAGCCACTGTGCCTGGCCTTTTTTCCTGATTTTTATGCTTGCCATTATGGTAGTGCCTCTATGCAATCTTTCTTTTTATGTAAATGCCATTATATTACATTTATCTGTCATAGTCAGTTAATACTCATTGAGTATCCACTGTTTAGGACCACAAAGCCTAGCAATAATACTGATAACAAGAATAACAATTCTATTTATTGAATATATTCTATGTAATAGCTACTGCACTAAGCACTTTATATGTCACATTTGATTGAATGCTCACAAAACTTTTTGATCTATCCCAGGTAAGGAAACTAAGGCCAAGAAGGTTTAAGTGACCTGTATAAAGTTAGACAATAATGACAGAGAAACCGAACTTTTGACTCCAGAGCCTTACACTCTGCAGATGTGTACGAATTATTTTGCTAAACAAATGGTTTAAGTAATATATCCTTAGTTTTGATTTCTTAGTAATTTTTAATTATCATCTAAGCTCCTTTTTGCTTCTAAACTTCTGTCTCATGTTAATATAATTTTCAATTATCTTTCATCTTCCTGGATAAATTTTATTCTGTAAAACCTACGCATCTCGTAAATTTCAAGCAGAACACTTTTGTTAAGCAAAACTTTAAGGTACACCTTACTCTTTAATAGCAAGACACTGCTTCAGGTTAAAATTAAATGCCAGTGAAAAAACATATAGATAACTTCTAAAGGACAAAGTTTCCTGGTTAAAAGAACAATCATATTGTTTCCAATGCACTTTGATTTATATTATCTCTTCTTTTGAGATAAAACTGTGTAACAATCAGAGAAGTAAAATAACCTCTCCCTATACAGGAGCAGGAGGCAGTAAGTGATAGAACTGAGAGTGAATCTCAGGGTCTTCCTACTTTCATCTCAGCTCAGGTTTCTTCACAGGGCACCATCATAGCTGTGGACTGCCTCCTCAGGCTCACGTTTGTCATATTAATTTGTCTTTCTCAAATCATATTGGAGTCCAGAGATAACAATCTTACTGTGAAATGTGAAACTGCTCTACACACATAATTCATATCCATCCTCTTTTTGCTGAAAAATATGATCAGTCTGTTACGTGTTATTAACAGTTCCAAACAGTACAACAAAATATAGAATGAATATGTTCAACATATGTTCTTTCTATTATTTTTGACTTAAAGAATATGTCTGTGATACCAATGTTCTCAATTTCTCACAGTTTCTTCCAGATCTTATGTGACTCTCTCTACTTCCCTCCACAGAAAGCAGACTTTCCTTAGGGGAAATAAAGGGAAGGGGCACTTTTTCATACTGCCTGGAAATAATAGGTAAAATTGCCTGTGAAACACTTTATCAAACAGTGCTGGACTAAAGTGAAAGCACAATTTGCTTACAGTTAAATTTCTGGTTCATTGCATTTTACAAACTATGTTATAATGGAAAACAAATGTGTTTCAAATTTGAAACAAAGGGAGAAGTTAGAAACTATTTTCCTAATTAGACAATGGTTATCAAACATGTGGTGTTTTTCACTGTAAATAAATTTAGATGATACCTTACTAAGTTGTATTTATTTATCCTTGCATATCTTGGATGAATTTGTCTGTGACAAATAACAAAAAAAATGACTAGAGCTAGACATTAACTTTCTATTTTTACATAGTGATAATTATGCTCTCTTCTCATTAACATTCCCATGAACTTCAAACGTTAAGTGAGATTTTTGTTCCACTTCATCAGAGTTTCCTATACATGGTATGGTCTTTGAAGTTAATTGGAGCCCACCATATTGAAGCAAGATGAGGGTTAAGAGTGAAAGCAAGCCCTGGCATCACTATCACAGAAGTTGTGATAACCCCCACTGCAAGACCAGCCAAGTTCTAACCAGTGTACAGAGAACTCAACCTACAAGTAATGCCCCAGGGACAATACACTACGAAGACAAGAAAGAACTGGCTGCTGCAGACAAGCACGACTTGAATATGAAAAGCAAATTTCCTTTTCTCTTACATCTCTCATATCACTGAATATTTGACTCAGAAATAGACATCCGAAGGCTTTTATTCACATTTAACCTACTGCATAAATGACACTCATTAGAACAGTAGTTTAAAGCTGTAAGAGATTGATCATCTCAACTACCCCTATCTAAACTAAATATAAATAAAATGTTCTGAGTACTGTATTAAAGCTGTGGATACAATCCTACACGAAGCAAAAACAGAGTCTGCAGTCCTTCATCTTGGATGAAAAGTCAATGGCAATATTCCTGGATAAAAGTTATGCTGTGGTAATTTTTAGAGTTACTATATTTTGTAACACTATAATAATGAAGGCCACTTTCACTTTTACTACAATTAATTTATGAGTGCTTGTTATTGTGAAGAATCTTTCTTACATTATCTCATTTAATTATTTTAACAACCCTAGGAAACAGAAACAGGTGTCTTTCTTCACTTTCAGCTGCTTGAGAGATGAAAGATTAAAAGGTTAAATATTTTGCCTAGGGTCAAATAATAAATGAGTGGAGAGTTCAACAGAGATCTGTTGTTTGTAACTTCAGATCTGCCGCAGTTACAAACAACAGGCTGGACTAGAGGAAAATTTAACTTATTCTTTGAGAATGAGATGGATTTTTTAATAGTTGAGAAAATTTTTGTATTGAAAATTTAACTTTGAAATGCAAAACAGGGTAACAACTTTTCTTTGAAATGAGAAGTATAATTTACAAGACTTTCAAGTCTCATATATGTAGAGTCTTATTGAAAAGAAAAGAAAAGCATTAAGTAACTGGTACATGACTAAGAAGTGCAGAAAAAGATTCTTCTCAGGAGTTAATTTTCTTCTTGACAATCAGGGACCCCCACTAGACAGAGCATGAGGATAATATAGCAGCACATGGGCAGGGTATATGTTTTCTTTTCTTCAGCCTTTAACAAAACATGGACTGCATTAAGATTCTTTGTTTTACTGTTTGTTTTTGCTTTTTAAAAATATTTTGCTAATTTTTTTCTCTGCTGTCATAAGTTTTACATGATTATAAAGTAAAGAAATAGCACACGATTATAAACTAATGGTATTCTAACTAGGAAACTTGTTTTAACCATAAATGTGCATAATAAGATCCATTTATGCATCTGTGCAACACACAAATACTAAAGACACAGATCTGTTGTTTGATCCAACCAATCTGAATAAACTGCCATATCATGGGCAGGTTATAGTTTTGGTATAATTGACTTCTTTTCTGAGGGAAAAAGTATAGAACCATATCTTTCCTGTGATAATGAAATCAGATAATACACTGACACCCCTCTACCCTGTTTTGCATTTCAAAGTTAAATTTTCAATACAAAAATTTTCTCAACTATTTAAAAATCCATCTCATTCTCAAAGAATAAGTCAAATTTTCCTCCTGTAAGTACAAGGTAGCTGACTTTCATAGAAATCCCAGTCAAATATTATGTGTGATTGTGTCCTTATTTGATGTTCTGTTTCCTCAGTATTCTAGACTCTCTGTTAGTTTCAGAACAAGATGGTTTTGCTCTTCCATAGTTTATGTCTAGCAGAAGACCTAACATGTATTAGGGATTCAATAAATATCTAATGAATAAATAAATTAGAACAAAAGACTTGAAAAATGATTTGTGTGTCTTTCTAAGTTTAAGATTCTGTAGCATGGAAAGTTCATATGGAACTAAAAAGAAATGCCTGAATAGCCAAAGTGCTCTTAAGCAAAAGAACATATCTGCAGGCATCACATTGCCTGACTTCAAATTATTCTACAAAGTTCTAGTAACTAAAACAGCATGGTACTGGTACAAAAATAGACACATAGATCAATGGAACAGAATTCAGAATCCAGAAATAAAGCCAAATAACTACAACCAACTGATCTTCAATAAAGTTGGTGAAAGTAAACAATGTGGCAAGAATTTACTATTCAATAAATAATGCTGTAAAATTGGCTAGCCATATGCAGAAGAATAAAACGGGACCTCTGTCTCTCATCATATACAAAAATTAACCCAAGATGGATTAAAAACCTAAATGGAAGACCTGAACCTACAAAAACTCTAGAAGAAAACCTAGAAAAAACTTTTCTGGACATTAGCCTAGGCAAATAATACATTACAATGACCCTGAAAGTAAATGCAACAAAAAACAATAATGAACACATGAGACCTATTTAAACTAGAAAACCGTACACTGGAAGAAATAATCAACAAATAGACAATCTACAGAATGGGAGAGAATGTTTGCAAATTATACCTCCAATTAAAAATAATATCCAGAATCTACAAGGAACTCAAACAACTCAAAAAGAAAAAGTAAGCAACCCCATTAAAAATTGAGCAAAGAATATGAACAGACACTTCTTAAAGGGAGAACTATAAGTGACCAATGAATCCATGAAAAAATGCTCAAAACCACTAGTCATCAGAGAAATGCAAATTAAAAGTACAGTGAAATATCATACCAATCAGAATGGCTATTATTAAGTAGTAAAAAAATTATAGATGTTGGCATGGATTTAGAGAAAAAGAATGCGAATACACTGTTGGTAGGAATGTAAATGAGTACAACCTCTATGGAAAACAATATGGAGATATCTCAAATAATTAAAAATAGAACTACTGTTTAGCCCAGCAATGCCACTGTTAGGAGTCTACGCAAAGGAAGAGAAAGTATCACATTAAAAACAAAACAAAACAAAACACCTGCACTCAGATGTTTATGGCAGCACTATTCGCAATAGCAAAGTAATGAAATCAACCTAAGTGTCTGCCAGTGGTTGATTAGCTAGAGAAAATGTGATATATACACCATTGAATACTATGCAGCCAGAAAAAAAGAATAAAGCCATGTTCTTTGCAGCAACATGGCTAGAGCTGGAGGTCATTATCCTAACTCAGAAGCAGAAGATCAAACATCACATGCTCTCACTTATAAGTGGGAGCTAAACGAAGGGTACACATGGACATAATGATGGTGATAACAGACGCTGGGAATTCAGCAAGTGGGAAGAGGGTACGGGGTGAGGGCTGAAAAATTATCTATTGGGTACAATGTTCAGTATTTGGGTGATGAGTACACTAGAATCCTAATCTCTACCATTACGCATTTAATGCCCATGTAATAATCAATTACATGTACACTCTGAATCTCAAATTTTTTTAAAAAAAGATTTGGGATTAAAAAAAATTCTGTAGCGCAGGAGTTAATAAAAAGAGTTACTAAGTACACTGTATAAAACACTCATATATTATATAATTCAATGCTTACAACGTCCTGAGAGAGTAGTTATTCTTATCCCTGTTTTACAGAAGACAATATAGGTTGAGATAGATCACACAGCTAGAAAGTAGTAGAGCTACATTCCCTACTGAGGTCTGTGAGTCCCGAGGCCATGCTGACCCTTGTACAGTACAGCCTCCGACATGTTGTTTGATTAAGACATGTTCTGTAAGCCAAGCAGTTCTAATTATCTAAGAGAACTAATAATGCGAATATAACCCCAAAATATCAAGATTTAAACTAATCTAGATAATTCACAAGGATAATCACTTCTAGGCTCAAGACCAACCTCATGAACTAATAATATTTGTCTTAATTTTCTTTCAATGATCTTAATCTCCCAAAGTTCATCTAGTATTCTTCACCTACTAGTTAGGGAAACATACTTGAGTTTTTCTGAGACAGTCCTAGTTTATGCCTGTATTCCTGGTTATGTTATTAATAAGACCCTCTTTTACTCACAAAAGTGTTTCACTTTAGATAAGATTTCTGATCATCCTACTTTCAGGGCTCTCTTGGTCTCTGTCTTCCCAGGATCCATTGTGCTTCTGTTGCGTGGGGCCCAAACTATGGAGTTTAACTTGCTAGAAACTTTGTCTTACTTATCCTCATTCTCTATCAAAATTACTTGCCCAGAAAGCAATGCCCTCAGTCCTTACTTTCTATCACCAACTATTCTATTCCATGCTCTGTCCGATTTAAATGTTCCATCCCCTGCAGGCGACACATATATATATACATATTATATATTCCATCCTTCACAGGTGACATATATATACACATAAAATGTATGTATATATGTCATATGTACATACATACATATAATGTATGTGAGTATATATATGTATGTCACCTGTGAGGGATGGAATATATAATATGTATATATATTATGTATATATATGTTATATGTATATATATATTATGTGTGTGTGTGTGTGTGTGTGTGTGTGTGTGTGTGTATTTTTTTTTTTTTGAGACAGAGTCTCGCTCTGTTGCTCAGGCTGGAGTGCAGTGGCTGCGATCTCAGCTTACTGCAACCACTGCCTCCCATGTTCAAGTGATTCTCCTGCCTCAGCCTCCCTAGTAGCTGGGACTACAGGTGCGCGCCACCACGCCCAGCTAATTTTTTGTATTTTTAGTAGAGACGGGGTTTCACCGTGTTAGCCAGGATGCTCTCAATCTCCTGACCTCGTGATTCGCCTACCTCAGCCTCCCAAAGTGCTGGGAATACAGGTGTGAGCCACAGTGCCTGACCCGACACATATATATTTTAAATGAAACTTCTGTTTAGACACATATTGTTTTAAAAAATTTATTTATTATACCTTAATTTATTGTGCAGGTTATATAGGTATACATGTACCATGGTGATGGTTTGCTGCATGCATTTCCCTGTCATCTACATTAGGTGTTTTTCCTAATGCTATCCCTCCCAATCCCCCCCCACCCCCTGCTGTTTCCCCCACAGCCCCCCATCCTCCAGGCCCTGGTGTGTGATATTCCCCTCCTGACACAAATATTTTTTATAACCAAAGTTAAGTTGACCCTATCACTTATAGCAGCTTATAGCCATTGTTTTAATCTGTTACAGGTTTTCTGCACCCGACACTAAACCAATGTAAGCCAGTTTTACTTTTAAAGAAAGGGATTACATTTCCTCACCTCCAATATGATCACTTCATTGGAGTTTCTTCCACTTTAGACTTATAAGCAAATATTGGGTTGATGCTTGGTAAATCCACTGGATTAGAGTGAAGTGCTATTCAAATTCTAAAAGTCCAATTAGCATGCTTCCCTGGTGCCTCTTTTTAACCAATGCTATATTGTACCATTTTCTTCTACATATTCCAGGGTTTGGTTAAATTTCAGATGACTCAAATCAACAGGATTCTGTTATGATTTCCTGTGACACAGCAACTCATTTGACCCATACAATTTTTTTCTTACTCTTTCTTCCAGACAAAATATGAGAGTTAATTTGTTAAAATGTCAGAAACGTTTTGTCAGCCTAAAAATGTCTTTATTATTTTGAAGAGAAAATTTACACCCAGTGATCGAGTTTTCAAAAGTGAACACCTTGTTGTGTGGAATAAAGCTGTATTGAGTTTATATTTGAAAAATGCTAATTTAAAAATATACTTAAAATTCACTGTCACTTCAAAGGACATGTGATTTTCCTAACTGGAAATTTTACAGTTATTATTACAAATAACAGTGATTCAAAAGAGTTCTTATTGTCATAAATTTATTAGTATTTTCTCTTCCTTTCCCAGGACAAATCTGAAGATTTTAAAATTAAATTAACATATTTTAACTCAAATTATTTTTTAAATAAGATTTTTTTACATTTATTCTATTTTTAAAACCATACATGTTTTTGAAAACAGCAAAATGTTCTCTCCTTGGGTTGCTTTGCTCTAGTTAGATGGAATACACACAAGTGAAAACAAGAGGGATATGGAGCAGAGAAAGACAAGTAGTTGGTATAGATTCAAAAGGTAGCATAAGCCTGACTTCCGTGCCTCCAATTTACTACTAAAAACTCGCAAGTGTGCCTCTTACTGTTTGTTAACTGCAAAATCAAGTGAGAGTTGATATAGGTCCATCGTTTCACCATTATCATGTGGAAACTTGTTAGAAATGCAAATTTTTAGGCTCTATCCCAGATCAACTAAACTGGAAAATCCAGGTGGTTCTCTTGTACCTCAAGTTCCAGAACCATTGTTTCAGGATAACGGTACCGTGGACAGGAAAGGGGACCATAAAAACCACTCCTATTCTCAATAAATTTACAATCTAGTGGGAGAGAAAATGTTAACTAGGTGGAAAGATCATTCATAATTCCAGCACAACTAATGCTACCTCCCAGGCTGCAAAGGGCCGTCGGCAGAATAGAGATCCTAGACGGCTGAGTGATTGGGAAGGTGAGATTTGACGTGAGTTTTCTGGCGGAAACTACTAGCTGTTCACAGCTAGTAGTTTTATGTTGTCCGTGGCGCGTAGCAAGGCCATATTCCCAGCTTTCTTTAGCACTACTGGTAGCCACAAGACAACATTTTTTAAGAGCAGAAGTGATATGTGCTGCTGCTGAGCTAAGGATTTCAGAAGTGGGTGTTTTCTTTTCATGCATTCTCTCTTTTTCTTTCTGCGGGCTGCAAGAAAATGGAAATGTCAAGAATCTGGGAATGGTAGAGTTCCAGGATGGAAGAAGTCTGTGTTCCCGATTCATTGCATCAAAGAAACCTTTTTGGACTATTCAGTAAAAAGGAAGTAAAATTCATTGAGTTTTAGCAGTTAGATATTTGGAATATAATAATGGAAGTAGTGTGAAAAACAAAGCTCTTCTACTGAGAGATACAACATTAGTAAAGCCATGGAAATATCATCAGAGGGTGGCAACAGTCAGAAGCGGCTGCAGTGTCAGCACGTCTGTGTGGACAAAATGACTGAGTTTGTAGGTTGGGTCAGGGAGGATTGAACAGATTCTGGAATGTTACAGAAATTAGAATGCTTTGGCTGCAACTAACAGGTAACTCAAACTGGATTTTTAAAAATAAGGCAGCTAATTAATGAAACAGGAAGTTCCAAGGAGTCAGGGTCTAGGCATGTTTACTAAGGCATCTTTATGAGGAAGTCTCTCGTCTCTTTCCTCTTCCACATGTTGGCTTCATCCTCAGGCTTTAAGCAAGATGACGGTAGCCCTGCATCTTGTTCCAGAAGAGAGATCCAGATCTAACATCACCCAGGGCCAAAAGGTCATTTTCCTCAAGACTACTTTTGGAAGAGAGGATAATTTTTCCAGAATCATGTTCCTACATACACAAATTTCTCCTCATATTCTGTTAGGATGCCCTGCCATGTGCCCATTCCTAAGCCGTGCATTGACCAGGGGAAACAGAATCACTGTCCATGGCTCAGACCACTGGATCTCAATCCTGTTTGCATACTAGAATCCCCAGGGAATTTTGGTAAAACCCTAATGCTTCGACAACTGAGACTCAATAGGGCTTAGGCCTTGATAATTAAAACAAACAAACAAACAAACACCTCCCTAAGATATTCTAATCTATAGCCAGAATTGAGAAACTCTGACTTAGATGAATCATTGGAAATTGAATGGATTTAGGGGAAGTAATGACAGAGAATACCATAAAGGACTTGCTTTAATTTTCATTTTAAGTTTTAGGCTGAGAGGAGTCATGAAAGATTTATAAGCAGAAACCAGGGTTATGTCATTAAAAAGTGACCCCAGGAACTATGGGCCCCCCTACCCAGCAGAGAGCCTGTCAAAGCCCTCAGAAGGTGCCCAGTCACTGTCAGCTAGAGGAATAAATGGACAGAAACTTCTGCAGACAAGAATACTGGTTCAGCCTTCGCATCCATTCGGCATGTAAAACACTGGAACAGGTAAAAGAGCTACCATGTGTTCTGATTTTTACCTTCTTTATAAGAAAACCTAAGACTGTTTTTGGAAATCTAAACATATCATCAGAGTTTTAAAATAAATTTTAGGTAATCATTTTGATTTTCAGATAATTGTTTTATGTCTCTAAAACTCAGATTCTGAGTCTTTTACATCGGATTCTGTTCTCATGGCTTCCCAGAGCTCCTTTGATTCCATTAAGGTATTAAACAAATTTTCTTAATCCCAGTTCTCAACCAGGGGAGGTACTGCCCCCTAGGGTACACTGGCATGTATCTGGAGACATTCCAAGTTGTCTCAACTGGGAAAATGCTATCGGCCTTTAGAGGAAAGAGGATAGGAATGCTGCCAAACACAGTGCACAGGGTAGAACTTCACAGCAGAGAATTATCTGGCCCCAAATGTCTGTAATCCTGAAGTTGAGCAACCCTGATCTAAATATTAATCAAACAGATTTTTTTATAAGCACCCTTTACTGAATGCTGCAATTATTATGAAACCTCCTGAGACTTCAGGGATTTTAAAAGACAAGTTGGTTAATAATAACAAGGACTTGGAGACTAGATCTTGACTATTTGGGGTAGATCCAGCTTTTGTGTAAACCCTCAAATAAGCTTTACCGAGCTTTGAAAACCCATGACAGGGGACTTGTGCAGGCTTCCCTCATGGGCTGGCGCCCTGTTGGCGATGTTGTATGCAGGCAATGCCAGCCAGATGATTTTATCCTAATCGAGATTTGTATGGACATGACATTTTGTTTATTCTGTTGCCTTTTTGTTCTTCTGATTCATAAACAGCAATAGAGTGAACAATTATCTCTTCTTGTTGCAGACACAGATGTGTAAATGCATGGAGCTTCATACGAATCCAGCAATGCCAAAACAATTCATATTATGCTTCATCTACTGCACTGTAGAATTTCAGACTAAAAACGTGTTCAAAACACTGTAATCCTCTATATTTATATCCAGATGGGCTCAGGAGTGGCCCCCTGGCCTTCTGCATAGGCACAAAATTTCAACACTCATGCTACAATCACAGAAAATGCGATTCCTAAAACCAGATTACAACTTTTTAATTTAACCTCAGTAGATAAGTTCCCTTCAGATAGTAGAACTTATTAAGTTTGATCCAAGAAACTTCATTTCTTATATTTTCAGTTTTTCATTCTCTGAAGCTAGGGAGAAGGGCCACACTATGAACAGTTAATTTGTATAGTTAAAAATACCATATGTGGCCGGGCGCGGTGGCTCAAGCCTGTAATCCCAGCACTTTGGGAGGCCGAGGCGGGTGGATCACGAGGTCAACAGATCGAGACCATCCTGGTCAACATGGTGAAACCCCATCTCTACTAAAAATTACAAAAAATTAGCTGGGCACGGTGGCGCGTGCCTGTAATCCCAGCTACTCAGGAGGCTGAGGCAGGAGAATTGCCTGAACCCAGGGGACGGAGGTTGCGGTGAGCTGAGATTGCGCCATTGCACTCCAGCTGGGTAACAAGAGCGAAACTCCATCTCAAAAAAAAAAAAAAAAAAAATACCACATGTAAGGGCTGCACAATGCAATCTAGTGGAGATGCATTTTAACCTGTCACCTAAGGCAACGGATAGCAAAGTTTCTGCAAAGGGCCAGGTGTAAATATGTTAAGCCTTGCAGGCCATACAATGTCTTTTCCAATAACTCAACCCTGCTGTTACAGCAGGAAAGCAGTCATAGACATTATAGAAGTAAATGTGTATGGCTGTGCTCCAGTATAACTTTGGTTATGGATCTGAAATGTAAATTTCAGATAGTTTTTATGTGTTGCCAAATATTATCCTTCATTCGATTTTTTCCACTATTTTAAAAATAGAAAAATAATTCTTAGCTCATGACCACAAAAACAGGCAATATGTTGAATTTGGCCCATAGGTCATAGTTTACTGACCCCTTCCCTAAAGGACATGACATATAAGAAAAACGTAATATATAACACAAATCCGAAGGAAGATGATTATAAGAAAGACAGGAACCTACTTCAAATTTTCATATTTAGCTCAAAGACATCTTAAAGAAATTATTCTAATAATGAATATAATTTTAGATTAATAAAAAAGAAATGAGTATTTTATAATAAATACGCCATAATGCACTGAAATTGAATTGAAATTTTTAAAAGAAGGCTCAAATTCTTTAGCGGTATGCAATTTTTTGATGGGAATTACAGTGGCTTTGAAAAATAGTTTCAGGGAAATGTAATCAAGAATATTCTCCACAAATCTTAAAGTCTGTTCCTCATATTTTCCTTATGTACTGTGTTTACATGAATTTGGCTTATGGAACATCTATTGTAATTAAATATAAGTAGAAAATTTATTCCTAAACCCATTTACTTAAGTGTAATATTACTCATTATTAGGAACAAGAGGTATTTCTTAGACTGTTACACTGAGAGACTTCCCTGTAAAAAGCCAGTCTAAGGGCCAGCCATCTTTCTACATGCTCCCTGAACAAGATAATGTCCTGCACTCATGTCTCTTCTTATGGTGAGAAGACAGTCTAACCTACTGGAGGATAAAATACCAAAAGGAAAAGCCAATAGTAGGTACCAACTTGAAGATGTGTGAATGAAGTAGTCTCATATCTTCCCTACCATGAAATGCTGGCTGAATGCAGCAACGTAAGTGAGGTCAAGTGAGACAAACAGAAGAACCATTCAACCAGCCCACAGAATTGTAAGAAATAATAAACTGTTTTAAGCTACTGTTTTGAAACGGCTGGTTACACAGCAAAAGATAAGTCTATAGGTATCTCAAACTTAACAGGTACCAAATTGAACTCTTCATTTTCCCACCCAGATCTGATTATCATCCTGTATTTTTCTTCTCAATTCTACCCAATTGTTCAGTCTGAAAATCTTGGTATCAACTTTATTCCCCCCTTTTTAAATACCCTTATCCAATCTGTCAGCAATTCCTATCAACTTTCCTTCCACGTATGTCCTAAATACATCATTTGACCAATTTGAATTTTTTTACTCCTATGATCTTCTAAAATATCATTAACTTTTGATTGAATTCTCCAAGCACCCTTTTAGGGGATGTCCCTGTTTCTCCTGTTTAATCCATTCTCTCTTCATTAGCCAAGATCTTTTTAAAAAGATCATGGCACTTCCCCGCTTCATACCATCTAATGGTTTCCTATCACACATATTATAATATTCATATTGCCGTAAGTTGGTTCCTACCAATCTTTCTAATTTCATCTTATACTAAAAGTCTCCTTTTTTGAGTCTCATCATGCAATCTCTTTGCCTTAAGGTGTTTTCACTTGTTAGTCTTCCTGCCTGAAATCTCCTTTTGGCTTGGAGTTTGTTCCAGTTCTTCAGGTATCAGCTCAAATTTTCCTCGTGTGATTCTTGACCACACAGCCTAAGGAGTCCCTTATTATAGCAAGAATCAATTGCAAATATCAAAATTTACTCTTGCTGTATTAAAAGCTATTAGATACTTACTAAATTATTGGAATGATCAGGGTAGGAAGTTTCACGTTAGCTTCCAAAATGATTACAAACACATCTACCAACAGAACTATTATTTTTGCCACATTTTGGAAACTGAGATATCAAAAAGCATACTCAGAACTGCTGGCTTCAGAATCACACTATCTTAGCCATACATCCAAGAACCAGAAAGTGAAGATTGCAGTTGTTACCTGCAGGAATATACCTGACATAATGTTGGCTCAAGAGCTCCTCAGCACTTGATAGATCCTTAGCAGCAAAATTTGTTGCCTCGTGGTCACTGTCTTCACTCATGCCGGAATTCAAGTCTTTTGTAAGAACAAAGATTGGTAGAACCTATATTACATCCAGAAGTCTACTTCAAGGGAGTCTAAAAATAGAATTTTTATTTTTATTTTTATCTTTGCAGCTAGAAGGGAGAGTGGAAGGAGGCTGGAATAGAAGTTGTATGAACCACTTAGCCAAGTCTGAGATTCTCCCAACCACACTCCTGCTGTCTTCTAATGCTCCCTATTCATCCTTCATAAAATGAGTTACAATTTGAAATAATGCATGCACACATATACTCCTGTGTGTGTACGTGTAAAATTTTCCATTTTTCCCATTATATTGTGAAAGAAACTTGCCCATATGTGCAAAGGACATTGTCTTATTTCTAGCAGCACATAGAATGATGGCCGGCACATAGTAACTCTTTGATAAATATTTGTAGAATAAAGGAATTCTAATGAAATAAACAAACAACAGTCTTTTTAACAAAAAACAGTCATTTTATGATGCAGATGTTCTGAGGGATGATGTTACTATCAATGTTTCGTCCCCTTCTCACCTCTCTAGTCCTCAGGTTTATCTCTGTTTACAAGTATTCCTTCTTCGAGTCTCTTACTTTACACCCCACCAGCACCTCCATCCCTTGCCCTTTTAAGAAGGTTCTTTCACCCCTTGGTGAAAGTTTTGTACAGTATCATCCCATGTGTTAGCAGAATAAGAACTGATGTTCACCTGTATTCAATGTTAAAGTTATATATGAGAGAAAATTAATGGTGGCAGGCATTGGCTCCAGTGTGTGGGCAAAAATAAACATAGGACTCCTATTTCTGCTTCAGTATCCCCACTAATAAGGAGTGTGAACATCCTTGGTCCTTACAGAGACTCATTTTGTAATTTGTTAAAGGTAAGCATTCCTTATCATTTAGTCAACAACACATTGAAGAAAGAATATTTTTCTAATTTGCATAACTCTGGCCCTTCCCAAAGGATTTCACAATTTCTTACAATTGGGCTGAGGGGTATCAGGTTCATTCCTCCTTTCTCTGGAAACTGGAGGCACCGACCGAGAACTACACTGACTTTTAATGTCTTCTTTCTTTGTTAGTCAGGGCATGATGACAGTTCTGATTGAATTAATTTGGTACATGCTGATCAATTTATGGGGATAGGAGAAATCGGGTGCTGCCATTTCTTACCAGAACACTAAGAAGGGTGGTTTGTTCCTTATAGATTACTTTGAACAGTAATAATACCACTATTATTTTTCTCTTGTATATAACTTTAACATTAAATACAGGTAAGCATCAGGTTGACCACTGGTTCCTTAGCCTGTAGGATCTTGGTCATTTGAAAAGCATCGCGAAAAGTAAAAGATGATAACCATCGTTCTGTCTTCATCTAACTTCAATTAGGTAAATAAATTAGTTACCAGGTATCATCTTGTCTACCCTAATTACAGGCCCATTTCATATTAACATATTAGGTAAAATATGTTTCTCTTCCCTGTGTTTAATGTATAGTGCAATATTAATCCATGCTCCATGAACCTAATCTATGAGTGTAGGATATAGGAAAAGAATCAGAAATACAGTAACCAGGTGATCTGGTGAAGAGAAATAAAAGGGACTAAAGTTTTAAAGGAGAAAGATGAAACTTTGGAAGACTGAGCACACAATTATCTCAGGCTCAGCAGAAAAAAAAAAACCACGATTCTTTCTTCCTATATTATGGCTAATCTTACTTTGCAAATAAGTTCAGATGAGAAGAGATCTATGATTTGGGATGGGAAAAAAGAATTAAGGTGAGCAACTCACCTTTCTAGTTCGTATATGATGCAGAGATGAGGATGCTATTCTATCATGAGAGATGGAGTGAAAGAAAGTTATAATAGATCTGACACACACACCTTCAAGAAAGAAAAAAAATTTACTTGTAATTTCTAAAAAGTTGAGAATGCTTATCACTCTCGGGAAAGAGTAACAGCCCACATGCGCTAATTTCAACTTCATGTGAAAATAAGTTGAATGCATTAAATAATGGCTCATATCTCATGGTGCCACTTAGCATTTTCTTGAAGCAGTCCTAGGTCTAACTGTTTGAAATATGACAAAGAAACTATAACTGCACGAAGAGAAGTCAAGGTCTGCAGTGCCAGCTCTAGTCTGAAGCAGTCAGAGAAAACTACAGGAACGAGGACTTCCAACATTTAGGCTTTGGTCAAAGTGGGTAGATGTTAAAATTAATGTTGATCTTTGGGGTTAAAGAGAAACTCGGGAGCTTACTATACAAAACCAGGAAGAGTCCTTGAAGCTTGTAACCTCCTTTTCAGAATCTAGAAGTCACACATATAAGGCTTTAAGTTTACTTTAAAGTCTTCAGCCTGTGATGGACAATAATGTGGTTTCTGTTTTTGCTTGCTAGATTGCCTCTCTGTGTTTACTCGCGGGTTGCAGCTAACTGATCACACACCATATCTGTTCCATTGCGGTAGACCAGCGCTATTTGCTTTGTTATTTTCCTGGAGGTTGTTTGTAAAGTGTTTCCAGACGTTAAACAACTGAGCTATTCCAAGCACTCTTGTTTTCTAAGCATTTAGTCCACCTCTTCCAGTGTCCTAGGTTGAAATTTCGAACTGTTGATTTAGGTGGCTAAAGTAATTATATGGATAATGGGTGCAGAGACGAGAGAGAGAGAGAGAGAGAGAGAGAGAGAGAGAGAGAGAGAGAGAGAGAGAGAGAGATTCCTTTAACAATCATTTCTGTTTATGGAAATCTTGAGAATTACTTTGAGAGTTGTACAATAGGCTAGAGGGAGAAAAAAATAGATAACTAGTTCAAAATAACATAAAAGGGAGAGAGAAAGAGACAGAGACCAACAAACAGAGTGAAAGTCAGTTCAAGTGGGTGACTATAACCTCTGGCAAGAGATCAGACAAACAAGTTCAACGCAAAGTCAATTTAACTTTATTGGACCACACTGTCTCAGGCAATTAGAAAAATATTTGTAAAACATCAGATGAGAAAAAGGAACGTGGAGCCCAATAATGCCAAACAATGTTTATAAGAAAGAAATCATGAAGTGGGAAGAGTAAACACAATTATTCTATCAGCACCTCCTGTTCTTCTAAAGATTACTTAACTTAGATGTAGAGAACTCTGAACAAACAACCCAAATAATTTCTTGCTAACATCCTCCTGCCTCCAAAGTAGTTAGTTTTAAGAATAAAAAAAAAACTTCAGAAATTTTCAATTTTGAGGAATTAGAAATAAATGAAATTATCAATTATTTTAGGCCAACTGGTAACAGCAAGCCAAAAAGAAAATAAAAAATGTCTTTATGGTTCCCATTTGCTCTTTTACTTTTCACTTTGAGTGAAAAACTACTTGATAAGGTACACAAGTGATATTCCCAACGTTGAGGCTCTAATTATAGGCTTATTTAGAGAAGATAATGCACTTCTCTATCCAGCCACATGAACTTTCAAGGTTCTTCATAGTTCATGTGAATTTAATTCAACTCAGTGGCATTAAACAGATTAGCTTGTTTTACCAACGTTTACGGCTCTTGGAGCTGAGAAACATGAAGCCCTGAACCCTTGAAGTCAGTTTCATCTTCTAGCTCTTACAACACCACACACACACACACACACACACACACACACGAGACATATTTATGGTCTTTCATGATATGTCCAATAAACAGTGGTTCTGCATCTAATATTTTTCTCCTCTGAATTTCTCTTTTCAAACTAGGCCTTAGTCTCTTTACAGAACTGTCCTTGTCACTCTTTGTCTTTTATCTTTAATCCCTCCTAATCACCAAATGGTGTACCTGCTATTGGAAAAATACCAGTCATACTGTTTTCTTCTCCGATCACATAAAATATACTATCTATGTGAAAACCAAATGAGATTGAAGGTTGTGTTTCATTGATACCATGGATATTCCAATTAATGATCACTAAATATGTCAACCCTCAGATAAGTTCTGCTTCTCTGGAAAAGCAATGTTCATCAAAATTTATGCCAGATCCTATTTATTTAAAAATACTATAATGAAATGCACATATATTTTTTAATATATGATGATTCTTCAAAAATTATTAGGGCATAAAAATTCAGATATCTAAGGTTTCTAATACAAATTGTATTCTTCAATATTTCTAATCTGGGATTTCTTTTGTGACCATTATTCTTTGAAATCTAAGGAGCCTCTTGAATTTTAAAAATGTTTTTAAAGGGGAAAGAACCATGATATACTATTACAAGTTTACTGTGATGACATACAAATAGTAGAAAAATTTGAAGACGGACAGAAGGGATGGCTACATAACCTAGAGAGAGAAAATACTTGACAATCTGAAATACCAACTAAAGAATAAGCTGACATCCATGTATAACTGTGTGTGTATATCCCTGAGTCTGTTTGTGTTGCGGGGAGTGTTTCTTTCTGTATCCTTCTGCTTTAAGTAGTTTTAGAATGTGGAGTATTTATTATGCCCTCTAGTCAAGACCATGGAAAAGAGACATTTCCATGGTCCCCTGGTCACTTTTTAAGTACCATTATTGAGTCAGTGTTCCTGGAAGAGACTGATGTAGTAAAAACAATTCTGTTAATTTCCCCTGAAGAATGTCACATTGGGTAATGTTCTGTGGGTGGTCATGTAGTGAGACACTGGTGTCTGTCTATGGCACATACTGTATATGAAAGGAGATATAGATAAAGGTAACTTAAATTCCATCCCTCTCTTTGTTTATATGATGTTTATCACCATGCTATCTAGACACCCAGACTAGAAGCTTTATAACAAGTACATTTTCCACCTTCATTCAATTGAAATCCACGGACAATTAGTCTGGGCAGGCCCTTGAAGGGTTAATATTCTTCTGGGTAGGCAGAGATGAAAATGGACTGACCCAAGTAGCAAAAACTTCCTCATTTTCAATAATGTAAGCAACTGCTTTAGTGGGATACCACTGAAAATGAATCTTCTATGTTATAAACATATTATAAGTGCATTTGCAAGCATGTAGCTATTTAAACCATTTTTACCTTAACTAGTGACTTTTGAAAAAAATAACTATTCACAGTCCTAGTTTATTTTGAAGATGAATAGCATGAAAAATTTCAAAGGAGTTATTTTTCCTGTAGAAGACAGCAAGTATTATAAAAACTCTGTGTGCATAAATATATATGCATTACTTTTAACATAAAAGTGTTAAAAATGCCCTGTTTTTTAATGTAAACATAACTTTTAAGAACAATAACTTCTAGATATTATCTTCTCTGTCACATCATGAAATTGACACAATACGGCATGTTGTTAAGAGCAAACATTTCTAAGTCCAATTGGACTTTTTACAAAGTCAAATAATAACAACAGTGAGACTCTTAGAACATCTGTATTTTCTTTTGGAGAGTCTTTCACTTCCTTCCTCTTTCTAGCCTCTAACTTCCTTTGTTTTCTTTTAGTCTTGAACTGTAACCGGGACATTCTGGAAAGTAGATTTATTCACCTTGACCTCAGCTGTGATTAATCCACCCAAGACAAAGATCAACTTCTGGCAAACACTAGTTCCCTTTCCCTTATATCAATAGTGCAAATTCACCTAGTTGTTTGCAGTATCTGATTTAGGTGTGGTTGAAAAACAAAATCCAGAGAGTAAAAATGCAAGAATTATCTGTGATTCATTTAACAAACACATGTTGGAAATTACTTATGTGCAGGTACTGGATAGGCAGTATATTTGATTAATGAATATTAATTTTCCTGCACTTGAAACTCGGAAATGCAAATGAGACTGAAGATGATGAATGGCTTACAGTCCACATTTGTAAGCCCTGTTTTTGTTCTATAACCATGTGGTATAGCAACAAAATTATTATTCTCTTTGGGTAGGAGGAGATACTAGTGTAGATTAATCAAATAGGCTGGCAGCTAAGAGGAATGAAACTTTACTTAATACTAAAACCTCATTGGAACCATTAGTTCTGAACTCTTTGTCAAAACTTTTACCAGGGCTGCTAACAATTAGCAAAATTGATGAATCTGAGTTTCAGTCTTGTGCCTTTCTCCTACCAGCCATTTGTCAATCAGTAGCTTTTACTGGGAACTACCCACATACAGGACAATGTGGAGACTTGGAGCCTCCAAATCCTGTTAAGGATAAATAACTTAAATAAGCGTTAACAGATTTCTTGAGACAAAGTTGTCACTTTTAGTTCAATGTCACAATTAGTTCAGTGGTTAAGAGACAAATTTCTTTCTATAACAGGCCTCTCAGAGTCTCTAATCTTCTAGAATATTGTTAATATCCAAGAGGAGGATTGAATATTCAGCATTTTCCTTTAGTATTTTTGGTGTCCAGGCACTAATTAATATTTCCTAGAAATCGTGTTCCACAAATCTCAATAAATAGGAGCTTTGGTCTTTGCTTTCTGAGATATTAATATCACTATTGTAGAGGTTATTAGAACCATAGAGTTGTAGAGTAAAAACTCATAGGGATTACTTAACCCAGAGTTCCCAATTCAAAGTGGCTATTAAATTTTACTTTAATTCTCAAAGTTTCACCCTCCTTCAGACTTACTAAATTACAATTTGGGAGGACAGAACCAAAACTCTCAAAGTCCTGCATTACTTTTGATGATGGATGGACCAAGAGTGGAAAACATTGTCCAGGACAAACCAATCAATGCCTAAGTGTGGGTCAAGCCCTTTTAGAGAATCTCTAGGCCTTAGTGCAGAAGCAGCCCTGTTGGATGGTAGACGACTTCACTTCCCTGCCCTCTCCCCATGTGTCAGAGAGGCTGACTGGATCCACATGCTAACATCGATAGTGATGCAGACCATCCTACAATGATGAGCCACACCAATTTCTCTTGTCAGCATTTTGCACTAGAAAACACAGTTAATAGGGTCCCTGGGCTGAAGGAATTGGTGTAGAAGAGGCACAAAAAAAATTCATGAGACAAGTTGGAACTATGATAGTTATTTAAGAAGAGGCAGAAGCTAGGAAGAAACAAGCTATGAGGTAGAAAAACAATAGCAGAATCCATGGAAAGAACTAAACCATCCCAACATTTCTAAAATTATAGTATATACACCATTTGGTATCAGACCAGATCACCCTAGTGGTATACAACATGGCAGGGCATGTGCAACTTACCTGACTTTTTAAATTTGTGGTTTGTAGTCTTGACTCATCTTTAAAGTTCATTCAAAGTAGAATAATTTCTCAGGCAGTGGTTCTTGGCTGCACATTGGAGTCACCTGGGGTGGCTTTGAAACTACTGATGCCCAAGCCTCACCACAAAGCAATCAAACCCTGGGGGTGGTTTACAGGCATGAGTACATTGTTTTTAATCATCCAGCTGACTCTAATATCAGCTAAGGCTGGAAACTGCTGCTGGGGGAAAGAGGACAGAGAGGAACCTGCGTTAAATTTCTCTTCATCAAGATGAAGATGGAAGTGAGCCATAGGCCAAGGATGCCATTGTATTCATTTTTCCTGTTTAGTAAGATAAATGTACTACATTTTTTCCCTTTATGGTAAAAATATGTAGTGGCCTTTAAAAATTATTTTGTTAAGGTTAAAACAAAAAGTGGGTTCCTTTTTTAAAAATATTAAGTGACTAGTAGAGCAGTTGGTAATCTGACATGGCAAAAGTTGTGGTGGTGGAATGCAGATGAATGAGGTTCTGCAAATACTGAGCCAGTCAGTACCAGAAAGGAGCAAACATGCTGAGGATAGCTGAGACACAGAATACCCAAGATCGTTTTGCTCAAAGTTCCTAGAGCTCCTATTTTTCTTTTGTTCAGCTTTCTTTGGTTCCCATGCAAAAGATTCCAAATGACGGCCCTTCTGCTGAGTACTTGTGATAACTTGAATGTGCAAACAAAACAACTTCCTTCATAATAAAACTATGTATGAGGCCATATAGTTAATAGATATATTTATTATTCTCTTTTAAGTTGGGATGATTCCAATTACATCGTCATGCTCAAATTTATCTATCTATATTTTTTAAACCATGGGCTTTTGGAAACCTCTATTTTATAACTGTAATATAGAGGGCATACACAAATGTGCATTTTTAAAGTTTAAAAAGATGTCTGGCTGCTCCTTCCATTTCTGAGACTACTCTGATGATGGGCTGATTACACAAGATTTAGCTTGACTTCTAGAATGACACTTCTGCCCATGGTCTACAGTAGAAACATTGCTTTCCTAGATTAAAAAGGAAGCTAGACAAATCCTATATGAGCACATATCATGCATGCACAAATACATTATAAAACAAATATAATGTAAGTAGACTGCTTCATCCAACTGAATAAACAATGAATAGGTAAGAGTTTCTTACCTGTTGGAAAGATTTTATGGAACAGGAATAAAATAAATAGCATCTACAAATGGGGTAAAGCAGATTTAGTGAATAAAAGGGGTTTGGGGACAGGACTTCAGGGAGGGGCATAGACTTAGGGTTACAGATAAATGTGCAGATGAGGAGATGCTCTGCTTGAAGGAAGGGAGAATGGGAGAAAAGAGCACCGAATAAGGAGACATTTGTTGGTAGATGCCCTACCATAACATCCATGACTCAGATTTTCAATATACTTCAAGAGTTAATTGAGAAAAAATCACCATGTAAAAATATCATTATTTTATAGCTAACATGTATTTAAAAGTATGTTTAAGGCACATTTCTGAGTACTTTCTACTCTTTAATTCATTTATTTCTCCCAGCACATCCACAAAACAAGGACAAACTTGTGCCCCAATATGCAGGGGAAGAAACGGAAGCTCAGAGATATTAAGTATTTTGTCCAAGGTTGGTACTTGTTAAGGCTTTGATTTAAACACTGACCTTAATCCTTAGGCTATAGTATAAGTATTATAAATATTTTTGAATAGTCTAATAGATGTCAAGGAGAAAGATAAATCAGGTGGCCTCATTAATCCAGTTCTCTCATCCTCAAATTTCTGTTTTGCAAGAGTTAATTTTTTTTCTCATTAGAGTTGATACAATAAAATATGTGAGAAGAGAAATTTGGAAGAGAGCCTAGAGGTTGTGAAAACCCCACTAGAGGAATTTAGAGAATCTGAGGTGTTGCAATGATTAGAAATGTGTGTTTTATAAAACATATTAAAACTGAAGACATTTATTGTTTAGTTATACATTTACACTTTAAATTGATAAATTCATCAAAACACTGGCATGAAGCACTGTGTAAGCACACTCCTAAAAACTTTCAAAGACCATGTCTTGTATGAAAATATATAACTAAACATTTCTATTGTAGAGAAAAAAATACTAAAAACAGATGCCAACCAATTTAAAATCAATTTATCTTTTCCAAATTCTTGCTAATAATGTCTTAAGGGAATATATGCAATTAATAAGATTCATTTTCTTAAAGGACCTAGGGAATGGGGAAGTTAAAGGAGTTGGTTCTTACAGCAAAGGAAACATATATTTAGTAGAAAGACACCCACGATGACTGGAAGTATCATTAGGGTGAGAACGCATTAGGATTGGGGATGATACCCAACTTCTTGGCTAAAGACAGATAAAGATAAAGATAAAGTACAGGGAAAGAACTTTCTAGCTCAAGCATCTATGATTATTTCTCAGTTGTATATTTATTCATCTATTCTGATCTAATTGATCTTGTCTAAGGTTTTGATTACATTTTATTGAGTAAAAAATAAGTGTCTAGAAGTATTTTTCAAATCATATATATTTTTGCTAATTTGTAACTTTGTGTAAATGGAAACACACAAAGATTCAGAATCTCTTTTCTCTTTTTTGATTGAAGGATAAATTTTCCGGATATTTTTATTCTCGGTAATAGAAACTTTAAAAAATAAATGAAGGAAAAGAGAACAGACGTTCTCCAAGACACTATTTCACATGATTTTGGATGATTCCAATTACAAGCATCAGGCTTGAGTTTATCTATCCGTACTAAAAAACTATGTGCTTTTGGAAACCTCTATAATATGCTACACATAATCACAATTACATAATTATTCAATAAAAAATGATTACTTAAGTTACATTACTGGCTAACTCTGGTAATTACCTATGCGTGGATGTAGGCAAACAGGCATTGTTACCAGAGAGGACAACTCTGTTTGGAAATATTTTTATGATGAAATTGTGGCAGTTCTGCCCCAAGAAAAAAAAACTGCTCAAAACTAAAGAGATACAGCTTTGATTGCTTGGCCTATGAATAAACTTTCCAGAATGCTTTTCAGAGTTGGCAAAGAACAATGTTGCAAGCTAATGAATCAAAGACAGCTTCTGACAATTTGTGTTGGGTTGATAAATAATTCAGCAGGATTTTTTTTAGACTTGTCTGAAACTTTAAACAGGAGATCTTCTACATGAGAATAAAGTTGGGGAGTTAGATATGTGCACAAGTAAAAGCATGCTGGTCTTAACTAATAATAGGGTAATATTAGCCAAATCAGATTCTCCGGAATCACTGCCTCCTAGAAACTGGAACTGGAATAAGAACAGAGAAAGAGAGAGAAAGAGCCCAGAGCTCTTCACTAAAGAAACATCACACTCATACCTAACTCTGACAAGCAACTCCCTCCAAACATATTTAGACTGCATAGGTTAGACCATAGGTTGTATGATCTATTTGGTTGATATAGTTGATTAAGGCGACTAAGCTATTCAAGAAATTTTTCTATATGGGCCGGGCGTGGTGGCTGACGCCTGTAATCTCAACACTTTGGGAGGCAGAGGCGGGTGGATTACGAGGCGAAGAGATCGAGACCATCCTGGTCAACATGGTGAAACCCCGTCTCTACTAAAAATACAAAAACTTAGCTGGGCATGGTGGCGCGTGCCTATAATCCCAGCTACTCGGGAGGCTGAGGCAGGAGAATTGCCTGTTCCCAGGAGGCGGGGGTTGCGGTGAGCCGAGATTGTGCCATTGCACTCCAGCATGGGTAACAAGAGCGAAACTCAGTCTTCAAAAAAAAAAAAAAAGAAAAGAAAAGAAATTTTTCTATAAAAGAAAGAAATACAAGCTCATTAATTTAGTGAAAAATAAGTCAAATCATTTGACTGAACAGATCTTCCGTTGTTCAAAGAGGATCCAAATTGTTGACTGGGGAGATAGAACCAAAGAACAACTGGGGCAATTTCATCCATAATTTCCCTAGTGTTCTACTGACGACTTAACATTATGAACATTTACTGGTTTACAATAGAAGTCAAATCAAAGGAAGAGAGATAGATAGATTAGATAGACAGACAGATAGATAGATACATAGATCTTTCTTTGGCAAACACACACACACACATCTATGTAATACACCAAAGGAGATATATGTGTGTGTGTGTGTGTGTGTGTGTGTGTATTCTACATGATAATAAATTTGGAAGCTAGACATACACACAACTAAAAGCATGCTTGCCTTCTCTAATAATAGAATCCTATTAGCCAAATTAGATTATACATATACACACATACAGACAATAAAATATCAATGGTGATTACATGTTAAGAATGAATTCATTCAGTGGAAAACTTTATAAACTTTTAAAATTATTTTTTCTGCTTTATGTTGCTTTTCATATAAAAATCTTTGTCTTAAAATCTGGCTCAAAATTGAGTTCTGTGCACTTTTCTCGTTGCTTCTAAACTTGTTAAAAAGAAGTGCTGCTTTACCTGTAACTGTCAAGATAGATCAATGCACAGTATCCAATAAAATGAATTGTATTGATCTAATATTGACATATTTTTCTTATATGCATCTTTGTCCTCTGATCTGTCACTGTGCTACAAATTTCTTGGAATTTTTCAGCTTAAAAACTTTGTAATGAATAAATGAAGATTAAAGATAAGCTAAGTATAACAAGTAGCAAATAAATCGTATTAAATTTGGCTGAAAAGAAGTTTATAAAATCGACATTCACTCCCAAACTAGCCTTTAAATTACTAAAAAAGACATAAATGCAAACATCACGTAGAGTGAATTACCAACACTGAGTGTCAGTTCTTTCTAGTGTTTAGGTATGTGGCAATGAAATGACCCATGGACAAGAAAAATACACACGTTGGTTCTGCAACGTGCACTAAATAATCTGAAGCAGGGGCAACCACACAAGTTCTGACACTTGTGCGAACACACAGGGATTCCACGGAAAGGGGGTTAAGAAGGCACCAGGGGATCGGCTAATCTTTGGGGGAAAAGAAAAATAATGAAAGAAATAGGTTTAAAATTATCTAGATACCAGTAAATGAACTTCATCTCTCGCCCCCATATGCCCGCAAGGAACAAAAACCATATAAAAGTTGTCTTTCTCTTACCAGTAAATTCGGGTATGTATCCCAGAAGAAAAGGAAGCCAACAAAAGATTAACTGAAATGTTAAGGGATATTCAGTTTTCCCTTTGACAGGAGAATATTAATTTCTTTAAACTTATTTTAAAGAAAACTAATGCCTGATTAAAAGTTAGTTATTTATAGGAATTTTTTTCATGTTGGCAGGTGGATAATAAAACTTTGATGGGAGATTTAATGTTTAGTTTTTCCAGTGCTATAAATTATTTGGTTTTCCAAAGTTTTGAATTATGATGGCAATGTTTTTGACCGGGTCTGATTTTGTAAAATTGATGTTCAGTAATGATGATGACCAGATTTAAAGTTAGCTTGAAAAGGAAATCTGTATGTAATAGAAGCCTGGAGCAGGATCAGATTAGATTCATGAAACGTGTTATACATTAATGATGACTTGGCTTTTACAGTGCTTTGTAGCTTTCAAAAGTTATCACATCTGTTATCTTCTTTGCTGCTCACAAACTCTGTTACATTAGAAAAGTGAATTATTTCCACCTTACAAATGAATGAACAGATTCAGAGTCTAAGCGGCTATTCTCCCTTCTCTGGTATTTCTTTTTAGAGTCTAGTGGCCTGTGGTTGAGTGTTGGGATATGGACAGGAGGCATGAATCTTCTGTGCCACCAGTCAGGCGTCTGTCCCACCTTGGTCATTTGGAAGCCACTGTGGGTTACAGTCCTGTTACTGAGCCTGTATTGTGTATAGTCTTTGGACCAAAGGTCATCATGGAGTAGAGTAAGGAACATAGGTACAGTCTGAGCTTAGACTTAGGTACTTGCTTAGAAACTAGTCAGAGATATATGGATAGTATGAAGCCAAGGGAGTCAGTCTGAAACACACAAATTGAAATAGAGAGATTGTGAGCTGGTCAGAATGGAAAGCATGAATCTGAAACAGAATATGGAGAAACTTTTAGTTTTTGAGAATTTTACTTTCTGAATAGAATTATTATGTGTTAATTCCATCTGGAAAACACACGGTCATGCCTGGTCTTCTAACCATAGTGCCAGTGGTATGCTTGTTTACATTAAGGAAAAGAAAGCTTTGGGTTGAAAATGCTTGGTTACTTGAAAAACTTTTCATTATGAAAAATGTCACACATAAACAAAAATAGACCTACTAATAGTAAAAAATCCATGTACCTGTGACCCAGCTTCAACAACAACAAGTCAAGACCAAACTTGTTTTGGCAATACCTCCACCCACTTCCTTACCTCCTGTAAATATTCCAGTGTGTATCTATAGAACATATGGCTTTTGATTAAGTGTTGGATAATGTATTAAAAAAATCCAAAGATAATTTGAAGTCTAAGATAAATTCCTACAGACAGGTTTTATGTTTGCTTCTGGAGAAACAGATTTAGCCAGGAAAAGTGGCTTTTCCATGATTATAGAGTTGGAATTTAAACTCCAGCCCTTTGACTTCAAGCCTAATACTCTATTATGTGAGATTGTTTGAAAGAAGGAAGAAAGCTTGCATTTATTCTAGATGCATGATCTATTATAGCCACAGAGCTAAGTGCTTTATATGCTTTACCCATCATATATGTCTTTCTGGAAATGGTGAGTAATTTAAATAAAGTACATCTTTTACCTTAACTAACCATATGATGCAGGTAATTTTCTTTTTTAATTTTTATTTTTTTAATAAGGAACTTTCAGAGAAGTTAGCTAGGCTAAGGCAGGAGAATGGCTGAAACTTGGGAGGCAGAGGTTGTGGTTGGCCAAGATTGCACCACTGCACTCCAGCCTGGGCAACATAGTGAGACTCCATCTCTGTTTAGAGATGACATGATTATATATTTAGAAAACTCCATCATCTCAGCCCAAAATCTCCTTAAACTGATAAGCAATTTCAGCAAAGTCTCAGGTTACAAAATCATTGTGCAAAAATCGCAAGCATTCCTATACATCAATAATAGACAGAGAGCCAAATCATGAGTGAATTCCCATTCACAATTGCTGCAAAGAGAATGAAATACATAGGAATACAACTTACAAGGGATGTGAAGGACCTCTTCAAGGAGAACTGCAAAACACTGTTCAAGGAAATAAGAGAGGACACAAACGGAGAAATATTCCATGCTCATTGTTAGGAAGAATCAATATTGTGAAAATGGCCACACTGCCCAAAGTAATTTATAGATTCAATGCCATCCCCATCAAGCTACCAATGACTTTCTTCACAGAATTGGCAAAAAACACCTTAAACTTCATATGGAACCAAAAAAGAGCCTGCATAGCCAAGACAATACTAAGCAAAAACAAAAACAAAAAACAACAATAATAAAAAACAAAGCTGGAGACATCACACTACCTGACTTCAAACTATATTACAAGGCTTCTGTACTCAAAACAGCATGGTACTGGTACCACAACAGAGATACAGACCAATGGAACAGAACAGAGGCCTCAGAAGGCACGTCACACAACTAGAACCACCTGATCTTTGACAAACCAGACAAAAACAAGCAATGGGGAAATGATTCTCTATTTAATAAATGGTGTTGGGAAAACTGATTAGCCATATGCAGAAAGATGAAACTGGATCCCTTCCTTACGCCTTATACAAAAGTTAACTCTAGATGGATTAAAGATTTAAACATGAGGTCTAACATCATAAAAATCCTAGAAGAAAACCTAGGCAATGCCATTCAGGACATAGGCATAGGCAAGGACTTCATGACTAAAACACCAAAAACAATGGCAACAAAAGCCAAAATAGAAAAATGGGATCTAATTAAACATAAGAGCTTCTGCATAGCAAAAGAAACTATCAATATAGTGAACTGGCAACCAACAGAATGGGAAAAAATTTTGCAGTATACCCATCTGTCAAAGGGCTACTAGTATCCAGAATCTATGGAGAACTTAAACAAATTTACAAGAAAAAAACCAGCTCATCAAAAAGTGGGCAAAGGATATGAACAGACACTTTTCAAAAGAAGACATTTATGCTGCCAACAAACATGAAAAGAAGCTCATCATCACTGGTCATTAGAGAAATGCAAATCAAAACCACATTGAGATACCACCTCACGCCAGTTAGAATGGCGATCATTAAAAAATCTGGAGACAACAGATGCTGGAGAGGATGTGGAGAAATAGGAACACTTTTACACTGTTGGTGAGAGAGTAAATTAATTCAACCATTGTGGAAGACAGTGTGGCGATTCCTCAAGGATCTAGAAATAGAATTACCCTTTGACCCAGCAATCTCATTACTGAGTATATACCCAAAGGATTATAAATCATTCTATTATGAAAACACATGCACACATATGTTTATGGCGGCACTGTTCACAATAGCAAAGACTTGGAACCAACCCAAATTCCCATCAGTGATAGACTGGATAAAGAAAATGTGGCACGTATACACCACAGAATAATATGCAGCTATAAAAAAGGATTAAAGGATGAGTTCATAACCTTTGCAGGGACAAGGATGAAACTGGAAACCATCAGTCTCAGCAAACAGACATAAGAACAGAAAACCAAACACCGCATGTTCTCACTCATAAGTGGGAGTTGAACAATGAGAACACAGACATAGGGAGGGGAACATCACACACTGGAGCCTGGGTGGTGGGGACTAGGGGAGGAATAGCAGGGTTGTGGGGGATTGGGGAGGGATAACGTAAGGAGAAATACCTAATGTAGATGATGGGGTGATGGAGACAGCAAACCACCACCATGACACGTGTATACCTATGTAACAAATCTGCACAACCTGCACATGTACCCCAGAACTTAAAGTATAATAAATAAATAAATAAATAAATTTCTTTTGAATCTGCAGTGCATTGTATAGTTTGATGTGTATCCGTGTGTATTTATATGTATTATACTATTTCTATGAAAAACTGCCTATGTATTCTAATCTTGAAATAACACTCCTACAAACAGAATTTTAGAATATAAATCACAATAAACTGAAATACCAACAAGGAGACTGAGGCACAGGAGGTCACTGTGGCCACTGCAGGCAGGCTGGGAGTTGCCATTCACTTAATATAATAGATTCTACCATACCTTGTCCAGCCTAACTTGCTTTCTGCCAAACTCACGGTTACATTGCATATAACAGGTAATTTTTTAAAAAATCATTTCTATTGTTATCTTTTAAAAAATGATTTAGAGAGAGAACTAATTCCTCCAAAATGAGATCTCACCGACAACATTCCTGACGAACCCATGATGTTAAACTTGTTTGAGGCGTGCACCATGTTTTTTGGCTAGTAAGGCCCAAAGCATGATTTACTGACTAACTATGCATCTGTGTCACACCTCGAAAAGGTTAAGAGACTGGGTCTGGAGTCAAATTGCCTTGTATTTGATTCTCAGATATGCTACTTGCTAGTTGCATGGTTTTTAGTAAAATATTCAACGTCTCTTTCTTCAGTTTCCTCTTCTGAAAAATGGAAATGTTAAAAAGAATGTCTGCTTCATAGTGTTTCAGTAAGGATTGCATAAAGTAATCCTCAGAAAGAATTTAATAAATGAATTTTAATATTAGCTATTATTTGGGAGTTTTGCAAGATACAAGCAAAATTCTATATGTGACAGAACTTAACCACATTCTAACTTACTTCCTTTCAGATCTAATGAGGTCCAGTCTTTTAGGCTCTGCCTTCTTCCTGGGCCAAGAAGGATGAACCATTAACCTAGATGCACACATCATTTCTGAGGGATGCTGCAGGGACTGCTGTCATCTCTCATTCATGCATTCCCTCAGAGTTGGTTCTTGCTTTGTTTTCCTATAATCGTAGTGAGGTGTTATGTTCATACCATGTAATTTACCCATTTTAAGTATTAACTTAAATGACTTTTAATACATTTATCAAGTTGTAAAACCACTACCATATTCAGTTTTAGAACATTTTCATTACCTTAAAATGATCCTCTGTACTCATTGTCAGCTAATCACTGTTCCCACACAAGCCTCAGGCAAACACTAATTTACTTTCTTAGATGGATTTTCCTATTCTAGGTATTTTATTTAAGTGGAATAATATAATAATATATGGCCTTTTGTATCTGTCTTCTTTCATGTAGCATCAATGTTTTCAAGGCTCATCCATTTTGTGCACGTATCAGTACTTTATTCCTTTTTGTAGTTGAATAATGTTCCATCTTATGGCTATACCACATTTGTTTAATCATTTATCATTTGAAGAGCATTTGGGCTATTTCAACTTTTTGGCTATTATGAACAATGCAGCAATGAATACTCATGTATAAGTTTTTGTGTGAACATATATTTTCAATTCTCTTGTGCATATACCTAGAATTGCTAAGTCTTATGGTAACTCTATGTTTAATCTTTCAGGAACTACCAAGTTATTTTCCAAAGTGGTTGCATTATTTTGCTTATTTATTTATTTATTCATTTATTTGAGATAGGGTATTACTGTGTCTCTCAGGCTGGAATGTAGTGGTGTGATCATTGCTCACTACAACCTAGACTCCTGGGCTTAAGAGATCCTCCTGATCTAGCCTCCCCAGTAGCTGGGACTACCGGGTTTTGCCACTATGCCCAGCTAACTTTAAAAAAAAAATTTGTAGAGACAAAGTCTTTCTATGTTTTCCAGGCTAGTCTTGAACTCCTGACCTCAAGCAATCCTCTTGCCTTTGCCTCCCAAGGTGTTGAAATTAAAGGCATGAGCCACTGCACCCACACTCACTTTATATTCTTACCACCAGTATACAAGCATTCCAGTTTCTCCACATCCTCACCAACACTTTGGTATTGTACTATTTTTAAATTATAATTAAAGTAATATCTTTTTGTGGATTTTATTTGCATTTCTCTAACATCAAATAATGTTGAACATCTAATCGTGCTTATTGGCCATCTTTACATCTTTTTTAGAAAAACATCTATTCAAATCCTCTGCCCATTTTTAAAAAATGGATTTTATTTTTATTATTCAGTTATAAGGGTACTTTATATGTTCTGGGTACCATTAATAGATCCTCATGAGATATATTAAGTTGAAAATATTTTCTCCCATTCTATGGGTTATTTTTTCATAAAAAACTTAATAGCATTTTTTATTTTTATTTTACTTTTTTATTCTTAGTGCACTCCAGATAAGCAAAGACTTAACAGTGTTTTTAATTTTGACAAAGTCTAATTTTCATTTTAGCTGTCACATCTAAGAAGCCATTATCTAATTCAAGAACACAAAGATTTACACATAAACTTTCTCCTAGAGCTTTTGTAGTTTTAACTATAACATCTAGCTGTTTGATCCATTTGGAATTAATTTTACATATTGTGTGAGGCAGGAGTTTAACTTTATTCTTTTGCATGTGAATATTCAGTTGTCCTTGGCACCCTTGTCTAAAATTAATTGACCATAAATATATGGGTTTATTTCTGATTCTAATCCATTTTGAGTTAATTTCTGTGTATAGTGTGAGATAAGGGTCTAAGTTCACCTTTCTGCATGTAGCCATCAAAATGTTCTAGTGAAGCTGCCTTGGCATCTTGTTGTCAATCAATAGATTTTAAATATAAGGGTTTATATCTGGACTCGCAATTCTCTTTCATTAATGTATATGTTTATTTTGGGGGTTTGGTTATTTTAAAATTTTGCCAGTCGGCATGTATGAAGAGAAAGCATGTTCTACTCACAATGATAACTAATGTCACATTTTCCCTTAAGGAAAATAAAGCAAGGAGAAATTAAACTAAAAAAAGTAAAGTAAATCAGAAGCCAAACTGAATGACAGACATCCAGAAGAAGAACCCTGGAAATTATAAGAACTAAATATAAAGTTTAGCCAGCAGAGTATAATATAATGGGAATCCCCAGCAATAGCTTTACATTTTTGCTAAAGAAAGAAGATTGATGAGAAATATTTCAAAAAATAAAAGGTACAAGGGCAGGGTTTGGCATAGGGACTACATCAGTACTAATACTAGCTTGTATCGCAAGCTACACCCCTGAAATTGATTTTCCTGCCACGAAATACAACATCTTTATTATTCCCTTGGCAGTGCGCTAAATTAAAGAGCAGGGGAAAGGAAAGAATTGTTGACAGATTTCTACATGCAGTCAATGGTAGCCAGTGTCCCAGGAAGGAGGACTCACGGAACATTAGCATTCCTGATGCAATGCACATGTTGTACTCAGGAAGGAATGCAGAGAAAAATCCCGACAGTCAAAATAGGGTTTGCATATGCTGCCTTAGCTGATGGACAGTAGTCTCCTCAGTCTTCCATACCTGCCTCGGGCATTTAGCTGCATTTGTGGTCAGCCTTAAGAAATTCTGCCTAAGGGATGAGGGAAGCTTAGAAAAAAAAAAAAAAACCTGAAGAAAATACAGCAGGAACAATGCTCATATTCTCTTCTTAAACAGATCTGTTCCGATACAGAAAATGTTAGGAGAAACACTGTAGAGGAGATGGAGAACTAGATCTCATTTTTGCCAGTCCTGGTTCCATTTCTAGTCATTTTATTTAATGATGTTACAAATAGAGAACAAATAGAGATTTATTTAATGATGTTACATAAATAGAGAATAAACGTACTAGAAAATGCCAGTTATATCTAGAAATATGTTATCTCAGCAGCAGAAAGCAGTGAATAAGGAAGAGTATTCTATACACTAAAGGTCAAGATAATGACATTTGCTCCCATACAGAGCAGAAGCATTCCCAAGAGCTTTGTGACTACTTAACAAACAGATTACGTTTAAAAAACACTAAACAAACAAACTTATAGAGGCAGAAGAGTGGAGTTATTCAGAGAATGTACATCAGGGCAAAAATCCATAGATACGAATTCCAGATCTGCGACTGACCAGCTCTGAGAACTTGAGCAGAGAATTTAAACTGAGTCTTCATGGCCTCTTTTGTAAAAAGATTTAATATTGTAACTACCTCACAGAGTTGTAGTAAAAATTAAATGAGTCATTATGAATAAAGAACTTATGAATAACTGGAGATGACTAGCTAGCTACTTGCTAATACAATATGCTTTATTTTCTTCTATGATACATACTCTTCAATTCCAACTGAAAAACTAGGGTGTCATTTAAAGCATACAACTTTATTCCTCTCACTTTTGTAAAAAAATTAGTATATAAAGTAGTGTTAACACTATTTGATGACAAGTAGTAAGAAATCTAATTTGATCTTTAATGGGGTATTAAACAGAAATTACATGGTGTTCTTGATTCATAATAAAATTAGCACTTCTGAAATGAGGAATAAAAATCAAATAACCCTTCAAAATGAAAAATAATCTACATTCTTTTAATAATATAGGTATAGATGATAAACATATTATTTTTGCAATGTGTGCATATAAATGACTATTTTTATTAAACAGTTTTTACTCAAATAAATAGAACAGAAAAAGTCAAGTTTCCATTATTTTAATTACAGATGTGTTGTTGAAAAGTTAGGTACAAACAGAATATTTGAAAATTTAAGAGTGTTAACTATCCCTTTTGTGAAGTGACAAATTCTTATTGTAATGTGAATTACCTTGCAAATTTGATTTATATATCTATGTGTTTAGAATTTAAAGTAAATCAAAATATACTTACATAAATTGAGGTTAATATATAGTAGCGCTTTCAGTTTCTAGATGTATTAGCATCTCTAGATGATTAGGAGACTCGATGCTTATTTTCTTTGTGGTCATTAAAGCCTTTGGATATGCTATATGAGAAATAGATGCCCTCCAGAGCTGTGGCCAAGATTAAGGTCAAGTTATTGCATGGGACTACACAACTGTGGTCTGTGGAATTTGAACTAAAGAAATTCTATCCTCTTTCATGTAGCCTAGAGACAGGCTGTCAATAGTTCCCTCTGGAGATGATCCCATTGCATTTAAGTGAATGCAAATGAGGTATTCAAACTCTGTCTCAGTTTTGACCTTACCTATAGTTTGGTTTTTCAATTTTGCACTCAGTTTTTGTCTTACTTCTTCTCCTATCTAAATCTACAGAATTCTGTGTTTAATAATGCTTCCTCAGGTGATTTCAGTCTTTTTGCTTTTTTCCTCAATTCCTCACTGCCTCCCTATTTATTGCAGTAAGATCAGTTTCTACTCACCACCCTGCTAAACCTGGCTGCCATAGTTTCTCCAGTCATCCTGTCAGTTTTACGGCTTGTTTGCACCTAAGGTATGTAATGCTACACCGTTCACAGTGATTACCAAGCAATGACATGTCATTAACCCCCAAGGGAATTCCTGAGTTCACAAAAACACTCATTCAAGAAGGTCATCCTCAAGACATCTGTCTTCCTTTCTGACCTGCTGCCGAAAAGCAACAGCTGTTCAGCCATACTTAGCTCGTATTGAATCCATTGTCTACCACAATCATAACATTCCAAGAAATACCATGCTTCTTACAGGGTGCTATAATTGTTCCAAGATGCCAACCTCACCAGATGGATCTATTTGTAGGCAGAATAATTTCCCCTGAGGAGTGGCTGTTCCCCACAGTCCTGCTCCCAGGAATGTTATCACCTGGAGAGACTATGCACCATCAATAAGGGAGCACTTTACTCTATGACATCCTGGGTCACCCTTGACCATAGTGCCCATAACAGCTCATGCTGTCCTTCCAGCAGCTCTTCATTCACAGGGCCCAAAGGAATAAATTCCCAACCACAGCTCCATTGTTATCATTCATTGTTTAAGGCAAATAGATGTCTTAGCTTATTAATATGCCTACTTACTGTGCTTCATGCTACTTTAGCTCACAATCTGCTTGCCTGAGTAGCAACCCCTTCCTCCCCACCATTCCCCCCCGTGTGCCTCAGTCTAGTCATCCTTCAAAATCAAACTCAAGTCTCACAACCTTCATAGACACGGCCTCCAACTGACCCAGACCTGTGAGATTTAGCCCATTTAGCTCTCATTTTCTTTCGGGACTTTCTTTTTCTACCACTGATTAGACCATTATCACTTTTTTTTCTATAGAAGTCCAACATTTTAGAGCTGGAAGGGACTTTACATAATAATTAATCTGTTTACTCTTTAGTACAAGTGATTAACTAAGGCCCTGAGAATTGGAGTGACTTTTGCAAGGGCCCAGCCTCCCTTCTTCTGAACCTCCTCTGAAAAGATTTGAAAGTCTGCTCTTCTATGGCTAGAGTTTTGATGCTGAAGAGTATGGCACTGGCCTGCAATTTTAAAGTGTAGAGAAAATGGAACCCAAGTCTGATTCCTGGTTTAAGGAAGGCTCAGGAAGACCAAAAATTTCAATTCCAAAGGAGGAGGCCAAGACCAACAATCAGCACCCAAAGAAAGTTCTAACCACTAAGCATAGGAAGCAACCCCATTTGAGTGGCTAGTTTTAGAAGCTGAGCCAAGGAGCATTCACTGTAGCAGTGACATCCAAGGGCATTAGAAACTTTGGATTCCATTTAAACATATAATAATTAGAAAATAAGACCTTAAAGAAGAAGCTACTGGGAAATGCACACCAGTTCATATGCAAGGCTGTGGCAATGTATAAAAAGATACACATATATGTATATATTTACTGTCATGTATGTATACATGCACAAACATATATATGCACATATACGCATATATACGCTGCCTTATAAATATAACTGTATATCTATATATGTGTATGTATATATATATATATGCATTTATATGTCTTATCCTGTACTTTATTGTGAGTTTCTTGAGAGCCATGACTATATTCACCATGTTAGTGTATGGAGTACCTGGCAGTGCCTCATTCACAGTAGGCACACAATAAAAGTTGGTTGTCTGTGATGGTGAGTTTTATCTGGTTCTTATGTAAAGCTTCAAGTCACAGGATGAGGGCCTGCATGGCTTGCTAACTTTCCTAACTCCCTGAGATGCCTTTCTCCCTCCGAGTTTTGTTTTGCTACACTCCTATCCCATCGTTGCTGTTTGGATGACACAAGCAAGAAAAAAGTATATAGGAAAAACATTACCCGATCCTATAATGTTGATATCCCACCACTCCCTGACATGGAAGAAGTTAGTCAGGCCAGTGACTTCCCAAACATCCAGCTATCTCTGTGGCCTTTGGAAATGCCATCTGGTGTGGAAATTTGCTGCCAAGGGAACCAGCACAGTCCTCTTAAACGATTTTCCGGGATAGGCCCTTGTTGGATTTAACCTAACTAGTGCAGGCAAGTTAGCTGTAGTTTAAAAGTTTTAAGGGCCATTTGTAATTACCATAGCAGAGCTATCCAGAAAGAATGATGTAACTTTCAGAGCAGGGCTGTCTGAAGTCATCTTCACTACCTCTCTCACTCCCAGGAGCCCCCATCCTTTCCTCTATCTCCTTGCCGTCTGAAGCTGGTGGTCTTTCTGAGCACACACTCTTGACCCTGCCTGGGCAGAGCTGTCCTGATGGCATTTGCAGCTCAGACTCATTTTTCTTCTGCCAGACCTAGTCTCCTCCCAAGCTAAAATCCAATGACAAAAAATGCTTTCAATTAAGTGGGAAACAAGCTCTCTGTTGCTCATCAAGGACAGCAAGACCAGACCTGTCCTGAGACCAGGTGAACTTTAGTATGAAGAAAAAAGTGAAATTTTAGCACTCACACCTCTTTTAGAAAATACGCCTAAGAAGATGTTTCTATTTTGAATATCAGTGGGGTGCGAATGGATCCTTAGGAAATGTGATAACCATGACAAAGAATTTCCCCTGCGCCTCTGACTCCTGACATTCCGGTCTCCCTCTCAGACCCCAGGAAGTGGACTTACTCCAGCCAGTTGCTGCATATCCATGAGGCTGGCGGAATATGGCTAATGAAGGTCCTTTGTGAATTCTCATGCCTCATTTTAGTCATTAATTTCACCCTACTTCCTCCCCACACCTCTGGAGCTGCTAAATGGCTAGCTTGGAGTTTCATTTTCCAGCCCACCCTCCACTGAGGCGCTAACTGAGCTGGGAATAAAGGTCTCAGCTCATGTCCAAGGATCACAGTAAATTAAGAAACAGAAACCCTGAAAGATTCTTGAGAGTAAAAAGATTCCCAATTCCCTGGAAAAGCCTATGGTAACAGAAGGAAGATGAAGAGGTGCCTGCCAAAAGTGGATTACCTCATGTGAAGATTTGAGTGCAGGTCTTTAATCAAGGCTTCATGTTTCCTAGGAGTCCCCACCAGTTTGCTCATTGGCAGAAGTACCCTTTCCCTACTCCCCAAATTATAGTTAAATTCCTTCGTTGGGTATAACTAATGGTGATGGAAGAAAGGGAGAAGAGGTATTTATTTATTTACATAAATCAGTGCCAGGGAGAAAGCCTGAGCAGAAGAAAGAGTCTGAGCTGAGACCCATGGGGTAATGGCATCCCATAACGTATCCTCGGGTTGGGTGTTTGCCAGGGTTAGTGTTGAACAGACTCTGCCTCTAGAGCTCTCTGTTCACTTTTGACATCAGTGCATGAAATGCTCAAAAACAAATCAACAAATCCCTTGCATATGTGTCAGATTTTCAGCGTCCTCAGCTAGTACCACAGTTAGCAATCTTCATATGCTATCAGTCCTACACCCCCTCTCCCAACTCTCTTAATAATAGATACTTTTCACAAGCAAAAATGAACTTAGCACTAGTGGTTAGAAAGATGTTTGCTTTTCTCACAGCTGCCATTTCCTAAGTAGAAGAGCTAACTTTGTAGGGGACTAAATGATGTTATATTAGTCACGGCATCATTTTTCAAGGGCCAACAAAACCCTCCCTCCACCTGCAAAAATAAAATCGACAGAGTTCTCTATACATTTTTATATTGTGTGTTAGGAAAAAGAATTCACCACCCAAACTCTTGACTGGATATCACTTCATCCAGTGGTTGAAAAAGGATGCTATGACTAAAGGACACTCATTCTCTCTCCCATAAGAGACTGCAATTTAAAGAAAAGGGAGATCTATAAAGACATACCTTTCCCATACACCTTCCCCAAAGAGCAATGTCATAATTAAGTGAAACGCTGTAAACAATAATACTTAAAATCCCTTCCAATCTTGCTCACAATATTAAAAGCTTCAAAATAATTCCCTCGAAATTTGAAACAGCTCCAAAATGTTTATATGTCAGCCATCTTTTCCATGTTATTTAACTATCTGAGGACAAGAATGATGTATTTCCCTCATTTTATATACTGCCTTTTATGTCAGCTATGAACTGATAATCATTCTGAAAGCATTGGCAATAATCCTGAAATTTTGTTGATGTTAAATACTCCTTATAGTTACAATGAATGTATCACTTATTAAAATATGGTAAGGGAGAAGATTTTCTCAGGATCCACACTCTTTTCCAGCTGTAAGTTAAGCAGGAACCAGGCTAATTCCAAGTATAATTAGGTGCAGTTTGGTTATCTAACTCTGGAAAATTGGCTAGATGTGCTAAGCTTAGTTTTGGCAATCTTGAGAAAAATATTGGAACAGAATCTCAAAGTATTGATGAATGGAAGCTTTTCATTGTTTTTATGTAGACAACGGTGTGCAAAAAACTTTAAAATTCCAAACTGCTGGTATGATAATTCGGTTAGAAGGAATAGTTTAGGCATATTTTAGGCAGCCTGTGGTCACTCTGGTTAAAAGCCCACAACCAAACCACCATGATTTTACCAAATTCACAACAGATTTTCAAGGTTGATTTCTTTTGGAAATGCACAAAGCCTTCTACATAGACATTTTAATTCACTAATTCAATTAAGAACAAATTAAAATGTGTCGTTCCATGGCAAACCAAATCCCTATTTAAACCAGTTTTTAGGTCTTTCCACAGAATAATTTCGGAAAATAAATTAGTGTTTCTGTGGTTTTTCTGTATGCATGTTGTTTATTTCTGTTGATTTTCTCTCTTGATGCCCTGTCTAGTGCTGTCAGTGGCATATTGAAGTCCCTCACTATTACCGTGTTGCTGTCCATCTCATTTCTTAGGTCTATTAGTAATTTTTAAAATAAATTTTTATACTTTTTTTTTATAAAGTTTTATAAATTTGGAAGCTCCAATATTAGGTGCATATATGTTTTTGATTGTAATGTTTTTCCTGTTGGACAAGGTCTTTTACCATTACATAATGCTCTTTTTTGTCTCTTTGAACTGCTGTTGTTTTAAAGTTTGTTTTGTCTGATATAAGAATAGCTATCCCTGCTTGCTATTGGTCTCCATTGGCATGAAATGCCTTTTTCCACCTCTTTTAAGTTTATGTGAGTCCTTATTTGTGAGGTAAGTCTCCTGAAAGAGACAACAGTTGGTTGGTGAGTTCTTATCCATTCTGTGGTTCTGTATTTTTTAAGTGGAGCACTTAGGTCATTTACATTCAATGTTAGTATTAAAATGTGAGATACCCTTGCTTTCATCGTGGTCTTTATTTCCTGTGTACTTTTTTTTTTTGCCTTTAACTTGTATTTTTGTTTTATAGGTCCTGTGTGATTTATGCTTTAAAGAGTTTCTGTTTCATGTGTTTTCAGGATTTGTTTCAAGATTTACAGCTGCTTTTAGCAGTTCTTGTGGTGGTGGCTTAGTAATAGCAAATTCTCTCAGCCTTTGTTTATCTAAAAAAGACTGTATTTTTCCTTCATATATGATGCTTAGTTTTGCTGGATACAAAATTCTTAACTGATGATTGTTTTGTTTGAGGAGGCTGAAGATAGGTCCTGAACCCCTTCTAGATTATAGGGTTTCTACTGAGAAATCTGCTGTTAATCTGGCAGGTTTTCCTTTATAGGTTACCTGATGCTTCTGTCTTACAGCTCTTAAGATTCTTTCCTTCACCTTATCTTGGGATAACCTGATGACAATGTGCCTAGGTGAAGATCAGATCTTTTTGTGATGAATTTCCCGGGTGTTCTTTGTGCTTCTTGTATTTGGATGTCTAGGTCTCTAGCATGGCCAAGGAAGTTTTTTTTTAATTATTCCTCCAAACATGTTTTTCAAGCTTTTAGAAATCTCTTCCTCAGGAACACTGATTATTTCTTAGGTTGGTCATTTAACATAATCTCAGACTTCTTGGAGCCTTTGTTAATATTTTCTTATTCTTTTTTCTTTGTCTTTGTTGGATTAAGTTAACTCAAAGACCTTGTCTTTGAGCTCTGAATTTCTTTCTTCTACTTGTTCTATTGCTGAGACTTTCCAGAGCATTTCATATTTCTAAAAATGTGTCCAAAATACCCTGAATTTTTGATGCTTTTTTTTCTTTAGGCTATTTTCTTGAATATTTCTCCCTTCACTTCTTGTATTATTTTCTGGATTTCCTTACATTGGGCTTCACCTGGTTAGCTTAGTAACTAACCTCTGAGTGCTTTTTCAGGTAAGTCAAGGATTTCTTCTTGGTTTGGATCCATTGCTGGTGAACTAATGTATTTTTCTTTTGTAGGGGGGATGTTGAAGAGCCTTGTTTTTCATATTACCAAGGTTGGTTTTCTGGTTCCTTCTCATTTAAGTAGCCTTTGTCAGAGGGAAGGTATAGGGCTGAAGCCTGTTGTTCAGATTTATTTGTCCCATGGGATGTTCCCTTAAAGTTGTAGTCTCCCCCTTTTCCTATAGATTATGCTTCCTGTGAGCTGAACTGCAGTGACTGTTGGCTCTCTTCTGGGTCTAGTCACCCAGTGAGTCTACCTGGCTCCAGGCCAGTACTGCGGTTGTCTGCACAGTCTTGTGATGTGACCCATCTATGGATCTCTCAGCCTTGAATACCAGCACCTGTTCTGGTGGAGGTGGTGGGGAAACAGTGCAATGGATTCTGAGTGTTCTTAGCTTTGGTTGTTTAATGCTCTATTTTTGAGCTGTTGGCCTCCCGCCAAGAGGTGATGCTTTCCAGAGTGCATCAGCTGTGATATAGGGAGGAACCAGCAGTTGGTAGGGCCCTAAAACTCCCAATATTACATGCCTTTTGTCTTCAGTTACCAGGATGGGTAGGGAAGGACCATCAGATGGACGCAGGACTAGGCATGTCTAAGCTCACACTCTCCTTGGGCAGGTCTTGCTGTGGCTGCCTTGGTGGTTAAGTGTGAGATTCCCAGGAGTTGTGTACCTAGGAGAATTATGGCTGCCCCTTTTGAGTCATGCAGATTGTCAGGGAAGTGGGGGAAAGCCAGCAATCACAGGCCTAACCCAACTCCCACATAAACTGAAGGGCCAGTCTCACTCCCACCATGCCCCTCCCAACAGCCCCAAGTCTATTTTCAGACAGAGGGCAAGATGGGTTGAAAAACCTGCCCCAGGCTATCCGCCTCCCTTCTGCAAAAGAAAAGGGCTTGGTTTTTCACTCACCTGTGGATTCTGCACACTGGATTTGCACCCTCCTGGACTTCTGGCCGGAAGGCTTCTCATCCCATTCAAATTGTTCCAAGTTCAGCTCATGATTTTCTTCTCCTTGTCGAGTTTTACCCCCTGCCATTCTAGCCCCCCCTGGATTGATCCTTGTGGTACCAGGCAGGAATGGCCTGCTAGGAAACTTCCAGGGCCTTTCTGCTGCTTCCTCTACCCCTGTATTTCACTCGACTCTTCAAATTGACTCAGCTCCAGGTAAAGTTAAAAACTTATCCTGCAAACGGAACTTCAGCTTCTCGAGTGGGGGTGTTTGTTCATATGAGGGTCTCCCTTTCCCACTTCTGCAGTTGGGGCAGTCACAGTATTTGAGGTGTCTCCCAGGTCCTGCAGGAGCAGACTACTTCCTTCAGAAGGTCTGTGGGTCCTCTTGGGAGTCCTGGTTTTTTCTTTCAGTTGATCTGGAACTAAAATTTACAATGCAAGCCTCCACATGCTGCTCTGTGTGGAGCTGCAATCTAGTCCTGCCTCCCATTCATGATGATGATCTCTCTCTTCCAGGACACTTCCTTTGTAGGTAATTTACCTTTTCTCTCTGTTTTGCCACCCCAACTCTGTATCATGCTTACACATTATCTATTTGAATATCGCCTTCCCAGATTCTCTATATTCTCTACCCTTCTGAAATTCTTCCTAAATGTAAGTTGCATTTGGTAATTCTGTTTTTCATGCTTATTAGCATTTCTGTCACATCCTTCATCTTTTTGTTTCTCTGTGCTATTTAGTTTTTCTTATAATTTCCTAAAACCTGTCATGTAATTCACTAATTCTCTCTTCAGCTATGTCTAATATACTGCTTTACTCATTTTTTATGTTTTCAACTTTAGTGACTACACACCTTTGTAAAACATTTTCTAAATGTTCAGTTTGGTTGTATTTCAAATCTGTTTGCCTGTTTTTCATACAGACTAATTGTTTCACCCTTGTTTCTATTTCTTTTTTACCTTAACCATAATTTAAAAAAACTTAGTATGTAATTGTTCACAGATTATTCGATACGATTAGTTCTTGGGGAACTATCTTGCCTATTGAATGTGTTAATTCTCCTTCATTGTTATTAATATCTTACTGTGGTTGATACATTTTTTATTGTGAGCTGTCTCTCTGGCTTTCTCTCTCTCTCTCTCTCATCTATCTATCTCTCTTTTCCAAATATGTGAAATTCCCAAACCCTGGGATCTGTGAATGCCCCTAGAAATTGTTTTCAAGTTTTTTTTACATGGTCTGGTAATTTCATATTTTACAGTAATTTCTTATGTATTCTATTATATATTATTTCCTTTTAAGTACATATTTTATATTAGTTTATTAAATTGAGATCCACACAATTAGGGTAGTATCATTTCAAGTCCCAAGCCTGACCAGGAATTGCCCTTTGGTTTCTTATAGGTACCTTCTCTTTTTTCTTACCCACATTCTCAGATAGATGACTATATTGTTAAATTCGTGGGAACTGGGACACTTTCCTTCAAGGTTCACTGCCTATAAAGCTTTTGGTTTTGTTCAAGAAGCTTAGTTTCAGCTCCCTACATCTCTTGAGCTCAAGAACCCATCAATTATTCCCTTAAGGTTGTGAAAACCCACAGTATCCAGTGCTAGGGCTGAAATTCTCATTAGGAATTTGATTTTTTCTTGTTGGTACTTGAGGATTTATTCATTTACTTCAATTTTATCTTACTGCTATGTTTTATTAAGTTTTTTATGTGATTGAGCAATAAAGTGGTTATCCATGTATGTGTTGTCAAACATCCTACAACAATATTTAAAAGAGATTTTCAGCAGATTGATTCCATACCTTTTCTCATTCTATTTTAATCTGGATACTGAGGTAATTTGTTGATGCTTAATTTCCCAGAGTCTAAGAAAATGGCTCAATAATCTTTTTAGTTCTTTTAACATTGATTCTTAAACATCAGTAATGTAACATCACAGAAAACAGTACATTCCATCTTTGGCTGTAGTTGGTTTCTCCAGGAGATTAAAACTTTGTGAAGTCATATTGTCTGAGTCAAATCTTGAAAGGCAAATCTTTCCCCAGGCTAAAAAAAAAGGGGTATTTTTGGCAAAGAGGGGAAGATGAGTACAGATGTGAACATGAAAGGTTATATAGCAAGATCACAGAACTGAAAGTAGTTCTGTAGGACAAAATTATAGGATTTGTTTGAGAATAGAAAGAGATAGAAATATTGAGAATTGAAGACAGAAGGTTAGTAAAAGACCAGATCTTGGTGGTTCTTTATACCTGGCTAAGAAATTTGTACTTTTTTCCTATGGGAAATAATAAACATTTATAGAGTTTTAAGCTTATCAGCTTTCTGCATTAGAAAGGTTTGTTTTAAAGAGCATAGTGGGGAATAATAACAAAGGGGACAAAGCTGGAAGCAGAAAAGTAATTAGGAGTTCATTGCAAATTAGAAGAAACTAAAGTAAACAGAAATACTGGTAATGAAGAAGAAACTGACAAATACAACATATATTAATGAGCAAGAATTGTTTGGACTTTGTCATTTCTTGAACTACCATCTACCAAGACTTGAAATGGAGAAACAGATTTGAAGATATAATAATCAGTACACTTAGATATATTGATTTTGAGGCACCTATGAAACATACATGATTAGAGATCTTAAGAAAATTACCTGGTCTAAGAACATAGATCTTGATAAAGTCAGAAAGTTCTTTATTGAACTAAAATCTTTCTTGTAGCTTTTGCTGCAGAAAAGAATGAGAGGTAATCAGTTTCTTCAATGAATTCTTACAGGTTGTTAATTCATTGATTCATTCGCCCGTTCAGTATTTATTTATTACCTACTCTGTTTTGGGCCCTTCACTGTTCACTGGAGATCTCACAGTGCATTAGAAAAACATGGTTTCTACTGCTTTCTTCCCCTTAGTGGAGCTTATATTCAAATAGGAGGGAGGTAATAGAGCAGTGAACAAATAAATAAACCAAAAATATGGATCAAGATAAAATACCATAGAGTAAGTAACAAGGAGTCATGTATAAAGAAAATGAGACTAAGGACTAATTTAGATACAGTAATTATGAAAGACCTCTCTTTAGAATTTCCATTAAAGCTAAGAGGCCTGAAAAATAGAAGAGGCCAAACAGAATGCCAGGAACTTTCAGGTAGAGGGAATGGTAAGTACAAATACCTTGAGGAAAGAAAGAAATTGGTGTAGTCTAAAGATACTGGTAGTCCAGTCAGTCTGAAATATATGGACTTAAGACAATGGTAGAGAGATGGGTAGAAAAAAAGAGCACATAATAAATTTATAGATGCTTTTTCATTCTAGAGTTTATAGTAGAAATAAATTCCACAATCATAAAAATTAAGCATATAAATTGGAACTTTCTCTATTCCTGATTTTATATTTGTTCTCAAGGGTTCATTTCCTTTAATGGTACAAAATTTGATCTTGATAGTTCAAACCTTGTTTTTCTCTGGTAATAATCTATGTTATTTAGTAGGTGGAGTGGGTGGAAGTGAAGAGGAAAGTACATATGTATGTATGAGTGTGTGTGTGTGTGTGTGTGCATATAAATAGTAATTATATATACCCCAAATTTTCCTGCCATGACATTGGCTTATTTCTTTGTCCTGGGGTCCCATCTAGCTTTGTAGTTATTCCACAGTTTTACATTTTAATGAAGTATTATAAATAATAATTTTATAAAAATAATATGAAATGAGTTTGGTAGAACTGCCCTTTGTACTTGTAGCTTCTACCTTGGTCTCCCACATCTGACACGTGTGCAATGAACAGAGTCCTCACTTTACATTTGACAAATATGAAAGATGACCTGTAACAACCTGCTTCTATTTTATTAACCTTTCCCCACACTCAAGAGTGTGTGAGGCACTTACCACAAAATGAAATGCACCAAGTCATGAGCAATTAGGGAAGGTAAGCTCATTTATATCTCAAGTGGTAGTAGGGAAAGTATTCGCCTCTGCTGATTACTTGGTATGACAATCAGTTGAGCACCAGCTATGGCCTGTGTGGCATGCACACAACCCCTCAGCTCAAGGCATTGGAAGTAGAACGGAAAGTGTGAAAACACATATATTAGATATTGTGTAATATGTGCAAAAAAGTAGAGGTTGAGCATTCTTGCTATAGAATACAAAGACAGCATTCTGATTGCTCGTCATGGTGGTTTTGCTATTTATTGTATATTGTAAATCAAAAGCAAATTATTTAATGTATTATTTGTTATATCATCCGAGAAACAGATACCACCCAGTTATCTGAAGAGGTATTTAAATATAAACACTTGCTAACTAGGTGTACATTGTTAACTAGGTTATTGAAAGGATTAAGAAAAACCTATAAGATAACACAGAGGTAGCAACTTCAGAAAATATTTACCTAAGACTGAAGCAACAAAGGGAAGTAGTTGGAATTATTAAAACTTAGAAACATAAGAGAGGCCCCAATGAGCTGAAACTTAAATTTCTGAGAAGGTGGCCCTTAGCTGGTGATGGTCAATAACACAGTTCATAATGAGAAGTTTAGGTCACAGGGTCACTTGATCTATTTACCTATAGGAGAGAGCATGAATTTGCTTCCGAACCCAGAGATTTGTGATGTGATGCTTCCAGAGGCTCCACACTGTATCCATATTTGCCATAAGACAGTCTAGATATCAGAAGTGCTGAATTCCGTGGCTCAAGAGGTAAAGCAGCTTGCATTTAGGTGTGGACTTGCTGCAGCTGCTTCTCTTGCTCTGGTTTCTACTTAGAACTGTTCATATTATAAATTACTTGGTGAATTCGTCAGAATCTCACACTTAAATATGGTGTGTGTTGACTTCAAAATTTAAAAAATCCAACCATATATTGTACCCCACTTTTAGCAGAAGATGGCCCATGCAACAACAAATTATCTTTCACTGGGGAGAGCATATCTGAACATGTTTCCTTGACCTCCACAAATTTCTCTGAGACTGAGAGCTGTTTAACTTTCTTAGGGGTGATCCTCCATTCTCTGTGTTATATATGTGTTACTAAGGCATCTAAAGAACTTTTTACTTTCTTCTCATTAGATGCGATCAGAATAGTGGCATCACTGTACTGGACCAGTGGCCTGTTCGGTGGAATGTAAAGATGATCAAGATCCATGCAGAGTACATTTTGTAGATAGTAAAAATGTTGATCCAGCCCTGTGGTAAGATCTTGAAGATATACTGTTAGCTATGCCAAGGAAAAGAAATCTGATTCTTGACTTTTTGACTGTTGCTATGGAGACAAGAGCATTTCCTAAGCAATAGTTTCATGCCAGGTGCCAGAAACTGTATTAATTTGTTCTAGTAAATACGTTAAATCTGAAGCATAACTACCATTAAAGTGATCACCCAATTAAGTTTGCAATAATCCACAAATATCCTCTAAGATTTATCTGCCTTCTTCCCAGAAAAGATTAGCAAGCAAAATGGGACCATGATAGATACCACCACCATGGATCTTTTGAGTCTTAGATAGTAGCATTCATCTTTGCACCCAGGGATGTGATAGTACTTTTGATTTACTGTTCCGTAGGAAGAAGAAGTTCAGGAACTTCCACATGGTTCTTCCTAGGTCAGGGGGCTAATGTAGAAGTTCTATCAGTTGTCCAGTGTATGTATTCCAGTTAAATATTCAGAAACTGGGGAAATAACCACAAGGTGGCTTTGTGGACCTATTAGGTCTACTGTGATTCACACTTAGGCTAAGACTTTTTTAGTCACTTGATCACCATAAAGTCCTATTGTAATTAATGAACTAGAGTGGTATTTTGAATTTTAGGAAATAACCATTATTTCAGAGTTGGTATATAATAATCAGTGAGGGATATACATATATTTTTCCTTTCAGTCACACTAGTAAATAGCTGAAGGTTCCTTAGAAGGTAATTTACAGTATATACTTGTAGCAATGTTGTAGGTTCCTTCCTCAAAGAAATAAGCTTTTTCGTCAAGGAGAAACATCTGGGTTTGGATGCCAACATAGGTCTAGAAACTGGGAAGAGGTCACTGAGTCTCCATTGTAATGACTGAAGTTAGATTTTGGTTACTAGATCTGGAGTCTTCCCTGTTATATTCATGAAGAAGTATTTTAGAAGGCTAGAAATATATATCATTCTTAGAGAAACTGTGACAAATTTGTTCATTGCAGATTCCTGTAGGTAAAACATTTTCCTTACACTACCACTCTCATTCCCTTTATTGTAAATGTACCTGCTTTGTCTTTGGCTTTTACGTGCTCTTGACCTCTGCTACCCTTGGATTGAAATCAGGGTACCCATTTTGATGGCAGCACCCCCCAATAATATGTCTAAACAGCAGAGAACAGATACCAGAGATCATTTCAAGGGTGCAGGTGCTTTTCTCACTAATTATTTTTCTCAAAGTATTAGTGAAAGAGGCATTAACTGGGCCTTCATACAGGATAGAATTGAGAAGTAGAAGTGCAGATTGCACATAAGGATTCCACTCTAAAATTTTCATCTCCCTAAGCCCTTGAATTTCTTCATATACATTAGGTCAGAGACATTGCGGCATGGGCCACTGTTGAGTCTAAAGTTTAGTTAAAGAGCCAAGATAGCCAGCTAGATGGAGCCAAGAAGAGCTTCTCCCACTGAGAGAGGCCAGACTATCAAACAGACTGGTACACTCCAAACAGATCTTTCAAAGAAGGCATTGAGAGTGGATGGAGGAAGGATGCAGATCGCAGCCTGAAAGATGAGGAAGCTTGGAACCCTACACGTGGTTGTCAAGTACAGGAATCATTCCTGGCCCCAAGCGGCTCCTATGGAAGGGGTGAATAAAATAGGCATGGGGTGGTCCACTCTTGCCAGGGACCTCTGGGATCCTTGCTGCAGAAGACCCCATGACTCCCACAAACTTTTGGGCTGGCAGGGATATTTGTCCTGAGAGTTGACAGAGACAGAACTCCAGCCTATGCAGAGCCCAGAAGGTTTGGTACAGGAATAGCTGCAGTGGAGTATGGCCATGGGCACCCACCACCCAAGGTTCACTACGCTGCTTTGAGTAGTTTCAGCCTTTGTTAGCTGCCAGACCTGGACAGAGAGGGCTGACTGATTTGAGCACCTCCCTGTCTGCCAGCCTCTCCCAGCGTCCTTGCCTGGTTGCACTCACTTGCAGCTCAGCCTCAGCTGCCCAGCTGAAGTACTTGCTTAAGGTCTCCTCCATAGCCCTTTTACCAGCAGACCCCACCTACTCACCAGAGTGCTTCTGCAGACAGACCCCTAGCACTGCACACCTGCCAGAAGATTTCCCCTGCCAGTGCACACTCATCTACACCCTCACACCTGTCACCCTACCACCATGCACAAGCCTGGGCACCCCTGCCATTCCAGTGGAGCACTTTTGCCAGCAGCCCCCAGCCAAATTGTTGTTGACAGTGGATTCTGAACACCTAGACCTCCAGTGCAGCAAATTCTTAACCTTGAGAAGCCAGAAAACAAAGCCAGGGACCTAGTCCCAGCCATTCAGGGTAAGAGTACACAATCTAGGAGTGCTGAGCTGAGCTTTGGCCTGCTGAAAGCATCCAGAAATGAAGCCAATAGACTAAACCCAACTTATACCACAGTCAAACCCTCAAGGGCATCAAAGAATATAAAGGCAAAAAGCAGCTTCAAGGCAGCAGCTTCAAAGACTAAAGACCATCACACAGATGAGAAAAAATCATCACAAGAACTCTGACAAGTCTAAAAGCCAGAAGTTATTCTTACCTCCAAATAACCAAGCTAGCTCCCCAGCAATAGTTCTTAACCACGATGAAATGGCTGAAAAAAAGACATCGAATTCTGAATCTGGATGGCATGGAAGCTTAAGATACAAGAGAGTGTTGAATCTCAATCCAAGGAAAACAGTAAAACAGTTCAAGAGCTGAAAGACAGCATAACCATTTTGTGAAATAGCCAAAGTCCCTTCTGGAAATGAAAATTTACTACAGGAATTTTACAATGAAATTGGAAGCATTAAAAATAACAGAATAGACCAAGCCAAGGAAATAATCTCAGAGCTCCACAACCACTTCTTCAAATCAACCAGGTAGGCAAAAATAAAGAATAAAGAATTTAAAAAATAATGAACCAAATCTCCAGAAAATATAGGATTATGTAAAGAGACAAAATCTACAACCCATTGGCATTCCTGAAGGGATGGGGAGAGAGCAACCAACTTGGAAATCATATTTGAGGACATTATACATGAAAATTTTCCTAACCTTGCTAGAGAGGCTGACATGAAAATTCAGGAAATCGTGAGATACTGTAAAAGATGGCCATCTCCAAGACACAGTCATCACATTCTCTGAGGTCAATATGAGAAAGAAAATCTTAAAAGCAGCTACAAAAAGAAAGTCAGGTCATGTACAAAGGGAACCCCATCAAGCTAACAGCAGACCTTACAGCAGTAAGAGACTGGGAGTCTACATTCAGCATCCTTAAAGAAAAGAAATTTCTACCAATAATTTCTTATCCAGCCAAAAGAAGCTTGATAAACAGGGAAATAAAATCCTTTACAGACAAGCAAATGCTGAGGGAATTTTTTACTGCCAGACCTGCCTTACAAGAGGTCCTTAAGGAACTGCTAAACATGAAAACAAAAGAACATTATCTGCCACTACCACAAAAACACACTGAAGTACATAGCCCACTGACCCTATATAGCAAAATACCATCAAGTCTACATAACAACTGCAGCTAACAAGACAATGAGAGGATCCAATCCTCACATATGAATATTAACCTTGAATGTAAATGGCCTAAACACCCATTCAAAGGCAGAATGGCAAGTTGGATAAAGCAAGACCTAACTATATGGTGTCTTTAGGAGACCATCCTCTGCTTGATAGACCTTTTGCTTGATATATCCTTTCCATCCTTTGCTTGATAGATCCTTTTCCATCCATTTTCTTGATAGATCCTTTTTCATCCTTTGCTTGATAGATCCAAGGATGGAAAAGGTGTCACACCCATGAGCTCAAAGTAAAAGGATGGAAAAGGATCTATCAAGCAAATGGAAAATAAAAAAGAACAGGAGTTGCTATTCTTATTTCACACAAAACAGACTTCAAACCAGCAATGCTCAAAGGGGACATAAAAGAGCATTATATAATGATAAAAGATTCAATTCAACCATACTTAACTATTCTGAATATATATGCACCCAACACTGGAGCATCTAGATTCATAAAACGAGTTCTTATAGACCTACAAAGAGACTCAGATAATCATACAATAATAGTGGGAGATTTTAACAAACCTCTAATGGTATTAGACTGATCATCAAGGAAGAAAACTAGCAAATATATTAGAGACCAAAATTTAACACTTGACCAAATGGATGTAACAGACATCTATAGAATATTCCACCTAACAATATACATTCTTCTCATCTGTACACAGTACATGCTCTAGGATTGACCACATTCTTGACTGTAAAACAATTCTCAGCAAATTTTAAAAAGCCAAAATTATACCAATCATGTTCTTAGACTACAGCACCAAAATATCAATCAATAGCAGGAAAATCTCTCAACACCGTACAATTACATGGAAATTAAACAATCTGCCCCTGAATGACTTTTGGATAAAGAAGAAATTAAGGCAGAAATTAAAAAAATTATTTGAAACTAATGAAAAGAAAAAGATACAACATACCAGAATCTCTGGGACACAGCCAGAGCAATGTTAAGAGGAAAGTTTATAGCACTAAATACCTATATCAAGGAATTAGAAAGATCTCAAATTAATAACCTAACAGCACACCTATAGGAACTAAAGAAACAAGAACAAATCAACCTCAAAGCTAGCAGAAGAAAATAAATAACCCAAATTAGAGTAGAGTGAAACTGAACAAAATTGAGAAGCAAAAACGCATAGAAAATATCAATGAAGCCAAAAGTTGGTTCTTTGAAAGAGTAAATATTTATAGATGCCAGCCATAGTGACAAAGAAAAAAGGGAGATGATCCAAATAAACACAATCAGAAATGACAAAGGTGACATTATCACCAATGCCATAGAAATACAAAAAAAAAAAACCCTCAGAGACTATTACAAACATCTCTATGCACACAAACTACAAAATCTAAAAATAAAAAAGAATAAATTCCTGGAAACATAAAACCTCCTACAATTGAACCAGGAAGAAACTGAAATCCTGAAGAGAACAATAACACATGCCAAAATTGTATTAGTAATAAAATATGTATCAACAGGAAAAGCCCTGGACCATACTGATTCACAGCTGAATTCTACAAGACATGTAAAGAAGAGTTAGTACTATTCCTACTGAAACTATACCAAAAAATTGAGACAGAAGAACTCCTTCCCTATTCATTCTGTAAGGCCAGCGTCATCTTGATTCCAAAACTCAGCAGAGACACACACACATATCTCTGATGAACACAGACACAAAAATCCTCAACAAAAGTATTGCTAATTGAATCCAGTAACATATCAAAAAGCTAATCCACCGCAATCAAGTAGACTTTATCACTGGGTTGCAAGGTTGGTTCACATACACAAATTAATAAATGTGATTCATCATGTAAATTAAAACCACATGACCCATCTCAATAGGTGCAGAAAAGACTTTTAATAAATTCAACATCCCTTCATGTTAAAAAACCTCAACAAACTGCGCATCCAAGAAACATCTCAAAATAATAAGAGTTATCTATGCAAACACACAGTCAACATCATACTAAATAAGCAAAAGGTGGAAGCATTTTCCTTGGGAATTGGAACAAGACAAAGCTTCCCACTCTTTCCACTCTGATTCAACATAATGCTGTAAGTCTTAGAGCAATCAGGCAAGAGAAAGAAGTAAAAGGCACCCAAATAGGAAGACAGGAAGTAAAACTATCTCTCTTTGCAGACAATGTGGTTCTATACCTAAAACACTCCATAGTCTCTTCCCAGAGGCCCCTAGAACTGATAAACAACCTCAGAGAAGTTTTAGGTTGCAAAATCAGTGTGCAAAATTAGTAGCATTTCTATACACCAATAATGTCTGAGCTCAGAGCCAAATCAAGAACACAAACCTATTCACAACAGCCACAAAAAGAATAAAATACCGTGGTACACAGCTAACCAGGAAGGTAAAAGATCTCTACAATAAGAGTAACAAAACATTGATAAAAGAAATCAGCTATGACACAAATGGGAAAACATACCATGCTCATGGATAGAAAGAATTAATATTGTTAAAAATGACTATACTGCTAAAGCAATTTACAGATTCAGTGCTCTTCCTATCAAACCACCAAAATAATATTTCACTAAAATAATGTTTCTATCACTAGAATTATAAAAACCTGTTATAAAATTCATATGGAGGCCAGAGGTGGTGACTCACACCTGTAATCCCAGCACTTTGGAAGGCTGAGGCAGGTGGATCACTTGAGGTCAAGAGTTCAAGGCCATGCTGGCCAGCATGGTAAAACCCTGTTTTCACTGAAAAAGGAAAAAGAAATAAAAAAGAAAAAAAATTAGCCAGCCATGATGGCACATACCTATAGCCCCAGCTATTCAGGAGGCTGAGACAGGAGAATTGCTTGAACCCAGGAGGCAGATGTTGCAGTCAGCTAAGATCATACCACTGCACTCCAGCCAGGGTGACAGAGTGAGACTCTGCCTCAAAAAAAAAAAAAAAAAATGGAACCAAAAGAAGTCCAAATAGCCATAACAATCAAGCAAAAAGAACAAAGCTAAAGGTCTTACACTACCTGCCTTCAAACTATACTACAGGGCTAGCATAACCAAAATAGCATGGTTTGGTACAAAGCTGGTACAAAGACAGACAGAACAATGGAACAGGTTAAAGAACCCAGAAATAAAGCTCCTACCTACAACCATCTGATCTTCAATAACATTGACAGTAATAAGCAATGGGGAAAGGATACCCTATTCAATAAATGGAGCTGGGATAACTGGCTAGCCATATGCAGATGATTGAAACTGGACCCCATCCTTTCATCAGATACAAACATCAATTCAAGATGGATTAGAAGCTTAACTGTAAGATTTAAAAGTATTAAAACCCTACAAGAAAACCTAGGAAATACTCTTCTTGACATTGGCCTTGGCAAAGAATTTTTGGCTAAGTCCCCAAAAGTAATTGCAACAAAAACAAAACTTGGCAATAAGACCGACCTAGTTAAACTAAAGAGCTTCTACACAGCAAGAGAAATTACCAATTGAGTAAACAGACAACATACAGAATGGGATAAATATTTGCAAACTATGCATGTGACAAAGGTCTAATATCTAGAAACTATAAAGAACTTAAACAAATCAAGAAGCAAAAAACAATCCCATTTAAAAATGGGTAAAAGACATGAAACAGACACTTCTCAAAAGAAGACATGCAAGCAGCCAAAAAACATATGAAAAAAATGTTCAACATTACTAATAGAGAAATGCAAATCAAAACCATAATGAGATTCCATCTCATACTGGCTCATATGGCTATTATTAAAGAGTCAAAAAATAACAGGTTTTGGTGAAGTTGCAAAGAAAAGGGACCACTTGTTCACTGCTAGTGGGAATGTAAATTAGTTTAGCCACTGTGGAAAGCAGTTTTGAGATTTCTCGAAGAACTTAAAACAGAACTACCATTCAGCCCAGCAATCCTGTTATAGGGTACATACCCAAAGGAATATAAATTATTTTATGTTCATTGCAGCACCATCCACAATAGCAAAGACTTGGAATCAACCTGAATTCTTATCAGCTATTGACTAGATGAAGAAAATGTGGTACATATACAGCATGGAATACTATGCAGTCATAAAAAAGAATAAAATCATGTCCTTTGCAGCAATGTGGATGCAGCTGCAGGCTATTATCCTAAGTGTTTTAACACAGGAACAAAACTCCAAATACTGCATTCTCTTACTTATAAATGGAGCAAAACATTGGAGTACGTATGAACACAAAGAAGGAAATAATAGACAGTGGGGACTACTTGAAGGTGGAGGATTGTAGAAGGGTAATGGTGAGAGTTGAAAAACTATGTATCAGGTATGCTCACTACTTGGGTGACAACAATTTTTTGACCAAACCTCAGCAACACGGCACTTACCCATGTAACAAACCTGAATGTATATCCCCAAACCTAAAATAAAACTTGACGAAAAATGTTAAAGTTTAGTCAACTAGCCAAATAAATGGCTAGAGCCATATCCATATGCATTAATGTATCAATGCTTCAATAAGAAAAACAGAACAAGTAGGAATGAGATTCAAAAGATGAGATTTATTACTGAAACTTGACCTCAGTGAATTATATGAATTAATTAGTCTATATGTGACTGTTGCTTCTGCATCTGGTGCTGGTCTGGATGCCATTGTGAAGAAGGTGGAAAGAAAAGATAAACATCGAAGCAGAGATAAGCAAGAAAAAGTTGGAATCTGTAGGAACGAGTTGGAACCCATGCTGGTTTCTGTGGTTGGTATAATAATGGCACCCCTAGACGTGTCCACATCTTAACACCTGGAATCTGTGACTATGTTACATTGCATGGGGGAAATAACTTTGCAGGTAGAATTAAGATTGTTTATCAGATTTTAAGATTGAGAGGTGTAATGGGAGAAATGCAGGAAAGATGAAGCCTGAGAGGGCCTAGACCCACTGTTTTTCACTTTGAAGATGGTGGAAGAAGACTGTGAGCCAAGGAATGAGAGAAATCCTTTAGGAGCTAAAATGACTCTCATCTGGAAGCCAGCAAGGAAATAAGAACCTCAATGCTATGATAGCTAGGAACTGAACTATGCCAATAACTTCAAGGAGTAAGGAAATAGATGCCTTTAGAAAACAATGCAGTGCAGCCAGCACTGTGTCAGACTTCTGGCCTACACAATTGTAAGACAGTAAATTTGTGTCTTTTTAATACACTAAATTTGTAGTAATTTGTTATGGCAGAGATACAAAAGTAATACACCATCACTTCCAAGCTTGCAGCTTTGATTATGAGTATAATCACAAAAATTTGATAAACTTTATCATGGCAACTGGTCTAAAATTCAGAGAAGCTAAAGGAGTAAATAAAATAGAAGCTAGAGGAGCTGTGGTCAGGCTGCCATCACACACCAGCAAGGTGACCCAGCAGATCAGTGGCAATAACTGCAATAGCACCCACTGATCTGGACAAAAGTTCCTAGCACAAAAAATAGATGGCTACTGCTTCACCTCCTCTTTACCAGTCTCACAAAAATGTGTCTTGTGGCCCAGGCTAAGCCCCAAAACTCTTCATGAAAAGCGATACTTGATAATGTAGTTCCAGCCTAGCTAAGTTTGTATAGTATAAATCATCCAGAAAGAGCTAATACATTCAATATGGAATCATTGATAAGTAAAACCATATCAATAAATTTGGCCTAATCTGGTGAGATGTTTTGTCCTGCTTGGTCTAACACCTTGAGAATTTATTCCCACACATATTTCCCATGTTTCTGCCAATATAAAATTTCTTTTGGTATATAAGTTATTTCCTCCTAGGTCATTTTTTTTTCCTGGAGCACAGTGAAATCTGGCCCTAGATAGGAGTATAGTGGCAATAGGATAATATAGATAGGTCTTAAGCAGACTGAGAATCCTCCTGCATAACAAGTTCCCAAAGTGGAGTCAGAGGTTTTTCAAACATGAGGAATGGTATTATCCACAGACACGAGAAGCAAGCTCTTTCCACAGACAAAGAAGGCTCATGACTTGGGAATCCCTAATTATAGCTTCATCTGAATCCAGTCAGATGTTCTTTATTCTAAAATTTTAGGTTCTTCTCCTGCCCAATCAATGCCTTAACTTTCACATAACGTATTTGGAAAAGCTGTAAATTCAGTTGACATTGTAATTCTGCTACCTACACAATTAAATTTTGGTGTTAATATTCTATAATTGGCCAAGATTCTGTGAAAAATAAGTTCTTTCTGATAAAATAAAAATAAAAGACCTTTGAGGGCTATCAGAAAAACTCTCTATTAAAAAAAAATAATAAAACCTTAAGCTGGCGGGACACAGTGGCTCATGTCTGTAATCCCAGAACTTTGGGAGGCCAAGGCTGGCAGATCATGAGGTCAAGAGATCGAGACCATCCTGGCCAACATGGTGAAACCCCATCTCTACTAAAAAATACAAAAATTTTTTAGCTGGGTGTGATGGTGCACTCCTGTAGTCTCAGCTACTTGAGAGGCTGAGGCAGGAGAATTGCTTGAACCCGGGAGGCAGAGGTTGCAGTGAGCCAAGATCACACCACTGCACTCCAGCCTGGGCAACAGACCAAGACTTCATCTCAAAAAAAAAAAAAAAAAAAGAAGAAGGAAAAAAAGAAAACCTTAGGCTGAGAGCTTAAAGACCTGAGCTTTTATTTTTATTTTTTAAATGAATGCTCCTCCCAATCACATGAATCCATTCTACACCACAAACTTTATAGTCATCATTACTGCCCTAACGGTCAAGTAAAGCAATCATTTTACTAATCTTATTTCCATTTTACCAATCTCATTTAAAGCAATCTTATTTCAGTAGGAATATTATTATAACTAACCACAGATTGATTAATTGATTAATTGCCGCTACTTGCAATGAATTAATAGCCTCCCATTTCACATTGACTTTAGGCTCAAGATTTCATTCAAATCCAAAAGCACAGCCAAACTATGTACAAAATTCCATCTTCGAGGGCCTGCTACCTGCGTCCACTCTTGATAGTAGTTATTATGGCAGTCAAGGTTTAATCAAGAGTCAGAAGCCACACCAATCATTAGAACAGAGGGAATTTTACATAAAGAATTTGTATGTAGGTACAAGGACATTGAATGAATCATTGAGTCCGTAAAACAAAAACTAAGTTAACAAGAAAAAGGAACACTAAGATATCACGGAAATAGTTCATGACAGAAGCAACCACTACCCTTATGGTTAGGGGATGGATCTGTTTCTGTAAATGTTGGAAAAATTGCAAACTAGATTCACCTGCTGCTGTAGAAAGGAACTTCTTTTGATGAAGTAAAGATGCCTTGCTAAATCAAAAGCATGCAGAAAGCCCACAGAAAATAAACAGAAAAGGAAAGATTCTTCTTTTTCATTCTCTAACCTTGCAATCTTCCTCTTATTCTCCTTGCTACTACAGACTAACAAGGAGCCCATTATAAAAAACAATCCAACAAAAACAGTTTGCAGGTGAAAATAATTTGGAAAACTGCAAAAAAATTTTTTTCTTTTGCAATAAGTTTTTTCAGAATCGATATGCTAGTATATGTTTAATCAATAATTACATAGTAATTTTCTATTTCTCAAGAGAATTCATGGCAAACATATAAATGCACAAAACATTTTTTACTTTATGTAGGTGTATAGGTATTACTAATTACATAAAAGCTGGAAGAAACAAATATGCTTAAGATACCACATATACTTAAGAGTTATTGACCATTTTAAGAAACGTATACCCAAATATATTAATTTCACAGGTACCTCTGCAGGAAGTGTGTATATATAGAGAGAGAACTTTGAGGGCTCTCTCTCTCTCTCTCTCTCTCTCTCTCTCTCTCTCTCTATATATATATATATATATATATATATATATATATATACACACACACACACACACACACACACACACATACACAGATGCACACACACACACTTTGAGGACTTTGAAATATATATATATATATATATATTTTTTTTTTGAAGTAGGCCTTTTTATTTGGATCAAATAACTCTCCTAATTTCATTCACTTTTAGATCTTTTTCTTGCGCACCCATGAATAGTGAAGTGATAGCTGTATGTGTTGTTTTTACTGGCAAGGGAAAATGTTTGAGACTGTTTGGGTTGTTATGAAAAAAGAATGCCATAGGTTAGGTAGATTATACACAACAGAAATTTAGTTCTCACAGCTCTAAAAGCTGGGAAGTCCAGCATCAAGGCACTGACAGATTCAGTGTTTGGTAAGGGCCTGTTTCCTGGTTCATAGATGGTGCCTGCTTGTTGTGTTCTCACATGGTGGAAAGAGCAAGGCAACTTACTGGGGACTCTTTTTTAATAAGGACATCAATCCACCCTATGATCCAATCACCCCCAAAGTCCCCACCATGTAATAACATCCAATTGGTGATTGGTTTTTAACCTATGAATTTGGGGGGATACAAACATTCACACTATAGCAGAAGACATCTGTAATCACTTAAAGAATGCCATTTTGTAAAAGTTTAATCAGGTGCTACTCATAGAAAATTAGTTATTTGTATTATTGGTTAGATTTCTTTCACCAAATTCATGTAACAATCTGTTGAAGATAAATCTACAGTATTTTCAGTTAAAAACTTCAACATTAAAATACAAATTTTTGAAGTATTAATATCAATACATATCTGGCAGAATACAGCATATTGTGAATAATAAAATGGTCTTACTAAATTAAGACATATAGAAAAAAATATTCTTGAGATTGGCTGTGGTAACTATACCCACCAAACTGCAGTAATCTATCAGTTGAAATAGAAACTAGATACCAACATTTCTAAGCATTATAGTAACTGACTACAAAAGTCTTATGATAAATCTTATGTTAAATACAAGCAAACAAACCTTTTGTAGGACCATTTGTACTTTCTCTCTTCTGTTCATTTTCAGACAGATTTCAGAAATATTTCTGCCTTATGGAGACCTACTTTGTAAAGCAACCTGCAAGTCTCCATAATGGCTCTGCACATTTTCTTAAATAATGCTGCATTTAAAAAATAATTAGTTGTAAATCTTTTGTCAAATCTCCAATGAATTGGAAGCCAGAAAACTTCAAGTTCCACAATAACTACAAGCAAAAGAAAATTTATCCCTAAAAAAGCAGGGAGATGAACAAATTAAATAATGAGACCTCAAACAGTGTACAAGATTTAATTTTAAAATTCTGTAAATGCCTTTGAAATGACTTGTAGGAAAAATCTTTTGATCAAACTTGTTTTTTTGTAATTGTATTATATTATGTACTGGAATGGAAAGAAATTGAAGAGACCTATGATTTTGCACCATCTATTTGGCAAAACATTAAAAATAATTATGAATAGAAAATTTATGAGTTTTGCCTTTTAAAATATTTGTGGAAATGAGAAACTCTAAATTCAGGCAAAAGAGACAGTACCTATAAAAATATATGCACATTTATACATTTCATAAAAATTAGAATTGAGAATATCCTCTACTTAATAGAATTTTCTCAGAGCTTGCTAGGTACATAGGCATCTATAAATAGAATATTTTTCCCCATTAAATGGTTACAGGCTACAGAGAAAAGAAAACGTGTCCATTTAAAATATATTCATATAAAAAGTAACTTTAAGAAGATTGCAGACAATTCAGTACCTATAAAAATATATGCACATTTATACATTTCATAAAAATTAGAATTGAGAATATCCTCTACTTAATAGAATTTTCTCTGAGCTCGCTAGGTACATAGGCATCTATAAAAATAGAATATTTTTCTCAATTAAATTGTTACAGGCTACGGAGAAAAGAAAACATGTCCATTTAAAATATATTCATATAAAATGTAACTTTAAGAAGATGGCAGACAATTTTTGAAAAATTAAAAGGAATAAATATTTTAAAATGAGACATTGACAGTGGCTCACGCCTGTAATCCCAACACTTTGGGAGGCCGAGGAGGGTGGATCATGAGGTCAAGAGATTGAGACCATCCTGGTCAACATGGTGAAACCCCGTCTCTACTAAAAATACAAAAAATTAGCTGGGCATAGTGGCGTGTGCCTGTAATCCCAGCTACTCAGGATGCTGAGGCAGGAGAATTGCCTGAACCCAGGAGGAGGAAGTTGCAGGGAGCCGAGATTGCACCATTGTACTCCAGCCTGGGTAATGAGAGCGAAACTCCGTTTCAAATAAATAAATAAATAAATAAAATAAAAATGAGACATTGAAATAACACATTATTGCATATAAAATTATATTACAGAAAAATGTTAATGAATCCGTTTTAGAGTAAGATGCGAGTTGTGTTATTTTAATGTCTAGATAATCTATATGTTTTTAATATTTTGCATTAATTTACAAGAAAATATATTACTTTATTTTTTAGAAATCATTTTAAAATATAATTTTTACAAAAAAGTTATTTTACAAGTCAACCCATAGAGATAATATAGCCAATTGTTTGTACAAATAAATATTTCAACAGTATAATTCTGATTAATTTAATGTCTTCTTTCTTCCATCCCACCCCCTGCGGCTCATTTTATTCTCAAAAGTGTTTTGGCTTGGTGTCTGAGTCTGCTTAGGTTGCCATAACAAAATATCATGGATTGAGTGGCTTAAACAGCACAAATTAATTTTCTCCCAGTTTTGGAAGCTGCAAATCTGAGCTTAGGATGCCAGCACAGTCTGGTTCTGGTGAGGGCTCTCTTCCTGGCTTGCAGATGGTCTGCTTCTCACTGTGCTCTCACATGGTAGGGAGACAAAGACCAAATACTCTGGCATTTCTTCCAACAGGAGCACTATTCCCATCATGTAGGCTCCACCTTCATGACATCATCTAACTCTAATTACCTTTCCAAGGCTCTTTCTCCAAATACCATCACATTGGAGGTTATGGCTTCAACGTATGAATTTGGCAGGCGGGATACAATTTAGTCCATAGAGCTTGGACTATAATATTTTTTGTTCCATATTTAGGAAACTTATTATTATGGAGTAAGAGGCATCTGGTCCATTGCCATTGTTCCAAGATGCACTGTCCTTGCTTATATTTGCTTGTCAACACCTAGCTCCATAGCATCCAAATCAAAAGGAACATTTCTCTTTAATCTCTGTTTTCTAAGACTAGGTCATTCTTTATACTCTTCTCCCCATCTGTGAAAGATTTATCTTATGGCCCTCTCTTAGCCACCTCTGTGTTCCTCTTGGGGGTACATCCCTCCTTTTCATCTTGCTAGCGGGTATGGGATTTTGTGCAATTTGCCTAAATAGTTCACTCCACCATTACAACTCTACTGCTCAGATGCCATAATGAATATCGGGTTACTCTGAGGCTTGCAACCTCCTTGGGAACTAGTCAATGCTTCTTTGTGGTCTGGGATATCCCAAAAATAATTTTAATTTTTTTATTGTACAAAGTTTTAGATGCAGGTGTTTTCTGAACCACATCCTGTCCAGCTCTAGGATTTGTTTTTTCTCCTGTCCTATGAGACACCTCTGCATTTTGAAAACTGTGTGAATATCAGAACTGTTGGAAAAACAGGTCTGAAACCACAATAAAATAAGACCACTGCTATATGTGTGTACAAATAAAAGTTTAATAATCTTTTTAAGCATGCATTTATTTCTATGAGACATTTAATTTTTCCAGCTAGTTTTGTTACCTAAAGAAGAATTTTGATATCTGAATGTTATCAACTCATTCTTCCTCTATTTGTGGTCCAGAACAACAATTAACAAGAAATAATGTTCTAATCTGCATAAATGCAGGTTGCAAGAAGTAAATGAATATTGATTGTTTTGAATATGAATATCTTAATAGTAAAGTTATTAATATTTATTTCAGATTATATAGTTTTGTTTTTCTGCCTTCACTATGAATATCTTAATAGTAAAGTTATTAATATTTATTTCAGATTATATAGTTTTGTTTTTCTGCCTTCACTGTTCATTGAAACCCTCTTAAACAGTAAGATCTTAAAATAAATTTAATGCACAGAAAATCTCCTTTAACAGCTCAAAGCAAATTCTTCCATTTTCACTAACTTTTAGTCTGTAAGACAAAAAGGAAATAAATCTGTTAAGGACATTATTACAATTTTAGGATCTGAGCGTGATTATTTAAAAAACATATACAAATGAGGAATAATAGCAAATTTAATGCAAATGTAAAATAATTTATATGATATTTCCTGCAATGTTTTATCTTTGAAATATAGTATTTTTAATGATGCTTTGCTTTTTTTTTAAAAAAGCTACAATACATTGTATAGAAACTAGAGAGCATGCATAGCAGCTCTGTTTAGAAAATAGGAAAGTACCATGTAAAAAAGAAAAAGGCCTCTGTTTAGTGAGCCCACCCACCAACTAGGTGGAAAAAGCTAGAATTTTTAAAACAGAGGTGTGAATACATGGAGATTTCACCACTGCATCAAACAGGATTTTATGTTCTAAATAGTGCTCCCTAAATGGGGTCTTAGAGTAATTATTCAATAAATTTACTCAGTAGGTATCTAATTTGGAAATTCAATTTAATATAACTTTCCTAGTTTTTTGTTTTGTTTCATTTTTAAGGTGCAGAGCTTTTTGGTTGGTTGGTTGGTTGTTTTTTCTTGACATGATGGGGCAAAATAGAGAAATAGTAACAATAATCAACCTTTACTTTTGCGACGTTTTCTAACTTTACAGTTTTTTTTTTGTTTGTTTTTTTGCATTTGATCCTGACAACCTCAGTGGAACAGGATATATGAGGAAACTTGTACCGCCGAATATAAATGACTAGAACAAGTCTACATAGCTTAATTGAGACAGAGCCTGGATTAATTATCTGAGTTTTCCAACTCTCAGGTCTTTTCGATTTTCACTTTTCTTTCAGATGACACTAGTTTATAAAGCTTATATTTATCACTGCTGTGAAATTGAATGTATTAAATACTTATCTTAAACAGTTTACCCATTGTCTTATAGAAATGGGGGGTGCCGAGAAGATCCCTAAACCCTCTCAAGTTTTTCTGTCTCCCTTCCTGGGGTCATGTGGATGTCCTCAAGCTGCATGCATGTAAAAGTAAACCTATTTGATCTCTTCTGGAAATCTGTTTTCTACATCTCACCTGGGTGAACCTGGATGCTGAGTTTTCCCTTAGCCATCAGAGAGCTGCAAGGGAGGGTGAAGTGTAGGCCCAAGGTGGAAGGGTCACATGAGGAGACAAGTTATTACCCCAGTTGTTGGAGCTTTGCCAACTTCCCTGCCTGCTGCCAACATGGATCCAGTGTTCTCTCTGCTCTCTCTTACTCACGTGGCATCACACTCCTTTTGAAATTGCCCTCACAGTTAGTGAGAATGAAAGCCAGGCTTTAGACATAATTACAGTTAAGTGTTGACCTAATTGTCTTCCCTCCTGTAAGCCCCCTTCAGGAACTGCTTTCACCTGCAATTGAAATGGCTCTGATGAGTGGAGGAAAACCAGGGCTCTTGTCTCACATCGAAAAAGATAAGATGACAGGGACACACGTGGAGTGGTTTTAAGGAGCAGAGAGTTTAATAGGCAAGAAGGGGCAAGAAGAACGAGAGAAGGAAAAAGCACCCCTGTACAGAGACACTGGGGTGGCGGCTCCAAAGCCAGAGAGGGAACCCCACCTGCCAAGGATACCAGCCAGGTGTATATACAGAGAGTGCACTGGTGCGCTTTAACACAAAATTCCGTGCAGTTGCTAACCAACCGAGAATCAGCTAGCACACTGAGCGCCTGCTCCTCCGTTGTTCCTATGGATAGAATCTCTATCTATAGGCTGGACCTTTTTACCCAAGAATCGCTTGAGGTGTTTTTCAGGCTTGGATTCCAACAAAGCAGCGGATGCCAACTGGCCTGAGGACCTCCACTGAGGAACTGACTCAGCACAGGAATGTGGTTTCTTCTTCATCTCCCTGTTTAATGACTTCACCCCTCACTTCTCAACCAATTGCAACCCCACATTTTAGCTCGTCATCTGTCTAGAGCTCTTAGAAACCCCATCTGCAGACTTCTCAGGGAGCTGGATTTGAGGTGTCCTCTTGTCTCCTCATTTGGCGGCCCTACGATTGTTAAACTCTTTCTCTGCTCCGGCATCCGGTGTCTTGATATGTTGACTCACTGCACAGCAGGTAACGAAACTATCATGGTTATGCTTTAATTTTACATCTCATCGTCTGGATGCTTCTTTTTCCCTTCTAATCTCCTGCATGCCGTCTTACCCACCCCAACTTTTCCTATTATCAAAGGACTGTTTTCCCAGCAAAAAACTTTGCTTTAGCCTGGATCCGAGACCTCTTCCTGGCAGAACCTTATGTGACTGTGTGTCCCTTTGGTTGGCTCTTGAGGGCTAGAGAGAACAAGACTCAGTCTCTCCTTCCTCACTCTTCACATTTAATTTGTTGTCTAATGTAACTGTTTCCATGAGACAATCAATGCCACCATTCTATCCCACTTCACGCTTCAAACCCCCATTTTCTCCTGCCCAGGGGCCACTCCTGGAGTAAATATAAGTACAAACCACCATTTTACTTCATGAAATATGGAAAGGAGTGCAGGTTTGGGTGATTACCAGAAATAATATAATCTTTTTGATAGCAAATTATGCACATACTCTGAGTTTAAGGGAAATAAGAAACATTTCCTGATTTTTCCCAACAGGTATCTTTTTTACTAGAGTCCACTTCATAAACAACAAGAATTCTCTGCCTGCCTGATCCCATTCCCTCCTTTCTTTCCCGCCCCATCACTCTGTTTCCGTCTTTAGCCCATGCTTTACTCTATTCAAAAGGGCCAGAAGCCAGACCGCCATTTTTATCCTTTTATGGCCAAAACTGATTGAACTTTTTGCCCCGAATTTTGAATTTTACACTTTTCTGAATGATACTCTTACACAAATTCTCTTTTGCTATTGTTAATCACTATTTATTGCATAACATTTTTATTATGCTAAAATAACATATATCTGCACCCTGAAGCTTCCGCTTGAACTACAGATATGTCTAGCCCACTTCCTTCTCAACATCTGCATTTGAACATTGTATGGGTCAGTTTCCCACAGAGGCAGGACCAGTAGGAGCTCTATATTAAGAGATGTACTGCAAAGAACTGGGGTATGTAGTTGTAGGGGTCAAAAAGGCAAATCTGAAATCCACAGGGCAGGTCACCAGAAAGAGCGGGCTGGAACTCTCCTGTGAGACTGAAGCTGCAGGACAATGTAGAAATTATTTTCACGAGGGAAAACCACAGCAATGCGTTTAAGGTCTTTCAACTGATTGAATTAGGCCCACTCAGATTTTCTATGATAATCTCCCTTGCGAAAGTCAGTTGGTTATAGACTTTAATCACTTCTACAAAATGTCTTCACAACAACACTTAGATTAATGTTTGATTATGGTGGGGTGCAGGCAACACTACCCTGATATATGCACCTTGGCATACTAAATATTTTAAGTTGAAAGAAATTGAGAAAACCACAGAAACAGAAAGGTTTTTCTGACCTTATCCTTCCCCCTTTCTCCTTAAGCAGGCCATAGAAATTGAAATTATCCTCTCCCCTTTCTCCCTGAGGCAGGCTATAAAACCCAGGTAGGTTTCTCTCTGACATTCTCTCTCCCTGCCCTCTTGAAGACCTTCTTGTAACAGTTATTCTACCCTATACCTGGAGCAAAGGAATGTCACACAGAATCTGAACAAACAGGTCTTGCCAAGTCCCCCAGTTTATCACCATGTGATCATACCCTTTTGCCTTCCAATCATACTTCTGCATGACTTTGCATAAACACGAAGTTTCCCCTAGGTCATTGGGATCTTCATTTCTGAAGGCTCCCATGTCACATAAAACTTATGCAAATAGCTTTTTATGTTTTACTCCCATTCATCTGTTTTTTGTTTTAGAGATGTCAGCCAAGAACCCAAAGAAATCATTTCCCCACTACAGTTGAATAATTGAGGGCCTAGTCAGGTTGAGACATCAAAAGACCATCTTAGACATGGAACATATACATCTCAACATTAACATGTTTACACTGAAGGGAGAAGGAGGAAGCTCCCCTGTACAGGGACAGAGGGAGGAAGGGCTCCAAATCCAGAGAGGGAACCCCACCTGCCAAGGACACCAGCCAGGTATACATATAGAGGATGGAGGAGGCAGTGTCTGATTTACATAGGGCTCAGGGGATTGGTTTGATGAGGCATGTCATTCACATAGCCCTCTAAAAAACTGGCCCCCCCACCCTAGACTTTTAATATGCAAATGCAGGGTGGGATGATGTTCTACACACATGGGGATATGTGAAGACAGCCGTGTTGCTAGGAACATGTGGGGCAAGGGCAAAAAGGCCATGTGGAAATTACCATGCTGGGTGAACCCAGTTTCTAACAGCTGACATTTGCATACAACACAATGGCAATCCATCATTTCTGTTTTTCAGGACAATAAAACATGAAATTAAGCTCTCTTCCGCTTACACTCCATGTGGTAGAGTAAATAATGCATCCGCCCCCAAGGGTACACATCTTAATCTCCAGACCCTTTTTGTGGCAAATGAAATTTGCAAATGTGACTAAGAATCTTGAGACACGGAAATTATCTTGGATTATCCAGGTGGAGCCAATGTGATCACAATAATCTTTGCAGGAAGAAGACAGAGGAAAAGTCAGTGTGATGATGGAAGGAGAGACCAAGATGATGTGTTTTGAAGACAGAAGGTGTAGTCATAAACCAAGGAATACGGCTGGCTTTTCGAAGGTGAAAAATGCAAGGAACAGATTCTCCACTCGGTCTCTAAATGGAATCAGCCCTGTTGACATCTTGACTTTTGCTCAATAAAACTGATTTTAGACTTCTGACCTCCAAAATTGTAAGATAATAAGTTTATGCTGTTTTAAGACACTATGTTTGTCATGATTTGTTATTGCAATTATTATTGTCATGATAAGTATTGATGTACTTATTTCCAATCTGAAGCAACATGCTGCCACAGCCATTATCTTCAATCTGTCCACGATGGAACCACTGTTTACCGTCTATTCTGCTACCACCTGGTCCTAGCCTTCACCAACTCCATTCTGAATGATTTTAATAGTCTTCTACCTGTTCTTATCTACTCTTCTTTATTCTTCTGCCTTGTCTGCCTAGTCAGCTACTATTAGGTCATATGGCAGATTTTTAAGAATCACGAAAATGTGCCTCTTCCTCCAGGCAGACACAATCCCATGCCAGGGTACACAGTGGGGCAAGCAGAGTCCAGATTGAATGTCCCCATATAGAATGCAACCTCTATGACTGTATGTAACATCCTCGCCCATGGTTCTTTCCAGCAGCAGTCTGAATAGTGCCTTTAAAATACATGTAAGTCAGATTATCTTGCTGCTTTGCTCCGAAGCCTCATGGCTCTGTATTTTACTCAGTCTTTACAAGGGGCTACCAGCCCTTTGTCATCTGGCCTTTGCTACCGCTCATATCTCATCTTTACTTTTCTCCCCCTCAGTCATTGCTTATTAAAATCAGCCTTCTTGCTGTTCCTCAAACATGCCAGACATGTCCTCACCTCAGAATCTTTGCTCTTGCTCTTTCCTCAGGCCACAGTGATTCGTCTGCAATATCCAGATGCCTGTGTCTCTCACCCGCTTCAAGTATTTGGTCAAACGTTCCTTTCTCAGTGACACCTACTCTGACTATTCTGTTAATACTTGCAACTCACACCTCTACCTCCACACTTCCCAACCCCTTTATTCTGCCTCAGTTTCTCCTATAACACATAAACTTCTAACGTTCTATATATAAATGAATTATTATATTTGTTATAAGCTCTGAGAAGGTAGGGGATTTTGTTTGATTTATTTACTCCTGTATCATTAAATAACATGTAATATCTAGTACATGCTGAGTATTTGAATGAATGAATTTAAAAAGTCCTTTTTATCTCAATTTGGGCTTTCCTAGAAGTGGACCCTAAGCCAATGATCCAGGTGCAAGTAATTTATTTGGAAAGTGATCCCAGTAAACACTGCCAGGGGAATGGGGAAGCGTGACATGAAGGGAAGGCGTCCTATGAAGAGTGTTTTCCAACCTTCATGCTTCAGCCCACTGGGGGTCCCTGGGAGCCAGTGAAGATTACAAGCCTCAGAGCTGTCGCCCCCTAGAGGCTAGAGAGTCTGGATTTTTATCCATCAAGTCCTGAGAGGGTACATTTATTTTCTGGCACTGCCTTTCTGTCAGGCACGCAGGGCAGAGCAGACTCCATCCTCCGAAATCTTCAGTGAAAGAGATTACTGCCAGCATGCAGAAGTTATGTGGTTTCCAATGGAAACCATGAGGCCTGAAGGCCCATGCGTGGGATGTCAAAAGCGTTTGCTATGCTTTCCCACCAGAAATGAGAGGAGGAACCTCTACCTGCCACATAAGCAAAGTTACAAATAGGGAAACTTGATGATATTATAATGTTCATGTTGTTAAACCCACCTTATCTGTTGGGGGATGGAGATGGGGAGTTGACAGAGAAGATGAGGGCCCTTGGTGGCTGTCCTGTGAGACTCAAGAAGGAAACAGCTTCTTTCTGAGAACTGCCAAGAAGCCTGAACCAGGATTTAATAGAGGAAATGGAGAGATATTTCCTGGGAACCCCCTGAGTTGCCGTTCGGCTGTTTATAACCAGCATCCTCATTGGTCAGTGCCACTGACAATAGGTACTCTTAAATATTTTGAATATTAACATTTAGAAGGGGCCTATTCACTAAAACAGACCTGTAATATCAAAGAGTCACCAAAGCATCAGGGAAGCCCTGGGGCAGACATGGGAATCTGGAACGCAATAAGAAGCACCAAAGAGCAGGTATAAAGGGTTGAGGCAATGAGAGGCTGGGTGATCTGGGCAAACGTCTAAGTTGAGAACTGTTCTCTTTGGGTGCTTTTATGTTTTTCTGTAGCATGATGTGTTGATAGATCAGACAGTTTGGGGGCCTTGGAAAGGGTACGTATGTAAGAAACCTCATAAGCAGGATGGCCTTACCATGAATTCACTTTAATATTTTAATCCACCAGAGAGTCAGGTACATTCCGAATCCACAAAGAGAAATTCTTCCCTTGTGTCTACGATGATGCAAGTTCCATGTACAACAGGTTGACAAAGGATTCCTGCCTATTTCCTATTTAGGAGTTGTGGGGGCCTTAGGGGTCATATTGTACTTTTGTCTGACTCCCCCCTACCCAAAATAAAGCATCTCTTTTCCATGTAAAGAGAGAGTCAGAACTCTCCCCTTCCCCACCCAATCCTGCCAGAATATGTTTAGGCCTCATGTTATTTTTCCTCTAAGCCTGTCCTCATTTTTCTTAGGTGCTTGGCTGAAAGCACGGCTAAATGGGATGACTGATAATGATGACAGTTAATACTGTGGTAACTGAACATAAAGAAAAGAAGTAAAAAAGAAACAAGTGAGTAATGAGAAACAGATTATTTGAGTCCTGCAATGAGGCCTCTACTAGACTGGTAGAAGTTAGAGCTGAGGAAGTCCAAGGTGGAAATAATGAAGTCCAGGATCAAGGGCTGTCACGAGGCATGCCTTATTGTTCCAGATAAGGTAAAACAGCTTCCAGCGCTATAAAACATCACTTTGAATTCTCGTCAAAGCAGGGAAACGACTGTCTCAGGTTGAATGTTCCAATGATGGCCTGACCAGTGTCACTTCACAACCATGACCACGTCTAAAACTGAAAGATGACTTTAGCAGCTGTTCCCACAAAATGGTTTCAACACTGTGAGGGTGTAATGCAGTAAACCTAGAGCTAAGAAACTGAATATAAATTCTCTTTAGAATAAAAGGAAATGACTAGAAACCTGGTCATAAATGTGGCAGCTTACTAGAAAGGCAAGTTTAAAGAATAAGGAAATTCATGTTAGAACTTAAATTGAAAACAGGTGTCAAGCCTATTTCATGGATCCATAGAATGTCAGAACTGGAGGAGACCCAGAGGTGACTCATCCAATCCTACCTTTGATATATCAGGAAACCGAGGTCACAAGAAGTGAAATGACTTGTTCAATGCCACACACACTGTCAGATTTTTCTCCTAAACTTTTAGTTTTCTTTTCAGATATTTGAATATCTCTGCCACAAAAATAATAAAAGAAGCCTCTGCTTCTTTATATAAGATCTATTATAAATTTGAATTCCAAAAAAGGACACCTACCTAACCATTTTCTCTACTACCACATCCTCTAAAACCTTACATTTGAACCACATTTTCATCAGTGCTGACACATTTTCCCAAGGTCTTAGGTGGTTCAAAACCTCAGAGGCCTCCCGGAGTGTTTTCCTCACCTGACTCTTTCCTTCTCTCCCTATAGCCAAACCACCAATATAAGCCTCAACAAATCTACCTTACTAAGTCAACGGTCTTTTACCTAAACCTTTTCTTACCCCATCTTCCTTCCATTATCAACCTTAAACACTGGGAAAATCATCATGTCATTTTCTGATTCCAAAATCTCTAATATTTATTTCATATTCAGAAGAACAAATCTAATCTCTTCAACTATGTCCATTATCTAATTATACCCTCACTTATGTATTAAATGGCAAATAGCTGCCATTACTCACCAGTAGGAGCCTCTAGCATCTCTCCTCTTTACTTTTTCAGAAATGCACTCCATATACACCTTTGCACGTGTACACATTCACACCTACTCCAGTAGTAATCCTTTTCCATTCTTCTCTATCTATCCATCTTTGTCTGTTTTGTGCTATTATAACAAAATACCACAGACTAGGTAATTTATAATGAACAGAAATCTTTCAGCTCATAGTTCTAGAGACTAGAAAGTCCAAGATCAAGGGGCTAGCCACTGGTGAGGGCCCTCTTATTGCATCATCTCCATGGCAGAGGTGGAAGAGCATAGAGCAGGGAGAGAGAGAGAGTGAAAAGGAGGCCAAAGTCATCCTTTCATAAAGAACTCACTCCTGAGATAACCACATTAATCCTTTCATGCAGGTAGGTAGAGCCCTTATGACCTAATCATCTCGTAAAGGTCTCACCTCCCAACATTACCACACTGGGGATCAAGCTTTCAACACATGGACTTTAGGGGATACATTCAAACTACATTACTATCCAAATCCCACCTATTCTTCAAAGCCCGGGGGGCGGGGAAAGTAAAATAAAAAACAAACATTTCTGGTTATCAGCTCATGAGTGTTTTCCATTTCTCTGAATCCATGAGTATATATTATATTGCTTTAATAGCTTCTTAACTATTCCATATGAATGTCTTATAAAGCACCAGTTGGCACTGCACAACTTATAACTTAATTGCAGCATTTCTTTTGTGCCCTTTTCAATGGCTACTATACATAATGCTCAATAAAAGCCTGCCAAATGAGGAAATAATGCAATGGAATGTCTGAGAAAGTTGGACGTACATAAAATATTTAAATATATTAATATGAGTCAATATTCTACTCTTACTTCTTTTGTGTAGTGCCAAGAGGGGCATCCTCCAAGAGCACACTTGCATAACTACTCATGGAAGTTCCTCATCCAGATCTACTATTGCCACCTGTTTTGGAAACTCCCTTTTGTCTCCAAATGCACATCACGGAATGTCTGTTTATTATATCAATTTTTTTAAAATGCCCTCTGGTAGCATCTAACAGCTTACACTCTTGAATACCAAATTAAATAATCTTTTTCCATCCAAATAATCTTCTTTCTCACACATGTAACTTCGTGTTAGAAACAGATATCTTTTTTCTACCACCCAATAATCGTATTAGAAACAGATATCTTTTTTCTAGGAAATGGTCACTATTATCATTCTTATATATTTAATACAGTAGACATGTTCAAACATTTACACTGTAGAAATTTCACTTCCACCATACATATACTCTGGAATATTTAGAATACTTTTAACTTTGAAATGTAATGAGCAATGTAGAATTACATTTTTATAAAATCATTTTTCTAATATTAAAATTTAATTATAAGTCCTTACATTTATGCTACAAAAACTACTTTTTAAATTATGAACATTTTAATTACATATACATCGTATAAAAGTGAATGATTAATCAGGGACATTCTACTCTGTACTAGGAAGTACTCAAGGACAGCTCTCTCTGCTCTCCAGATGGAGTCATTAGAGACTCATGATTGAGTCACTATAATAGTGAATGAAGCTTTGAGTGAGAAGAGGAAAGAGATTACCCATTTAAAATTAAACTGGAAATTAGATTCTCATTTGTCTGATTTTAGCCACTGTTCTTCTAGGCTTTCTGCCTTTCTCAAATGCAAAACCAGTGTAGTAGGTTAGGGCCTAAAGGCGACTCTCACATGTAAGCTGTGTTTCTGAATGCCAAGCAGGAACCAGAGGAAAGACCACAGGGAAGAGTTGAGCCAGCTGCCTGGGCCTGTCTCTAACTTAGATTTTGTGCTAAAGAGTCAAGGAGTTTAAGCATGGTTCATCTCAGAATGTCACATAGGAGATGATATATCTGGCATCCTTAGTAAGAATGAATGAAAGAATGAATGAATGAACACCAGTAGTGAAGTATGCTTTTGCCTTGGAGTGTGTTTTTGCATAAATAATTTAAGAAATTCAATATTGGGATAAAATTAGGTAATCGGGGTTCTGGCCGTGTCTTCCCACCCTACAGGACCAACTAAGTTAGAAGTGAGTGACAAGCGCTAATAATTTGAATACTTTTTAAAATCAGAGTATTGAAAAGAGTGATGATGTTGCTCTGATTTTCTCTGATGCTGAGAGGTTGCACATTCAATTTGCTATAATATTACCCTTTTGGTGAACTTCCTTTTAGATTATTGTTCAAAAATTAAAACCACATATTCTCATTCATGAATTCTAAACATTTTATAACTGGCAGAACTGTCCTCAACTTTTTTTTAGAGTCGTTTAACAAGGATATATTCTTTCTCTTGCCTTTTTCGCACTTAACTCTGAAAGCTTAAGCAACTCCATTCAGAACTAAAGAAAGGAACAATGTGGTTTTCTGCTTCATAACAGCAACTGCTCTATTTATAAGGAACAGCTTTTCTACGGACTCTTAGGAGAAACATCCATCTCCAGCCCCCATCTCTTCTTGCACTGGCTTTCATAAGATTCATCTCTTCATGTTTATTGCCCCACCACAAGGAAGGGAAGGGAAAGCTTTGGTCCCAGTTAAAAAAAAAAAGTCCTTGTTTCTAGTGAAAGAAGTAAGTAGGAACTAAGCGGTGGTGAAATAATGTATTCAGGCACATTGCCCAGCCCCTTTCTCCATGCTTTTCATAAAAGGTACCACGTCAAGGAAAAAAGGAAACTTCTGGTCCTAGATCCTCTGAGTGCTGGTTACAAAGAGTCACAAAGGTGGTGATTTAATGCTGGTTTTCCACCCACACAGGGCACAGCCCCACAGCTCCTGTCCCTCTGTTAGTGCCAAGCTAATTCATAGCCTTAAAAGGGCCAACCGAAGTTTTATAATTTAGTGTCAGTTGAATGAGTTATTTAACTTCTTCATTTATCACTCACAGCCAGTCCTGAAATGGTGTTAGCCCTCCCAGGGTGTGCACCATAGGAAACTGAGGCAATTAGGGATATCTTTGTCCTCCAGTAGGGTCTGCAATTCCATACGAATGCAGGGGAAAAGGTTGAATCCATTGTAGTCAATTATAAAATGAAGATGTTCTGTTTCATTATTTAGTTAGTTAATAAGTCTCTATGCTGTACAAAGCACTGGTGTCTACACTCCATAGCTCTTACTCATGCTGTCCATTGATTCTGATCACAGTTGCCCAACCACTTAAATATATGAAATTGATACATTGCCATTATTAACTATAATTTGGGAGAAAAAAACTTTAATAATTCAGAACAAACACAATAAAGTGGTAATGAAAATGCTGGGACAGATTATTTGGAGTTATTTACTTTCAAAGATGCTTTTTGTTGAAACTGAGTTTGTACTGTCTACTCATATGAGGATAGAGTGGTGTAACACAGAAAGTTTATACAAAGTTTATTAAATAACAAGAAACTGTGTGTGCACATATGTGTTTATTTACACATTCACATAATTTATTTAAATATATATATATTGTTTGTGTCTTACGATTTTCAACTGATTTTACTTAATTTTTATAATTCGACAATATAATTCTAAAATTGACATTGAAAAACAAAAGGACTAAAAAGGCCATAAACTAAATATTGAAAAAGAAGAACAAAGATGAAAGAATCACATGGATTTCAAGAATTGCTATAGCTACAGTATTCGAGACTGTGTTTTCTTTCTTTACAGAAATATATATTGAATGAGTCCTATATAACTTCAAATGTAACATTAAAACATTTTTTTGAAGTCCAAATACCTTTTGTATAGTTTTTATAGATATGCCACTGTAGAACACAATTGCCATCAATAACACACTTTCCCTAGTGAAACCACTTGTGTAATGACTTAACTTTGAAATCCCCCGGCAGAGATGAGGCAATCCCCTGCGGAAGCACACGTTAAGTTTGTTCAGAACACTAACAATGGAGGCAGACTTGCCTTCAAAACCTGCTCTTCTACTTACCACTATCGAAGACTCTTAGGCAAAATACTTGCTTAACCTATAACAGGAGGTAACATTACCAACTCTTAGATTGTTACAAGGATTAAATTAGAGTGCTTAGCAGAGTGGCTAGCACATAGCAAACACTCAATAAATCTTCACTCATTTGATTAATAATAATGAACTTCTCAGTCTTCCAAATGGTGATTCAGATTAGTAAACAAGAAAATACTTTTTAAGAGAAAATGGAAAGAAGCAATTTCTCTTGAGGGACTCCCAGAGCATATTGATGTTTTTTAAATAAAAACTGCTGCTTGCTTGTGTGGCTCCACAAAGGATGTCATGGTGGAAAAAAGCAAAAGCAGAAGAATGGAATCATCATCCACAACCCAGAAAATGTCCCCTGGGAGAACTTAACAAGATAGCAAAGAAAAGTCACAGAGAGTGAGCGAAGAGACGCCAAAGTCTGCAAGTCGCATCTGGGAGAGACCCATCACATTTAACAGTGAAAAATATTAACTAAGGAGAGAGAGAGGAGTCTGAAGAAATAATAAACCTTCCAGTCACGAGAGATGACAGTATTCTACCAGAAAACGTGTACGACAACAAATGAAGACATAACTGTAAATCACTCACATCAACATGGTTCATAAGAACCTGTGGAAGTACTTCACAAGTGAGGCGTAGTCTTTTAGTAACCCAGTCCTAAGTATCTCTGAAATACTTGATTTTCACATAATAAATGGGAAAAGCATAAGCTATACAAGAATGCTAATACACTCCTCAAAGAACTGAGAACTATCATGTATATAACTTTGCTGCCTTCCATTTCCTGTCACAAGTTACTATAGGCCAAATTAATATTCACATCTATATTCTAATTATTGAATACATAGGAAAGGATACAGAATTCAAATGTATAAAGAAATAAAAATATCCAGTTTAGAACAACTGAATGTCAAAACAACTATTTTCCCCAATAAACTCATGAGAAAGCATTCAAGTTGGTTGCATGCACACTAATTTGATAAATGTGTGAGATTAACTAAATCATCCAGTTTCTCACTTGCCTTTTTTTTGGTCATAGTCTAGCCATGCAATGGAAGAATTCAACCAAGTCAGCATAAGAGAGGGTAGTGGGTCCCATGGAGGTGGTCCCAGACCTGCTGGATACTAAGCTGAAGTGACGAGGTAGTTTGAAATACAGAATCCAATGATTCTGAGTTCTAATATCAGATATTACATAAACGTTTGTGGCTTTGAAAGAGTCAGTTTCTCTTTCAGGGCCAACATCTTCTGATACACCAAGTTGGAAAGTCAATGGATGCGAGTGCAGCATGGCTCCAAGTGGCAAATGAACCCACATTCTGCTATGATTCTTCTTTACTTCTACCTGCTGGCTTTTTAAAAATCACTTCTTTCGGCTTCTCTGTGTTTCCTCAATAAACAAACTATTGTTTTTCTCTTCAGGGCCACTTTTTAAATTCAAAAACGAATCTATTATTAATTTATGAAACAATCTACATGTCAAGTAGAACACAATAAAGCTGTATATCTATATTTGTGCTACACACACTGGACTAATCCATGATGTGTGTTCACTTGCAGACTAGTGACTTACAGCTGATGCAAGCCTCACAGATGACTAAATTCATTTATTATCTTTTCTTTATATTTTTTTGACTGCTCACTAAACACCAAGCACTACATTATGCACTTTATTTTACATTTCATTCACTCAATCCTCATGATCACTTTATGAGTTAGGTGTTATTATTAACCCATTATACAGATGAGAAAAAAGGTTTAAAAGATTTCTTAATTAGTTCAAGTTCACTCTTCACTGGTAACAAAGCCAAGACTTGATTTAACTTTATACCCAAGGCTGACTTTAAATATACCCTTTAGCAACATTAGCAAAATTAGGGATTACTACATGTCATGAACCTTGTGTCTCATTTCAAATTATTGATATTGCAAATTTGCATTCACAGATGTCAATAAGTACAGTTCACGATTCTTCATGTTGGGAGAGATAATACAGATGTTGATAAATATGTGCCTGGACTCGAAAGCAGCAGTATATGAAAAAGTGCTCCGCGTACTATACACCCAAAAGATATTAGTGTCTATTAAGTAAATGCAAACAAAGTTTATTTATTCCCTGATGAATTATAGACTATAATGTGGCTGAACTTTTCTGTTAATCACAAATAATAAAAACGGCTTTAAATTTGTTTTCCTCATAGTTTCTTTTTGTGTGTGTGTGTGTGTTTTTAGTAAAGACGGGGTTTCACCATGTTGACCAGGATGGTCTTGATCTCTTGACCTCGTGATCCACCCGCCTCGGCCTCCCAATCCTCATAGTTTCTAATTGGCTTTCTGACTACCATGAAAATCATCCTGCTGAAAGGCTGTTTCCTCTTTAGTCTCATCATGACTGTCCAATTTGTAACACCTTTCATTTGAATTGGGCTTTGAATGAAGTATCTATTATGTCATGTCATCTTAATCTTTGATAAAAAATAAAAACCCACAATTATTAATATTATAATTTTAACGTAAGTTTCTAATTTTGGTACTGGGGGTAGCATTTTCTTTGTTTAGAAGAATATTTTTTCTTTTGTAGAAAGAAAATAAAAATTTTTAAAAGTATTGAGTTAACATTTCTTAAAACATAAAATACGGTCCCATTTTAATATTCCTCCTCTACCTTTATTGCTAAGCTTGGAAAGCAAGGTGAGGAAGGTCATATTCAGGTCTTAAATGCCCTAGCATTTGAGTCCAATTAACAGGTGGATAAGAAATTTATTTATTTTTTAGTCAAGTTATATGTCTGGAATTTATTTAGTGGTTTTAAATAAAACTAGAAAACAGGATTTCAAATAGGGTGAAAAAAATAAGCCAGAAAAACCGAGATAATTTCCAGTTGAATTATGACCTCAAATGGGTTCCGGAAAATGGAATTTCCATAATTCGCAACCTTATTATTGGCTATTTCTGGAGATAAGGGGCTGAGGGCAATATCCTCCGTAGAATCCCTGTTCTATTTCCCACCCTGTTTATCTGTAGCCTGCATTCCTGATTCACTAATTAATTGTGTTTTATATGCTAACTTCCAAAAAGGAATTAAGGTGGCTTACATTACTAAGGCAAGAAATACTTGTACCATGACACTCACTTAAGAATAATTAAGACAGTTAAGCAGAAATATAAGTTTTCACCTTCCCAGCTGTCACTGAAAACATGTTTACCCACGCAGTGAAAATAGCTAAGAGTAAAAATTTAAACAAACTCTGGAGGAGCAATTGCTAAAAGAAAACAGAGTCAGACCATAGAAAGTCTTATGGAAACAAGAGGAAACAGTGACAATACATAGTTACTACTTCCAACCAAAAGAAGAAAAAAATTATGTTAAAAGAAAAAAGAAAGGATTCAAATAAGAGACAAATTAATACAACTGGAAATGAATGCTCTCTATGAATAAACCCTCCCTTAAAATGTTTCTGGATGCAATATTCATTCCTGGTGCAGGAAGTAACCAAATGTCACCCAAATGATCTGGAAGTTAATGCCACCTCCCAATATATTCCTTACTTTCAAGAAAACTATATACCCTCAGATTTATTCTGCCTGGAAAATCCACTTCAAGAAATGAGAGAGGGAGTAAAAGATAAATATGCAGAAGCCGCTTAACAAGCTCCCTGACCAAGACAGGGGTGATTACAGATAGAAAGAGCAAGAAGTGCCACTTTGCACATTTTCTGTCTTTTCTGTCTGCTTGGTGCTGCTGCCAGTTAATGTTGGAGGAGCAGGACTCCTGTTTGGAGCTGCTTCCCTTGGACTTTGGTGGGTCCACTCCTCACAAGCACATATGGCAGGCACTGTTTGGCATTGGGCTTCATGGAGCAGCCCATCAAACGTGTCTGCAAATTCCACCAGGGTACAGGTGACTTTTCAAACTGTCAGCTCTCTTGGCTTCGAGCTCTTCCAGCTCTAACACTCCGTCTGCAACATCATTCTCAGCTAAGTGGAAGACGTGCAGACAGGATGACATGTCCCAACACAGGTCTGGTGTCCCAGAACTGCTCTGATGGCATGTTATTTCCGCACAATGAGAACACATGGGCCTTTGTGCAGTGTGCATCTGGAAAACTTCCCAGAGCATGCATCTGCCCTCTGATTTACACCTTGCAGAATGAGACTGACCGGCAGGAAAGCGACCGAATCTATAAGCAGTGGGTGGGCTGTGTTCCCTCCCCCCACTCCTACCTCCTTCTTATTCTGAGAAACAATCGTGGGTGTTCCCATCTCCCCAAAACTCCCTCCCCTGAAAAAGAAGGGGAAAAAGCTGCTTCCTGGCTGAATAAAGCTGAAACACCTGTGTGCCAGAAACACACAGATGTAGACAGGCACAGCATTGGTGCCGATCCATCTGCCCAGCGTGCCTCACTCAGTGGTTTAGAGAGGCAACCAATTAGGGTGGGAAACCCACACCAAGAAAGATTTCTTTGGTCCTCATTATCCTCATTCCCTTGCAATTCTTCTTCTCACATTTCTCTCTCTCACTAATGCTTTACCCGAGGATGAATACACAATGCCAAAAACAACCCTTGCTTCAAAAGGCCTAAAAGGCAGCTATTTTTCAGGTGGTATCTTTCCTCCATCATTATTTATGCTGCCTTTTTACTTTGGGCTGGAAGGACAAATGGAAAGAAAAACACTACAATACTCAGTGCAAACTGAACCTTTGTCATAAAACGTCTGTCCTTGAAGTTACAGCTGTGAGCTCCTGCTCATGTGAAATGTGCACTGAGCTTCATTCATTCAAAAAATATTTATAAAATACTAACATGCCTGGTTTTGTGTTAAGTTCTGGAGGTATGGCATCTAGCTAAATGGCCTCATCAGGACTCACTGATCAGTGCAGTAAAAATACCTGCATTGTGTATTGCAAAAACAATGTAATATTTAATATTATTTCCATTTTTATTCTGCTACTTTTATCTACAGCATTGTTTATTTTTCTCTCATATAGGGCAATTTCCATGGAGAACATATTGAGTCTAAATTACTCAGTGCAGTGTCTAACATGGTGCAGGCAACTAGTAGCTGGTCTGGGAGAATAAGATGTTCAGAGCTGGATGCTTTCGTAGCCGTTTAAGCTGCGGGTAATACCCAAATGAACTTTCCATACAGCTTTGGAAAATGGACTGGAGTATGGAAGTATCTGGGTGTGGGGAAGAGACAGAAGTTATTAATCAGGATTACAAATAGATCAATTTTTGGACAATCGTCTGTAATTTTTTTTTTATCCTTTTAATTTTGAGATAATATTAGACTTATAGAAATGTTGCTAGATAGTACAGAGAGTTCCTGTAGGTCTTTCACTCTACTTCTCCTAATAGTAACATCATATATAACCATGGTACATTGATCCAAACTAAGAAATTAACACTGGTACAATACTATTAACTAAATGACAGGCTGTATTGAGATTTCACTAGTTTTTCCACTAATATCCTCTTTTCATCCTAAAATTTAATGAAGGATGTCACACGGAATTTAGGTTTTGCTTGGTTTTGAGATATCTCTCTACTCTCAATGTCCTATTGATATGCTATCACCATTTTTGAAAACAATTTGTCCACTTTGAATCTGTAAAATGCTAGAAAAGAGATAGTAAGCAAGGTAAAGTTGGAAACAATGGGGACAAATTCCTTGATTTTTAAATTTTTTAATCTATCTACAGGGAGAACAGCTTGACTTAGGAACATGGTTTTTTTGACCCTGCCTGTCGTTTTTAGTCCTGGGAAAATAAAAGGTCAAGCACTCTCTTTTGATGATAACCTTGTAAATCTCTAACGGCTCAGTAGCCGTTTAGTCTGATGCAGCCCTGGATTGCTATTTCCATGTTGTAGATGGAGAAAATGAAGCCCTGCCGCAGAATGATTGTTTAGGATCACAAAGCCCCGTCTAACCTGTAATACAACTAAGACTAAGTCTTACAGGGGGATGGGGGAATCGAGCTCAGCCTTGAAGTCTCTCTCAGTGGCTAACCCTTATTATAAGAAACAGCATTTATTTGCCAGGGTATAAGAACAAGTTTTTACAAGAAAAAGTTTGGAGCAATAACGGAAAATAAAGTCCCTTAGTACAACTGGGGGAATGGGGGAAGCGTTCCATATTACTCTAATAACGAACTCTGTCTGGTGCTGAGCTAAAGTCTGTTTCAATGGGTTTAAGCTGCAAACACCAAGCGCCAAAGGAGTGCTGGGCTTTCATGGGTGCAACGTTTTCAAGCCAGTGACTTGGACTGGCCAGGGTGTTCTCTGTGGACCCTGAAGTATAAATTACCATGGAGGCATATTCTGCAAAGGCTGGCAGCATTCTGGACCCAGGAACCTGAGCTACAGACATCAAAGGGATTCATTTCTTAATTCTGGACATTCGTAAAGTCCACCAGAAGCAAACGTGCTGGAACTTCAACAGCAGGTATTACACTGACTATACAAATCATCCATCTTAGTCAAAATTACAAACAGGTCTCCTTGTCTCCCTCCTCCCCACTCCATCCATCCCTTTCCCTCACGGTGAAAGAATCAACATGAAGCAAAATGTGTTCATTCCTCTGCACCGGCAATGATGCTGCCAGGGAGGGGCAACTCCCTGGATCAAAGAGGCCTCTCTCACCCGGCAGTGGGTGGTGAAGGAACATTACTCCACAGTCCCTCTCGCTCCCTTTCCTTCTCCCTTGCTTTTTCTTTCTTTCGACATTAGGCATTCTTTTATAGTTTCAAATTAACATTAAAGTACAATCACAGTGATTCATGGCTGTGATAAACAAAAAAATAGGGATACCTCCACAATAAAACTCTGTAAAATGCACAAACTGACACGTTTTAAATGACTCTTTAGTAACAGAGGGGAGAAAAAAAAGCATATGAGGTAAATCCTTCACTGAGTAACTCACCAGGGAGACTGGTAAAAATAAATTGCACAGCTCTAATTTTCCTAGCAGCTTCCATGCTATTCTTTGAAACTGAGTACGAACCCCTTGGCTTAATCCCAAGAGCCGATCTATAGTAAATAGTGCACACTTAATGCCTAAGTTCCTTTTTAGCACCATTCAGACAGTGACTTCAGCCGCAGAGCTTAGTCATAGCAGACATTTTTGTGGTGAAAGCATTAAACCCACATGCAGCTCTCTTTCTGTGGCCACTGGGGGTCATGCTCCCTTCCCATTAGCTGAATAAATCATAAAGTCGGCTCAGACCACCCAAGGAGTGCGACCAGCAAGCCGCAGGCGATGCCTACAGCCCGTTATTTCTTTTCAGAATCTACAGGGGGAGAAAAGCAGAAAAAGAAAAACAAGGAAAAAAAAAAAAAAAAACACTGCAAAACAGACTGGCTGTAGGAAATCATTTGAGTTTTAAAAAATGTGATCTCTTTGAGAGTAACCCAGTGTTTTCTTGTTTACTTATGTATTTTTTAGTTAAAATCAGGGAACCTGATTTAAGAAGAAAAGTGGCCATTTAAAAAATAAAGTCACATGCATGCCTTTTGTCATATGCTGGAGTTTGCTGACCAAAAAAAAAAAAAAATCTTCTCTGTGGATTTTAAATTAAGGAAGGCCACCCTGTGTGGCCGGGCTCTTCAGGTGGTTCCGATAAGACACAATGCAGACGCAACTGGGAGGCCGAGCATCCGGCTCCATGACGTAGCCAAACGGGATTTAACAAGGAAGCAAATGTGTTGTCTAATGTTCCCTGTGTCAAATGGTTCACTCGGCCCAGGAGAGGAATGGGGTCCTGGAGGAAGATCTGCAAGTCACGTTCCCATCAATCAGTAAATAAGATAAGAACAGGAATTTTAAACACAGCTATTAGCAGGCAACTGCTATCACATCCACTAACTGCAGCTAATTATGTGAAACAGTCTCTTTGGGGAGTGTGGTGTTGGGGGAGGAGTAGGAGGGGGCAGAGTGGGGAGAAGGAGGAATTTTTTTTAACACGCATTTTTTAAAACTGTACTGTATTTTAAGCCACTCTGTAGAAGTCTAATAAAACTGTGACACCCCCCTCAAAACCCCGTAGCTATTACCCTACCTCCAAGTAAAGTCTAGCCGAGGGAAAGTATATTTGAGGTGGGTTCAAGACTCTGGGGCCCGTAGCCTTTAGGATCCTGAAGAATTTGAAGCTGAATGGTCATCACTTTTGTATCTGTGAACAGCCTCCCTAGTGTCTATTTGATAAACTTCAGAATGTGATCTTGTGAACTTGTTATTCAGGAAGTTCTGAAATTAGCAGACTATATTTACTCTTTGTTTAAGTCAGAACAATGCAGGCAATTTTTCCCCAGTGTCCACACAAAGCTCTGCCTAAAATCTTCAAAGCCCTCATCTGCAGTGACCCCCTTGCTGCTAAAGAAAGGACAGCCCCTCGGTCTACACTGGGGCATATTACATGGTGATTTTGTGACTCTTGCCCACCAGGGAGGAGGGCAAGTTCACTTATATCAGTTACATTCGTGAGTTAATATGGTGAGTTGTAAGGTCACCCTCAATCAAAGCCATCTTGTATTGAAGCAATTTTAACTGTCAACAGCCCATGTCTTAAAAATCTCCCAAGAAGGCAAGTGAATCCACTTATTGAGAACCTACAGCCCATTATGAATTTGCTAATTAACATTTTCCTCAGCTAGATTACATATAGCTTTAACTGCATACTACAAAGCTGCTTCCAAGGTAAACCAAAAGCATTGTAAACAAAACTCTCTGCCCAGAAGGTTTCACGCATCCTTGTGATGACTTTCATTTCTCTTTTATTCATGTATATCTTTTCCACATCATTGAGAGCATAAAGCATTCTTAAGCAGATGCTTTGAACTATCCTTCCTGAGTCAGAGTGCTTGAAAGAATTAGACCAACTGTTGCATCATGTCTAGCTGCTTATCTGTGATCCCTCCAATTTCTGAACACAGGGACATGTTCCCTGTGGACACAACATAGATAACATGGCCTGCGCCTGCATCTGTGGGGTCTGCATTGCAGAAGAAGGTAAACAATCCCAAAGAAAATAGTCCTGAAGAAATAGAAACTCTACTAAAAGCAGATGAGATTTAAGAAATAAATGCCTTTCATTATTAATAAGCATCAGTTGCTTATGAGGTTAGTTCATTGGCTGTGTAATTTACAGCTTCCATTTGGTCAGCCTCTGCCAGAATAGATTTTCTTTAGTATTGTTGAAAGCGTATGTATGCATATGAAGGGATGTGACTATAAACGATACCATTTAGATGCAAACAGATTGGGAATTTTTACTGTCATCGGCTGTAAGATAAAAAAATCAGAAGTTGAAACACTGAGTCACAAAGATTAAGAGAGTAGCATTGAAAGGGAGTACTGTACTGTATAAACAATGCTGTTTTAAAAACAACTTACTCAGCTTCAGCTCAACCTGACTACATTTCCCAAGGTAGGATGAGGGGGGCATTACTCTGTCTCTCTCTGTTCTCCTCTTAGGTTCTCCTCTCTTCAGTGCTCTCTGCCCAGGTTGTCTCCTGTTTTTCCTTTGTCCTCTCCCTGAAGTTTATCTGTCCTCTCTCAGCAGGGTTGAACTCTGTCTTGAGATAAGCAGCTACTCTAAAACTAGTTATAGATGACATGAAAATTCTAGGTTCACCACAAAATCATTATTTCCTAGCCTAAAGCCTAAAATTCATGAGCTTTATACATTCTTTTTTTGAGCTAGAGTCTCATTCTCTTGTCCAGGCTGGAGTGCAGTGGCACAATCTTGGCTTCAAGTGATTCTCCTGCCTCAGCCTCTGGAGTAGCTGGAATTAACAGGCGCAGACCACTGTGCCCTACTAATTCTTGTACTTTTAGTAGAGATGGGGTTTCCGCATGTTGTCCAGGCTTGTCTAGAACTCCAGACCTGAAGTGATCCACCTCTTGGCCTCCCAAAGTGCTGGGATTCCAGGTGTGAGCCACGATGCCCAGCCAACCATACTTTCTTCACTGAAATTGCTATCCCTCACCCCATCACTCCTCAAAGCATTTATCAAGTAACTGTTATTTGGTCCACATATAATTTATCCTTATATTGATAACCTACTAGTTACCTGGTACTGTCAGAGGTAGCATGCATAGTATTAAAAAAAAAAAAAGCAATGACCTTTGAAGCTTTGAATCCCAGTTCAACTCTTACCAGCTGTGTAATCTTGGATGACATTCTTAACTTTTTAGAGACTCAGTTGTCTATAAATGAGTAATAATAATGGTACCTCAATACATATTAGCTATTACTAGAGACAGAAGGATGACAAAGACTGAAGACATGGTCCCTGCTTTTGTGAGACTTATTGTCTTGTGAGGAAGCTAGCAAATAAAGAAATATTAACTACATGGTGTGCTAAATTCCAGGGCTGTTGTTGGCTTCTACGATGGTATGCAGCAGTCCCAGTAAAGGCTGTGATAACACAGTAGATAGGAAGCTATGCAAACTGGAGCATTCCCATAGGTGAAACAAAATTTTGCTTGACTGCAGGTTCGGAACATAAATACATGATATTTAAGCCAGCTCACTGAACTTAGAGAATTCTCTCATATCCCTTAGTTATGAGCAGCTCCCATGTGATTGATTAGCGTGCCTTTCTTTCCTCTTTCCTTCTCAGTACTATAGAGCCATGGCTTCCTAACACCGTCAGATCTCCTAACCACATTTCTGATTCTCCCTGGCTTCTGTTTTGGCCCTGGACACAGCATCTCAGTAGACTTCTCATCTTCTCATGAATTCCCCATTCCTCCCCAGTTGCTCCTCATCCCAGCCCTACAGCCTGTAACCAAACTTTAGGAGATCCCCTGGGATTACAGGTGCAGACCTCACAAGTGCTCTAGGATGATCGTTGCTATCTAAACATTTCCTCCTTGCTGAACCCGGGGAATCTTTCTTGTTTGTTTCTTATTTCTTTCTATAAAAACCTCAAAAACATGTATAGAATATGGAAGAAAGTGTCACCTTGCGGTCTGTTTCAGAATGACCTAGAGAGGAGGGGAGGCCCTACTTTAGAATTAGGTAATGTCTATGGATGGGGCAGAAGATGAAACACATGATCCATACCTCTGAGGAGCATATGGTCCATAAGGCAAGACACACACATATTCCATGAGAATGTGATACAAGATACAAAGCGTTTACATACACCATACAGAAACAAAATAGAGGCTGTTAGGCAGGCTTAAGATTCAGAAAAAATGAAGGGATAAATGAAGGAACAAAATGTGAGAAAATGTTCACAAGTAAAATGGGAGAAATAGGTGGTAAGTAGGAAAAATGACCCTAAACCCATGACTAGAGGAAAGGAGATGGTTGTGGAAGTGAGTCTATAGATGTGTGTTTAGGTTGGGGAAGGTGTGACATTGAGTAGATTCTGCTCAATGGCCTTGCTTGTGTTGGAAATAAGCCACCTATGGACTGTGGGGGTGGGAATAGATTATTACAAAGGTTTGGAATATTCACTGAGAGGAATAAGGGAGCTGACCAAAAAGGAGCAGAGATATAAGTGGCATAAAAACTCCAAATGAGTTGGGAAGGCAAGAGATTGGAACGACGGCAATCATCTTGGCTGTGTGATTTCCTTTAATAGAACTAAGCACAAAGGAAAAAAGGATAGAAAAGGCAGATTTTAATTCAATCCAGATTTGTGGTTCGAAGATGTCATAAATATTGGTAAAAGAGCAATTTATATGACTGACTGGGAATTTTAGACTGGGCAAACACTCTTCATTGCTGTTAGGATAAAGGTCAACATCCTCAAACACTGGTGGCCCCAGCCCATGTGATTTAACCTGCTTCAGCTCTATCAGTCTTCATTCTTCAGCACAGCTGCTGTGCCCCAGACTCACTTGGGTATTTTCAGTTCATCTGCTCTCCTTGGAAGTGCAAATATCTCATGCCTCAGAGCTTTTGAATATGCTTGTCCTTCTGCGAGAATACCCTTCTTTACACTCTGCTTGGCTAGCTCCTCATTATTTAGTTTCTACATAAATTTGGAAACTATCTCAGAGACAAGCTTCTCAGAGAAAAATGCTTACGGCCCTGGCATGGTAAGCTCCCCCTGGCACCTACACTCCACATTCTAATGCCTACACTCCACGTTCTAACGTTCACCACACTTGTAATTACTCACCTACTACCTTTCTCCCCTGAAATATTGGAGGTTCATTGAGCACGTTTCTCATTTTTACTACTACATATTGTGTCTTTTATGTACTCTACTCACAGTAGATGTTCAACAAATATTTGCTGAGAGAATGACTAGATGAGTTGATCATCCTGAAAGGCGCTGGAAGGATATAAAGCAGGAAATCGGGGCATGAGCCTGGGCTGATGCATATGCTAGAGGTTTAGATTTCAGAGTTGGGGAAGTTTCCCACAACAGCATCAGTCAGTATGTGGCAAGAGGAGGGGATTGCTCATGTTGAGTGATGGTCTTCAGAGTTGTGAGTGTCGAAGAACTGCAGGGCCGCTGGGTTAGATGGTTTATTTTTTCAAGTGATGAAGGAAAACACTCAAGTTATTGGTACAGCTGATGTTGGAAAGTGGCATAAAAATTTAGGATCAAATGTCTGTAGTTAACAATGGAGATGGGCATGGTTACTCATATATGAAATGCCAGCACTTTGGGAAGTCAAGGCAAGTGACTCACTTGAGTACAAGAGTTCAAGACCAGTGTGGGCAACATGGTGAAACTGTCTCTACAAAAAATACAAAAGTTATCCAGGTGTGATGGCGCTGCCTGTGGTCCCAGCTACTCAGATGGGGGCTGAGGTGGGAGGATCATTGGAGCGCTGGGAGGCAGAGGTTGCAGTGAGCTGAGATAGCATCACTGCACTCCTGGAGGACAGAGTGAGACCTTGCCTTAAAAAAAAAGAGAGAGAGAGAGAATGATGAAAAAAATCAGTAGATAACATACCCAAGAAGAAGTGGGTGGTAAAACTAGGAGATGCCTTATCATCACCAGGTGTCAGATCTTACGATTTCCAGCTCACTGGAGCAGGACCAGACTGACTTGCTAGTCAGCATAGCATCACTAAGATAGCGCTAAACGTTTGTTGAAAGCACAGTGCACGTAATTTAGCAGCTTTTCAACAACAAGCTCTTAAAGTGGCATTTTTTGATTAACGAATGGTCAATCACATAATTAAACTAGTTGAAAATCTGTATTTCCAAAGCATTCTAATTTATTTTTCTGTTTAGCACTTAATACTATTTATCAAATTACATATTTAACTTAGCATCTGTTTCTCAGGAGTGGCAAGCTTTAAGAAAGAGAATTTTTAATCTTTTTGTCCACAGCTCTATTCTTCACGCCTAAAAATGCCTTGCACACAGTGAATACTCAGTAAACATCTGAAATTAAATGAATGAATTTCATTTACTTCGTGGTTTATTTTCTTCAGTTAGCCATCAGATAAGTTCAAGTAGATTTGGTAAATAAGATGTATCTCAATATTTAAATCATCATGAATGCTATTTTAGAAATACTCTGTGCCTATGGGAAATGTGGGATTTTTTTGCTGTTTTTTTTTTTTAAATAAAAGAAAGTAAATCTTTATGAGATGTGGTTATTAAATCCCAAGCGCTACAATATCTGCATGTGATACTGGACAAATCTCTGTAATATATTTTGGTTATAAATTGTAAGCTTAATGAGAGGTGCTTCTATCCTGCTCAACAACACACAGGTTTAATATCCCCATATAAAATTGAAAGCTCACCGGTTATAAATCACTGTTGTAAGGTGTTGACTTCTTCAATGGCACTTTCAGTAATTTCCTTAAAATTCAAGCTTAATTTTTTAAAAAATCACAGGTTATGTTGCTAAATATCAAGCGTTTTGTGTCCTGTGAGATTTTTCTTCACCATATTCCTTAGAAGAGATTGGTAAAAATATCTTTTGAGTTAAGGAAAAAAAACCCTTCATTTATTTATTAGTTAAGTAATACGTATTTTCAAAACCAATGATTGTCATAAGTGGTACTCTAAAGTCAAATATATTTTCAATAACAGTTAAAATACTGCATGCAAAATTATACTTTTGTGGTACTACCTAAAAACATGGACTATCTTTGTATGATGTCAATGTGGAGCAGTGAGGAAGGCAGAAGCTTCCAGCGCCGCGCTGATGTGTTCTCCTCCTTGACCGGGCAGCCCCCAGGGGAGAGGGCAAGGCCAGAGTAACGGATCTACCGTACAAAAAGCTGCCTGATCTGGGACCATTGGGAAAAAAAACTGGCATGATAAATCTTGGATGGTGTATCTAGAACTGCCCAGATTGAGTGAACAAAAATACAGAACAACCAGCTAAGTTAGAATTTCAGATAAATGATGAATAGTTTTTTTCTGTGTCCCACATATTGTGAGGGATATGCTTATGTTAAGAAAATTTATTTATCTGAAGTTTCAATTTAGCTAGGTGTCGGTTGTCTAAGCTGGCAATCCTTAGTGCATCCTAGTTTTCTTGTTATAGCTTTGAGCATTAGACTCCCAGGATGTGGACAATGAACCAGGTGGGTGCCTTGAATGGGCCTCTTTGCCTATGACATAAGGGGTGAAAGGGAATAGATCCTGTAAGAATAGGTGGGCATATGTGTATAGTAAGTCTCATTGCTAGGCCTGTGCTTTTGATTTAGTCAATTAAATGGAGGTAAAAATGAGGCTTTGACAGTCCAAACAGAGAAGGCTTCAAAGATGTGCTAGGTAATGATGCAAGGCACCATTAAGGAGCCAGCAGGCTGATTCCAGGGGAGCCAGCTGCCCCTATCATCTGCCCACTAACTTTTCATGCCTGTGTATTAAGGGAAGTGGGGCAAGATTTGAGAGACTCAACTTGTAAGCATATCTCTAACAGTTTACTTTTAATAACATTGTTTGTATTGTGGAAATGAATTGAAAAAGAAATCATCATCAGGGGCAGTTTTAGTGCTATTAAATGCCACCAGACAGCTAAACGATATAAGAAGCTTTGCTTTGAAAGCTCACCAACTGTTTCATTTGTAAACCTGGGGGCAGAACCCAAAAATCACAGAAAATTGATCAGTGAATAATTGAGGCTCGATTATTTTGGACAGGAATTCCTGTAAAAATATTAGCTCTGATTGTTTTCTTTGCACATTCAGAGAAATATCTGAGTACAAAAATACAGATAGATGTTGCTGATTTTTTTATTTTTAATATCAAATATCTTCAGTAATGTTGAGAATGGAAAATATGGGCTCTCCTCCCAGCCTTACCTATAACTAGTTATATATCATTTCACAAGGCATTTAATGTTACTGGATTTCACATTCCCATCTTTAAAATGCAAATAATAGCGTCTGTTATGCCATTCTGAGTTACTATGAGCTAAGTTGTAATAATAAAGTCAAATGCTTTGAAAAACACCATGAAATGCATCAAAATTCACTAATGGCACAAGTGATTTTGATGAATTACTAAAGAGCCTGAATCAACTCTTGTAATAGGTCCAAGTGTTAAAGCAGCAAAAAAATATTGGCAAAAATACCACTTTGGAAAAAAGCTTTGGTTTTGAGAGTGATGCTTGATGGAAAGTGCATAACTGTGCCTTAGGTGTACCATAAAGTACAAAAAATAGTTTAAGACATGGTCCCTGTCCATATGAAGGTTACAATTCACTTGAAGAAGAGAAGAAAAGGCAGGATTGATGCTAAGTAAAAATGCAGTACAGTTTGATTTAGTGTCCAATGCGTAGTGATGACAGTAGGTTTCTTTGGTCACAGCAGAACATGATTAAAGTAGGGAAATTATTTCAGAGAGTTAGTTTTCAGGATGGTTAAAGAGGGGGTTGAACAAATGAAAAGAAAAAAGGTCATTCTAGCCAAGGGTATAGTGTTGGAAAAATTTCAACCAGGCTGTGTGTGTGGCCTATTGATAACAGGAATAAGACTAGTCTGACTGGATAAAGAATTTTTTTCTGGGAATAGTGCATAAAAGAATAGGACATAAGATAAAATTATACTATACAATAGATAAGTCTAAATAGGTAGGTTTATTCAAGAATATGTCATGTCTGGAACACCAGGCTGCAGAGTTTGGAATCTTGATTTATGAACAAATATAAATTTTATATATATATACATATACAATATATATTATAACATTATATTACATATTAACATAATATATGCATCCTGCTTTAATATATACATGTATATAACATGTGCATTCTGTATATTATCTCAAAATGTCCTCTGTTTTGAAGATAGAACAACTGACTTCTACTCAAAATATGACTTTAAAAGATTGCTACTTTAAGAGAGGCCACCTGAAGGCTAACTTGTGTTTTGAGGCAGGAGGTGGAGGTTGCGGTGAGCCAAGATCGCGCCATTGCACTCCAGCCTGGGTAACAAGAGCGAAATTCCGTCTCAAAAAAAAAAAAAAAGAAAGAAAAGAAACTGTAACCACCATCAGCAAAAGCTGTTACAGCTAATGGCTCTTTCATTCAATTTTGCAGTGTTAGTGGATTCTACAGTAATAATTTTTCTGATTTCTGTGTTCCCTATTATTATTTTCTGATTTCTGTGCTCCAGATTATTGGTTTATTTGCTGCTCTAATTTGAAATTATCTTGCAGAATGCCTTCGTTTCTTCCCCTTCTAAGCTGTCTCAGTGTGGTTTACTGTACAGACAATGGCCACTGTGGTTTCTGCTGTCATTCCTTCTCCACATATGTCTCACCCAGGGAACCATCTCCATTTTAATGCTGTTAGATTATCTGCATTATAGACTTTTAAAATTCACTCCTACTAGTTAACATTAACTAATGGCAAAAGTTATTTTGAGGAATTACTCAAGAATCAATTCCTTTAGCATGCGAAAGATAGGCATGAATACTGCTTTGTTTTTTGAGAGTGATGCTTGATAGAATGGTGTCTCATTCTATCCACCAGCCTGCTGAAAGAAGACATGGATTTAATTTTATGTGTCATGGTCAATCAGCAGACTGTTAGATACAGTGCTGCCAAGGAAAATCAAGGGAAAAAAATTCAGTGATGATTTTTAGCCATGTTGCCAATGAAAATCTTACATTGACTAAGTCTAACTTTCTTTGTTGAGTCTTTGAACATGGCTGTGGAATATGGACTTAATAAAAATTGACCTATTACACAATTCTCTGTTTTAGTCCATTGGTAATGAGAAATGAATTGGTTGTGATGATGTCAATGGTGACACAACTGAACAAACCTTCGTTAAAAAGCTTGGAGATTTTCATGAATACTAGTTGGGAAGCCAAGCTTTTCAAAAAGTTGCCAAGGCTCATGTTCTCAAATGCTTCGTGATCATTGAAATTAGTTCTGGCATTTTCTGTACTTCTGTGCCCATCAAGATTTGTCCATTCTGCATTACTAAGGTCAAGTCTTCATTGTGATTTTAGAAGGTTTCTGGTCATAATACACCCAAGCAGGTACAAAGAGGATGCCATTAGAAATCACGTGTCATTGTCTCATTTTCATGTATCATGGAAAAGCTTCTTCAGACGTTTAAGGGCATCTTCCACAAATGTTCTAATATACATAAAGCTTTTAGAGCTAAGCACATACTACAGGCAATAGGATATTTGTTGTTATAGTTTTATTATTATCATGCTAAGACATCATAAAATGTAAATCTTCCCCAGTTTCTATAGCAGAAACTGCTATATTAGATATTAGGTCTGTAGTATCTATTCTACCTCTGTTAAAGCAATATAACTGAATACTGATGTTGTCTAGCCTCCTTCACAGATAGAGGAAGATGAGAACAGATAAGAGGACATTGTAAGTGGAGTTTCTGGAAAAGTTCTTTAATAGTTACAGCAGCTCTTTTGCTCCCCTGTATTTCTTATCTGGAATGTAGATGTGATGACGGTAGCTACAGAGACCACCTTACAAATTGAAGATGACCTTGAGGACGGGTACTAAAGAAGAGAAACATGGAGTTCCAGTGATACAGAGAAGTCTCTGAAGCATCCCTGAGCTTCCTACCCTTCTTCCTTCCTCACCTCTGCCCACTGACTTAGTTGACATGAGAGAAAAACAAACTCCTATATTATTTTAGCCACTCTACTTTGCATACCAATTGCTATGGACTTGTGGTAATTCTTAAAGGACTCTGTATTCCCAGTCTTTTTGCCTGTTGGAATGTTTTAGAGTGATCTTTTCCCTTAAAGGTTTTTGGACTTGCTTAAGGAAATAGGCTACATAAAAGTTAGAACTTGAATTTATGCCATTTTGCTTCTTGCCTGTTTAACAGAGCACTATATAACTACAAGGCTTTTTTTTTTTTTTTTATTTTTTTTTTTTTATTTTTTTTAATTTTTTATTGGATTATAGGTTTTGGGGTACATGAGCAGAGCATGCAAGACAGTTGCGTAGGTACACACATGGCAGTGTGCTTTGCTTTTCTTCTCCCCTTCACCCACATTTGGCATTTCTCCCCAGGCTATCCCTCCCCACCTCCCCCTCCCACTGGCCCTCCCCTTTTCCCCCCAATAGACCCCAGTGTTTAGTACTCCCCTTTCTGTGTCCATGTGTTCTCATTTTTCATCACCCACCTATGAGTGAGAATATGCGGTGTTTCATTTTCTGTTCTTGTGTCAGTTTGCTGAGGATGATGTTTTCCAGATTCATCCATGTCCCTACAAACGACACGAACTCATCATTTCTGATTGCTGCATAATATTCCATGGTGTATATGTGCCACATTTTTCCAATCCAGTCTATTATCAATGGGCATTTGGGTTGATTCCAGGTCTTTGCTATTGTAAACAGTGCTGCAATGAACATTCGTGTACATGTGTCCTTATAGTAGAACGATTTATAGTCTTTTGGATATATACCCAGTAATGGGATTGCTGGGTCAAATGGAATTTCTATTTCTAAGGCCTTGAGGAATCGCCACACTGTCTTCCACAATGGTTGAACTAATTTACACTCCCACCAACAGTGTAAAAGTGTTCCTTTTTCTCCACATCCTCTCCAGCATCTGTTGTCTCCAGATTTTTTAATGATCGCCATTCTAACTGGCGTGAGATGGTATCTCAATGTGGTTTTGATTTGCATCTCTCTGATGACCAGTGACGATGAGCATTTTTTCATATGATTGTTGGCCTCATATATGTCTTCTTTCGTAAAGTATCTGTTCATATCCTTTGCCCACTTTTGAATGGGCTTGTTTGTTTTTTTCCTGTAAATCTGCTTGAGTTGTTTGTAAATTCTGGATATCAGCCCTTTGTCAGATGGGTAGACTGCGAAAATTTTTTCCCATTCTGTTGGTTGCCGATCCACTCTAGTGACTGTTTCTTTTGCCGTGCAGAAGCTGTGGAGTTTCATTAGGTCCCATTTGTCTATTTTGGCTTTTGTTGCCAATGCTCTTGGTGTTTTGTTCATGAAGTCCTTGCCTACTCCTATGTCCTGGATAGTTTTGCCTAGATTTCCTTCTAGGGTTTTTATGGTGCCAGGTCTTATGTTTAAGTCTTTAATCCATCTGGAGTTAATTTTAGTGTAAGGTGTCAGGAAGGGGTCCAGTTTCTGCTTTCTGCACATGGCTAGCCAGTTTTCCCAACACCATTTGTTAAACATGGAATCCTTGCCCCATTGCTTGTTTTTGTCAGGTTTATCAAAGATTGTATAGTTGTATGTATGTTGTGTTGCCTCCGGTGCCTCTGTTTTGTTCCATTGGTCTATATCTCTGTTTTGGTACCAGTACCATGCTGTTTTCATTACTGTAGCCTTGTAGTATAGTTTGAAATCCGGTAGTGTGATGCCCCCCGCTGTGTTCTTTTTGCTTAGAATTGACTTGGCTATGCGGGCTCTCTTTTGGTTCCATATGAAGTTCATGGTGGTTTTTTCCAGTTCTGTGAAGAAAGTCAATGGTAGCTTGATGGGGATAGCGTTGATTCTGTAAATTACTTTGGGCAGTATAGCCATTTTCACGATATTAATTCTTCCTAACCATGAACATGGAATGTTTCTCCATCTGTTTGTGTCCTCTCTGATTTCGTTGAGCAGTGGTTTGTAGTTCTCCTTGAAGAGGTCCCTTACATTCCTTGTGAGTTGTATTCCAAGGTATTTTATTCTTTTTGTAGCAATTGTGAATGGCAGTTCGCTCTTGATTTGGCTTTCTTTAAGTCTGTTATTGGTGTAGACGAATGCTTGTGATTTTTGCACATTGATTTTATATCCTGAGACTTTGCTGAAGTTGTTTATCAGTTTCAGGAGTTTTTGGGCTGAGGCGATGGGGTCTTCTAGGTATACTATCATGTCGTCTGCAAATAGAGACAATTTGGCTTCCACCTTTCCTATTTGAATACCCTTTATTTCTTTTTCTTGCCTGATTGCTCTGGCTAGAACTTCCAGTACTATATTGAATAGGAGTGGTGAGAGAGGGCATCCTTGTCTAGTACCAGATTTCAAAGGGAATGCTTCCAGTTTTTGCCCATTCAGTATGATATTGGCTGTTGGTTTGTCATAAATAGCTTTTATTACTTTGAGATACGTTCCATCGATACCGAGTTTATTGAGGGTTTTTAGCATAAAGGGCTGTTGAATTTTGTCAAATGCCTTCTCTGCATCAATTGAGATAATCATGTGGTTTTTGTTTTTGGTTCTGTTTATGTGGTGAATTACGTTGATAGACTTGCGTATGTTGAACCAGCCTTGCATCCCTGGGATGAATCCTACTTGATCATGATGAATAAGTTTTTTGATTTGCTGTTGCAATCGGCTTGCCAATACTTTATTGAAGATTTTTGCATCTATGTTCATCATGGATATTGGCCTGAAGTTTTCTTTTCTCGTTGGGTCTCTGCCGGGTTTTGGTATCAGGATGATGTTGGTCTCATAAAATGATTTGGGAAGGATTCCCTCTTTTTGGATTGTTTGAAATAGTTTTAGAAGGAATGGTACCAGCTCCTCCTTGTGTGTCTGGTAGAATTCGGCTGTGAACCCATCTGGACCTGGGCTTTTTTTGTGAGGTAGGCTCTTAATTGCTGCCTCAACTTCAGACCTTGTTATTGGTCTATTCATAGTTTCAGCTTCCTCCTGGTTTAGGCTTGGGAGGACACAGGAGTCCAGGAATTTATCCATTTCTTCCAGGTTTACTAGTTTATGTGCATAGAGTTGTTTGTAATATTCTCTGATGATGGTTTGAATTTCTGTGGAATCTGTGGTGATTTCCCCTTTATCATTTTTTATTGCATCTATTCGGTTGTTCTCTCTTTTCTTTTTAATCAATCTGGCTAGTGGTCTGTCTATTTTGTTGATCTTTTCAAAAAACCAGCTCTTGGATTTATTGATTTTTTGAAGGGTTTTTCGTGTCTCAATCTCCTTCAGCTCAGCTCTGATCTTAGTAATTTCTTGTCTTCTGCTGGGTTTTGAGTTTTTTTGATCTTGCTCCTCTAGCTCTTTCAATTTTGACGATAGGGTGTCAATTTTGGATCTCTCCATTCTCCTCATATGGGCACTTATTGCTATATACTTTCCTCTAGAGACTGCTTTAAATGTGTCCCAGAGGTTCTGGCACGTTGTGTCTTCATTCTCATTGGTTTCGAAGAACTTCTTTATTTCTGCCTTCATTTCGTTGTTTACCCAGTCAACATTCAAGAGCCAGTTGTTCAGTTTCCATGAAGCTGTGCGGTTCTGGGTCGGTTTCTGAATTCTGAGTTCTAACTTGATTGCACTATGGTCTGAGAGGCTGTTTGTTATGATTTCAGTTGTTTTGCATTTGTTGAGCAGTGCTTTACTTCCAATTATGTGGTCAATTTTAGAGTAGGTGTGATGTGGTGCTGAGAAGAATGTGTATTCTGTGGATTTGGGGTGGAGAGTTCTGTAAATGTCCACCAGGTTTGCTTGCTCCAGGTCTGAGTTCAAGCCCTGGGTATCCTTGTTGATTTTCTGTCTGGTTGATCTGTCTAGTATTGACAGTGGAGTGTTAAAGTCTCCCACTATTATTGTGTGGGAGTCTAAGTCCTTCTGTAAGTCATTAAGAACTTGCCTTATGTATCTGGGTGCTCCTGTGTTGGGTCCATATATGTTTAGGATCGTTAGCTCTTCTTGTTGTATCAATCCTTTTACCATTATGTAATGGCCTTCTTTGTCTCTTTTGATCTTTGTTGCTTTAAAGTCTATTTTATCAGAGATGAGAATTGCAACTCCTGCTTTTTTTTGCTTTCCATTAGCTTGGTAAATCTTCCTCCATCCCTTTATTTTGAGCCTTTGTGTATCCTTGCATGTGAGATGGGTTTCCTGGATACAGCACACTGATGGGTTTTGGATTTTTATCCAATTTGCCAGTCTGTGTCTTTTGATTGATGCATTTAGTCCATTTACATTTAGGGTTAATATTGTTATGTGTGAATTTGATACTGCCATTTTGATTCTAAGTGGCTGTTTTGCCTGTTAGTTGTTGTAGATTCTTCATTATGTTGAAGCTCTTTAGCATTCAGTGTGATTTTGGAATGGCTGGTACTGATTGATCTTTTCTATGTGTAGTGCCTCTTTTAGGAGCTCTTGTAAAGCAGGCCTGGTGGTGACAAAATCTCTGAGTACTTGCTTGTTCGCAAAGGATTTTATTCTTCCTTCACTTCTGAAGCTCAGTTTGGCTGGATATGAAATTCTGGGTTGAAAGTTCTTTTCTTTAAGAATGTTGAATATTGGCCCCCACTCTCTTCTGGCTTGTAGTGTTTCTGCTGAGAGATCTGCTGTGAGTCTGATGGGCTTCCCTTTGTGGGTGACCCGACCTTTCTCTCTGGCTGCCCTTAGTATTCTCTCCTTTATTTCAACCCTGTTGAATCTGACGATTATGTGCCTTGGGGTTGCTCTTCTTGCGGAATATCTTTGTGGTGTTCTCTGTATTTCCTGCAATTGAGTGTTGGCTTGTCTTGCTAGGTGGGGGAAATTTTCCTGGATGATGTCCTGAAGAGTATTTTCCAGCTGGGATTCATTCTCTTCGTCACATTCTGGTACACCTATCAAACGTAGGTTAGGTCTTTTCACATAGTCCCACATTTCTTGGAGACTTTGTTCATTCCTTTTTGCGCTTTTTTCTCTGATCTTGGTTTCTCGTTTTATTTCATTGAGTTGGTCTTCGACTTCAGATATTCTTTCTTCTGCTTGGTCAATTCGGCTATTGAAACTTGCGTTTGCTTCGCGAAGTTCTCGTATTGTGTTTTTCAGCTCCTTTAATTCATTCATATTCCTCTCTAAGGTATCCATTCTTGTTATCATTTCCTCGAATCTTTTTTCAAATCTTTTTTCAAGGTTCTTAGTTTCTTTGCATTGATTTAATACATGATCTTTTAGCTCACAAAAGTTTCTCATTATCCATCTTCTGAAGTCTAATTCCGTCATTTCGTCACAGTCATTCTCCGTCCAGCTTTGTTCCCTTGCTGGTGAGGAGTTTTGGTCCTTTCTAGGAGGCGATGTGTTCTGGTTTCGGGTGTTTTCCTTCTTTTTGCGCTGGTTTCTTCCCATCTTTGTGGATTTGTCCGCTGGTCGTCTGCGTAGTTGCTGACTTTTCGTTTGGGTCTCTGAGTGGACACCCAGAATGTTGATGACGAAGTATTTCTGTTGCTTGGTTTTCCTTCTACCAGTCTAGCCCCTTCGCTGTACGACTGTTGAGGTCCGCTCCAGACCCTGCTTGTCTGGGGTGCACCTCTAGTAGCCGTGGCACAGCGAGGGATGCTACCAGTTTCTTTTTCTGCTCTCTTTGTCCCAGGATGATGCCTGCCTAATGACAGTCTTTTGGATATAGAGGGGTCAGGGAGCTGCTTGAGGAGACAGTTTGTACTTTATAGGGGTTTAATTTCTGAGCTGTGCACTCTGTTGTTCATTCAGGGCTGTTAGGCTGCTATGTTTGATTCTGCTGCAACACAGCTCATTAAACAACCCTTTTTTTTTTTTCTCAAATGCTCTGTGTTGAGGGGTTTGGGCTTTATTTTTGGATGTCCGATCAGGTGTCCTGCCCAGCTCAAAGGCAGACTAGCCACTGTTTGGCTGCCGAGGCTCCGCCCTGCTGTTGTGTGATTCGCGCTGTTCCTGCCGGCTCTGCTGTGGTCTCCGCCACGCCCTGCGTCGGAGTCTCTTCGTTGTAGTGTGTTGCCTCAGCAACGGCAGGCTGCGTCAGCAGTGGGCGTGTATCTCAGTAGGGACGGGTTGCCTCGGCAACGGCTGGCTGCGTCAGCAGTGGGCGTGTATCTCAGTTGGGGCGGGTTGCCTCGGCAACGGTTGGCTGCGTCAGCAGTGGGCGTGTATATCAGTTGGGGCAGGTTGCCTCCGTAGTGGTGGACGCCCCTCCCCCACAGAGCGTCTCGGACCGTCTGCCCGGGATAGTTTGAAATGGCGGTTTTGTTCGTCCCACTGGGTATCCCAAGCGATCTGTCCCTGCAATCCCCTGGGCTGGGCTACTGTGCAAGTCTCGTTCAGTTTCAAGTCCAGCCCTCTCAAGTCTCGGGTTGCCGGTTCAACAAGGCACCCGGACAAGCGCGCCCTGTGGGGATTGCTGGGTAGGGCCGGCCGCCGCCGCCCCGGCTGCCGGCTTCGCCAGGCAGACCTACTGCCTGGCGTCCCGTGTCTTTTTATACTTGGGAGTTTCCCCGTTCTGTGGGCAACAAAGATCAGTCTGGAAATGCAGCACTGACTCACCGTTTGCGAATTCAACGCGGGCTCCAATCCTGGGTTGTTCTCACAGCGCCATCTTGAGTCCCCTCCCCCAACTACAAGGCTTTTAATAAGTTATTTCTGATGCTGTTAAAACCATTTGGGGCTTTAAATATTGAAGTTTCCTAATCAGAGACTGGTTTTGTATCTGTCTGTCTATCTATGTATCTATCTATGTATCTATCTATCATCTATTGATAAATAATTATGTATGTTGTATATGTAATTTATATCATAAACCTGTATATATACACAGGTGTACACACACAGGCTTCTTTCTCATGTCTCTAACATTTTAGCTTAATTCTCAACTGTGTTGCTTTAAAATGCTGCTTAGTAAACAGAAAACATAGCCTTGGAAACAGGTACAAAAGAAAAACTAATTAGGAAAGAGAATATCAGATTGCCAAGCTTATTTTAAGAGTTCCCTTATTTTGAATGGTTAAACTCATCCATTTCCTCTGAACTTAAATGTATGTCTATGACATGAAAAAGACTAGTCATTTTCCACATGCTCTGGACATAATTTTTATTCATTTAATGTAACTAACAACAGTAATCAGAAGGACAAACAGATGCAGATTTTTGCTGACTGAACCACTGTATGGAAGACTCTCGTCTGCTCGATCACTTCCATCCATTTTCTACAACTTACTTATTAATGGTTTTCTCACTAAAACATGACCACACCCCACTTACTGAAAGAGTTGTGAATACAAGTTAAACAATTTTAAGAATACTTCATAATATGCATTAGAATTTATTTAAAATTGTGTTTAAAATTTACCAACAAACACATTTGCCTTAATAAAGTTTCAGTTTTCTTTATTTGATTTTGAGTAGGCCCAGAAATAAATACACTTTCTTCATAGAATGCCTTTTCCTCAGCAAGTTTGCCAATGAAGAAAAAAACAAGAATTAAGACAGATACAGATTAAAATGTCACTTTTTTCAGAAAATAGTAAGATCGGACAAATTTGTAGAGACAGAAAGTAGAACTGTTGTTGCTTAGGGCAGGGAGCAATGGGAGGATAGGGTTGGGGGTGGCAAAGGGATGGTGTTTTGGGGGGAGTGATAAGAATAGTTTAAAGTTGATTATGGTGATAACGGTACACCTCTGTGAATATACTAAATACCAATGAATTGCACACTTTAAAAGAGTGAACTTTATAGTATGCAAATCAGATCTCAATAAAGCTGTTACAAAGAAAAGAAAGTCGCTTTTTATGGCTAAGGTCTAGCTTGAAGAATGGTTTTTAAATATAGAACTGAAGAATTAGGGTTAGGCACAACTCAGCAATGAAAGGCTACCATAATTGAGGTCATCCCACATGGAGGCCTGGTCATGTAAACATAGTCATGGAGAAGCAGACCGGAAGCTGTGTTTTCTTCAAGAAATTGGCTCCTACGTAAAGAGAAGGGAGAAAGGGGATCCATTTCTACAAGTTCAAAATTTTCCCCAAACTCATTAATCTGATTAGTCTTTCCAACGTCAGGGAGTGGGGGTTTGGGAACAAGAGAATAAAAATATAGGGAAAAATCTCATCTCATGAAAACTAGTGAAATAGGATTTAAATAACCCCTCCATTCCAACCTTGGGCACAAATCCTTTCCTTATTTCTAGATTATCATTTTCATTTTTACATGCCTGGTTAAAGTGCTTTCCATTTAAAGTTTCTACTGATTTCAAGTTTCTTGCCAAAAATAATAGTGCTTGTTCAACCATCTTAAAAGTTTTTTTAATCAAATAATAACTGAAGATAAGCTAAAAACTTTTCCTGAAAATGTGTGAGTCATTTCAGAAGAAACAAGGAGTGGATTCAGCAAGAGGTTTGACTGAATCAACAAGGAGAAAATCCAAGTGCTCTGAAGCATCAACCACATTGGGGGACTAAAATTGATGTCATTGGTGTGTCTATGCTAGAGGAAAACACAGGGCAAAGTCATTTTTGCTGAATCAAAGTCATTTTGCTAAATCAGAGGGCTTCCCCTGTCAGTACTACCCTGGAAACGCCAAGCAAACGTTGGAGAGCCAGGTTGGAGCTACAGACCAAGCTGATCTCATTGGTTAAGCAATATTTAAATATTGGATTAAAGCTCATTTGTTGTCCAGTTGTCCAAATTCAGTACACAAGTGCCTGTTTTATTTCTCGAATTATTAGGTAAATATATGTATACTTATACTTAAATGTATTGTCATAAATACATCGACTTGGCCATTCTTCTGCTGTTTAGCTTTGAGAAGCAAGAGACTCATACATTTCTATTGCTTTAAAAAAATCAAGCCATCTCGTTTTATCTAAATAAGCTATCAAGAGGATCTTAACTTTGTAGCCTTTTGGATTAAATCTACCTAACTCCATGCTTTCAACACTCTGGTTAACTCAATCACAGAGATTTCTAATGGTTTTTGATGTTATCTGAATTGCTATTCCTCAACTACAACTCTCCATTTAAAATCACTTTCCTAAGAGTGATGTACATTTTGGGCATCTGAGTATATTTGTAGAACCAGTAGTTGTGGTAACAAGACTAAGTTTACATGTCTGTCCACATCAGCACCATATACTCAAGATGTATTTCAGCTGCCAAAAAGGTCACTCCAAACTGCTTGCACAAACCTGTCTTTATGCCCCTGTTTATTATGCTCCCATGTAGTAGATGTCTTAGGCACTGAAACAGCAGAGCCATATATCAACAGCTCTCTGGTGGTTCCGAATGTTCTAAACAAGAGCAAGCGTGCACTGAACCTCCCATGTAAACTTTATACAACAGATTCAGCAGAACTGTAATTATTTACAAAATGATGGCATGAGAAATCTCTGGATTTATATCTTACGTTAAAGTAACTTAGATGGTGTCCACATAATTCTTGAATTTGTGGTAGGTTAGCAATTTATTTTGTTTTATTTTGGTTGCACTTGATACAACTCTAAGGCTATTTTCATTAAAATTTGAAAGAAAAAACGACTAGTATTAAACAGGTTTCTGAAATGTACATGCTGATTAAGACTAGTGCATGCATGATCCCATAGAAAGTGCAAATATTCTTATATTGGCACAAAGTGTTGTGCATTGGGCATATATGGTGAAATCCATCTTTTTTTTGCTTTGATGACAAATGAAATCATTATGAAAAATCATAGCATTTTAGAGAAATATCTGAAGACCCTGGGCCAACTAAATCAGGTGGAATTTAGAACTTCATGTCCCTTCTTTCAGTTTGCTCCCTGTCCAAAGTAGTGAATCTAAGCACAAAGCTCCCTTTGAGGTCAAGGGGACTCCCTGTTTGTATTGGCATCACAGGGTAGGCATGAAGAAAAGGAAGAAAACCTCGGAGAACATGGAAAAATCTGGTTTCAATGAAGATTGCAGCCCCAAAGTTAAAGTGATAAAATGACATCAAAATATCATATGTACTTATAGCTGAATACATGCCAATTTGTAAACTATTAGGTAAGACTATTAAAAGCCATGACAGAAACCACAATTACTTTTATACCAACCTAATACATCACTTAGAAACTCATAAAAATTGTACCTTGTCTATTATTCAATACTCATACCCCACTTTAAGTTCTCCCCGAAAACGGAGACCTAGCAACACTGAGGTCTTGAATTAGGAAAAAAAGTACCTCTATTACATGATACTTACAAAATCAACATGCTAATTATTTTCTCCCTTCTCTTTGCTCCTAAGAAATTAAAATTTTTGCCCTCCCTCTCTCTCCCAAAAAGGATAATTTAATCGCCAGAATCCTTTCCTAACATACCAAAATTACTTAGGGTATATTCTATTGAAACATTTCAGTGGGTGTTCAGCCATAAGAGCATGAATAATCTGCTATGAAATGTTATCTTATTACTGTCAACATACTTTTCAAGTTTTGGCTAAATATTGCTCCTAACACCACTGTAGGAAAGAAAAAGATTATTATCATATCTTCTTTTCACAGCAGGAAAACTGAAAGGAGAGCAGTTAGTTAAATGTTTTATTCAAGGCAAAAGAAAGCATTAGAGTGAGAAATAAGGCTGGACTCCAGTGGAACGCCCTGTTCTGCAACCAGGCCCAGCTTATGAACTGCCTACTGATTTAGGAAGATGAACAGAGTCCAGACAGTCACCATTATTCTCCCCATATCATTAACTGGAAGTAAATTAGGTCAGCTCTTGCAGGAAGTATTCATTTTTTTTCAGACCTAAAAGATGTCATTTGTTTATAGTATTGAATACTTTATTTATTCCATTGAATACTTTACTTATTGCTGGAGAGCATTTTTACAAAATTAGAAATTTGTCAAACCTCATTTGGTATGCTAAAAAAATCGATCAATCCTGAAAATTCACAGAACTCACTTTACTTTTAAAAACAGAATTAGCTAAACATAGTTTCTCTTTATGGAAATGACCTATTTCCCTGGGAAAATGTGATTATAAAGTCAAAGTGAGAACTAGAAATTATGACATAGAAATACAGAGTTTGGAGATTTGAGGTTTGTATTGCCAAAAGCAGATGCATTTTTATAAGCTTTACAAATGCCAGGTATGGTGGCTTATGCCTGTAATTCCAGCACTTTGGGAGGCTGTAATTCCAGCACTGAGGTCAGGAGTTTGAGACCAGCCTGACCAACATGGTGAAACCTTGTCTCTACTGAAAATGCAAAATTATCTGGGTGTGGTGGTGCATGCCTGTAATACCAACTACTTGGGAGGCTGAGGCAGGTGAATCACTTGAACCCAGGAGGCAGAGGTTGCAGTGAGCTGTGATCACACCATTGCACTCCAGCCTGGGCAACAAGAGTGAAACTTGGTCTTGGTCTAAAAAAAAAAAAAAGCTTTATAATTTACATCATAGTTCTGTACCTCATTTAAAAAATATAAAATGGGAAGAATAACAGTTGGATCTTAATTGGAAAACTAGAAAAAAGCAATAAAATTGATGTTTATATTCTTTGGAACAATTATCCTCAACATCTTTAAAATTGTCACACTTCATCATTTTTTAGTTGCTTTTGTATAAACTATTGTGACTCATAAACCTCCCCTTGGTATAAATTTATTTTGAAGATTAGAGTGATATATAAAGGTAAGTATGCTTTCATGTCTGTTTTAAGTGGTGGTGCTGTTTTAAATGATAATTTTATGATATGTCTTAAAGTTATTAAAGATCTCCCCAAATCTAGACCAAACAGGTATTAAAAAATAGATCGTTCTTTAGTACTTTGCATAAACTTTATTTCATTCCTTTTAAAAAATAAAGTTCATAAATAATGGAGAATAGGCATAATTTTATTTTATATTTATAAAAACAATATAAAGAATATAGGGCAATTAGAGTTAAAGTCTTAAAAAGATATAAATCCGGGATACATTTTCTAGAAGCAATCATTGCCTTTCAGGTACATGATATTCATTGAGCTGCATGAGATATTTCAAAATCTTTTGAACCACCGAAAAACCTTAATGGAAACAATCTCAGTTTTTAAAAACCAGACTTTGGAAAAAAAGAGAAGCTTTCATTTGTCCAAAGAGCTGTCCAAGCTAAAGGGGTTACGGAAAATTCGAAGAATAATGTGAAGTCTTTTGTTTTTGTTTTTGTTTTCTTAAGACAGTGTCTCACACTGCCACCCAGGCTGGTGTACAGTGGCACAATCATAGCTCACTGCAGCCTCGACCTCCCAGGCTCAAGCCATCCTCCCACCGTGGCACCCCCAGTAGCTGGGAATACAGGTGTGTACCACCACACCTGGCTAATTATTATTATTATTATTTTATGTTTTTAATAGAAACAAAGTTTCACCATGTTGCCCAGGCTGGTCTTGAACTCCTGGGCTCAAGTGATCCACTGGCCTTGGCCAAAGTGCTGGGATTACAGGTATGAGCCATCACACCTGGCCAGGACATAGTGTTTTTAAGAGCATAACTCTTATCTTTTCTGGATAAAAGGTTTCTATCCAATCTCTCCATCCCTTCCCTCAATTCCTTCTAGCAGATTGTGGGTTGTGGTTCATTGCATCTTGGATGGTTAGGAAAGGAAGAACAAGGAAGGAAAAAGACTGCTGAGTTTTTTTAACACTGATATCCCAAAGTCTAAAGCCATTAAGACTTGTCACTGCCTCTGAGCAGGTCAAATGTCAGGCTACCGAGGGTCCCTAAAGGCTAAAGTTTTTGTTGTGTCTCTGAAATGTTCTGTTGAGTCAAAGAAAACTGGGGAAGAAATATGGATGGATTTCACAAACTCTTTTTCTGTTTCCTTGCAACCTGTCAGGAGGCACAGTGACAGAAGACTGAAAGGTCCAAGAAACTAGGAATTCAGAACCTCTCAGTAGAGAAGGCCATGGGACTCCTTTTCATAAGCTGAGTCAGCTCCCACCACCTTGATAGGAGCAAGAACCATCCACCACTCCCTCATTGTTTGATGAGGACTTCACCTCAGCAACCAGCACCTTGACTTGTGATTGCCCTCCTGGAAATGTCTCATGTTTGACTTTCCCTTGTGGATACCTTTGAGACACCCAAAAGCCCACACAATGTTCCTAGGTAATTCTGTGCACCTTAAGTATTGAAATGAGCCAGAAAAACCCTGTATCTATGTGTGAGATGAGGCTAATAAAGACTTCAATATCTCCTATCATGTCCAAGGCAGTGGTTACATACAATCTTGCTATAACCATTTAAAGGCATTGAATTCAATTTTTAAGTTTTTGTGTAGGGATGCGTTTGCTATTCAGTTCACTTCAAACTCAATTTGAGGGCACAAACTTGCAATAAGGAAACCAGCAAGGGCAGGAAGCTGTTTAGGTTCTTTATTGCATCCTCTGTTCAACTCTCTATAGATAATAGAGATTTGATAATGCTCCAAGTTGACTGACAAAAATCGCTTTCCTCCCAACTCTCCTGAAATATTAGACATAGGTGAGCTTTCTGGGTCCCAGGACATCACTACCCTACTAGCCATATCAGTGAACGAAAACTGTTCAATACAAAATTCACTGAATAACATTCTAATAGGAATTATCCCGAGGTGACTCAGTGTTTAAATTCAGATCTGGAATAGCACTGGGCAAATTTAAAAGGGGAAAGGAAAAAATTTTAAATCCTGTGATACTAAATGTCCATGTCTGCAGGTAAATCTGAGCAGGTCCTAAGCTTGTGACAGGGCTCACTGTGGACTATTTTAATAGCACATTAGTGAAGGGACTAGTCTTCCAGGCAGTTTTTCATGGTGTGTAAATACAACCCTGAATGTGTCCTGGCTAATCAGACCCAATTGCTTAACTTGACTGTATCCTACCCAAAATTATTGTATATTTTCTTCTGTATGTTATACTGATCAGTTAAAAATGCTTTGATTTGAAATGAGCATGTCAGGGAAGGTTTTTCACTTTAAATAGGGTATTCTCAACTTCATTACCACTGCTGAAAAGATTCCCGCCCAGCATCTCCCTCCTTCTTAACCTCCACCATTTCCCTGTGCCCATGCTAGTCTGTTTAAAACTGGCGATGCTTTGTCATAAACATTATATAATATGGTGGACAACATAGTACCAAACACTATAGAGTTGAAAGGTTACTTTTTAAAAATTGGACCCAAATGATTATAACTTTCCACTGGAAAGTTTACCATTCTGCAATCATGTGTCCACAAGTGCTGTTAACCAGCTACACTGATGCAAACATTTCTTTGCAAGCATTTACTGAGATATTGTAAATTACTTAACTGCAACAGTGTACTTTCCCTCCCTTAATCTTGATCTGATCCCTGAGGGGCTATTTATTACAGATATATACAACTTGTCATTAGAAGTGATGTTAATGTAATATGACACAAGTAGCACACATTGTTTAAATGTGTTCCAGAAAGTTAGCAAATTTAGTTCAGTGAATACTTACATGATCTTCTGCCTGAAAAGCAGTAAGAAAGGAGTGAGGCAAGGGGGGTAGGGGCAAAATATTAAACACTGCTCACTGTAGGTGGCCAATTAATACCCTGTATCCAAGCTGGAACAAATCCTTCCACTATATACATAAAGCATATAATCTCTTATCTGCTTAAGCATTATCAAATATTTTAGCAAATCCTAGTAACTTCAAACACAGGTTTAATGGAATGCAGTGCTAAAACATGCAAAGTCAAGAATCAGGTTTTTAAAGAACATAATCTGTTTTAGAAGGTTTCAAGAGAACTACTTTGCAATGCCTTTATAATTTTATCCCATGAAGAAAGATGTCTGATTTGGCAAAACAACATTACATGTGTTAGAGCAAAATGTACAACTTTGCTTCCAAAAATTAAAGCCATAGGCAGGAAAATCATTTTAATTCTTTATAAGCTGAAAGAGTTTACAACTATTGGTCTGGTTCTCAATATTTGGTCTTCAGATAATATTAATTTTCATAGATGGTCACTCACACACATTTACAGTACGATACAGCTGGGACATGTGTCAGCATTAATTCAACATTGTGGTTTGCATCTCATCATCAAGTTAAAAAATAATACAATTAATTAGACCACAACATGAAAAAAAAAACCCTAACATAATCAATAATATAGCTCTGACAAAATTTCAGTTTTCATTTATACATACATTTACTTTAAAATGGATCAATTTCTCCCCAAGCTTTACTGTCCTTTTTTCTGAATAAACTGGGATGTATATTAAGTGTCTTTTCATCTTTTCCATCTTCCTCTGGGATTCTGCTCATGCACTCAGGGTGGTTTAGATGAAAGATCAGAAAGTACATAAAGTAAGAGAAATCTCCTTTTCAGAATGAGGCACACACAGCATGAAGCCAAAGAGAAAACTAAGGAAACAGTCAGGGAAAGACAGACAAAGTTGCATGTAGAAAACTGATCTTTCCATATATTTTAAAGCAAAACCTCTGTGATAAACTTGACTTACAAGCATAACATTTTGTGCTTTTTATACAAACCAGAATGCATACAGCAAAAAGACTGTTCTCAGCTAAAAGCAGAGAAATTAAAAAGAAAAAATAAAGCAAATCATCCTATTTTTATTAAAAAAGGGAATGATTTGCTTAGGAGGGTGTGCACAGCTTAAGGAATCTAGTGCTTGTGAGTGATGCAAGATAACGCTTTCTTGTAATTTTATATAGTAAGCAAAGATTTAGAATATTTACAGACCACCCTGAGTAAGAACGTCACTGGATTCTAGTAGCATACTCATACCAGAACATTCATCTTAAAAAAAAAAAAAGTACCCAGTGGCCCTCAGGCCATATATGGCTGTAAAGGGAGGTATGCCTTTGACCTTACAGTGCCTGCAGAATTAGAGCACAAAGTCATTACAGCCTACTGAAGGATTTTCTTTCTTTGATTTGTTATAATGACTGACTTATCAGATATGGCCAGCAACTCTACTAAAGCACTCAAGGTTCTCACGTTCTAATTTCTGACAGTAAGGATTATAAATGTATTCGTATTGTTTGGTGTGACAGTCTACTAGTGTGGGAGTTTGTGATTCAGTGTGGAACTAAGTTTGTCGATCATTTGCACACCCATAGACTGCATTGCTTTGGTATTTGCATGCTGCCTGCTTGCAGAAAGGAGGTCTGTGTATGATATTTTAGACCATACACAGCCAAGCTGGTGTAAATTCCTTTTTCTGATTTATGGGTAGGACTTGAAAGAGAATTTCTCCTTATTAAAATTGATATAGGAGCATTCTAAGCTTTCAGTCATGAAACTTTTTTTTCATTTTTATTTTATACAATGTAACTGTAATGAATTACAGTGTTCCACTATTTATGTTCTCAACATATGCTTTCACAGAAGTTCTCAGGCATTCTGCATTGGCTAACAGATGCTACAATATCTCGTCTTAAAGATTCAAGGCTCCTCTGTATTTTTCCTGTGACTCTGGCAGCTAGATTCTTCCCCCATTGGCTATTTCCTTTATGGAAAGGTACTTTGGGATAAATATTAATTCTTTTTTTTTTTGAGACAGAGTTTTGCTCTTGTTGCCCAGGCTGGAGTGCAATGGTGTTATCTCGGCTCACTGCAACCTCTGCCTCCTGGTGATTCTCCTGCCTCAGCCTCCCCAGTAGCTGGGATTACAGGCATGTGCCATCATGCCCAGCTAATTTTGTATTTTTAGTAGAGATGGGGTTTCTCCATGTTGGTCAGGCTGATCTCGAACTCCGACCTCAGGTGATCCACCCACCTCAGCCTCCCAAAGTGCTGGGATTACAGGCGTGAGCCACTGTGCCCGGTGGGATAAGTATAATTCTTATGCTACCTGGTGTAACATGTTGCAGCAGTAAACAAAATGAATGACACTCCATTTGTGTAAAGATGCTCTGATTCCACTTAGGCACAAATTTGATGGTTATTAAGTCACTCAATTAGCTCCTTCTGAAATGACAAGAATATTTTAAAAAATTATTAACAGTAATTACTTTCCTATTAAAGAACTATTTACAGCAAAAGATGCCAGGCAAATTATGTAGCATTGTTTTCTACAGGCAGGGTCTCAATCTACTTGTGGCACGGCTTTCTAAATCTTTTACTTTTGTTCAGTTTCTTTTTAATTGAATAGAAGTCTCTTGGTTTTCTCCACAGATAGTGTTTCTTTTTAAATTCCTGAAATATATAATATCAACCTTTATTCTAACATCATTTCTATTTTGAAAGCATAATTTTGTGTGAAGGCCTCATTATGATTTAGGTTCTGTAACTATTGCAATTCATTTAGTCTGAGTGATCGCAACAGAGTGCAGGAAAGTCTTAAACTTTTTGATAATTTATAATAAATATATGGGTATTCATTTTAGGCATAGGCAAAAATGACTTGCCATGTCAAATTCAGGGGATTGGCATTTTCAAACCATACTGGAGCTATGGATTCCTTGACCTTGGTCAAAAAAGCAGGTTATAGAGATGGAGATGTAAATTTAAAGGTCAATTTAATAATACGGTCTTATTAAAAGATCAATAGACCATACTATTCACTTTGTGCACATTTATCCATTCATTGATTCAAAAAATACTTTTAGTCTATTCTGTGCTAGAACTACAGATTTTGATAAAGATCATTTCTTGCCCCTAAAAAGCCCCAGAGCTCAGGTCAGCATCTTGCTGAAAACACAGCTCAATCACTTAGATTTTCTGTCTTTACCCATGTGAGCAAAATCATCTTAAGTCAAATTCTCTTCCTTTGGATTTTGAAAGGTAAGATCACATGATATCCTTCAAGTGTATGATTGCCTACCTTCTTTCAGAAATGACTCACTAATACCTCTTCTTACCCAATTCTGGAAGGGCAGATAGGATAGAAGCAAAGGCAAAGGTAGTCAACAGGGAAACTGACTGAACTAAATTCTTATTCTTGGTTCTTTTGTGGAGCTCACATGTTTTAGGAGTTTGAATCCAGAGGCATACACAAGAGCTACAAGCACATGTAATACTCACTGGAAGTATTTGGAAAAGTATTCTTTGAATCTCAGCTAGTGGTAAACTAGTCTGTTACTTTCCATTGCAATGCTTTCCTATTGCAGAAGATTTGTTGAACAATGTTTTTTTTTACAGGGAACCAGAAAGAGCAATCAAAACCATAATTCTGAGAATATTCAAAATTTGAAATTAAAAACAAACTCTTTAGATCAGATAATTCATTCAGATTAAAGTTTCTAAACTCAAAAAATTCATGAACAAATTATAGCTTATTCAAAATCAGAGGCTTTCAACCCATGTTTCAGAGAGCCTCAGTAGGAGGTAGAGCTGAACTGAAGGTGAAGGAGAGGCCAGGGGAGAAAACTCTGTCCCTGGGACCACATGGTTGTACTGTTAGCTGTTGTATACATTGAGGCTCATCATACACTTTATTTGACAAAGGTTTCTTTTCAAAGAAGAAAAAAATGCTGCAAAGTATGTATTCTAGATTAATCTGTTACCAGAGGAATTACAGAAATTCAGAATAACTGTTTTTAGCAATAGAATTACTTTTTCCAAAAGAAAACGTATGAGACTATCAGAATTTATTAAAATTTTTCTCAGTATTCATTATTAGAATGTGAACCAGAATCCCACAGAAAAAGATAAGCAGTGTAGTAAGAATTTGATAAGGAAACAACTCAAGAGAGAAGTATGTTAATTAATCAATTAGTTATTCTCAAAAGAATACATTTTCATTGTGGAAAAACATGGATATATTGAGAAGTATTTCTAAGGTGATATCAAATTACCTGTAGGTCCATTGTTAGCTCTTTTCAGATGTGTGGATGTAGGAACATAATTGATATCATAATGAATACACTTCTGTGGCTTGTGTATGAGTTGAACATTGTCCTGTGCAGTTACTCATGCATTTTTTAAATCTTTACTTAAGGAGGAAATAGAAAAGATAGATTGAAGCAAGTTTTCATTGGTCTAAAATTTTAAGAAGAGTATAGCAAGGACTTCATCTCGTTACACATTTCTTCATTTTTCCATTCAGGCAATCATAAATGGCAACTGTATCTGCCTCACAGTGATAATTATTTTCTCGGAAGCATAGGCTTTGTGGTCCCAGGCCTCTCAAAATTTAATCTAGTCTACTTTAGTGATATTACCCACATTGTACTACCCTTTGCATCTCTGATTTCTTTTCCCACTGTTTCCTAAAGAAGCTGGTTATAAAGGAAATAAAAGGCAACTTCTAATATGGGTAGAGAAGCTAAATAATCAGTTGGAAAAGAATTGTCTTAATGCAATTCTTAAATCAGATTTCCTGATGTAAGCTAAAGTAAAATACCCACAACGTTTGCTAAATTAATGACTATTGGACTTAATAAGCAAAGGCTTCCTACTCTGTCTATGATCTTTAAAAATACAAGATTTTCCAAGCAGAGGCCAGAGGCAACAAGTCTGGGGAAGGCTGGCCACAATGCAAAGTGTCAAGGTCTGCAAGGATTTTCCCCAAATATATTTTGGATTAAATACTATTGTTAGATCTATTTAAAGTTCATAGCTACTGTGGGTATTTAAAAACTTTGGGATATAAACAATTTGTACATCACACCACAGAACAAATCTAAAAAATTAAAATAGCTTGATGATAAAGCTAAAATCCTATAGGTTAAATATTTCTCATTTGGGGCCTCTTTTGGCTTTCTCTCTCTCTTTCTCTCTCTTTATTTCTCTGTAGTAGCTTTCCCCCTAACTAGAAATAAATTTCCATGATTAACTTTTAATTATCATATTAGTTTAATTTTAGACTTCATGTCCTCCCTAACTGCTAATTTCTCCCAACACTGGGTTACCTGCCCTCCTATTTACTGCCAAAGGTGATTTTTAAATCCTCTATCAAAACACTGTATATAATTCCTTTTTACATGTCTCTCCCCAGCTATACTGTAAATACCTTGAGAGTGCCATTTTTTTCCCAGAATCCAACATCTTAATCATTGCATAGGTACTCAACTATATTTATTGAATAAGTGAATAAACAAGAGAACTCACTAAATAGATGGAATAAATAAATAGGGAACAAAATAAAATTTTACCTAACTGGAGTATTGCCATGGCAGTGACAGCTTGGCACTTCTGCATATTGTTTTTGTGAAATAATCTAGGATATTAAACTCAACATGATTAGGCAAATGCCTCGGAGTTAGCTGTGACCATTAAAACACCTGCTGTCAAATGTATCTTTTGGTCTCTGTGTGTTATTTTAGAGAATTAAGAGCCTTGGCCTAGAACATTTCTTTTGGGTAAATGATCATTAAGGGTAAATGACCCAATGTCTTGCTTTAGGCCAAAAATTATTCCTAATCAGTCATTAGTCTCCCCCTCCATGTCCTGAAACTCCTTAACAATTGCTTAATTTAAGCACAATCTGCTGTGCATACAGAACACTCCCTATCTCTGTTTTTTAAACATAATGAGCACAGAGTTCAGTGAGTTTAATCAGTTGTTTACATGTATTATTTATATATGAGTTGGTTCTTGGGAATAAATAAGTAATGTCTTTTATTTTCATAAAAATTTAAGCATGGTATCCTAAGAGGTCAGATCATATTGGTTATTTCCTCAAAGGATCAACATTTTATATTTCAAATTGACTATTTTAAAAATTACAAATTGAGATTAAAATTTCATGTCAGTAATGTTACTCTCTTGCCATCTTTTCTCTCAGCACAAAATTGGATCAGTTTCTTAAAATATACAATAATTGTCTAATGATAGTGTGACAAATGTTTCTTCACTCAATTTGATACCATATAATTTAAGAAATATCTTGAATCTCTTAAATTAGTAATGGTAAAATATATCATGGATTTTTCCAAAGATTTGCTTTACAAATATTTACTGCAGCGCGACACTTTGTTATATTTCTTCAGTCTTAGACCATCTCATGCTGGGAGGAGCCAAAGAAAAATTGTAGAGCTTGCCAAAGACAAGTAGACTGTGTATTGCTTTTAAAATTCTATTTTTTTCAATAGCTTGTATTTTTTTCCTGATAAAATAAATGATTTAGACTAACAAGCCCCTCATTGATCTTTGACCTTTTCAACCACATCAAAAGCTTCTTAAAAGCCAATTAGTGGAAGTACAGAGAAAAGGTCATTTTATTACAGCACTCAACATTGGAACCATAATATTGTACATAGATTTAAATTATCCCATGGTTTTCATTAGAAAAATAGAAAGATAAATTCTACAATCATAAAACAAGTTGATATTTGCTTGTTCCAATGATTTTACTTTTACTTCATTCTGAATACAGTAATTTTCTTAGCACAGCCAACACACGCAGTTACTGGTAAATGCTCTCTTGATTATCTCTTTTGATGTAGGACAGGGACAACACTGATAATGATTTCTATTGATAATCCCCAAGCCTCATTTTAGTCACTGCCTTTAATTGCTTTATGAAAACAGCTTTTTGCCAGAAAAAGTAATACATAAAAGATTAAACATTTACTTTTATTCTCATTCCCCCTTTTCTTCACCAATAGTGTTGATTATAAGCAGGATAACAGAGGAAAGGAAGAAAATCAAAGACTTGGAGGAACATAGAATTAAATTTGATCCCTCAGAAATTAAAGCAATTATTTTATTAAAATCATGATTCAATATGTTTATAATTAAATTTCTAAAATGCAGGCATTTCAAGGATCATGTGTTAATTTTTTTTATTGGATTTGAGGATATGCAATTTGCAAGGCCCTGAGCTAGGTAAACTCTGGAATATACAATAAAAGAATAGACATGGCTAATGTTATTAGAAAATTATAGTCAGCAGAGGATGTTACAAATCTTCTGGTAAATCTCTCCATATGTTGTGCTGGAGCATGATGTCTTTCTGACAGTTTAATAAGAAATAGTAGAAACCATTTTGATTTTCGTAGCAGGTATCTTCCTGTGATTAGAAAACCAATTGGTTTCATTTGAAATGAGAGTATCTGATTTTTTGCTGAGCAATAATTTTTGTATATGTGGCAAAAAAAACAAGTATATCCCCAAAACCCCATAAAACCATAGAACAAAAAACCTAAATATATTTTAAAATGAAGGATAATGCTATAACCTGAAAAATATGTGGAGCTAGTAGAATAAAGTCACTGTTTAACATGTAAGATCAGGTATTGAAAAACTGTATTGGACTTTGATATTTTGAGCAGGAATTTTCAGTTCTTTCCTGAATGGTTTTTCTTTAAAGTACAAGCAAACCACATTCATCAAAACCAGATGCTAATGTTTCTCTGTTCAGTTTCAGTTATCAATATGAAGTTTGAAAGATTCAAAACATTTTTGTAAAAAATTGACTAGGCCTGTGATCAGGTCACATTCACCAGGACATGAGCAAGGTCCATAAGTACCTTTGAAATGAAAAAAACAAGATCATTTAGACCATATTTTTCTCTTTAATTTTTACTAAGCAAAAATTATTTTTTCAAGCAGTTTTACACATATGTGCATCATACAAACTTCCTGATTTAGTCCTTTTGAAGAGCTACTGACACTGCATGGATCAGCCCTTTAAATTCTGGTTGGCCCTGTTGGCCACAGCATGGCCATATGATGGAGATGTGCAGTCAGCAATAAAGAGGACTGAATGCCTCTTTATTGGACTGAATAAATGGACTGAATAATGGACTGAATGCCATTCCCAGAGTGTTGACTGGATGGGACAGAGCAAAAGTTGCAGCCCCACAATTAAATCCAATGCTTTGGTAGCAATGGGACCATACTGTATGGTTATAACCTTATGAGAATAATAAAGTCCTAGAGTTCCTTTGATGCTCTTCTCCTGAGCTCCTAAATATTTTAACTGTATATCATGTCCTTCAACTATTTTGAACACTCCACTTATAAATCTTTTTTATTCTCTAAATGAATTATTCTTTATTCCTTAAAGAATGGCAATAACTTATACAAATTTTGTAGTGTTTATAATGCATTTATAGATGTCATTTAAGGCTTTTAAAATTTACTGCAACTATAGAAAAGAACAAGGAATTAAATTAAAAAAACAAAAACTCAACTCCATGAATTCAGATACTGACATAGAGTTTATCAAAAATACCTAGAGGTTACTATTCTAGTGTAACATATGAAAGCAGGTAGCATAATTGAATGCTACATTGACATTAAATGTGAGCATCTGTATTAAATGATAGAAACACTATTTAGAGTTTTAATTTTAGAAATAACTAAGTGCTATGTTAGGCATTAAATGTGTAGAGATTAACAAAACAATTAGGAGCTTTGCCCTCATACAGCTTATACTACATAGGCTCATGGTGCACAGAGCTTGTAGACATACATTAAACAAATGCATTAAGTAAATGAATATATAAACCAACAAAGTGATGATATGTGCAATAGATAAAATGAATATGACATAAGTGTTAGTTCATTCTCACACTGCTGTGAAGATATACTTGAAATTGGATAATTTATAAAGGAAAGAGGTGTAACTGACTCATAGTTCAGCATGGCTGGGAGGCCTCAGGAAACTTATAAGCATGGGAGAAGGGGAAGCAAATATGCCCTTCTTCACATTTCAGCAGAAAGGAGAAGTATGAGAACTGAGTGAAGAGGGAAGTCCCTTATAAAACCATCAAATCTCATGAAAACTTCCTCACTCATGAGAATAGCATAGGGAAACCAACCCCATGATTCAATTACCTCCCACTGGTATCTCCCGTGACATCTGGGGATTATGGGAACTATAAATCAAGATGATATTTGAGTGGGGACACAGACAAATCATATAATTCCACCCTGTACCCTCCCAAATCTCATGTCCTTATATTTCAAAACACAACCATGCCTTTTCAACAATCCCCCAAAATCTCAACTCATTCCAGCATTAACCCAAAGGCCCAAGTCCAGGGTCTCATCTGAGACAAAGCAAGTCACTTCCACCTAAGAGCCTGCAAAATCAAAAGCAAGTTAGTTATTTCTTAGATACTATGGGGGAGGGGTGGTGGATAGAAGCACTGGCTAAATATGCCCACTCCAAATGGAAGAAATTGAACAATACAAAGGGACCACGGGCCTCATGCAAGTCTGAAATTCAATAGGGTGGTCATTAAATCTTGAAGTTCCAAAATTATCTCTTTTGACTCCATGTTTCACATCAAGGTCAGGTTGATGCAAGAGGTTGGCTCCCATGACCTTAGTCAGCTCCACTCCTGTGGCTTTGCAGGGCACAGCCCTCACTCAACTGCTTTTATGGGATAGCATTGAGTGTCTGCAGGTTTTTCAGGTTCATGATGCAAGCTGTCAGTGGATCTACCATTCTGGGGTGTGGAGGTGGCTTTCTTCTCATAGCTCCACTAGGCATTGTCCCACTGGGAACTCAGTGTGGGGGCTCCAGTTCCACATTTCCCTTCCATAGTGCCCTAGGAGAGGTTCTCCATGAGGGCTCTGTCCCTGCAGCAGACTTCTGCCTGGACATTCAGGTGTTTCCATGCATTCTCTGAAATCTAGGCAGAGATTCCCAAATCTCAATTCTTGACTTCTGTATCCACAGACCCAACACCACCTGGAAGCTGCCAAGATTTGGGGCTTGCACCCTCTAAAGCAACAGCCTAAGCTCTATGCTGGCCCTTTTTAGCCATGGCTGGAGCCACTAGAACATAGGGCACTAAGTCCTGAGGCTGCACAGAGCAGGGAGGCCCTGGGCCTGGCCCATGAAACCGTTTTTCCCCCTAAACCTTTGGCCTGTGATGGGAGGGGCTGCTGCAAAGTTTTCTGACATGCCCTGAAAGTATTTTCCCATTATCTTGGCAAATAGTGTTTGCCCCTTCATTACTTACACAAATTTCTGCAGCTGGCTTGAATTCTTTCCCAGAAAATGGGTTTTTCTTTTCTATCACATCATCAGGATGCAAATTTTCCAAACTTTTATGCTCTGTTTCCTCTTGAACACTTTGCCACTTACAAATTTCTTCTGCCAGATACTCTAAATCGTGTCTCTCAAATTCAAATTTCCACAGATCTTTAGAGAAGAGGCAAAATGCCATCAGTCTCTTTACTAAAGCATAGCAAGAATCACCCTTATTCCAGTTCCCCACCAGTTCCTCATCTCTATCTGAGACCACCTCAGCCTGAGCTTCATTGTCCATAACACTATCAACGTTTTTGTCAAAGTCATTCAACAAGTCTCTAGGAAGTTCCAAACTTTCCCACATCTTCCTCTCTTCTTTTGAGCCCCCAATTATTCAAACAGGTAATTGCCTGTTACCCAATTCCAAAGTCACTTCCATATTTCAACATATCTTTATAGCAACATCCCCTCTCTGTGGTATCAATTTACTGTATTAGTCCATCCTCATGCTGCTATAAAGACATACCCAAAACTGGGTAATTTCTAAAGGCAAGAGGTTTAATTGACTCACAGTTCAACATATCTTGGGAGACCTCAGGAAGCATACAATCATGGCAGAAGGGGAAGCAAACATGTTCTTCATATGGCGGCAGGAAGAATAAGATTTAAATGAAGGAAGAAATTCCTTATAACACCATCAAATCCCATAAGAACTTGCTATCATGAGAATAGCATGGGTGCTAGAGGGATATCTAGCCCCCATGATTCAATTACATCCCACCAGATCCCTTCCATGACATATGGAGATTATGGGAACTACAATTTAAGATGAGATTTGGGTGGGGACACAACAAAACTCTATCAATACAGTAGAACTCATTTAGATGTGTTGCTCATATATAGTGTGATGGTAAATTTTATGTGTCAACTTGACTGGGTCACAGAGTGCCCAGATACAGTTGTGTGTCACTTAATGATAGGAATATGTTCTGAGAAATGCATCATTAGGTAATTTCATTCCTGTGCAATAATCATAAAGCACACATACACAAATCTATATGGTATAACCTACTATACACCTGGACTACATTGTATAGACTCTTGCTCCTAGTCTCCAGTCCTGTATAGCATGTTACTGTACTGAATACTGTAGGCAGTTGTAGCATAATGGTAATAATCTGTGTATTTAAAACATCTAAACATGAAAAAGGTAATAGGTTGGGCTATGATGTATGGCAGCTGCAATATTACTAGGCAATAGGAATTTTTCAGCTTCATTATAATTCTGGAACCACTGCCATCATATATGCAGTCCAACATTGATCAAAGTGTAGTTATGTGATACATGACTATATTTGGTCAATCATTTGTGTGTCTGTGAAGGTGCTTAGGGATGAGATTAACATTTGAATAGCTGAATAGATAAAGCTGATTGCCCTCCCTAATGGTGGTGGGCATTGTCCAATCACTGAAGGCCAAAAGTCTAAGTAAGAGAAAAATCCTACTGCTTATCTGCATTTAAGCTGAGACCTTGTTTCCCCTCCCGACTCCCCACCCCCGACTTTTGGACACAAGCTGAAAACATCATCTTTTCCTATGCCATCTCAAGCTTAAGGACATTCTGACTGGAATGACACTATTAGTTCTCCTGGGTTTCCAGCTTGCTGACTGCAGATCTTGAGACTTGTCAGCTTCCACAATCACATAAGCCAATTCCCTAAAATGTGTGTGTGTGTGATGTCTTAGTACGATCATGCTGCTATAATAAAATACCTGACACTGGATGATTTGTAAATAATAAAAGTTTATTTCTCACAGCTTTAGAGGCTAGAAGTTCAATGCGAAGGTGCTGGCAGGGTCTGGTCTCCACTTCCAAAATGGCACATTGAATGCTACATTTTTCAAAGGAAACAAACACTGTAACATTACATGGTGGAACATTGAAGGCCAAAAATGACCTACCTAGTCCCCTTTAGCCCTTTTTTAAGGCACAAATCCCATCCATGAGGGCAAAGTCCTTATGATCTACATCAAAAAGTCCCTATATTTTAATACTGCTGCATTGGAGATTAAGTGTCAACATAAATTTTGGAGGGGACACCATCATTCAAATCATTGCCCATAGATGTAGATAGAGCTGTAGATATAAATAGACATATACAGCCTGTTGGTTCTCTTCTTCTGGAGAACCCTAACTAATACAGATGGTACCTCAAAAAGTCTCACTTAATCTGAAACATGGAGAATAAATAGAAATTAACAATATGAAAAAAAGTGCAAAGCTTTTGCAAAATTTCTGAATTGAAAATAGCCCTAATTGGCTAAATTTAGTGCAAAAAACATGTCATAAATATTATTTTATAGCTCCAGTACAATTATTAAAGGTTTTTAAGCAAGGTAATAATTTATGTCTATATTTTATATTTTAAAAATATATGTACATTTTACTTGAATTTATGTTTTAAAAAATAGGCCAGTATGATCAGTAATTGGAGAACTGGCTAAAAGTGTTGGGTGGGTTGAACGTGAGATAAGACAGGAAGAGTGGTAGAAGTAGGGATAGAGAGGAGTATACAAAATCTAGACAAAATTTGGAAGTAATTAGCAGAACTGGCTTATGGCTGTGGAAAATGAAAAGAAACAGGCAGTGTGAAGCATAATTCCTATGTTTGTGGCTTGGGCAGTAGGGTCGAAACAACTTGATGAAGAGCAAAATTGTAGAGTAATATCAGTGGTGAAATTTGGGGGATATTTATTTTTAAATGTAGCAATTCAAGTAGTGATTTCCAAAATAACTACATATAAAAATTTGAAACTCAAAAGAGAGGTCTTAGGATATTTCTTTGGGAAACATAGGCTTATAAATGTTATTTATTTGCATGGCAATGACTGAGATCGTCTATGAAACAAACATAGATACAGGAGAAAAAACACCTAGGACTAAGCTCTAATTAAAAATTTGAAATTTGGAAAAATAATAGGGTCACAAAAAATGCTGAGAAATGATCAAAAAACATCAGGAGAGTGTCATGTCACACAAGTCAAAGAAGAGGTGTAAAGTTTGGAGGAGGCAAAATGTTAAATACAGTTAAAAGGAATGATAAGAGGAGAACATTCAAATTTGACAGAATGGACATAATTGGGAAAGGGAAGAAAAACATATTAAAAAAGGATTAGCATATGTAGTAAAGTAACATAGTACATTAGTAAAAACTCTCTCAAGAGCAACAGGATTATGTCACAACCAGCAAAGTCACTGATTCAAAGAAAGTCCAAAAACAGAAGAGAAGAATTCTATACATAAATTCAGAGACTGGCAACTTTTCTAAAATGATATGTCAATTCTATAAGGATCATTTTACTGTGAGCAACATTGTGTCAGAAATATATTTTAATATATAATTTTTATATAGTTTTTACTATATGCAAATAAAAAATTTGCCAAATTCCTAAAAAGTTCCATTGAAAATCTTATTAAAATAAACCCCTGATTATGTTAGTGTAATTAGGCCTAGAGTTATCTCCCTGCCACATACAGCTAGAAAACTGGAAGAAGTATAAAAAATAATTGTGTGCAGACATTGAGACAACAGGAGATATAGTACTGTGACCCTGAGACAAAGAAAACAAATAAGGAATGCCTTATGCTTTTCCTGGCTCCCTTGGTAGAGACACTTTTTATCATATTGTAAAGACAGAGATCTCCAACAGAGCATGGATGTAGTATTTATATGAAGAGACAAAAATGGGAGTTTAAGGAGCCTGAGGCAACAGGAATTTGAGATGAAGAATATTGCAAAGGAAGGAGAAACCCATTGATGAGATCAAGAACTCTTCTCAGGGGCCCCTTGAAGACTTCAGCTGAATAGTAAGCCACACATATATAGTGTACAACTTAGTCGGTAGGAGAAAAGACTTACATTTAATAATTATATTAAATGTAAATGGTCTAAACCCTCCAAATGAAAGTAAGGAGAATAAGTCCCAGACCAGAAGACATTCATGTACAAATAGCAATAGTGAAGAGTCTTTTTTAACACCTGAGAAATTAAGTAGACATTCTATAAATAGCATGTATAGGTAAGAATCCTAAACTAATCTAGATTATCCCTAAATAAGTTTAAAAACATTACCTGAAAAGATTAAGATGATCTGCAGCTAAATAAAATGACTGCTAAAAAAATTCAATCCTCTTTAAAAGAAGACAACTAGATCCATATTCTTATTAATACAACTTTTAAAAAGTTTAGAATACAACATAAAGCATCTAGACATGTGAGGAATTAAAAAAACAATAGAAAGATATGACATGTTCAGCAGAACAATCAGTCATAATAGACTCAGAAATAATAGAGATAACGGATTTGATAAAGACTTTTAAATTAGAATATCTGAAATAAAAATGTAAATGAAGTAAACTAACAGCAGATTACATATTTAGAAAAAAAATAGTGAACATGGACACCTAGCAATAGAAACTACTTAAACTAAATCAAAAACTAAAACACCGAATTAAAATTAACGAGCCCCAATAACTTGTGGGACAATGTCAAGTCAGTCAATATCCATGTAATGGTAACCTTGGAAAGTGAAACAGATGAAAAAAAGAGAAAATTTATTTGAATAAAGAGTGGCTGAGGAATTTCCAAGTATGGTTTTAAAAAACCATAAACTCCCAGTTCTAAAAAACTCAATAAACCACACAGAAGATGCACACTTACAAAAAATAAAGCTACATCTATGTATGTCATAATCAAATCACTTGAAACAAGTGATAAACAGAAAAGCAATCATAAGAAAACAACCACATCATCTAAAAAGGAACAATAGACATCCTCAATTAAACTCTGCAATCCAGAAGATCTTTAAAGTGCTTAAGAACAAAACAAAACAAACTTTCATTCTTCAAGAAATCTAAAATACAAGCAAAATTAGGCAAAGATAAGCTATGAAATTTTGTTGCCAGCAGACCTACTCTATAAGTAATGTTGAAGGCAGTTTTTCAGATAAAAGGAAGAATGGTAACTGGTGGAAATGAGGATCTACACCAAACAATAAAAACAGACAGAAATGATAAATGTGTGATCCAATATTAAAGAATTTTGAATATTTCCTAAAGTTATTTAGTTTATAATTGATATCAAATACAAAAATAATGGCAGTATTTATGGTGCTAATAACATATGGATAATAAAATGTATGACAAACATAAAACAAAGCTCGTGAGAGGAAATGGAAGTATACTGTTTCAAGGATTTTACCTTACATATAAGTAGTTTCCTTACATATATGTTAAGTGGTATAGTATTATTTGAAGAAGTTAAAAATAAATATTCTAAACTCCAAAACAAGTACCTGGAAATTAAACAAACGAAAATCAGCTTAGAATCCTTATGTTACTTAGAAGTTACAAAATTACTAAAAAATGTATAATTCTCAAATAGAAGGCAGAAAATGAAAAATAAATAAAGAATAGCTGGACAAATAAAAAAAAAATACCAAGATGATAGATTTAAATTTAACCCTATTAATAATTACATTAAATGTAAATGGTCTAAGCACTCCAGATGAAAGGCAGAGATTATCAGACTGGATTATTTTTAAAGCAAGTCATAACTGCCTTCTGTCTAGAAAAAGCACACTTTATGAAAAAATGTAAAATGAGTGAAAAATATTTACCATGCTAACAATAATCTAAAGAAAGTTGGAGTGAGTATATTAATATCTTACAAAATAAATTTTAGAACAAGAAATATTACAAGGGATAGATAAGGGTATTTTATAATAATAAAGAAACATAAAAAATTCTTATGTGCATTTGCCTAATAATAGAGGTTCAAAATACATGAACCTACATACCAATGTAGGTTCAAAATACATGAAAAAGTAAAAAGTCCTCTCTGAATAATTCATAGTATAAACAGATGTAAGATCAGCAAAAATTTAGTAGGCATGAATAACATTGTCAACTAATTTGACCTATCATTTATAGACCACTCCTTCCAATATCAGTAGAATATACACTCAATTATCAAGAGCCCACAGAATACTTAGAAACCATGTTAGGTGATATAACAAGTTTCAATAAATTTAAAAGAACTCTCATCATATAGAATATGTTCATTTACAACAATAAAATTAAAATAAAAATCAATAATAAAACATTTTTAAATTCTCAGATATTTGAAGAAAAACACTGCAATTCCAAATAACCCATGGGTCAAAAAAGAAATCCCAAAAGATATTAGAAAATATTTTGAACCAAATTAAGATGACTACACATTCAAATTTGAAGATTCAAGCTAAAACAATGTATAGGGAAGTGTATAATTTATTGGTTCTTAAAACTTAAAATAAAGTATACTAAAATGTATACTTTATCCTAAATTATTCAGACCATATTAAAAGTTTATATTAGGAAATAATAAATACCTAAAATTAATGATCTTTATAACTTCCCCATTAAGAAATTAGAAAAAGTAGTACAAATTAACTCAGGAGAAGGAAGGAAATAATAGGGGAAATCAATAAAATAGACAAAGAAATTAAATTAAAAAAAATAATGAAACCAAAAATCTGGTTTTTTGGAAAGCTTAATAAAATCCATAAGCTTCTAGTTATATAAATGAAAGAGAGAGAGAAGATATGAATTACCAATATTAAGAATAAAAAGGGGATATTACTGCAGAATCCATAGAAATGGAAATTGTAACAAAGTGTTTTAAAACAAGTATATGCAAAAAAATTTGTAAGTTTAGATTAAAAAATAACCATATTCCTTGAACTAAACAAATTATAGAACTGACTTAAGAAGAAATAAAAACCTCTAGCTATTTAAACTGTAATTAAAAACCTCCCCTCACTTCAGTGGTGAGCTATATTAAATATTTAATGAAAAATAATGTCAATATTTTACAAATTATCCTATAAAGTAGAGGAGGCACGTACATTTCTCAATTCATTTTTATTAAAATTGGTACCAAAACCAAAGACATTGCAGGAAAACTGCAGACAAATGTCCCTCATGAAATTAGATGCAGAAACTCTCAAGAAAATATCAGCAAATCACATTCAATAGTATGTAAAAAGATGATACATTGCAACACAGAGTGGTTTATTTCAGAAATGCAAGATTGGATGAGTTTATAAACTTGATCAATGCCATTCAGCACATTGGGAGTTTGAGGGGGAAACTCTTAATGTAGAATAAACACTGAAAAAATGAAATATCTATTCATGAAAACGTTCTCAAAAAAATAACAATAGAAGGAAACTTCTAACCTATTAAAGTGCATCTATAAAATACCTACAATTGACATTATACTTAATTGTGAAAGGGCTAAATTCTTCTTTCTATTATCAAAAATAAGAAAGGATATCTGCTGCCGCATTTCTATTCAATGTTGTACTGGAGGTTCTGAAAGCTAGTGCAACAAAACAACAAAAAAGCAGTAAGAGACATATAGAAATAAAGCTTGCTCCCAGTTTCCTTTCTTTAAAGAAATAATTCACGTCAACTTCTTTCTTTTCCTTTTCAATTTTTTCTTCCATGTTCCAGCTCTAAGTTAAGAACATTATTCTAGCTGTTGGTCTATGAAAAAACAAACTTCCTTTCTGCCAGGAATATGTCTCCTGGTTACCTTCAGGTTAGTTCTCCACAAATCTACCAAAATCCAACATTAGGCTTCTGGTAAATTGCAAAATGACAACAAATTAATTCCATTTCTGAAGACGTACCCCTTTGCAAGTTTACTTTTTAGCTTGTCCATCATTGAAGAGTAATCGTCTATATATTCATTCCTTGAATCAGTCCTTATTACCTGCTTTACACAATAGAAAGCAGCGAAAATGATGAGTCAGTTTAAGCCTACACCTCAACAGACCTTATTTTCACTATTGCTTTTGGAAGCCTGCCATGCCATGAGAACAAGTCTGAGTTATCCTGCTGAACGGTAAGAGACCATTTGAATGAGAACCAAGATGCCCTAACTTACAGCCAGCTCTTAGCTGATCTCAGCCACTCAAGGAAGCTCTAGCAACGTGGCCTAGGTCAGAAGATTGTCAGCTGAGTCAAGACCAAATTGATGACCTGAAATTAAAATAATGGTTGTTGTTTTAAGGCACTAAGTTTAGATATCAGACACCAAATGCTGTCTGATAAAAGCACCCAGCGGAATTTGCTCACAGAATTGCTTCTTTATTATTTGCCATCTATTATAATCTCCCAAAAGTTGTATATGTTTTCATTCCTCTTCTCCCTTCTCCTTTTTGCAAGTAAAAGTTCTCTCAAAATTTTAATTTTTCTTACAACTTTTCCTTCCAAAATGAGGTGTGTTTGTGTTTGTGTTTGTGTGTGTGTGTGTGTGTGTGTGTCTGTCTGTTTGCTGGAATTGAACTGAAAAAGGAAAACTTAAGTATACCTAAAGCAGTAGTACTTGACCTGGCATGGTGACTCTCGCCTGTAATCCCAGCACTTTGGGAGGGCAAAGATCACGAGGTCAAGAGATCGAGACCATCCTGGCCAACATGGTTGAAACCCTGTCTCTACTAAAAATACAAAAAATTAGCTGGATGTGGTGGCACACATCTGTAGTCCCAGCTACTTGGGAGGCTGAGGCAGGAGAATTGCTTGAAACCAGGAGGCGGAGGTTGCAGTGAGCCCAGATCACACCACTGTACTCCAGCCTGACTGCAGAGCGAGACTCCACATCTCAAAAAAAAAAAAATTGTGCTTAAGGGGAAATAGAAACAATTCTCTTCAGCTTTAACTTCAACTTGATTTACACGTTTTATTTATTTTTGACACAGTGCCTTATGGCAATCCATAAATAAGGGCCATAAATAGTTAAATAATTAATTTTTTTTCATTTTAATGTATAATTTAAGGAAAGTAAAATAAAAAATGGTTTTTATTAAAATAGTTTGTGTCACTCTGGATTAATTTATATGTGCCTTATTTGGAATCCATGTCATCTGCCAGAGGCTGAAAATCTCATATGTTCATGTTGAAACATCTAATCTGTAGTCCTTTCATTTATTCACTCAGTGTATATTCATTAGCTACTATTTGGTAGGCCCTATTCTAGACTGAGAAAACAAAGATGAAGAAGATAGAGTTCCTATTTGTAGCATCTCAAAATATTGTTTTTAATAAAATTACTAGTGGGGTGAGTCACACCTTTGTTAGCAAAGCACTAAAACTTACAAATTATATTGTTTTAAAGATCTCTCTATCAGAAACTTACTCTTCTTTAGATGTATTTTTATACCTCGTTTTAAATTTTTTAAAAAAGTGGGGGGCAACATTACAGTCCTCGGATCTAATTCTAGATGTACCATGAAATATCTCACATGAGACACGCATCTATCGTGTATTTTGTCACTGAAATAAAATCAAGATTTGATGTGGGAAAAAAAGATGAATATGAAACGAGTGAGTTAATAAGACTGCTGTAGACAGGATAATAAAATATACAGTAGCTTCTAGGTGAAAAGACCATAGAAAAGGCTTCATATGAAAGTTCACTCTTGATGTGGGAGGCAAGTGGATGTTTGCTATTTGGACAAAGTGCTGGGGAAGAAGAGAGTATGGTGGACATAGGGAGCAGCATTACCTAAGGAATAAAATGAAGGAAAGGGCTTCCTAATGAAGGAAAAGGGCTTGGCGTGAACATTGCTATGAGATGGGACACAGAGCAGAGGGAATGAGGGGTGGCAGCAAAAAATAGGATGAGAGATTAGAAAAACTGGCTAAGTCCAAATCATAGAGAACGTCTATACCATGCCATGCTGACTAAACATACTCTATAAATGATAAAGAAATTACTGAAGCATTCTGAGACGGTAAATTGTGAGAATCAGATTCATATTTTTAAAGATTTATCTAGAGATATTTTGGAGGATAAATGAAATCCTGGAGATAAGTGAAGCCCAGTTAAAAAACAAACAAACAAAAACCCCACGAACTACGATAGTGTAGTAAAAGAATGAAAGGGTCTAAGGTGATGTCAGTGGCAGGGAAGAAGGGGAGTATCTATAGATTCATTGGTACTTGGTCCTATTGGAATGTGCCTGGTGACAGAAAAAGAACAGGCCCAGATGGTGCTCAGCTTCTGGATGAGGGGCATTAACTGAGTGAAGAGTAGCTTCATTAGGCACAATAAGAAACAGGCCAGCAAGTTTCCAGTGATTTCAGAGGACTAAAGAGCTTAGCTGATGGCCATATTTGCATATTTGCTTATCATTGAAATAGAATGTAGAAGACTTTTTCTGGGATATCCAAGGAGAATGTTTCACAGGTATCTTGCTTCCCCAGTGCGGCTAGGCAAGTGTTTCATATACACATATGTTGATGCTGAAGAATCCAGCTCAGGTAATAAACTAATGATCTTCTGGTTCTTTCAGATGAAAAACTTTTGACATTATGCACTATCACAGCATAGAGTCTACCTAAAATACTTGCAAAGGTCTCTTGCATTCTCATTTTTCTGAGACTAATTACTCTGTTCTTTTAAGCAAGTTTCTGGAACCCACCTTTATATGAGAATATTGAACTAGATTTTTTCTACATTTCCTGTCTGGCTGCTTTAATAATAAAATCTTTTCTGTGCTAAACAGCTAAGAGACCTCATTATTCAATAAGTCCTAGAACGGAGAATGGATATGACTATTTGAATGGAATGGGCAATCTATTTTTTCAAAGATGCCATAGGAGGCTTTGTCAGTTGGAAGATTATTCTTTGTAGTTATCATGTCCGTTCTTCAAGCATTTTGACACTAAGATATCTTTCGTTTTTAGAAACCATTACTTTCAGAGTGCCAACTTTAAAATTTCCCAAAAAAATAAACTGAGAGCAGAACTCAAGTAAGCAAGAGTACATACTGATATTCATTTTTTTCATAAAATAAAAATAAAGCACTTTTCCTTACCCACATCTAATTTGGGGGCTGCCAAAGGGCTCAAAAAACAACACTTTCCTTATCAGAAACACCAGGCAAAAACCCTGAGAATAATTTTGAACATTGAACAATGTTGTTCTGGACTTTTTAAAGTTTTTTCACAGAAGCCATGTGGGTTAAAGAAAAAGTAGTGTAACTGTATATATATTTTTTAATGTTAATGCTCAAAGGGAATGCCTTTGGCATCGCTGGCTCTACTACCATCAGGATATCATTTCCCTTTCCTTGTTCCTACAGCTGTATATATGAGAAAAACAGGAGTTCATTTATGGTTTTGCTTCTTCTCCCTACAAGACTTGCCCATGTTCTCCGTTTAAATTTAAGGCATAAGTGAAACGGGCTGACTTTGGCTTAACTGAAAAGTCACATATTCATGACCATGTAAGAAAAATGTTGCATTGATTCTGATAGCCCACAGACTATTCAGTTTCGGTTGATAGCTCCACTTTACTCAAATATACTGCATGTTTTAAACTCTCATTATGCAATTTTGTGAATGGGAAGTGAAGAGTTTGTGGCAACATTAAGTGTAAGGGAAATCTGAATAGCTCTGATTTATCCTTGTTTGGTGTTGTTAGGCTTATTTGGTGTTATTTTCATGAAGATAAGTCTGCTATGGAAATAAAATATGAAACACTGAATTTAGGGATGGGTTTGTAAATAACAAAGTTCCAAGTCACTTTCTTTTTCAAGTGATAGTCTCTCTAAAAGGTAGTCAGGGACCATATTTCTAAAAGCGTTTGGCCTTCCAAACATGTTGGCAGTTCTTGGCCTCCACTCAGGTTCTGGCTGGTATGAAATTTGTTTTTCTTCGAAGGCTGCTCCAAGACTTGAGTAAAATGATTTGTATCTGGGTCCCCTTGCACAGACTTTGCCAGGAATAACCTCTGTTGGAAGGAAAGGGAAAAGGAGGGAGGGAAAGAGGGATAAGGGAGAAACAGCATATCAGACTGCCTTTGTATTTCAGAATTTTGATAAAGAAAGCAGAGCTTACTGTGAAATTTACTTAACATTCCATTGCCTAGATAATAAAAATCAAGTATTTTAATAGAAGATTGAAAGGATATAGCTTCAATCCTTAAGGATTATTAATAGAGGGGCATAATATTAGGTCACAATGTGATTTTCTGCATCAAAAGAAGAGGAGATTAGGCTACACTGATGGAAATACAGAACCTGAACTAGAGACTGCAGTGGTTGGTCTCTCTGGATGCTGCCACTTTGAAAGGTTTCATTTAATCCAGCTACTACCATCTAAAGAGGATGGTAACATGTTAAAATGTATCTAGAAACAGCCATCCAGTAGCACTAGCTCAGAGGACATGATATTGGAGGAAGACTGAAAACACACACTCAAGAAGGATTATTTGCATTTCTGAAAGTGTGTTGGGCTGATCACCTGAGTCCGCTTAACTTGAGGTGCTTTTCTAAATGCACATTTTTGACTTTACCTGAGAATTTGAGAATCAGAATCTTGAGGGCCAGTTCAGGGGTGATGTGCTTCTTAAAGCAGTTTTCCAAACAAGGTTTATGCACACAAGTGTGTGAGAACCCCTGGAATAGATGAACAAGAGGGAAGTGGCCAGGGCTGGTTGGGCTATTATAAAACAGATGAGAAGGTAAGGCACAGGGTATTGGTCCAAGAATGGGATTCAACCACAGGGAGAGAGATTTCAATTTAACAGATCTCCAAATCTCATGAGCACTTTCTTTTTAATCAGACTGTTTTCTTCTTTAAATTCTCATTTCTTAGCAAAGTAAGCTTCACTTCATGGGTGCTACGGAAATATATGTGGAAGGGTTGAAGGAGTAACTCTAATTACAGAAGCACATATTCTGGTTTGATAGGGCATTTCTTGACTTATACCTGTTAAGCCAGTGTCCCTTCCAGTTTAGCATTTGTCCTGAATTTCTCTTTCTCTTTCTCTCTCTTGCTCTCTCTCTCTCTTTCTTTTTCACTCTTCCATAAAGTATTATTGTTGTTACTAGTTGCATTAGAGTAAGGAAGGGTAGATTTGACTGACTTTTACTTTGTATTTCCAGCTTCTGCCATGGGTTTACTATTACTTGTGAGGTGAACAAAGTTTCTACTTTGAACATGTGGTTAAATCTGAAAGGTGACCAACAGTAACTCTCTCCCTTTTCCTAACTTATTCAAGTTGTAACATAATTAATACTTCCCTGTATAGAATGGCATATGGAAAGCTTACTGATATAATAAGTACTTGGGACCCAAAGAGCTAAGGATAGTTCTTTTAGTCTGTTTGCACTGCTATAAAGGAATACCTGAGACTGGGTAACTTACAAAGAAAAGGGAATTCATTGGCTCATGGCTCTGCAGGCTGTACAGGAGGCATGGCCCCAGCAGCTGCTTAGCTTCTGGGGAAGGCTCAGGGAGCTTTTACTCATGGTGGAAGGCAAAGTGGGAGCAGACAGATCAGGTGACAAGAGAGGGAACAAGAGGGAGGTGGGGAGGCCCTGGACTTTTTCAATCAGCCCTCACATGAACTCACAGAATAAGAACATACTCATTACCACAGGGAGGGCACCAAGCCATTGATGAGGGACCTGCCCCTATGACCGAAATACCTCCCATTAGGCCCATCCCCAACATTGAAGGTCACATTTCAATATGGAATTTGGAAGGGGAAGACATCCAAACCATATCAGTAGCTAACTCTATCGAGTCAAATGGCAGAGACAGCAGTGAATGCTGCTACTCCTGTTAGCAACTTGCTATACCAACCTGCATGCCTGACCCATGCTAAGGCCTACAGGGTACACCAAGCTGTCATGCCACCAGTTAGCAAGACCAAAGTAAAGTGTGTAAAATTATAAATTAAGTGTAAATAAATCTGTACAGGAAATAATAGTTCTGCCAAATAACATAAAGCAAGTAATTGGAAGGTTCTTGTTGCAATTGTTTTGCTGACAAAACTTTGTATCACGTTAATCAACCATCTAGTTATTTACTGTCTGTTAATTCTGTTTTGTTTTGTAATAAGCCCTTATCATAGCAATGTATTGAAAAAAATTCAAGTGTATATTTAATAAACATTTAAGTTCTGAATTTCTGTTTCATACAATATTTGTTAATAGTTATCATCCACATAGGGGACATAGTGACATCACTGGGCATATGAAAACCAGAGTACACAAATCTACTGAAAAGCTTTAAGGTTTAATTAGGTTGAACTATATCAAATTGCTACTTTGTAGGTCCAAAGCAGAGTTTTAGTACTATCATATAATTTAACCTAATGCTAGTGATTTTAACACAATAATTTAACATCAACAATGGCAGAATGTGCATTTGTAAATTATTCTTTGAAAGCTCACTTTTCGCTTAGTCAAATGACAGTTTTTATAAACGAATTTAACTTACTTTTCCTTCTTTTTATGCATTACTAAAAGTTAGTATTGACTTCATTCACAGTAGAACTTTGCAAACATTCAAATGATGTCAATTTTGTATTAGTAAATATTAGATGCTTCATCTAGAAAGTCAGTTAGATGAATTATAATGAGAAGTGTCAAATTCACAAGTGGTAAAATGCAATGTTAATATGAATATACATATTGGTAAAGGAGATTACTGTAAAAACTGTATTCTTTGCAAATTAAGAAACCTGTGAAGTGGAAACTGGTTATGCCAGACAAGTAATTCGTAATTGCATCCAAACAAACCGGGATATCCTGTAATGAAGCAAGAATCTCTAGTTGCTAAAATTTACAAATACTTTCTGTATTCATAGGGCAATAATACTACAAACATGTTGTGATTAAGCCTATCTTGAATAAAAAATTAGTTTAAGATGGTAACATGTACTTTCGTCCTGGCTGCCCATCATCAATCTAGCGTTAGAATTGTTGAGCCACTAAAGTATCACTTTTAAAATTACCTAACTATCCGTAATGTCAGGGAAATTTTTTGTAAGTAAGTTGTCTAAATTTTAATCACACTTTTCTTAATCAATTAAAAATCTTTAATCAAAGAATTCAAAAAATATATTTTTTAGATTCAAAATATTCAAGAAAATTATAATAGTTGAAAACAAAACTCACAAATCAGAAGACACTGAAATATATTCCTATAAAAGTAAGAAGGTAACTGAACAAATTAAACTATGAGAGCTCAATTTCTCTACAAGATCTTATTTTGAGATTTTACAATTGCACTTTGAAAAATGTTGAATTGTGTAAAGACTGATCTGATCAAGTTCCTACTTTTAGTTGGATAAATTTATATTTTAAGTTAGTATGGAATGAAATTGAGAAGAACTACAAATTTACAGCACTAAAATTAGGTGAAATATTTCAGATAATAATAATTATTATTATTATTAGAGATGGAATTTCACTCTTGTTGCCCAAGCTGGAGTGCAATGGCATGATCTTGGCTCACTGCAACTTCTGCCTCCTGGATTCAAGTAATTCTCCTGCCTCAGCCTCCTGAGTGGCTGAGATTACAGGCACGCGCCACCATGCCCGGCTAATTTTGTAGTTTTAGTAGAGATGGGATTTCTTCATGTTGGCCAGGCTGGTCTCAAACTCAAGACCTCAGGTGATCCGCCCACCTTGGCCTCCCAAAGGGCTGGGATTACAGGCATGAGTCGCAGTGCCCGGCCAAGAGAATTATTAATACAACTTGCACATATTGAAGAAAAATACTCTAAACGGAAGGAAAAACATAGCACCTGTGACAATATTTACAAGTTTTAATGCAGAAAAATACAGAATTGAGAATTTTCTTTCGTGGAATTGGCTTTGAGCTACTGAGCACCTCAGCATGCATCTGTGTGTGTGCATGCACCTGTGTGTGCTCATGCATCTGTGTGTGTGTGCATGCACGTGTGTGCGCATGCATCTGTGTGTGTGCGCACGCACATGTCTGTGCATGCATCTGTGTGTGTGCATGCACGTGTGTGTGCTTATGCATCTGTGTGTGTGCATGCACGTGTGTGTGCACATGCATCTGTGTGGGTGCACATGCACGTGTGAGTGTGTATATTTCTTAGTGATAAATATATTTATACATAAAGGTCAATTTATTATATCAATATTTTAAGATGTAGTCACCATAAAATATAGCTTTGCAGAAGAATGAAGACAAGTTTATTTAAAAAATTAAAAATATTAAAACTATATTGAAGACAATACATTCTTCAGAAAAATGCCAGTGACACGTTTTTAGGTATACAGTTAAGAAACTAATGCAGGAATATGTACAAATAATTATATGGATATATCATTTTTAAACGTTCAGATAATGATTATAATGAGGCATTTTTAAATGTTGCTTTAATCTACAGGCACCTTGTTTTTGTTTTTAAAAAATATTTTTCAAGTAATATTTGAATATAACTATTTTGTGCGCCCACCAATTTATTAAGATTTGTCAGTCAGTAAACACTGCAATATTTATATAATTTAATGAGTTTCACTGCTTCCGTTTTTTGCTCTCAAATGTATCCCAGTTTTGATGATGAATTGCATAGTCATCTTACCTTTAGTGGTTAGTGAGAGCTGGATTAGACTGTCACAAAAAGTAGTCAGCTTCCTATCCCAAGACATTTTGGGGAATAGGGTAAGCTGAGCCCAACTAACGGATGCTGTGGATGATACATCTGAATTGAGAAAGAGGCTGGGGCTCAGCCTTTTACTATTTGTCTGTACAATCACTTTAAAAAAAAATTTTTTTTAAATATTTGTGCAGAGGAGAGAAGCAAAACTATCTTTTATTAATTTTTATTCATCAAGTAAGTAAAGGGAAGAAAAGGAGAAGAGAGAGAATGAAGGGAAGGGAAGGACAAAGGGAAGGAAGAAAAGAAGGGAGGGAGGCAAGGAGGGAGAGGGGAAGGAGGGAGGGAGGAAGGGGAGGGGAAGAAGGATGAAGGAGGATGGGAGGAAGGGAGGAAGAAGGAAGGAAGAAAGGAAGGAAGGAAGGAGAGAAGAAAAAAGAAGGGAGATAGGAAGGGACAATGAGAAGAAGGGAATGAAAAGAGAAGGTAGAAAAACAAGAAGCTCTGAGAACTAAGACAGCCTCTCCTTGTTGGACATAATGCTAGGGGTTACTTTATTCTTGAACCGTGCTTAATTTTCACTGGTGAGGTCTGTTACAGCCTATCTGTTTGTATGCAATGACCCTTTTGCCAGGAAATGGGCAAAAACCCTAGCACAATATCCCATAGAACGAACTCAAGACATTTGGTGGTGGGTCAGAAGAAAAGTGGATTGGAGAAGCACTCATTGTCTGAGGTCACTGCAGCCAAATAAGCATTAGTGCTTAATCTGTAGACAGGCAGGGTCAATGGATTTAGCAGGTCAAACAGGCAGTGACACCATAGAGTGGGGAGTTTTTCTTAATAGTTGTTACTGAAAGTGCAAATGAGACTATATTATCATCTCACTGGTAGCATGAATACTGCTAGGTGAGAATCACTGACCTGCGAAGCCTCTTTTGACTCTACAATGCTACCATAGCTATTGTAGCATGGTAGTTAAAAGTGTAGCATGTGGAGCCAGTCAGACTTTTTAATTCAAGCACGGCTCCACAGCTTATGGCCTAGGTGATCCTGAGTCATTTCCTGAACACGTGTAAGCTTGTGTCTTCATTTGTAAAGTGTGGAATATGTCATACGTCATTATGCTTTGGGAGGCTTAAATAAAATAACACATAACCGACCAGTGCTCAGTATCTGATACTATTGAGTAAGCACTCATTAAATTGCAGTTCTCATTATTTGATATTAACGTTATTATTAACAACAATATTATTATTGTCATGAACATTATTATTATTAATAGGTGGCAGTTTGGTTTTCCCCCTTTCCTCCAAAACTTCACTACTACAATTATCGCTTCATTTATTTACTCAACAGATGTTTATTAAGCTCCCATTATCCGCAGGGTTCTGAGATACCTGGGATTGAAAAATGAATAAGACATGTTGCAAGACCTCAAATCTGGGTGCCGAAACTAGACGTTTTGCCTCTTTCGGGAATAGTCTTTACTTGGAAGTAACAGGAATCCTGTTTGTCGCCCATACTTTGCTATATGACTGAACTCAAGAAAGAGTGATTCAGTGTCACTTGGCCTGTTCAATGAGCAGTAAGCCTCTTCCTTTTAGAAATGGTGTGTGCACAGGTATGTGTATTTTCTCTCCATGTGTAAGTCGACCTGACTATAGATTAGGAGTATGAGTCAGTATTGCTGGAACTGTCGTAGATGGTAATGGTATGGCAATGACAGTGTGTCGTTTTAGGTGAATTGGACTTGGGTGCAGGCTTTGCTCTGTTGCAACTGTCTTTCTCACTCTGGGCTGCTAGACGGTCCTGAAAAGTCAGGGCTATTTGTGCCTCCATATATGCCTTTGTATGAGTTCTTCCCTTTTCTGCAAACAATCATCCCTGGCTGCCAAGGCTTCTCTAGGAAGGCATATAACAGATACACACTGATATATATCTGTATCTTTCTGCTAAATCCTAAGTCCCTTAAGGACAGAAACGATTTCTTGTTGATCTTGTACTCTTAGCATACAGCACAGTGTTTAGAACCTCAATGGAGCCCAGCAAAAGCTTGCTAAATAGGTGAGTGAATGCGTAAATGAATGAATGAAATGATGTAGTACAAATATATAGTATTAATTATTCAACCCTAAAACTTCTTTGGCATAATCAGTGAATTCTCCAGTACGGACTAGTTCTCATGGTTGCATTTCACACTCTTGATTCTCTTACCACAGGTAAACCCTTAAGAACTATTCCCTCCATACTTTCACTAATCAAACTCTAAACATTCAACTCAATGTTTCAGAAACTAAATACCATCCCCCCTAGTTACTTTTGACAACTGCTGCCAGACATTTTCACTCACTTAAAAACCATATAGATTTGTCATCACTTGCCATTTCCTTAAAAGCCCCAACTGTCTTTCCCCATCACTCCCAAACCTGATGACAGTTCTAATTCTCTTTTCCTTCCTCCTACCTTCCCAGTGCACAACCTTTTCACCTGTCTTGACCCCATCCCTTCTCAGTTACTGATAACCTTTGCTTCAAACTCACTCCACCTCTTAGGCTCTTGATTAATCTAGCTATCGCTTCAGGATCTTTCTTAGCTTTGTTCAAGCATGTTGCATTTTACTTTTTACACGGTCATCACCAAATTCTATTTGCCCTTTCAACCATTATCCCACACTTTTATTATTAATCTCTTATCCAAGTCCCCCTCCCCAGGTTCTTTCAAGCCACATTTACACATGAACAGGTCTCCCTCATCTTCACAGTTATCACTGGATTCCACATACTTATCCAACTGCCACTCAAGTTCATCATATCTAAATCCATGCGGTGGTTTCTTGATCTCCTTCCATCTGAGACAATTGAAGTAGTCCTGAGAACTATAAGTTTTTTACTCAACGCCAAGATCAACTAATACTCTCTAGAATTTGATCTTGGATCCTTCCTACTCTTTTCAATATTAGATAGCTGATCCTGACCCTTTTGTTATTAAGATATTGTGCTTGTTCACTTTCTGTCTTAAGTAAGTCATCGATTTAGCAGCATCTTTCTGGTCCCATTATATTTAAGCAACATCCATTATCTACACTACAAGTACTGGAAAATATTCAATTTAATATAAACTATATAAAGCACCTAGGGTAATACCTATCACAAAATAGTTCTTTCAATATCACTTCTCTATCTTGATGAGAAGTATTGCTTTGCTCACAGCAATTCCTTTATTTCACAGGCAGAGAATGGGTACAAAAAGATTTATTAAATTTTCCTAGCTGTTGTAGCTAATCTGTGACTACATCAGAACCCGGAATCACGTCTCTCTCTCTCCAAGCACAAACACAGCATTTGTCTCTAACTTCTCTGCTTTTGAACTATACTTTATCATGAAATTTTATTTCCCAAACACCAAGGAGATTTCCAGATTTAATAATTATCTGAAACGCTGATCTTATTAACAATAGAGTAAGACTGGCAAATGTGCATCAACTTAAACTGATGGGTGCTAGGATGGAATGAATGATTATGGTCGATTAAAAAAATTAATATACATTACATACTTTAAAAAATAAGTATATATTACTTGCTTAATAAAAAACAATAAAAACCGACAAAAATAAGCAAACTCTATATTCATTGAACCACATCATAAACCCTGGTGGATCAATATACCACATGTACATTTCCTTACAGGACGGGACTTATGAAATGCCTGAATGTAGAAACACAGCAGTTCTTTTTTTGCAAATGCCTACAGCAAGTATCTGCTATTAATGTCAAATAATTTATCAGTTACCTTCGTGTATCTTCAAACTCTAAATGTGACCAATAGTTTAAATGACAATTCATGCAGTAATCTCTAGAGTCAATGTACAACTATTATTGTAGTTTGGATTCCTGGAAAAAATGCATACAAATTCAAACAAACTTGTAAAATCTAAACAGAGTCTTTTATTAGTGACCCCTAATGACCCACAATCAAAGCTAAACATCTTGACTAAACAATTATCTTTGGGAATTGAAATGTAAACAGAAAGCAAATTCGCTGTTTACCCTTACTCTGTGTGGCTGTTCCTCTCTGGTATTACCGCATCTACATGCGTTCTATCAATACTTCAAAGTCTCGTTAAAATTTTAAATCATTTTCTTATTTAGAAAACAAAATGAATATAATTTCATATCTGCTAACCTAAATAAACCGCCATCCTTGTATAAAATCTCTTGAACAAAATGCAGTATAAAACTATATAGGAAATGGCAGACTTTGTTCTTAGAACCAGGCATATAAAATGCCTGCTGAATGCTATTTATTATGTTGCCCTTTCCACTCATATTTCCAAATCAGTTTGTCTCTCTAACATTATCACATGAACAGTTCTGCAAAAGTTGGGTACGCTCATCTGCATGCAAGTCCTTAGAATCACTTCCTAAGAATTGTTTCATATTAGAAGTACTGGTGCCGATTAAAAGTTTTGAAAATAATCTTTAAGATACATGAAGGCATACCACTGAACTGCAAACATAAAGATGGTTAGGATGGTACATTTTATGTTATGGGTATTTTACCACAGTAAAAAACAGTAAGTTTTAAAAAATAGGCAATAAACATATATCAAAAAGTCTTCCCATTAGGGAGAAATATATGGAGGTATCTGTATGTATATTTAGAAAAAGGAAGCTTTACCAAGGATTAATTTCTGCCTCTGCACTGGACTCTAAGGAATTGAGAATAATATAAAAGTTGGAAAGAAATTGATCAGGTACACTTTATAAATCCCATGCAGTCAGATCAAAGTTGCCATGTATGCCATTTGTTAAAAGTCAGAACATTGTGTCACGTATTTTTACTTTGAATGGACATTATTTGTGGACTTATTTCCTAAACCTCTTATGACACTATGAGTAAAGAACAATTTCAGGAAACTCTATTTTAGGAGTCAGATGTTTTAGCTGCACAAACCTCTTGCAGAGATAGAACAAAAAAAGTAAAATTCCTTTTGTTTTGGCTTTCTACGATCATAAGCCAGTGCAAATGTAGAGATAAATAGCATTGCCAAAGGCAAATATTGCTTCCAGCTGATGGTATTAGCAGACTATCAACTCATCGTTGCCTGCCTCGTGACTCTTGTTGTTTACTTATTAAAGAAATATCACTTTAAAAAAATGTGTAAATGTCCTTACACAGAACTCATAATAAATGGAGAGAAAAGCACAATAAAGGGAACCTATAATAAATGGAGAGAAAAGCACAATAAAGAAGGAAATAGTAAATGATTATAACAAACTCTTTAGTCCCTTACGTGACCATCTGTCTTCAATTTCAGGCATGTTGTTTTGAGTAGCGTCCCATTGTGACCAAATATAATGGGATAGGCAAGTTAATGAACTACGACAAGTACCATCATAAATGTGATGTATCACCAAGGCAAAGCCACCCAAGATGCAAGGCAGCTACTGTTTTTCTGTGAAGCTACTAGTTTCTTCTACAGTGCTCTGGGGAAAAGAGTAGCCTCATTTATCTCTTTATTTATTGTAAGTCTCAGACTGCTGCCTCATTCTTTCTCCCTTCCTGACCTTGACTAGAGAAGCCCTACAGAGAGAGGTAGGCAAAAAATAGAGAGGTAGGATTTGGATTTATCTGAAGGAAAATATGTATTCATCACTTTCATCATGAGTCAGGATTCCTGAATATATTACCAAATCCACTTTGTCAAAGTGGAAACAGTTGTTGGCTGACTCAAGTACTAACCGTGTCTTTGCATCTTTCTTTCCTGAACTAAACCCTTCCCTCGAAAAATACTTATTTGTTCTACATTCTTTAAAGTTGTTCAGAGTGTTTGTAAGCAGACACTATTGTCTGAATCAGTGAATTCTGTTTCTTGCTTATGAAAAATATTTAAAATGTTACTAGAAATAAAAGACACAGTGTAAGTAACTAGGAGGCTTAAGAGATTATATTGGGAAATCCAAGTCTCTGTCGATCCATTTTTATTCTTTTGTAACAGATTGAGGGATTTTGTTTTAACTGGCTTCTTGATTATCAAGCTCATTACTGTAAGAGATTAGAATGTCTTCTTGAACTCATTTTTTTATCTGACTTTATCTTTCCCATCCAGTCCACTTTATCCAAGTGAAAATTTGTTCTCTATGTATTTCAGCTGATTTAAGACATGAAGCTGATTTTTCATTCACAGGTGCTAAAAAGCAGACTGAGCTTTCATCTTAGAATTCTCCATTTCTCCATTCTTCAAACCTAGCATCAATTATGTTGCAGGGTGTTGATGGGCCTAATTTGGAGATTCCTACCCCAGGTCTATATATACCCTGTATACTCCCCTTTTCTTGAGTGAGAACAAGACTTTGAGTATGATGAATTTCACTCCTATAATTAGGCTACCTTCTATAGAAAAGATTACACTGAATTAACTAAGGCCTCAGATCAGTTGAACTTCAGTTAATCGAAATGAAGGTCCTGCACAGGCTTGACCCAATTAGATGACCTACTCAGGTGAGCCCTGAAAAGGGGCTGTATATTAGTCCCTTCTAGCATTGCTGAGACTGGGTAATTAATGAAGAATAGAGGTATAATTGGCTCCTGGTTCTGCAGGCTTTATAAGAAACATAGTGGCTTCTGCTTCTAGGAAGTCCCCAGGAAACTTACAAGCATGGAATAAAAGGCAAAGGGGAAACCCATACCTCATGTGGCTGGAGTAGGAGGAAAAGAGAGGGAGGAGGTGCCATACATTGTTAAACAACCAGATTTCATAATAACTCACTATCGTGAGACCAGCACCAAGGGTTGGTGTGAAGCCATTCATGACAACTCCAGCCCCATGGTCCATCACCTCCATCCAGGTTCCACCTCCAGCACTGGGGATTCTAATTCAACATGAGATTTGGTGGCGACACAGATCCAAACAATATTAGGCTGTATCCTTCCTGAAAGAAGCGATTCAAAATATAGAGTTTCTGTTTCTGGCCATGGCAGGAGGAAATTACTATGTTATGGAGAGGGCCATGTGCAAGGAATGATGGGTGGCCACAAGGAACTGAGAGTGACCTCATGCTGAGAGCCTGCAAGAAAATGTGGATATGAGTCCTGCAGCTGCAAGGCACTGAGGTCTTCAGACAACCTGAATGACCTTGGAAGAAAATCCTGAGACTCAGATTAGACCACACCCTTGGCTGACCCCTTGATTTCAGCCTGGCGGGGCCATGAGCAGAGGACCCAGTTGACCTGTACATAGACTTTTGGCTGACGAAAACTGTGAGATAACAAATTCGTATTTGTTTTATATTACTAAGTTTGTAGTAATTTGTTAGGTAGCCATGGAAAACTAAAATGCATAGCATATGAATGCACCAGAGGTATAGGAAACTGTTTGATGATTACTTTCCCAGTCAATCCTCAGACTTATATTCATTGTTCTGAACTGCCATTCTTCAGTACCCCTCATAATATACAACTTATTTGGTTTTTTGGAATAATCAAGCTGGACTCTAGATGTGCCCCCTTCCCATTTCATAGTTGGGGAAACTAAGGTTCAGAATAGTTGACTAGTGTGAGGATACACTGTAAGTAGAACAAATTTTAGATCTGTTTCAGAGATTTTTCCACCATGGTAGAGAAAGTAGATTAAGATTTACTTTTGATTGAAGAATAATGGAATTAATCCTTCCCATTTCTGAGTTGGGGTAATATGACTGATCTTTGTATTTCCTACATCACCCAATGCAGTTCTTTACAGCTATGCTGAAACCATTGTTTCTGGAAGTACATATTGGCAGAGTACCTTGTACTTGATAAGTATTTAATGAATCTTTTATGAATTAATGTCTGACTTTAATGAGGCTTAATTGGCTGTGTAGATGGGAGAGATGATTAGAAATATAAATATGTCTGCAAAATTCTAATGGTTTAGAGGAGTGGAGTCAGGCAATAAATAAAATAGAATGGCTTTTCAAACTAAATGCTTAAGGAAAGAAATATGTTTCTAAAGAAATATTTGCCACATATATTGATGAACTACTTAAGACACTGTGATATACTCAAACAAAATCAACAAATAAAATCATCATTCATGAAATGGAAAACAGCATTAATGAAATAGAATTACAGAACTATGATTGCACCTGAAACTGGGGAAATAACATCATCTACTTTTTCTTTCCTCCCATGTCACTCCCACTGTAAAGACAGCTATATCAAAAATTAGATCAATGTACAAAGATATTTTCACCAACCTCAGGTCACAATAACATCTTTTCTAAAGGAACTGCAACAGTAGCCGAATTGGAAAGAACTAGAATCCCAGACTACACTCTGAAATATTCAGCTCTTGCTTTAACAAGGGATGTCCATAACAGAACTCCATACTTTTCTAGAGGCTCCCATTATCTACCATGACAATAAACAGGAAGCTCGAGGTTGTTTGAAGGAAATGTCTTCCCATTCTCAATCCTCAAGGCCTAACACAAAGTTTCTGTGGGACTTGGAGGTAAAGCATGTATTTTGCCCTGATGTGTCTCCAGTTGTCAGTAGCTCATAACTGTTAAAGCTCTAACCTCTAGTCACATTTTATCAAACTATTTTTATAAGCTTTTAATTGACAAATAAAATTGTATATATTCAAAGTGTACAACATGATGATTTAAAATATGTAACATTGTGTGATATATATATTTCAAATTAATCAACACATCCATCACCACACAGTTACCCTGTTTTCTTTTCTACTTTTTTGGTGTATGTGTGGTGAAGGCACTTAAGATATACTGTCTTAGCAGACTTCAAGTATACAATACAGTATTGTTAGCTATTGTCACTATACTGTATATTAGAGTCCCAGAAATTGTTCATCTTATAGCTAAAAGTTTGTACCATCTGACCACCATGTCCCCTTATCTTCCAGAGTTTGGTGACGACCATTCTTCTCACTTTTTCTATGAATTAGACTTTTTAAGATTTCACCTGTAAATGAGATGATACAGTATTTGTCTCTCTGTGTCTGACTTATTCCAGTTAGCGTATTGCCTTCCTTGCTCATTCATGTTGTTGCAAAAAGCAGACCATTATTTTTAAAGCTGACCACACACATACATACACACATCACATTATCTTTATTCATTCAGTCATTGATGAAGGCAGATTGTTTCCCTATCTTGGCTGTTGTGAATAGGGTTGCATTGAATAAGGGAATGCAGATATCTCTTCAACTCTGATTTCATTTCCTTTGGATTCATACTCAGAAGTTGGATTACTGGATCATTTGATAATTCAAACAACCTATTTTTAGATAGAGATTGAGGATGTGTTTATGCAGTACTTATTATCATACTTTGTTACAGGCAATGTGAATGCAAAACCAAAGCACAGTCTCTTGGATTGAAAAGCTTAAATTCATGTTGTTAAAGAAACAGTAAAAATACATAGGACACAATTAGAAAATGATGAAGACCAATTTATTCATCATTTAGATGTGTGCAATACAGACTCATTAATTTTTTCATTTGTCATGAGTGTCATAAGTCAGGTCTTGCTTCAATGACGATGATGCAACTATGAACAAATCAGTCTCTTTTGTTATAGAGTTTCTATTCTAGTTGGGGATAAAGGAATAATAAACAAATGATAAGGGATAATAAGCAAATGAATTAATAAGAACATGTCTTGTGGTAATAGTTTTTATGATGATTATTAAAAAGGGAGGTAGGTTTGGGGCAAGCAAAGTTGTCTCAATGGAGGTGACATTTCAGTTGTGCAACAAGGAGGCATCCTATAGGAAGACCGAGGAAAAGCAACATTCTGATGGAGAGTAGACTTACTGCAAAGACCCTAAGGCAGAAGTGACCAAGGCAGAAACAGGCCTGCTATGACTGAGGAGCAGAGAGAAGGATCAAGTGACTGGGTCAGCAAAGGGGAGAGATAGGGAAGGCCAGTTAGGCCAGGATTTTCTTCTAAGTGTCATAAAGAGACATTGGAAGGTTTTAAGTAAGAAAAGTTACAGCGTCTGAAATATTTTTTAAAGAAATCATCATAGCTGCTGCAAAGACCCAGAACTGTCTGTATACATTTCCCCAAGTAAGAATGAAAGGAGAAACAGTGGTGGAGAGATTTTGACCCTAAGTAGAACAGGCAGTTGTGGGTGACTTGTCTCAAGCAAGAATGGAGAAGGAGATGGAGGTTAAGTTTCAGATCTATTTTGGAGGCAAAGTTGATAGGACATGCTGATGAAAGGAAGAGAATTAAGGATGCTTCCTAAGTTTAGCTGAAGCATCTGAATGGATGACTGTTCATTCAGCTATTTACTGAGAAGGAAAATCAGGTGATCAATAGTTATCACATGAGATTTATTATTCTTGCGAGAACTTTTAGTCAGCTCAACAGATATGTTAAATAGGAGAGAGAGAGAGAGAGAGAGAGAGAGAGAGAGAGAGAGAGAGAGAGATTAAATCTGGCTGGCCTAGTCCAGAAAGAACTCATGGGAGAGAGTTCTTGCCCTTAAAAAGTGGATTGGATTCAAATGGAGATGTGAGGAATATTCTGCATCTCCACAGAGGAAACGAAGTAAGAAAAGATGTAAAAATGAGAATAAGCATGAAATGTGACTGGAAGTAAAAAGGTGGGGAATTTATGTTGGAAAAAAGTGAGAGGTAAAATTAGAACTATAAGGGACCCTCATTATTTAATTAAAAGAGTTTGAATTCTTTTTCTAAAAAACATGCAGCCATTGCCACTTTTAGGCTTGAAGGTAGGAAAACTTTAATTCTGTCTTATTTTCTCTTGGATCACCAGGGCTGAATACAGAGTCTGGCACAGAGCAGGTCATCGACTTATTACATTAATGAGTGGAAAATGAATGAATGATTGAATAGCAAAGTTACGTTAGCACAATGAAAGAACAATGGGTGAAGAAACCAGGGAAAGTGTTCCCTATTTCAAACATGTAAGCTGTCGGATCAGAGATAAAGTCTTTCTATAACATAGTGGTAAAAAGGTGGAAATAAAAGTGCTTTATAGTATTTCCCATCATGGCAAGATGGCAAAAGTACGTAGGAAATACAAGTTTAGTTCTTCCAGAAGGTATTTAAGATTTAAAGTAACACAAGGGATTTCTACTTAAATAATGAGTTCAACAGAGAACTTAGTTAACGAAATCAGGCAAAACTTGGATAAGATATTTTTAATATTCTAAAAACCGAGAGAGCCTCAATTTTTTTCTCAGCTATTCATATATTATACCATAGTATGATAATCATACTATAGTTTGATAATCAAAAGTTTGTGTCGTTTTTTCTTGTTTTTTTTCAGTGAGGCCGTAATGTTTCTGCTAGAACTTGAAGTTGATTGTTTTCTGGGGCATAATATTGATATTCAATGAGTCAATGAATCAAGATTTAACTTCTTTATAACTTGCTTATCTCCAGATTACCTCAATTTTCTGCAAAAATTTCCACTTGTCATACTTTCGTATTTCTAGATGCAGATAGACATGCATGCTATAGTTTTTCTGATGGTAAAGATGGTTACATAAAATTGCTTACTGGGGAAGCAACACTAAAAGTCATTGCTCAGCACACAAAGAGGAAAACAAAAGATAAAAAACAAAACCCTCCAATAAAGTAGTAAGCTATGTTGGCACTCACTTGCTGTTGGCCTCAAAGCTCTCAGATTATACACTCCTTTTATTGGATTGTTTCTTTAATGGGACTTTTTAAAGGGCATTTTAATAGCCTCCTTGTTTCAGCAGATATACATCGAAAAGCATTTGGAATACCTCCCAGTTGTAACATTTTTGATCTTCACATTTCTTAGAATTCTGACAACCTACTAGGTAACAGTTAGTATGATATTATGCTGACACATTCCAGAGCTGGCAGTTGTTAGATTTGCCAGTGCAGTTTGTTGTGCAGATCCCATGGGCCTGAGATTTATTGCCTTTTACCCTTACCCACCTCTCCCTAGATCCTTCCTTGCCCCCTTTTAACTCTTTGAATACACTATGGATGTGTTTTTTAGGTACATCAGTACTATCTACTATAAAGGCCTAACTTAGTACAAAGCAAGGATTAGCCACACAAAAAAATCCTTATATTATAAATTTGCACTATTCTGTGTCATTTGAAGAATCAGAAATAACTCATTAAGGAGAAATATTTTTTTTTTCAGAAAAAATCCACCTGGTCATGGATCACAGGTGATAGCCATGATCTCTCTGAAAAGGCAAATCCAGCAAAGTGACTCTGCTATGATCAGTACTCAGATTTCTTATTTCCCAAACAAGATTTTCAAGGATGGTGAGAGATAATGAAATTATTAAATTTTTATAATCATTTAATAATTTCTTCTCTCACTGTTTCTCATTCTAACATAGCACCTGGTCCAGTGTTTTCCTTCCTTCCTTCATTTATTGAACAAATATTTATTCAGTACTACAATGAGCAAGGCACTGAGCTAGGAACTCAAAATATAGACAGGAATAGGACCTGACATCAAGGAGGCCAGCATCTAGATGGGGAGACAGAGACATAAACAGATGAATACAGTCCAATACTAAAAGCACAACCACAGATCTCTGTGCTGTCAATTACAAGACATTGCTCCTATATGAACTCAGAAAAACACAACACAGACCAGGCATCTCCTTGTCCAACAGGACATTATTTAATACTTTGGTCTAACTTCTTTTTGTTTCCTCTATAAGGAAGAACATGACTTACAATGGAATTGAAACCAACCCTATGATAGGGTCTTACCCTTACCTGGCTCTTGTTATTAACAGGAGCAAAAGAACCAGAAACGGTTGTAGATATTGGCATGTGAGTTAGGCCAAGGCATTCTAACACAGTACTTGGTCCAGGGCTTTTCTCCATTCCTTCATTTGTTCAACAAATATTTATTGAGTACTAACTAAGATCCAGGCACTGAGCTAGGAACTCAAAATATAGACAAGAATAGGACCTGACTTCAAGGAGGCCAGCATCTAGATGGGGAGACAGAGACATAAACAGATGAATACAGTCCAATACTAAAAACACAACCACAGATCTATAGGCTCTCAATTACAAGACAGGAAGAGCACCTGATCCAGCTAGGATGACCCTAGGGGAATGAGTCCTGAATTGAATTATTAATAATGAGGAGTAACCAGTCAATAGAGAGGTGAGCTTGGATCACAGAAGACTGAGGACTGCATAAGCAAATACATCAAATTGAGAACTCATACAATGTGTTTGGAACAGTTCACATATTGCAATTTTTCTGTTTTATAAAGTGTGAATTGTGGGCAAAGAGAAATCATGCAAAAGAAATCAGGAAGCAATCAACATAGAGGAATTGGGGTTTATTACAAAGGTCTGTGCAGTCCAACACTCTCTACCACTAGCTGCAGATAGCTGGTTCCATTTAAATTAAATTTAAGTAGTATTTTAAAGAATAAGAGTTTAGTTCCTGAGGTGCACTAGTCACATCTTACGTGCTCAATAGTCATGTGAAGTTTAGGGTTACCATGGAGAGTACAGATGATGGAATATTCCCAGCAGCAGAGAAAGTTCTATTGGCCAGTCAAGCATTTGAAGTGGTTTATGTAAGTCAGAGTTAGGTCTTGTAATGGATTCAAATGTATAAGACTGCAGACGCTCATTCAGAGGTATTATTTATTGGGTCAAAGAGCTTCCATTCTACTGGAATAGGACAGATTTTTTAAAATAATAAGTAAAATAAATAGTATGTCAGAGAGTAATTAGTGTGCTACACAAAAAGTTAAAAAAAAGAAAGAAGAAGAAGAAAAAGAAGATAGAAGGGCCTGTTAAATGACCACAATTGTAAATAGGGTGTTCAGGGACGGTCTCACTGAGAAGAAAGACCTGAAGGAGGAGAGTGTAGGCACCTGGGAAAGAGTACTACAGGTGGTAGGAACAGCAAGAACAGTCTTTCATGAACTGCCTGACCTATATGTAAAACACATTTGCATGTAGATAGGTGTGTGTCTGTCTATCTATCTATCTATCTATCTATCTATCTATCTATCTATCTATCTATCATCTATCTATCTATCTATAGAGAGAGATGTGTGTATGTATGTATGTATCAAGAGACTTTTAAAATGAATTAGCTTATACAATGATGCAATTGTGAGCGCTAGGAAGTCCAAAATTTATAAGGCAGGCTGGCAGGATGAAAGTCAGGCAAAAATTGATGCTGCAGTCTTGAAATGAAATTTCTTCTTCTTTGGGAAACCTCGTTTTTTGCTTTTAAGGTCTTGAGCTGATTAAATGAGTCCCACCCATATTACTAATAATCTTCTTTAAAGTCAACTGATTGCATGTGATAACCACATCTACAAAACACCTTCACAGCAACATCTAGACTAATGTTTGATTGAATAACTGGGTGCTATAGCCTAGCTAAGTTGCCATAAAAATCTAACCATCACATTCATCTAATCCTTGTTTCTCAGATAAAGAAATTCAGGTTTACAAGGATTAAAATACTTGCCCAAACTTCTTCAGGAAGAAGAATAAAGACTCTGAACAGTTACTTTCTCAGTCTTTTTATATCAATTCTAGAGTGCTCTTTCTACTGCCCAGTCAGTGTAATCTAGACACAGAAGCCTAAATTAGGCCACAAATAACTTCTGTTTCGTTATTTTGAGCTCTAAATGAAAAGAGGATAGATACAAACATGCATTTATTTTATAAAATTTACAACTGAACTTTATTTTTGAATGGAACTGAAAGTCCACTAGGAAGAATAGTTTCCATCCTTGCATTGTTTTCGCTTTGCATAGAGTCACACTAAAGATGATAATTTATTAATAAACTAGAAGAATGACAACAATAAATGAGTCAATTAAAATGAATTTTGCAGCATAAAAGAAATGTATTTTTTTCTAAGATTACTACTTAGAGGAAAAAATTCAATTACCATAAATTAATTTGATTACCCGTGTAGTTTCTTCAAAACTCTACTTTAAAAAGGTAATTTTAAAAGCAAAACAATTAGAAGTAATGTCGAAACAAAATTACGCTTTCTACTCACAATATAATTTTGCATAGATTTAATTCAGTGCAAAACCATTTCTAAGTATAAAATTGAAGTCATATATTATACATAATAAAACATTAAATTAGGATTTCTGCTTTACTCTGTGATCACATTTTATGAAATAATGGAATACCGACATTTCAAACGATTTTTCCTCAGCACTGATTTCATCATGATTCAAACCATATTTTTGTCATCTAACATGGAAGTGTGGAACACAGAACTTTCAGTTCTACCCGGCTTGATTGAAAAATAGACCTAAAAAAATTCAGTGTTTGATGACAGAACAATTAATTCCAAACAGTTTGTATTACTTTAGATAATATTTTCATTTAATCTATAGGTGTATATAATCATAATCTCCATAATGTAACTGAGTACATGTTCCTTATTATTTTAAATTCTGAAATATTTTATACCTAAGAAGCAGCTTTTTCTTATTTAATAAAGAATTAACAAATATTTTGGCTATCCATGAAAATGATCATATAATTTTTCCGTTTGATTCTTAATACTTAACATTTTGAATGTTGACTTACCCTTACATTTTTAAAATAAAATAATTCTTTATTTTTATTTGTTTATTTTTTTAATGTTCTGAAGGCAACTGTTTACTAGTATTTTACTTAGAATTCTTTCAAAAATCTTTATAAGTTATTTTGTTTTTTTTTGTTTGGTTCTTTTTGTGTCAGTCTTTTATGATTTCTTATCAATGTTTTTTTCATTTTGTTTTGCAAATTTATTTGCATACAGCCAAGCAAAGTCACTTCAAGTTCTTTACTTCATATATTTTTGTGATTATTTTCTCATTATTGTCTATTTTGTGTTCTTGCATTTTCTCTTCCTTTTTCTTGATTAGTTTGTTAATGGTTTATCTACTTTCTGTTTTTTGTCCCCAAAGAATCAGCAATTCATTTATTTATGTTTACATCATTTTCTGCTTTCTACTCCATTAATGTCTTTCTTATTTTTATTTCTATTCCATTCGTGTCTTTATTTATTCTTGTCTTTATTTATCTTTATCATTCTTTTTATGCATTCCTTAATTGCATTTTATGGTTTTTTTTCTACTATATTGATTTGGGTGTTTTTTGTTATTAATCATTTACTAACATAAGTAAGTTTGTAAATTTTACTTTGAACACTCTTTTACTTGTATCCAATATGGTTTAATTTTGCCAGGACTGGAGGGCAGTGGCACAATCTCAGTTCACTACAACCTCCACCTCCAAGGTTCAAGCAATTCTCTGCTTCAGCCTCCCAAGTAGCTGGTATTACAGGTGCCCACCAGCACACCAGACCAACATTTTTTGTATTTTTAGTAGAGATGAGGTTTCACCATCTTGGCCAGGCTGGTCTTGAACTCCTGAACTCATGATCCACTCACCTTAGCCTCCCAAAGTGCTGGGATTACAGGTATGAACCACTGTACCTGGCCCAATATGGTTTAATTTTCAATGTTTTCTTCTATTATCTTTATTTTCTAAGTTTTTATAATCTGCAATCTTTACCCTTGAATTTCCTCTTTAACCTGAGATGTTTTCCTTGAGGAAGATTAATACCATAAGATCCAGCAATCTGTTTTCTGATTATATACCCAAAGGAAATTAAATCACCACCTCATAAAGATATCTGTACTCCTATGTTCAAGGCAGTCCTATTCACCATAGTTAAGATGTGAAATAACCTAGGTGTCCATCAATGGACAAATGGATAAAGAAATTGTAATATCATAATTTAGGACAGATATACATAAAATGGAATATTATTTAGTCTTAAAAAGGAGGAGATTCTGTCATTTGCTACAACATGAATGAATCTAGAGACTATTATAATAAATTAAATCAACCAAACAAAAAAGGAAAATATTACCTGATCACATTTATATGTGAAATCTAAAAAGAAAAAAGATAGGTGAAATATATAGAGATAGAAAATAAATTATTGCTTTCCAGGGTCAAGGTGGAGGGGAGAGAATGGGTAGATGTAGGTCAAAAGATAATATGCAGCCAATATGTAAGATGAACAAGTAGAAAGATCCAATGTACAATGTGAGGACTATTGTTAATAATAGTGCATTGCATTTAGGATCTTTGCAAAATGAATAGATTGTATCTACTCTTACAACTGGGGGAAAATGTGAGATGATGGATGTTAACTTGTTCCACTGTAGCAAACATTTCACTATATATGTATCCTATAATGTTATGTTGTATACCTTAAATATATACTATTTATTTAAAACAATAATAAAAGATAGTTAAAATTTTCCAGGTCTTTGCATTTCTTTCATTGTCAATATTTTTAGTTTGCTCTATTGAAAGAGAATACTGTCTCTACCATACCTACTTTTGATTTAGCATGGGTTCAAGTTGACTCTGTAACCTACTCTTTGGTTACTTTTAATCATTTAGTGAGCATTTGAAAAAGTTCATATCAATCTATATCAACTAGATTTACTTTATTGATTTTGTTATTTAATTATCCTATACATGTACTTTAAAAATTCATTTTGTAATGGAGTATGAGACATCAATTTAATGCTTCAAATACACCCTACTTCTGCTTATTCCTTTTTGTATCTTCTGTAGTTTTTGCTTTAAAAATATTGCCACATTATTTGTTATATATATTCACAACCATTCATTGTGGATTATGTTTTTTCATAATAATAATGTTTCACTGAAATCGACTTTGAAAATATTCTTATTCCTATTTTTCCAAAATTCATATTTGTCTGGTTCTTTGTCTATCATTCATTTTACTTTTAATTTTAACAGGTTTTTGTTTTTTTTTTTGGATATGGAGCCTCACGTTGTCGCCAGGCTGGAGTGCAATGGTGTGATCTTGGTTCATGGCAATTTCTGCCTCCTGAGTTCAAGTGATCCTCCTGCCTCAGCCTCCCAAGTAGCTGGGATTACAGTCACCCACCAATACTCACGCCAAATGTTTTGTATTTTTTAGTAGAGACAGGGTTTCACTATGTTGGCCAGGCTGGTCTTGAACTCCTGACCTCATGATCCTCCCACCCTGGCCTCCCAAAGTGCTGGGATTACAGTTGTAAGCCACTGTGCCTGGCTGCTAATTTTAACAGTTTTTAGACATTAGTGTTATAAAAAAAATATTGCTGGGCTGACTTTGATATCCAGTATGAGCCTTTTAAAAAGATAGATGAGCATTTTTGATATCACAGATATGTTTAATCTTTAGTTCTGCCATCACAGATTAGATCATGTTTATATTTGTATTGCTTTTGGATATATTTTATTATATCTTTACTTTGTTCTGTAGTACATGTATTTTTCTTGATAATTCAGAAGGCCTGCATTTTCTTTCTAGTTGTTACTTCCATAACTAAAACTATAATTTTTTATTTCCATAGTATTTCTGGCTTTCAATATTTAGCAATGATAATAGTAGTATAGTTCTACTTTGTTCCCTTTTCTCTTCTCTCACCTTCATCTTCTGCATATATTATGTCTGTATATTTGTATTTGTACTCATTTATATATTTGCCATATTTTTCTTATTCTTTACCTTATACCTTTAAAGTAATTATAGTTCTAATTATAGTTCTATATCATTCTGCCCCGGCCTCTTCCAAATCTCATATTCATCCCACATTTCAAAACCTTTCATGCCTTTCTAACAGTCCCCAAAGTCTTAACTCATTCCAGCATTAATTCAAAAGTCCAAGTTCAACATCTCATCTGAGACAAGGAAAGCTCCTTCTGCCTACGAGCCTGTAAAATAAAAAAAAAAGTTAATTACTTCCTGGATACAATGGAGGTTTAGGCATTGGGTAAGTGCTTCCATTCCAAAAGAGAAAAAGTGGCCAAAACAAAGGGTTTAAAGGAAACCATGCAAGTCCAGAATCCAGCAAGGCAATCATTATATCTTAGAGCTCTAAAATAATCTCCTTTGACTCCATGTCTCACATCCAGGCCACATGGGTCCAAGGGGTAACCTCCTACTGCCATGGGCAGCTTTTCCCCTGTGGCTTTGGAAGGTATAGCCCCCAAAGCTGCTTTTACAGGCTGATATTGAGTAACTGTGACTTTTCCAGATACACAGAGCAAGTTGTCAGTGGATCTACTATTCTGGGGTCTGGAGGATAGTAGCCCTCTTCTCACAGCTCCACTAGGCAGTGCCCCAGTGGGGACTGTGTGTGAGGGCTTCAACTTCACATTTCCCCTCTGCACTGTCCTAGTAGAGGTTCTCCATGAGAGCTCTGCCCCAGCAGCAGACACCTGCATAGACAGACATCCAGGCATTTCTTTACATCCTCTGAAATCTAGACAGAGGCACCCAAACCTCAACTCTTGTCTTCTGTGTACCTGCAGGCCCAATACCACATGGAAGCCATCAAGGCTTGGGGCTTGTACCCTCTGAAGCAATGGCCCCCTGCAGCCACAATTGGAGCTGAGTGGCTGGGATGCAGGATGCCATATCCTGAGGCTACACAGAGCAGGGGGTGCCTGGTCCTGGCCCAGGAAACCATTTTTCCCTCCTAGGCCTCCAGGTCTTGATGGGATGGGCTCCCACAATGGTCTTTGAAATGACTTTGAGGCATTTTCCTCATTGACTTGGCTATTAACATTTGGCTCTTGTTTACTTATGCAAATTTCTGCAGTCTTGAATTCTTCCCTAGAAAATGGGTGTTTTTCTTTTCTACCACATGGTCAGCCTGCACATTTTGTAAACTTGTATGCTCTCCTTCCCTTTTAAACATGTTATCTTTGCCTATGCCAAGGAGATAGGCTTTTAGAAGCAGCCAGGCCACATCTTGAACACTTTGCTGCCTAGAAATTTCTTCTTTCAGATACCCTAAATCATGTCTCTTAAATTCAAAGTTCCACAGATCCCTAGAACAAGGGAACAATGCTGTCAGTCTCTTTGCTAAAGCATAGCAAGACTGACCCTTGCTCCAGTTTCCAGTAAATTTCTCATCTCTGAGTTCACCTCAGCCTGGACTTTGCTGCCCATATTACTATCAGCATTTTGGTCACAACTGTTAAACAAGTCTCTATGAAGTTCCAAGCTTTCCCACATCTTCCTTTCTTCTTCTGAGCCCTCCAAACTGTCCCAACCTCTGCTTGTTATCCAGTTCCAAAGCTGTTTCCACATTTCTAGGTATTTTTATAGCAATGCCCCACTTTCAGTATCAATTTTCTTTATTAGTCCGTTTTCACCGTGAGTGCTATAAAGAACTATCTAAGACTGGGTCATTTATGAAGAAAAGAGGTTTAATTGACCCACAGTTTCACAGGCTGTACAGGAATCATGACCAGGATGCCTCAGGAAACTTACAATTACGGCAGAAGGCAAAGGTGAGAAAGCATGTCTTACCATGCTGAAGCAGGAAAGAGAGAGAGGAGGAAGTGCAGCACATTTTTAAACAACTGGATCTTGTGGGAACTCTATCACAAGGCAATACTGGGGGATGGTGCTAAACTATTAGAAACTATTTTCATGGTCTGATCACTTCCCCAAACACTGGGAAATATAATTCAACATGAGATTTGGGTGGGGACACAGAGCCAGACTATATCACCTGCACCTGAATGTTTATCACAGCACTATTTATAATAGAAAAAGATACATGATCAACCTAAGTTCTCATCAGTGCATAAGCGAATAAATAAAATGTGGTATATATACACAGTAGAACACTAGCCATGAAAAATAATGAAATCATGTCATTTTCAGCAATGCAGATATAACTGAAGGTTACTATGTTAAGTGAAATAAGCCAGACACTGAAAGACAAATACTGCATGATTTCATTCATATGTGGAAGCTAAAACACTTACTCTTATGGACATGGAAAATAGAATGACAGATACCAGAGACTGAGAAGTAGGAGGAGGGAGGATGAAGAGATTGGTTATGGGTACAAATACACAGTTACATAAAAATAAGTACGTTCTAATGTTTGACAGCAGAGTAGTATGACTGTACTTAGCAACATTATTATGTATATTTCAAAGTAACTAATATAGAGGTCTTGAAATGATACTAACATATAAAATAATAAACAATCAAGGTGACAGATACACCAAATATTCTCACTTGATCATTACACATTCTATGCATATAACAAACTTGTATCCAATAAATATGTACAATGTACATATAAATAAAAGAGTAAATAAACAAGTAAGTCTCAGTGAAATTACTCTTGGTCTATGAATATTGTAAGAGCATCTTTGAACCAAAAAAGGAGTGTCAGTATCTCATTTTCTTTTCTTCTAGAAGATTCCTCTGCTTGGCTAAATTTATGTTTACAAATAGATTAATAAAGGAAGGCCTATAGGCCTATAGGATAAAGACTCAAAGAAAATGAATATATTGGCTTCATAATAATGCCAAGCTCCTCAGTTTTCACGTATTTTTGCAGTTTAAATAGTAAAGCAATGAATATTCAACCATAGTATATGAGGATTCTGAAGATTTTAGATTCATATTATACAATTACTTTTTCAGAAATTTGAATATTTTACTATAAAGCACATTGTGTGTGCTTTTTTTTTGACTTGATTTGAAAATATAATTTTAAATCTTTAAGATTATATCTAATAAGTTAAACATTTTTGTAAATATTTGATAGTATTAGTATTTCTTCTATTGTGAAATAATTGTTTATATTCATTCTTCATATAATTATTTGAGTCCATGTTGACTCTCTCTACATACTTTGGATAGTGGTACTTTTAATAATTGGTTTTTGATGCTTTCCAGTTTGATCATCAATTTAGAAGATTTTAAACACATGAAGACCTCTAATTTTTAGATATTTAAACATATCCATGTTAAACTTTATAATTTTAAAAAATTATTTTAATTCCTTCCCTATCTATTCAGAGATTAAGCAAATATTTATTTCTACTTTCTTCTACTTTTTATGGCTTATTTTTTTGCATTACCACTGTTACTGATCTGGAGTTATCACTCTTGAAAAGTATTTCCTTTGAGTTATTTGTAATGGTGTAGTTTATCATTAAAAGATATATTTTATTTTCTATATATTCAGAGTTCCAATTGTGAACATTGGAAGTTTTATTACATTATGATACTGTGGTAATTTCTGCACATTTGTACTTAAATAGTATTGTGGTATGTTTCACCTAAAAACTACTGCATGTCTAGTAATGTTTGGGGAAATATTGCCTATTTCACCCCTCTTTGGGAGATTCAAAATGAAAATGAACATATAAAAGAGAAATAAAGAAACCATGGATACAGAGATCCATGTAATATTGTTTTTTTCACAGTATATTTCTCTGCAGCATGTGTTTGATAGACTTTTATCCAAAGTAGGACTTCCACCAAAATTGGAGCCAATCAACCACCTCAAACCCTGCTATGCTTTATCAACTAAGTTTATATAGTTTTCTAAATTCTTTGTTGTCGTTTCAACAATGTTCACAGTATCTTCACCAGGAGTGAATTCAAAAACTACTTTCTTTGCTCAACCATAAGAAAGAAATTCTCATCCACCAGTTATATCATGAGATGGCAGCAATTCAATCACATCCTCAGGCTCCAATTCTAAACCTAGTTCTCTTGTTATTTCCCCCACATCAGCAGTGACTTCCTCAACTGAATCTTGAACTCCTCAAAGCCATTCATGAGGGTTGGAATCAACTTTTACCAAACTCCTGTTAATGTTTCTATTTTAACCTTCTCCCATGAATCATGAATGCTTTTAATGACATCTAGAATGCTAAATCCTTTCCAGAACATTTTCAGTAGATTTTTCTCAGACCCATTAGAGGAATCACTATCTCTGGCAGTTATACCCCTATGAAATGTATTTCTTAAATAGTAAAACTTGAAAATCAAAATGACTCTTTAAACTATGGGATACAGAAGGGGTGCTGTGTTCACAGGTATGAAGCAATGTTAATTTCCTTGTACATCTTCATCAGCACTCTTGAGTACCTAAGTGCATTGTCAAAGGGCAGTCATATTTCAAAAAAATCTTTTTTCCTGGGCAGTTTTCAAGAATGGGCTTCAAATAGTTAGTAAACCATTCTGTAAGCAGATGTGCTGTCATCTGGGCTTTGTTCTTCCACTTATAAATCACAGGCAGAGTAAATTTAGTATAATTCTTAAAGGCCCTAGAATTTTCAGAATGGTCAATGAACACTGGCTTCAACTTGGTCACCAGATGCCCCTAACAAGAGAGTCTGCCTGTTCTTTGGCGCTTTGAAGCCAGGCATTGGCTTCCCCTTTCTAGCTATGAAAGTCCTAGAGGCACTTCTTTTCCATAGAAGGCTGTTTTGTTTACCTGGAAAGTTTGTTGTTTAGAGTAGCCACTTTCATCAGTTTTCTTAGCTAGATAAATTGATAAATTGCCTCAGTTTCTGTATCAGCACTTGCTGCTTTACCATGCACTTCTATGTTATAGAGACAGTTTCTTTTTTCAACTTCATGAACCAACCTCTGCTAGTTTTAAAGTTTCCTTCTCCAGCTTCCACACTTCAGTCAATCTTTCTAGAATTGAAGAGGGTTAGAGCCTTGCCCTAGATTAGACTTTGCTTTCACTCAAGGGAATGTTTTGGCTGGTTTGATCTTCTGTCTAGACCACTCAAACAGTCTACCTTACCTATCAGCAATAAGGCTGTTTTGTTTTCTTCTTATGCATATGTTCACTGGAGTAATACTTTTCATTTTCTTCATGAACTTTTTCTTTGCCTTCACAACTTGACTGTTTGGTGCAGGAGGCCTAGTTTTTGGCATAGCTCCACTTTCTACATGCCTTTCTCATTAAGCTGAATCACTTCTAGTTCTGATTTAAAGTGAGACATGCAAATCTCCCTTTCACTTAAACAAATAAGGTCATTGTAGGGTTATTGATTGACCTAAATTCAATGTTATTGTGTCTCAGGAAATGGGGAGATATTAGGAAAGGACCAGCAATTGGGTCAGTGGAGCAGTCAGAACACACACAGCATTTATTGATTAAGTGTGCTGAAGTCTTCTGAAGAGATTTAAGTGTGCTGTCTTCTATAGATTGGTAAATGGCACCTCAAAACAATTAAAATAGTAACATCAACGATCACTGATCACAGATCACTGTGACAGATATAGTAACTATGAAAAAGTTTCAAATACTGCAAGAATTACCAAAATGTGACACAGAGACACCAAGTGAGCACTTGCTCTTGAAAAAATGGTGCTGATAGACTTGACCCTATGCAAGATTACCACTTAATAACTTCAATTTGTAAAACATGCAGTATCTGCAAAGTGCAAAAATGTGAAACACAATAAAATGAGGTGTGCTGATATTAACAAACCACCAAAATGGCTGTCATGTTCTAAGCACAGTATTTCCCTTTGGCTACTCTATGTCCCTTTTTCAACACTCTTGCCTGTAATGTTGATCCACTCCCGGATAAGCAGAGTATTACCACCTAGGAGTGCCCCTAGTTGGCAAAAGACAGAAATGGTTAAAGTCAGGGCAGAGGCACTGAATTTGCGGTATGCCAGGCCCATCAAAGAGGTTTCCATTCCTTCACGCTGCAGGAGTGAATGGGAGTGACTTCAGTCAAGGAAAGAGAGAAGCTGGGCAGTGTTGTCTAAGTCTTCTGAAGAGTAGCAGAGTTGTCATAGTTAGCCTGCAGCCCCACAGAAAGTGGGTCATTTCACCACTGAGGTGTGGCTCTGGGTGGCATTTCAGAGACACTGCGGTAAGGGAACAGACCCCTTATTCATCACGGGGAAGATAGTGTTTTTCCTCCCCTGTGATAGATTCACGCTGGCCCAGCAGCCTTTATGGTTAGGCGTGACTTCCTGAGGGATTTTCTCTGGATTCACAGAAGTTTCCCTGAATCTCAAGGAAAGCCTGACTCACCCACAGTCCTCTCAGGGTGGGGCTGGTATAATTTGGATGCAGCTTTGAATTGGCTGAACTTCCATGACAGTAATTTTCAGCCTGAAATCAACTGCCTGGAGGAGAAATGGAAGAACATGACGCGGAAGGGGCCCCACGGAGGTGCTGACAGGGCAGTTGAGCCTCCTCTCAGTCTTCTCCCTGGTACACCAGGGGAGCTTGGATTTTTTTTTTCTCTCCATAAATTCCTTTTTCTCTACAGCAGCCTCTCCAACAAGGTCATGTCCCCAGATATCCTAATAACTGATACCTTCATAAAACTCATGGTGCCTCAGACAATTGGATCGAAGCCTGGAGCTGAGTTCTCAACTTTGATTCTTAGTCCTTGGTGGTTCCCTTACAAAAATACTAAAGTTTCCTTTCAATACTCTATCTTGTGTTCTTCATCCTTATGTTTCAAGAACAATCTTCTTCTATTTAATGCTGCCCCTGGAAGAGGTATGTAAATTCTCGCATGCTGTCACTCATGTGCTGCTACAAACACACATCTGATTTCTGGAAACAAGCAGGATGATGGAGCTGTCTGGTTCATAAGTACCCCAAGGCAGGGAAGGGTCTGTTTGCCATGCCTTAAAGCAAACAGTAGCCAGACTCCAGATACAGAGACCATGACAGGTTGACTCTGATGTTGGTCAGGAAAGTAAACTGGTGAGTCACAGAAAGAAGAAAAGGAGACACAGGGAAGGGAAAATTTACCAAGATATTTGAATCCCAGGTCTGACCCTTACTAGTTGAGTGATTTCAGATAATCTAATTTCTCCATCTAATCTTTAGTTTCCTGCCACAAAGGGATGGTAATGGCACCTGCTTCACATGAATGTCATAATAATTACATGAGATAGGGTATCTATAATTCATCTGGCCCATAGTCATGCCAAGGAAATATTCAGAATCATGTCAACAAAGATGGTCTTCCAGGGGTCACTGAAGCCTTAAAGATTTAGTGTCCGTGAGCAGTTTTCAAGAAAAGGCTTCATCATTTTTATCAAGAGTTCTCCAAATAATTAAAAACATCTGGAATAATGGAAAGCATTTTGAAAACAGTAAGAGTATCACTGTAGTAAAATACTATTGCTCCAGACAAATTGAGCTTTCCAAAGTCACAAAGATAAAAATTTCTCAATTGTCATTCTTCATTGGAATGTACTTACTGTAATCGTTCATTCATTTAAATATGACTTTTTCTTCCTTCAAATTCAGGTACCCTGAATTCAGGTACTCAGCGAAATACCTGAACACCTGCCTGGACCACTCTGGTGGCACTTGCATAGTTTCCTCCTTATAAACTTCTTCAACTACAGCCCGTCTGCTAGAAAGAAGGCCTGAGATCTTGTACCTTTCTTCAATGCCCAACACAATCCTTTGCCCACAGTTAGTAATCAGTCAGTCGTATCACTGATGATGATTTTTATCTATTACCATCTATGTAACTAGCTATTAAGCATCACTGATGATTTTTGTTAAGGTATATTTCTATGTAGAGTATAATGAACTTCTGGGTAAGTCTACATAATGAACCATACTCTCTGCACAGCACAACATCTACCATATCATAAGAGTTCATTAACGAAGGGTGATGAAGATAAAAAGAAATTGGGTACTGTGGGAAAGTTATATACCAACAAATGGCTATATTAGGCAGGTAAGACTATGTGAAGTACCGTATTTTTTCTTTTTTTAAAAAAGGTCACCATATAGAGACTATAACTAACTCCCTCAGTATTTATTTAACATAAATATTAGTTTTCAAACCTTTATGACTAGTATACCAAAAAGTTACTGGAACAATATATTTTCATCAGGAGATTGATGCTTAAGAAAGGATCAACCACCCTTACATTCTGCTTGGGAATGAAGCCCAAACCATAGTTTCATTAGTTTTCCTCTTATGGTCCTAGAAGAAGGACATCACACATCGTTGAGTTGTATATTTATAGAAGTTTCTCAGCACCACCCACGATAAACAGAATAAGAGAAGGAAGAATCTTAAAATTGAAAGGAACACAGCCAACACGGCAAGTAAATTATCTTTTGTGGTGATAGGGTTGGGAGAGAAAGGGGATATGTTTGTGCAAAGCAACCACAAAGTGCCATCGGAGCTATTGATGGATAAGCTGTTTCTGAAACCTCTGCTTTTTAAAGAAACCATATCAGCAGCACCAAACAACCCAGTTGGTACAGATCTGTCTTCCAACTGTTCTATGCAAAATGCTGATAAGCACAACTTAACTTGAGAGAGAAACAATATACACTTTTCATTTAAACACTGAGCAAATGGAAACCACAGGACATGTACATGGGAGCAGGAGACAAATATGCTTAAGGGAAGTCAAGCAAAGCTGCTGGCTGGGTGGGAAAAAATCCTAGACAGGGCACAGGATCAAATCAGAAATGGGCCATTGTGTGTGGAGGTGAATCCCTGCTGGAACATTAAACTGTTGCTGTTTTTCTCCCTCAAAAAAAATTTTCTGCTTAAATCTCATTAAAAATGCTATAAAAATTTTACAGTACGTTGATTAACAGCTCTTGGCTGGCCAATTTTTTTATGAAGTCCCCAAATTGAATTAGAAAAATAAATTAACTGATTTGAATTGTATTGCGTCTTTAGTAAAGCAAACTGTGATGCCATACTCTCAGTACACAGTTAAGGGGAGAAGACGGGCATTTACTCTTACACGTGGTCTCAAATCATCTTTTGTAAAATCAGGGAACAGAACAGAGCTGCATTTACCAAGTTATGTTGGACATAATGTTATTTCCATAGGATAGGCCGATAGAACAGGTGACGTGCCAAATGAATGGTTCTGTAGAGAAAGAGAGAAGTTCTCATTCTCTTTGCTAACAATGAAGCTTATAGATCCAGACATAAACAAAACACAAGCTCAAAGCAAGAATTTATCTAACATGTTTTAATAAATGTCCTAGGATTGGCCACAGTCAGTTCTGTGTCCTACTTTTACTTTTTTCTCAGAGTATATTCAAAGAACACTTGTTCCACCAAATTACACAAATGCATACATACATGTGCATGTGCAGACATAATACATAAAGAACGTATATGGGAAAATAATCTAAAGAGATTCTGTCCCATGTTTCTTATCTTTAAAAATCACAATGCATATTAGTTAACCAAAGTCTCTAACTTGTTCTATGGTAAAAAAAAAAAAAAATGTATTAAACCCAGTATTTCTAAAATTTATCTCATCACTAAATTATTTTCTTTTTTAATAGGTAATATTTAATAACCCATAGGACATAAAACTCACTTCAGAATATACCAGCATAGAAAAATATTTAGTAACATAAATTAAAATTAAAAGTATAAAACAAAGGTTCAAAAAAACCAACATAAAAAAAACTAAAGTCACAAAACAGTATGCACACTACGCTCCTATTTTTATAAGATAATTACATACTTGTTGGCCCTGTTTGCTGTAACACCGATTTTTGTCAGAAAAAAAAATGTTATGGATAACATTGTTTAAACTCTTAACACTGGAAACTACAAAGGATATGACCCAGTTTCTAAAGTTTCCAAGCATTTAGTATCTAATAGGGTCATAACAGGAGCCAAACACCTTCAGTGAGTGACGATCTGTCTTACTATGCTGGGTGTTGAATGCTGAATATTGAATGTCATGTGAAGTGCCTCAGGCTTCTATTTCTAGGCCTAATTGGTGCACCTGAAAAATATCCATTGAACTCAGTTTTGAATTGCCTGCATAATTAGTCTAGTATATTACAAGGAGGCTCAAATATAACCAAAGTATTTCCATGCTTTTTCCCCAAACGCCAACTTTAGGTAGTTGACTAAATACTATTTAATCTTATTTGAAAGTCTCCTTGTTTTTTTCCTCAAGTGAGCAAAAGCACTGCATCTCTCCTTCAGCAAATGGGCAAAGAAGAGTTGAGCAGCAAGCCCTCACACTCCAGCCAGAACACAGAGACAAGAAGGAGTCAGAAAAAGTGCATGAGTCTTTATTCCCTAGAAACGTCTCACTTTAAGGAATCAAGAGTTTACAAGAAGTTTACTACAGCAGAGAAAGAGCTGAGGGGATTAATGGAGAAGGAAGAAATATAGCTTCACTTTGAAGGAGCTCATAATCCAATGCTTAGAACAGAATAAATGTAAGGAACAGGATTTACACGGTGCATCTGTGGCTCTAAGTCCTTAGCAACCACGAACTAAAGGCTCTAACTAGTCCTGCAGATGATTAGAGATTAGAGTACTGGAGAATAATGTAGCATCCAGGAGAATGATTTGGAAAAACAGTACATGAATCTACTAAGGAGTGTGTGTTCATGCCTGTGTTAAGCACAAGTCCACTGAAAGAAGTATACAACTGGCCCTTGCCCTCAGGGAGAGGCTTGCTTTCTGGCTGGCTAGAAGGCATACCTAGGGAAAATGTTAAAAAAAATAACAACAGTATATAATTTAGTTCTACATGATGGCATAGAGCCTGGCACAGAGCCTGGAAAATAGGCACTTAATATATGTTTATTGAACTTAATTAGATCTATAAGCTGTCAGAGGGCTAGACAGGAGACCTTGGCAAAATTACACAGAAAATGAGAATCATTATTTATTTCTAATAAACAATGACAGAAACAATGGCATACGTGGTAAAATAAACTTTGAGGACAAGTTGAGCAAAGGACACTTAGAAAAGTTTTAAATATAAAAATCAACAGTTAAAAATGTTTCTAATGTTTCTTTCCTATTACATTTATGTTCTAAGAAGGTAAGTGATAATCAGGATAGGTCCTAAGGATCACAGGTTCTGGTAAGAAAGATAAAAAAAGAGATGAGATTTGAAAGAGGCAAACTAGCAATTGGTCTATTTTCAGGTTTATCCTATGACCATTATGACAATATTACTTTGGAACAATATCACAATTGCCAGGATTAGATGATTGAATCATTGTAAAAGGCTGAGAAAAGACCCTATTTGAGGCTCAGTAAACACAATTCAGTTATTCTCAAAAGCTAGTTGAATAATCAACCACCATAAAGAATATATTATGGTGATCTTAATGTATTTATCCCATTTCTTATAATAAAAAGCATGTTAAGAATTTCATTACTTACTATGTTTCAAACTATCAACTCTAGTGCAATGAAAATGTGTGTGTACATGCACATGTATGTTTGGAAAACTGAGATTCTTGTCTGATATACAGATTCCAGTGAAATAATTTAGGCTTGAAGAGTAATAATCTGGACAGGTAAAAATATATCTATCACACTGGTATAATAATATAACAGTGAGGAGGGAAAAAAGGACAGGGAGAAAGCTGTTTTGTTCCTAGGTACATTTTTCCAAGTAATCTGTGTCCAAATGGGAGATGAGCCTTCTCAAAATGAGTTCTTATTTTCGTTCACATAGCAAACCACTAATGTGACACTGGTTGCATGGCCAGAATCCTGTATTCATTGACCTATTGCTTAAATATTGATCTTCTATTCAGCTTTCTGGATTGTTGTCTAGCCTTCCATAGCAAAGGCTGCATTTCACACACATCAAGGATAGATAGAAGACATCATTGGTTAACACGTAACTCATGTGCCTCCCTTCATCACAAGCAAAGTCACAAAATTTCCAGACCACATAACAAAACTCATTTGTATCACTGCTTATACAAGTAAAAAATACTTTAACTGTATGTATTTGTACAATCTTAAGCATTGTTTGTTCTTTCATGCATCTTTTCTTTGTATTTGTTTGGAGAAGTAGACCCTGAAGAATATGGCCCCACGCATTTTGGTTAGTGTCAGGACAATGTCAAAAATATATATAATTATGGGTTTTTGCTGAAGATTATTGTTCAGACTGAGGATTAGAGGAACATTCTGAACCAGGCTTTGCATGAGTTGAGTTACCAATTTATCATGTAGTGCTAAAAACTCAAAGAAAAGTTTGCAAGTTAGAGGGGTAGAGGAAAAAAAATTACTTATATTTGATATCATATTCTTTAATTAGATTAAGAAACTGCTCACCTTCTCTTTCAATCTGAGAATTTTTGGAGACAGGAATTATACAGGACCTTCTAACATGAGGATGATTTCTATGCATTAAGTTTCATCATTCATTTAATTTCATAAGGCATTTTTGTTCCTGAAATTATTGCTCTAGATAAGAAAATCTCTCATTGCAACTATGTGAAATAAGACCCACAGAACGTATTTTGGCAGTGTCCCTTGACTACAGAGTGGTACTCAGTATCAGAACTTGTTTTTCTCCCAAAGACAGATACCACCAATGTTACACTGCATTCGCAATGGAAATCATCACTTGGGCACTGAATCCAGCCACAGAGGATTTGGCAAAACGGCTGTAACCTCTTCTCTCTCCTTACCAGTGGGAATCCCACCACAGTTTTCCATCCGTTGGTGACCTCCATCCCAGATTACCTCAATGCCCTTTGCTCAGGGCTTGGTTAAAGACCTCCCAGAAGCTCCAGCTGTTGGTACAGAATGTATCAGTTGTCTAGTTATTAACAGTCAAAGGCCGACATGACTGGAGTGTCTCAGAATCCCCAGGGCCCATGTGGCTGGTGGTCCCCAGCTCTTTCATCAGCCTGAGTCACTGAGTTTTTCAAGAGGTTATATAGAGCCCATTCATATTTTGCAAATTTTGAACTTCCATTTAAGTTCCTCATTTCTAGGCAAGGCGGTGGATTAGATATAAGTAAAAGGCAGAAAACACTGTTGAGAAGAGATAGATGTAAAGGGAAGTTTTGGTGAGTTCCCTCAGCTTTGCACAATGAATTAGGCAGACACTAGCAATAAGGAAAGTTTTATTCTCTCTACAATGTTGTTGTGAAATGTACATGCTTGCCACCTGGAGGTCAAAGACTCTAACAAGATGGTCGCTCCATTCAGGTCCTACCATCCCAACAAGAAGATTTGGAGGAAAATGAGTATGAGATAGTGATTTTCAGCAGAGGACAAACAACTTGATTCTGCTTCTTCTAGTCTTCAATGAACTCAAGATTATCACCTACTAACCTAGGTCTGTTGACTGTGGGAACATGATCAGCAATAACAAGGCAAAATGTCATTGTCAAATGCTTCACTTCCAACAATTTGCTTTTGTAAAATACTAGCCTGGAAATCAGAATGACTCTTCAGTGTACCAATTACATGGAAGGCTCTGAAATACTCAATGGTTATCTGGGTTCATGTTAGTCAAGTATTTTTGGTTTAAACAAGTCAAGAAGTGTTTAAAGCTGGGCAATAGAAAACAGTTTGAAAACATTAATTGAGAATAATTAAAATAACTCTGTGGATACACTATATGAAGGTTTATTACAACAGTTAACTCAGGCATGTGTTATAGTGGTGATTTCTGTTTACCCAGAGAAATCAGTTATGATTACTGACAACAACATGGAGCTGAGTTCAAAGAAGACAGTTCATACACAAATGGCAAATGGGACAATCAGCATCCAGCACTGTGACAAAAGATCCTAAAGAGTAGGTAGAATGACCTATCCAGTTATTAAGGTGAAATCATTCATTGTCCAAAGAGGAAGATATTCATATTTAGGCATTTTAAGTTAATGGCCATACATAAATTGAGAAAGTTAAATGTCGTGGAAAAATGCAGTTAGTTCCATTTGTATCACTAATTCCCAGAATTAATGTTATTTTTTGCTACTGAGTGTATTAAAGTAACTCTGTACAAAGTTATTGTTCATTGTTCAGACATTCCCATGAGTTTTAGAAAAGAGGACCTATGACAAATCAGCATAGTCAGTAGAAATAATTATATAAGAAAATTTATTTTAGAATATTTTGTCACAGACGCTACCTATATGTTGCACATAGATGTATGGTTTTATTAAGAAGGCATTTTTTTCTCAGTAAGGATCATAATTATCTTCCCATAAATAGCTGGGATTTCAGCTGGATTCCTTATTATGTCCTCCCCACAGCATCACTTACTCTCATCCTGGTCCCCATACTAGTCTCAGCCAGTTACCAGATGCAGGGCTCTGTGACTGTCTGGGTCTTTACTGAAAGTGTAATGATCCTACCAATGGCTTCACGATTTCAAAGACTCAGCCCCATGGCAGCTGCACATTGCCTTACCCTATACCAGGGTCAATTTTCCCACATATTCCTTTGCATTTGAAGACCCTTTGGACTTGGCTCCATAAGAATATTACTTTGGCTTTTGTATCCCTAAGGGTCACTATTTTTCAGAGTAAATCAAGGATTTTGGTCATAACAGTCCAGGTTGCCTGAGATTCCTAAAAGCCAGTCCAGGGACAAGTATCAGTCTGTGTTGTGGTTTTGTAACAATCTGCAGCAAAAATTATGAGGGAGACAAAGGTCAAGATAATGGATTTTTTTCAGAAAGTTAAATGTAAACTCTATAAAAGCTATTCATATCCTTATCTTACATACTTCTTACCACTCTACTTTTTGGAGTTATTTCGTCTCAAAAAATGGTGGTAATTAACTGATTGCAAGTTTTACTAAATGTTCTTACCTTGCTAAATATAAAGATTAAAACTATATGTTATTCCTTTTTTGTCCTTCTTTACTTCTTTCCTCTTGCCTTTTCTTCTCTATTTTTTTTCTCTCTCATTTGTTTGTTTGTTCATTTCTTTTTATTTTACTGATCCTTGGTGGAAAACACGGTGTCATGAACTCGCACTGGTCACTAAGCTCTTCTGCCAGGCTGGGAATGCTCTTCTTCTACTGATGTTGTGGTTCCTATTAAGCCTTTACAAACTGTATTTTCCATGGAGGATACTAGTAAGACTATCAGGAAGGAAGGAGGGAAGAAAGGAAGGAAGAAAAGGAAGGAAGGAAGGAAGGAAGGAAGGAAGGAAGGAAGGAAGGAAGGAAGGAAGGAAGGAAAAGGAAGGGGAGGAGAGGAAAGAAGGAATAGATAAAGGGGAGGGAATGAAAGAAAAGGGATGGGGAAGGGAGGAAAGGGAAGGGCAGGGGAGCAAGGGGAGGGAAGGAAAGCGATTCTGTCACTGTGATCTCCTTTGTTTTCCACTCAAAATGTTTTCTCACTCAGGCTTAACTTTGTCACAATTCAATGTTGATTGAGAGTCATTTTTCCCTTCATATCTTGTAAATCTGGGTTTAACACACACCGCCCAAGTAAATTCAGTGGATCCAGAGAGGGTGTGGGTCACTTTTACTCTAGTGAACTCTAGAGTGACTAGATCATTCCTGTGACAGCTTCTCTTTGACAGAATAAACCAGAATGTGGAAACGTGCATGGGTGAGGAAGCGAAGGGCAAAGGCAGAGATGTGGGGAGGGGCGGGAGTTTAAAGTGAAACCAGGGGGCAAACTGGTTATTCAGAGTCTTAAAATCTAAGCAGAGACATTTAAACCAGATACAGAAAACAACAGACACAATAATTAAGAAATGGAAAGCAATGCTGGTGCAGCAGATGATTAAAAGTCTAGTGTCCCCCTGCTTTCTTCAATTATCTTGCTGTTATTCTATGGTGAAGATTAGATATTTCTCACAAATGCCTTCAGGCTGTGTCTATGGATTAAGATTACTTTCTTCCACAAATATTTGTTAAGGATCCACCACACACTGAGCATACAGTGGTAAACCAGACACATTCCTTGTCACCTTAAAATGAAAAGGGCAACACGTCTCCAGACAGATGCCCTGAAAATTGGAATCCAAAAACATAATTTTTGGTTTACTGCAATTCTAATCAAACTTTCAGTGAGATTTGTATTGATTAATAAATAAAGATAACTAGGTAAACTGAAAGTTAAGAACAATGGAGAGTACATACAATTCTCATTGTTAAAATATTTATATAGGTACTAGTTAAATTGTGTAAAGAAAACTATACAACGTAATAACTGGCGCAAGAAAGAAAAGTCAGAGACAGACCCTATTCTATGTAGGAATGTTATACTTCAAGGTCACATTACAAATCGATGGAGCAAAAGAAATTACAAAGTTTTGGTACCAGTGATTGATTAGTTAATTGAAAAGTTAATAATGAAATTAGACTTATCACAAAATTTTTCATTACAATTTTCATTTGTACTAAAGACTTAACCGTATAGATGAAACCATAAGTAAAGGAAATAAGGAAACATGGATTAATAGTGATCTTATCTCTGAATGCTGGTCTTTCACTGAGATGAAATCAATGGAAGAAATGCAGAAAGTAGAAACAGAGTCAAATACACTGAATTTTAAAATAATTTTGTCTAAGTTTCAAATTAGAGAAAAAGAAGAAATCTAAGCAAATACTTAACCTAAAAACTGATACTAATACTTAATAAAATACAAAGCAAGTGGAAATAATATTTGCACCAAATATTTGTGTTGTAATATGAAGCAGGCCCTGATGTGATAAATCCAAAGGAAATGATCTGACATATAGCCATAATTGCACATTCAAAGAGAAGCACCGGATCAGTATTGTGTTTTAATTTTTAAAATAGCCTTTAAAAATAACCAAATATAATAATATTAAAGCATCCATATTTTAAAGATGAGTTGTGTTTAGTAAAGATTTTTAAAGCAGCTCAATTAAGTTTGTTACCATTCTGAAACCTTTTGGTGCAGCTTTCAATTTCTTTGTGGTTCTTATATTTCAGTGCTACTTTGTTTCACCCAATTCTCCTAGGTTTAAATTAGACTAGCTTTCTGAGTTAGCTGACTCAGGAACACCAGAGCTTTGTCTTACATTAAACCCTCTTTTTTTCCTACTCTAATTGGAAATGCTAACTCTTTTATTAAAAAAAGTGTTTTGTATGTATTCTTTCTCTTACCTAATTAGGTAAAAGATTACTTTTGTCCAGCTCTTTCCCTGGAATACAAAGAAATCTGTAGAGAGATTAGGTGGAACATCTCCATGTCAGCAGGATGGACTTCTAAAGCTGCTTTTTCCAGTCTCAAAATGTGTCTCAATTTGCCCACCTCTCTTCATTTTCCTGCTCCAACCCAATTATGCTGTATTTCCTGAATGCTGAGGAACACCTTACGTTTTACATTTTATTATTTCTAAAATAGGACTTTTTAGTGACTTTTCCAGTTTTCTTATTACGTTTTACTCATTAACTTAATTGAAATACAGCCGTTCTTTTAATAAAACAATGGCTTAAATATTCCATATAATTGTAAAATATAAGGGATAATTTAATTAAAAAGAAAACTATTTTCTCAAAGGTCCAATGATTCCCTTACCGAAAAAATAAAAACAACATTCAAAAAAACTTAGAAAGATATTATTAAATTTCACTTTTCAAACGATGTAAATTACAAAATTTCCTTCCTGGAATTCTTACAAAAACAATTCTGGAATATCTAGAGAAACATTGAACTACTTAGAAGTTAGGAGAAACATTTTTTTTTTTTGTAAAGAGACACCTGCTTTGTTGAAAACGACTGTGCTGCTGTTCAGCTGGATGCATTTAGGGTGCAAAACTGACTATGTCTGTTCTGATTACTCAGTGCCTGTGCTGCACCTGTCATTAAAAGCTTTGTACATCACCCGTTGTGTGTTGGTAGATGTTAACAACTGGCTCCCTGGAAAAAAAAAAAATGAGCGTGAGGGAAGCATTGTTGTGTAACATTTTTCAGTTTCTATGGTTTCCTGCCAGGGCCAATTTCAAGCTGCCTATACAATGTCACTGAACACAGAGTTGGAAGGAGATGCACACAGGTTCTTTCTAGCAGCCTCCTGAAATGAATTCCTGGAAAAGAACTGGTATGCAGACTTCATAAAGGAAGAGAATTATGGTAGGGGAGCAAGGGCAGAAATTGAGTGGGCAAAGATAATTGAGTCAGAAATTAAACAAATTTTATAAAAAAAGTTGTCAAATTGTGGTTTATTAGGTAGTTTATGGGGAGTGAGGGATAGGAGGCAATGTAAGCACTTGACTCCATTTATCTATGGAATATTGGGAAATTTTGCCATTCCTCATGAATGCTTTGGTATGCATTGTGTGGAGTGGCAAGGAGGGGAGTGTGAATTACAAAATTCTGAGTCCTGTTTCAAGATTTGCAGGCTGAAAAGTGAGGCTGATTGCGAGACAGCAAACTTGCATGTCAAAACTAATTTAAGAGAGCAAAATATGGAAGATAGAGTGGATAGATGTTTTCCATTAATGAGGAAGCAGAAAGTTTTGTTTGTTTTGCTTCTTGCTAGAAAGTTCTAAATGACCATAGAGGGTCTTAGAGAAAGGGAAAGAAAAGGCAGAGAAATGGAGAGTGTAAAATGCATGTGTTTTCACTGGGTTTGGGGACTATATGGTGGACCAACCCTGTTAGGCCATAATTAGCCAGTTTTCTATGTGCTGTTGTTGTAGAAACAGATTCAATTTTTATACAGTCTAATACAGCCTTCTAACCAAAACTGGAGCCTTGATTTGTAAGTATTTAAGAATCTCTTCTGGATACAGCTTCATCAATTATTTATGTCTTCTGATTTTTTCTCCACATTTTTATCTGAGAAACTTTCAAAGAAGAGTCAAATTACACTCCATGATAAAAGATAAACACAAATATGATTTACTTATCAGTATTTTATATAAATTGGGAAAATGGAGGCAAAGAAATGGAATGGATTTGTCCACAAGTGTCTCCTTTGTCCAGACATAGGCCTGGAAAGAGAGTCATGTCTTCAGACTTCTGATTCTGTGTTCTTTCTTCGAGATAGCATCTATTTGGCTCTGCAACAAGCTATTGAATGCAGAGACCACCAGACAGACAAAATGGGTATGGTTATGTTTTGCACATCACTTGAGAGGCACTTTCTGCACTGGGCCTCTTCTGACCAGAGGAGAGAAGTGAGGAGGAGGACTGGATGTGGCTGTTCCCTGTGTGGTCCAGAGGCCTTTACTACAGGAAGTGGGCCCTTCCAACCACAGTTGTACCAGGAATCCTTTCCCCTTATAGTAAAGCCCTGTTTATAAATATACACGCACCCATACACAAACATATACATCCCTTAAATGTCCAGAGCAGCTCTGTGTCCACAGAGATAAATACAGAGAGAAGAATGACAGAGACAGATGGATATAGAAATATTTTTAATTTTTAAAGAAAACATTTGCCCACTTTAGGGAGAGACAGTCAGTTCTAAGGGAAAGGAAACCTGTACTTAGGCTAAACTTCCTCAGGATTAATTATTACTGTATTTGAAATCCCAATGACTTGACCCATCATTAGTGGATAAGTGCAGGCCAGGGAATAAATATCCACTCTGTCCACAGTAAGACAGGTATCTGCATCAAGTTCAAAGGCCACTGGACTTAACCACACACACATTTAGGCCATCTTTAGAGTTGTGATGATGACGAAAGGGTGGATGTATTCTGAAAGCCCAAGGAGGCAGCCAGCACAACCTCAGGCTAATTAGCAGAAACCGCAGGTATAACCAGCAGCTGGGCCGTTCACGTAACCAATCCTCGAGCCAGATGCCACTTTTGGAAAAACATACCTCAGTGCTCCTCATTGAAATTCCATCTCTGGGCTTATAAAGAGTGTACTGTGTGAGCAACACAGGCATGGCGTGGGGCACTTGGGGCCATTCTGTGAGATACAGTGAGAAGCTCTGCTCTGCTTTCCAAATGGCTGCTCATCGTAAACACCCTGTTTCAGTGGGCCTGGGAACACAGCACAGGCCCCGCTGGCAGAGGTTTATGCACAATGGTGATTCCAGCCACACTCTGTTCTTACTTGTGGAGGAAAAGGATCTGACGGGTATAAAATCTCATATGAAGTAAATGAACGAAGAAGTGTTTTATCAATAAAATTTCATTTACACCTCACTTGCATATCGCTCAAATGACAAAAGCACGCGAACACCTCACATCTTCTTTAGAACATATGTCTTTATTCTATTAATAAATAGAGTACAGCCCTCAAACACTTGCTTACTTAATAAGTGTTATTTGAAGGTGGTGGCATTTGTTGATTCGAATTCATGCACTTGGCTTACAAAGGGTTCTCTTTACCCCATCTTATTTCATGTGACTTCAAATCAACAACCAATCTTTTTCATGAAGGAAACATTTAATGATTTAAATGGATTTTATAACAATTTGATACCATACCCCATACATGTTGGCACTCGGCATTTTTAACATTTTCAAGATTGTAATTCAATCTTGGTACACTTCCTGTTGTCTTTTACATATTTTTTATAGAAGCATCTACTCTGGAGAATAACATTTGGTAACAAAACTAAAGAGATCAGTTCACAAAAGAGCAATTATAAATACTCTTTTGTAGCTCAGAGTGACAAAAAAGTGTAGAGCATATGTAAACTGGCATAATGTCTTTCCAGGACTGGAGAAAGAAGCCCACTAAAAGGAAAAAAAAAAAAAAAAAAACCTGAAAAGCAGAAAAGGCAAAAAAGGCAGAACGGCTAACAATAGAATTTTATAATTTGTAGAAGATCCCCAGGAGATGATGGCACCCTCCAAATACTTTCAGTCTTCCAGAATACACTACTTATTCTTCTTATCTCTTGATATATGTAATAAGTTTTCACCTATCCACATTTCTCATTCCTCATTATCTACATGGTTTCTCACATTTTTTCTTCTCTCTATTATAATTTCCTGTTTTACCAGTCAAACTTGTTGAAAGTTTGTGATAAAGGAATATACAATAATCTCTTTATAATGAATTATTAATAACATGTCCTAATGTTCTAGTGGGAAGAATATTTTCAGGGTTACCAGAATAAATCTGAGTTCATCAAGCAGCCTTTGTTTCTTCCATCTCTATTGCCCACTTTGACCCTCTCCTTGCTAGTAACCACATACCTTGATGCTACCAGAATAGGAGACTGTGTATGGAATAGTGCTGAAGTCAGGAATCGCATCATAAAACAGAGACTGCACACATTTTAAGGCATGAGAAGCAAGGTAAAAACAGGAAGATAGATAAAAATGAAATGTGTTGATATTAAATATACAGAGGAAAGAAACTGTAAAGAAATGTCACAAAGAAGACAAGTAAAAGAATAGAAATTTTGATACAGGTTTCAGGTCAATTCCAAGGTTCATTACTTAACCTCAAAAAGTTTTAAATAATTATCTAAGTTAATATGTGTGGAAATCCACATCCTGAAGACAACAAATTCCTTATTTTTAAATAGTTTAGAAAAAAATACATTCGCATTTTTGTAATGTAAACAGTATCTAGAAACAGTCAAATGCTAATTTAAAATTTATTGTTTTAAATAATATGACTTATTTCCTGTCTTTTCAAGATAAGTCCATTTTTTTTTCTATTTCTTATTGCAAAGCAAATTATAAGCCCTGAAAAATGTCACCAAAGACAACCAGAAGAGAATTCTTAAAGACAGCAAGAAGATGAGCTTTTTAGTGCCACTGGACTGAAGACACAACACAGCAAAAAGGCATCTTGTACCTCCCACTGAAACCACGAAAAAGAGGGTCACCCATACAAACATTTTTAACACTTGTCCCAGTATCAGAAGATGACTCAAGCAGGCTTACAATCCCTGAGATGGAATAAGACTACCTTTGACAATATTGAGAGAGATCAACACCAACAGCAAGAGGATTGGTTAGGAGCCTTACCAACAATTAGCAGCCAGAAGAAGCACTCCACTCCCTTCTCCTGAGACTCCTCTCTCCCATCTAGAGACACTAAGGCAGAAGGGAAAAATTCTGCCAGAGGCACCAAGCTACCGAAAGATGCCTAGTCCAGGAAGAGTCTTAATCCCAGGGACCCAAGCCTCTCCTCTCCCACTCAGAGACATCAGGGTAGCCCAGAGGCATGGAAAGGGGGACCCCACCACACCCTCACTCACTAAAAGACACTTGAAGTCCAGGCCTGGAAAAATGTCTTCTTCTTCCTCAACAAGGAAGCAAGCACGGAACAGTAAGAGCCTCAGTGGCACCAACTAAGCCCATCAGACCAAAACATTGTAAAGACTGAAAAGTAAACTTTCAGTGGAGTCAAAGCCCACAAAAGTAGGTCAAGACTAACATGCTAACCCTAAACATGGTAACTGCCTGCTAAAATAAAAGATTTAAATGGATCCCAGAGACTCCTAACAAGATAGCTAAAAATGTCCAGGATAGAATGAAAAATAATGTCATACTAATAACCAAGAAAATCATAACTTCAATAGGAAAAATAATCAACTGACATCAACATTGATATGAGTTATATATTTGAATTACTTGTAAAAATTTTTAAGAAGCCACCATAAACATGCTTCAACAATCAGTTATAAATTCACTTGAGACAAAATATAAAAATCTCAGTAAAGGAAGAAAAGTTATAAAAAAAATAACCAAATACAAACTGTAGGACTGAAAGACTACAATAGAAACTAAAAAATCACTGGATTGATTAAATAGTAGGGTGAAGATAACAGAGGATAGAATCAGGACAAAACAATGTAATTCACCCAATCTGAACAGCATAGAGAAAATAGACTCAGCCTGACTATAGGAAATTTTCCTTAGCAATCAGACCTCAGTTGGCTGTACCCATATGTGTGATTAGCATCTATAGGCCATAGTACATGCCCAGGCTCACAATACTTACTTAGCATTGCACATCTTCAGCCTGTGGTTAACAAAATTAATTTTCAACCATGAGAAAATTTAATAAATTATTTTGACATTTATTTTCCTTATGTATAAGATGTCATTAATTATGTTAATTGCTTTGGATTTAGAATTATTATTAGATGAATTCCAGAATTATTTCTGCCTTCTAAGAAACTTAGATCATTAGTAATTTTTAGTGGTTTTAAGTCATCCTTCTCCCATTAAAAAGAGATAAGGAGATTTTATAGAACACATTTTGTAGGGTCATAATATCTCTAAAATTTATTCAAAAAATTTTATTTAATGGAGGGGACAAAACTAGAGTATATAAAATATGATTCCAAGTATTTTATTTTCATGCATTTTATGCTTTCTCTAGTATTTATTTTTGGTAGGTAGTCAAGCATAATTTTCTCCAATTCATCATTACAATCTATAAAAGGCATTCTCCTGCAAGGTCCAGAAATAAATTAAGTTTCTTATTTGTGATCATCTTTGGGGGCTGAAAATGAGAAATTTCAATAACGAATTAAACAATTGAGAAAATAGAATAAGTAATGGAAGAAGCTGTTTTAAGTGAATAGGAACCAATGTGTAGAGTAAAATACACCATTCATTCTAAAATATCCCCTAGTCATAACTGAATGCTTACATGTAAATTTTCATGGAAAGGGAAAATGAAACTAATCTGTATACATATTCTACTACCTTACATGGCTCAACATTGTTCATTCATTCTGATTACCTAGTAGTTGCTATTCCATATCTTAATTGCAGACATTTATTGTATCCATTACATGAGAGACACTATCTGAGGACAGCATAAAGATGATCAAGGTAAAGTCTATTCTTTTATACACATATAGATATGTCTATATGTATATATATATGAATATATATCCATATAGATATATATCCATATGAATATATATCCATATAGATATATATCCATATAGACATATCTATAATTGCACTTTAGGTTCTGGGGTACATGTGCAAAACGTGCAGGATGTTGCATAGGTAAATACATGGCAATATGGTTTGCTGCCTCCATCTCCCTGTCACCTATATCTAGCATTTCTCCCCTTGTTATCCCTCCCCAACGTTCCTACTCCACTCTGTCCCTTCCCTATTCTCCACCAACAGACCCCAGTGTGTGATGTTCCCCTTCCTGTGTCCACATATTCTCAAAGTTCAACACCCACCTATGACTGAGAACATGCGGTGTTTGTTTTTCTGTTCTTGTGTCAGTTTGGTGAGAATGATGGTTTCCAGGTTCATCCATGTCCCTACAAGGGACACAAACTCATCATTTTTTATGGCTGCATAGTATTCCATGGTGCATATGTGCCACATTTTTCTTGTCCAGTCTATCACTGATAAGCGTTTGGGTTGGTTCCAGGTCTTTGCTATTGTAAACAGTGCTGCAATAAACATACGTACGCATGTGTCTTTATAATAGAATAATTTACAATCCCTTGGATGTATACCCAGTAATGGGATTACTGGGTCAAATGGAATTTCTATTTCTAAGTCCTTGAGGAATCGCCACACTGTCTTCCACAATAGTTGAACTAATTTACACTTCCACCAATATATTAAAGTGTTCCTATTTCTCCACATCCTCTCCAGCATCTGTTGTCTCCAGATTTTTTAATGATCGCCATTCTAACTGGCATAAGTTGGTATCTTAATGTGGTTTTGATTTGTATTTCTCTAATGACCAGTGATGATGAGCATTTTTTCGTATGTTTGTTGGCCTCATAAATGTCTTCTTTTGAAAAGTGTCTGTGCATGTCCTTCACCCATTTTTGAATGGGTTTGTTTGTTTTTTTCTTATAAATCTATTTTAGTTCTTTGTAGATTCTGGATATTAGCCCTTTGTCAGATGGGTAGATTGCAAAATTTTTTCCCATTCTGTTGGTTGCCGGTTCACTCTAATGATTGTTTCTTTTGCTGTACAGAAGCTCTGGAGTTTAATTAGATCCCATTTGTCTATTTTTGCTTTTGTTGCCAATGCTTTTGGTGTTTTAGTCATGAATCCTTGCCTATGCCTATGTCCTGAATGGTTTCACCTAGGTTTTCTTCTAGGGTTTTTATGGTGTTAGGCTTTATGTTTTAAGTCTTTAATCCATCTGGAGTTAATTTTAGTGTAAGATGTCAGGAAGGGGTCCAGCTTCTGCTTTCTGCACATGGCTAGCCAGTTTTCCCAACACCATTTATTAAACATGGAATCCTTTCCCCATTGCTTGTTTTTGTCAGGTTTGTCAAAGATCAGATGGTTGTAGATGTGTGGTTTTGCCTCTGAGGCCTCTGTTCTGTTCCATAGGTCTGTATCTCAGTTTTGGTACCAGTACCATGCTGTTTTGATTACCGTAGCCTTGTAGTATAGTTTGAAATCAGGTATCATGATCCCTCCAGCTTTGTTCTTTTTGCTTAGAATTGCCTTGGCTATGCGGGCTCTCTTTAGGTTCCATATGAAGTTTAAGGTGGTTTTTTTCCAGTTCTGTGAAGAGGGTCATAGGTAGCTTGATGGGGATAGCGTAGAATCTATAAATTACTTTGGGAAGTATGTCCATTTTCACAATAATGAATCTTCCTAACCATGAGCATGGAATGTTCTTCCATCTCTTTGTATCCTCTCTTATTTCCTTGAGCAGTGGTTTGTAGTTCTCCTTGAGGATGTCCTTCACATCCTTTGTTAGTTGTATTTCTAGGTATTTTATTCTCTTTGTAGCAATTGTGAATGGCAGTTTGCTCTTGATTTGGCTCTGTCTAGGTCTGTTATTGGTGTATAGGAATGCTTGTGATTTCTGCACATTGATTTTGTATCCTGAGACTTTACTCAAGTTGCTTATCAGTTTCAGGAGATTTGAGGCTGAGATGATGGGGGCTTCTAAATATACAATCATGTCATCTGCAAATAGAGAAAATTTGACTTCCTCCTTTCCTAATTGAATACCCTTTATTTCTTTTTCTTACCTAATTGTTCTTGCTACAACTTCCAATATTCTATTGAATAGGAGTGGTGAGAGATGGCATCCTTGTCTAGTGCCAGATTTCAAAGGGAATGCTTCCAGTTTTTGCCCATTTAGTATAATATTGGCTGTGGGTTTGTCATACATAGCTTTTAATATTTTGAGATACGTTTCATTTATACCTAGTTTATTGAGAGTTTTTAGCATAAAGGACTGTTGAATTTTGTCAAAGGCCTTCTCTGCATCTATTGAGATAATCATGTGGTTTTTGTCTTTGTTTCTGTTTATGTGGTGGATTACATTTATAGACTTGCTTATGTTGAACCAGCCTTGCATCCCTGGGATGAAGCCTACTTGATCGTGATGGATAAGCTTCTTGATGTGCTGTTGCAATTGGTTTGCCAGTATGTTATTGAAGATTTTTGTGTTGATGTTCATCATGGATAATGGCCTGAAGTTTTCTTTTTTTGTTGAGTCTCTGCCAGGTTTTTGTATCAGGATGATGTTTGTCTCATAAAATGATTTGGGAAGGATTCCCTCCTTTTTTATTGATTGGAATAGTTTCAGAAGGAATGGTACCAGCTCCTCTTTTTATGTCCGGTAGAATTTGGCTGTGAACCCGTCTGGACCTGGACTGTTTTGGTTAGTAGGCTATTAATTGCTGTCTCAACTTCAGCCGTTGTTATCGGTCTGTTAAAGGTTTCAGCTTCTTCCTAGTTTAGGCTTGAGAGGGTGCAAGTGTCCAGGAATTTATCAATTTCTTCCAGGTTTACTGATTTATATACATAGAGTTGTTTGTAGCAATCTCTAATTGTAGTTTGTATTTCTGTGGCATCAGTGGTGATATCCTCTTTATCATTTTTTATTGTATCTATTTGATTTTTCTCCCCCTTTTTATTATTAATCTGGCTAGTGGTCTATTTTGTTGATCTTTTCAAAAAACCAGCTCCTGGATTTATTGATTCCTTGAAGGGTTTTTTTGTGTCTCTATCTCCTTCAGTTCTGCTCTGATCTTAGTTATTTCTTGTCTTCTGCTAGTTTTGGATTTATTCATAGTTTAATTTTGTTAGTTTTATGTGTCTAGGAATTTAACCTTTTTTAGGCTTTCCAACTTATTGGCATATAGTTTCTCATAATAGTCTCTAATGAATTTATGTGGTATCTGTTAAAATGTCTATTAGAACTGATAAATCTTGTAAAGTTGCAGGATACAGCATCATATACAAAAATCAGTACCTCTCTATATGCCAACATCAATAATCTGAAAAAAGCAATATCCTTTATACTAGCTAGAAATAAAATAAAATACCTAGGTATAAACATAATTAAATAAGTTAAAGATCTCTACAATAAAAACTATAAACATTGATGAAATAAATTGAATGGGACACACAAAAAATTAAAATACATTCCATGTTCATGGATTTCAAGGATCAATATTGTTAAAATGTTCATACTAACCAGAGCATTCTACACATTCAATGCAATCCCAATCCAAATACCAATGACATTCTTCAGAGAAATTAGAAAAGAACTAAAATTTTTATGAAACCTCAAAAGATTCTGAATAGCCAAAGCAATCTTGAGCAAAAAGAACAAGCTGAAAGTATCACACTACCTGACTTCAAATTATACTACAAATCTCTAGTAACTAAAACAGCATAGTACTGGCATAAAAATAGACACATAGACCAATGGAACAAAATAGAGAATACAGAAATAAATCCATGCATTTATAGTCAACTCATTTTTCACAAAGGCACCAAAAACACACACTGGGGAAATAGCAGTCTCTTGAATAGATTGTGCTGGGAAAACTAGTTATCCATATGCAGATGAATGAAACTAGGCCTTTATCTTTCACCACATATAAAAATCAAGTAAAAGTGATAAAACACTTAAATTTAAGACTGGAAACTATGAAACTACTAGAATAAATTATTGGGGAAGTTATGGTTTATATATAGGAAAAATAAATTATTCCAATCTCTGGGTCTGGGTAAATATTTCTTTATTAACATTTCAAAAGCACAGGCAACCCTGGCAAAAATGGACAAATGAGAACACATTGAGCTAAAAAGCATATGTACAGCAAAGGAAACAATCAACAAAGTGAAGTGACAAGCCACAGAATGGGCAAAAATATTTCCAAACTACCCATCTAACAAGAGATAAATAACCAGAACATATAAGGAGCTCTAACAACTTGATGGGGGAAAAAAACAAATAATTCAGTTAAAATTGGGCAAAATATCTGAATAGACATTTTTCAAAAGAAGACATAAAAGACATACAAAATAGGTATAGAAAAAAATGTTTAACATCACTGTCTGTCAGAGAAATGCAAATCAAAAGCACAATGACATACGTTTTCACTCTGATTAAAATGACCTTTATCAAAAAGATAGGCAGTAACAGATGTTAGCAAGGATGTGGAGAAAGAGGAACTCTCATACACCGTTGGTGAGAATGTAAATTAATACAGCCACATTGAGAACAGTGTGGACGTCCCTCAAAGAAACCAAAAATAGAACTACTATGTAATCTAGCAAACTCACTACTGGACATATGTCCAAAGGACTAGAAATCAGTATTTCAAAGAGATGTCTGTATTCCCATGTTGATTGCAGCACAATTTACAATAGCTAAGATATGAAATCAACCTAAGTGTTTATCAATGAATGAATGGATAAAGGAAATGTGGTACAGATACACAATGGAATATTATTCAGCCATAAAAAGAATGAAATGCTGTCATTTGCAATAATCAAGTTAAAGTGACAAAACACTTAAATTTAAGACCAGAAACCATAAAACTACTAGAATAAATTATTGGGGAAGTTATGGTTTACATATAGGGGAAATAAATTATTCCAATCTATGGGGCTGGGTAAATATTTCTTTATTAAGACTTCAAAAGCACAGGCATCCATGGCAAAAATGGACAAATGAGAACATTGAGCTAAAAATGGGTGGAACTGGAGGACATCATGTTAAGTGAAATAAGCCAGGCTTAGAAAGACAAATATCACATACTGTCATTCAGATGTGAGAGCTAAAAAAAATAAAACTCATGGAGAGAGAGAGTAGAATGAGGGTTCCAGAAGCTGGGAAGGGTAGTGAAGAGGGAGGAATAAAAAAGGAATGGTTAATATGTGCAAAAATACAGTTAGAAGGAATAAGATCTACTGTACAGTAGCACAGTAAGGTGACTTGTTAAATATTTCAGATAATGAAAAGGGTGGAATTAGAATATTCCTAGCACAAATGAGAAATGTTTGAAGTGATATTTTAATTACCCTGATTTGATTATTACATATACTGTGTGCTTGTATCAACATATTGCATGTATCCCATAAATATGTCAGCTATTTTTTATTCATCATAATTAAAAATGAAAAAATGCTACTAATTTTTGTATTGATTTTGTATTCTACAATTTGACTGAATTATCTTCTTAGTTCTAACTTTTTTAAATAAAATGTTTTGACTGCTTTACATATAGAATCCTGTCATCTGAAAATAGCTTTAAGTTTTACTTCTTCCTTTTCAATTTGGATGTTTCTTATTTCTTGTTCTCCTCTGATAGCTCTTGCTAGTATTTTCAGTACTGTGTTGAATAGAAGTGGTAAGAGTGAGCATTCTTGACTTATACCAGATTTTAGTGGGAAAGCTTTCCATTTTTCCCCCTTGATTATAATGTTAGCTCAGCATTTTTTATAATTGGCCTTTATAATGCTAAGAAACTTTCTTTCTATACCTAAACTATTGAGAGTTTTTATTAATGAACGATGTTGGACTTGGTTGAATGCTTTTTCCCATGCCAATTGAGATGATTATGTGTTTTTTTATCTCTCATTCTATGATCTGATGTATCCTGTTGACTGATTTATATATGCTAAATTAGCCTTGCGTGCCAGGGAAAAATTTAAGGTGGTCATGATGTGTACTCTTTTTTGATGTATTGTTAGATTCGGTTTGATAACATTTTATTGAGAATTTTTGCGTCAATGTTTATCAGAGAAATCAGCCTGTAGTTTTCTTTTCTTGTGGTGTCTCTGTCTGGCTTAGGTATCAAGGTGATGCTAATCTTAACATTTTTGAAAGCAACATGAGAAGCAAGAAGTCGAAGGAGCAATGGTATTTTGTACTTTGAATTGCCAACTTTGATTATGAGGTACATGAAATAAAATTTTAGACATATAATATTTCAGACCTCTTCTCATGTCCCTTTTATTAGAAATATACCAAATGAGGTGTCCCAACACAAGGAGAGTGTGAAAAAGAAAGAAGATATGAAATCCAGGAAGCAAGGCATGGAATTTAAGAGGAAGTAAAATAAAATATCCAGACTGGTGTGAAGAAGCTCTGTATGACCACCATTCTGGAGTAGGCCAGCAACTCTGATTAGAGGAAGACAAAAGAGGATTCTGACAGAATTATAGTCATTTGACTATATTGAGAGTAATCTTAAAAATTGGGAAGAATTTTAGGAAGCATTAATGATAAGTATACAGAAAACCAAGCAGATGAAAAAACATGATCATTATTAGCTTCTCTATAGACATTTTGCAAGGAAAAAACAGAGAAGAGGAAGTAGTCATAGTATATAGCATTGCTCAGCTACGAAAATATTTACATGGTCCTAATAATGTACACCTGCAATACTGACCTAACTCAAAAGTCTAACTCTATTTAAAGAATGAGAATGTGTGGGAATTGTGGTGAAAAGAAGAGCTGGTGTAAAGGAGCTAAATCCTCATTTTCCATGGTGGAAATGCTTCAAAATGAAATTAAGAAATAGCAGTCTAAGTATGTTTTAAATAAAAGTTGAAAGAGGTGGCCATTGGGGAGTGGAAAATGATGAGGCAAAATGGGCAGAATATTGCACTTTTTCACAATAAGCCATGTGGAACAGCTGGATTAATTAAACTATGTGCATGGATACACCTAAAAGAAGCAAAAATTAATTCTCAAAGTCTAAAATCTAACTGGTAAAACATCCATTCAAAGGAAGTGTATTACCTGAGGCATCTGTGAGCATGGAATTGAGGACCACCTACCTGCCCCCTCAGTTCCAACTGATTCTTGTGTATTATCTACACTGCTCCTCCTATGGTTCCTCCTTTATTTATTAGTGTGGCTCTTACACAACACTTACTATGTGTAAGGCACTTCATTAGCAATCCAGTTAAGCCTCACACCAACTCTATGAGGTAGTACTATTATTATCTCCAGTTTGTGCATGAGGCAGGATGGATTTAGGTAGCCTCCTGTGGTCAGCCAGGTAATAAGCAGGTGCTGACATTCCCATTCATACAGAACAGCTCTCTGTGCTGCTCAGCAGAGGGGGTTAGGAACTTTATCCCACCGAGATTCACAAAATGAAGGAGTCCCTAAACCGGGAAGAAGGTTAGTCACTGAGCAGCCCAAACCAAAACGTCCATTACAATTAATATGATGAGAGCTATATGAAAATCGTTATATTTGGTCTTCAGTAAATCCCTGTCAAAAACTAATAACACATCAAAGTGCACTGGTGGATATCTTTGTTTTTATTAATTATTTTTCGACTGAAATAAAACAAAAAGAAGCAGTAATCCTACCAGAAATATGCTTGTTCTTCAGGTAAGAAAGTAATTTTAGAGACATTGACTTGTTAAAAATAGGTGCTAATTAATGCTTCAGAAAAGTGTGTTCTATTAGTTCTTGAATCTATTTTGAAGGAATTCTCTGAGTGATTAGGAAATTGGGCAAGAATGAGGACTTGTAGCTCAGGGTAAGTTCTAAATCACTCTAATGACAAATATTTTCTTTTTAATTTTCCTTTCATTGTCTTTTTTTTCTTTTTTACTTTAGCTGATTAAAAATAGAATTTAAACATTAAAATATTTAGACAGATAATAAGATATCTTTAAATTTGAGTGAAATTTATCTTCTTCTCAGTCCAGTATGTCTCATTTTGAAAAATATGCATCATCTAGAAAAATACATAACTGTATTTTTCCATTTTTCTACATTTACTCAGTCAGGTAACGTATTTTTTACCAAAATAAAATTATTCTATTCATATTGGGCTGCAATGAATTTTTTTTCTTCGAAAATACATAATGAATACCTTTCCAGATCAAGATACTTTGTTGTTTTAAATAGCTACATGGCATTCCATAATATAAATATGTGGTTGTTCATTCATCACTTCATTATTAATAGTTGTATAGGTTATTTCCAATCATTTTATCTATTAGCAACACTGCACAATGATCATCTTTGGACAAATATATTTATACTTGCATATTTTTAATTCTATAAGATAATGGTCTAAAATTGGTCTTATAAAATACAAATTAGATCATATTATTTTTTGCTTTGAACCTTCAAGTGTCTTCTCATTCACTTAGAATAAGATCCAAACTCCTTTTGATGGCCTTAAGGTACCACACCATCTGCCCTTGCCAGCTCATCTAAGCCTACTCTGGCCATTCTCCCTCTTCTTCCCATGATCCAGCTTTGTTGGTCTTTTCCACACATATACCAAGCAAGCTCACCCTTTTCAGAGCTTCGCACTTGCTGCTCCTGCTGCCTCGAATCTGCTGTAAGGCTAGCTCCCTCTTAGCAGTAAGCTCCCATCATAAAAGGTATCTCCTCAGATATGGCCACCCCACATACAATAACTTCATCTACCCTCAGTGCTTCCATCACGTGCTATCTCTCAAAAAGGACATCACATTCTTAGGCTTTGCTGTGCCTAGCAAGTCTCATCCCTAATTGCTCAGCTTATAAATCTCAGAGCCTTGAGCTTGACTTTGAGGCAAGAGGATCCATTGATGGGCTATATCAGCTACAGGCAGAGTACTGCGACTATAGGTTCCAGTTCATCCAAAACAAGAAGCTTAGCATGTCCCCTTATGGTGTGACATTTTAGTCTCCCTTCCAAGATACTTCAAGGAGACCCACCAAAATGCCTGAGAATGAATTTTCTTGTGATCTTGGTAGACGGATATCACTCCAGATTTTATTTGATTAAAAAAAAATGTATTCTTTCTTCTACAGACAGAAAAGAGAACTTGAGGAGAATATGGCTAATATTTTATATGTTGTAAGACTAAATTCAGAAGCAGCCAGCACCACAGCATTTTGTCACTCCAATTTAGAGTTCTAGATGTATATGCATTACATTTATAAACAACAATATTGAAAATTTAAAAATAGATCTGAAATTACTATTTACAAGTTGAAGATTAAAAAACTGATTAGACAAGAATAATGCTGGTTTCCTTGTCAGCATTAGTGAAAAATGGCTCACAGAGTTAACCTATACACTGGTACTAAATATTATAGATTATGGTAATAAATATTAGATATAGACATTTTCTTTTCAGTTGGAGAAATAACCCAGAGTAAAGTATTCCTCTGCCTAGAATTTCTCTGCCATTTATTTCTCTGCCTAGAATTATCTGCATGAAGCTTTGGCAGAATCCTAAACAATGTATGACATTCAATACTCCTAACACTAACTTGGTCAGAGTAAATAACATTCTAGAAGTTGCCCAGGTTTTCCTGGACATCTGAGACATTTCTATTTGCAGTGGTGGAGAGAGAAAGAAATGCATTTGATGTAGCAGCTGAGTCAGGATGCTTGATCCGGAGAAATAGATCTTCATTATGAATGGCACATAGTTTCTGCTATCAGCTAAATAAAAAATGCTCTTAAAATGTTGAACATGGAGAAATTTGCTTCCTAAAATGAAGGTAGGTTTGTTTTCACAAACTAGTGATAATAATGCAAGAAAAGAAGTCTAATCACATTTTTAAAGTATTTCCTCCATTATGGCACATTTAAAGAAAGCCTTTTTGTGAAAGGATTATATACTGCAAAACATATTAAGGATAGGAAATCAGTGCACACTTTCATCTTTGAAATATTGAGTTATATAGTTCCATAATTGCTGACCTACAAGCAACAGTAGGATTAAACACACCTAACTCATTTAAGCCAAGAGGCAGCCAGAGCAACCATTTTCCACAAAGCAAGAAACAAGCCACACGTTATTGTCTAACCCATTTAAAGTATTTGATGATCAAGTAGCCAAAAAAGCTATATACAAATTCAAAAATATAGTCGCAGTATTTCACACTAGACACAGTTTTGTTGTTGTTGTTGTTTTGAGACAGAGTCTCACTCTGTCGCCCAAGCTGGAGTGCAGTGATATGATCTCAGCTCACTGTAACCTCTGCCTCCCAGGCTTAAGCAATTCTCCTGCCTCAGCCTCCCAAGTAGCTGAGATTACAGGCACCCACCACCACGCCTGGCTAATTTTTGTATTTTTAGTAGAAATGGGGATTTCATCATGTTGGCTGGGCTGGTCTCAAACTCAAGTGATCCAACCGCCTCAGCAGTTTGGGAGCAAAGTGCTGGATTACAGGCCTGAGTCACGATGCCTGGCTTAATTCTTCATGTAATAAGAGTTCTTATGAATAAAAAAGAGAAAAAGATAAATGACCCAATAGAAAAAGAGACTAAGGAAAAGGACAGGAAATTCACCAAAAAAAAAAAAAGAAGAGTAAATCACCAATAAATATGTTTAAAATATACAACCCTAGTAAATGAAAATAATGAGATAAGATTTTTCTCCTACTCCCATAACATGAGCAACTTTTTTTTTTAAAAGATAATACTAAGTTTTATTGCCTCTCTTGTTCACCTTGCCAGAAAGCAATTTGGCAAGGTTAGCAAAAGTTGGAATATTTTGCATTCATTTCCAGCTATTCTGTGTGGACCCTGTGCTAGCCACGGAGAAAAAACTGTTCAAAGGCTCAGCACAGAGATTCCACCACAGGCAGGAATACAAACGCTGTCATAAAGGGAAAGAAGTCTTCTACGGTAAATCCTACTAATTTTCTATAAAGTGAGTAAGAGAAAGTTGGTTGGAAGTAGTGAGAGACAGGGAAGGTTTCTAAAAAGTTAATCACTAAAAGCTGCCAAGGCCATTTAACGGACCTAACGTAATTACTAATCAACTCCCAGTGCAACTGAGGTAGTATAATCAAATATTTTAGGGTGCTGGAAGGCTAAACTAAAAGTGGTCCCCAAAGAATCTTATAAACATGGGGTCAGGGCACCAACTACAAACTAGAAGGGCACATTCTTGGGACCCTCCAGTTACGGCTGATTCTGCAAAACATGAAAGAAATAATGTCTCTGCTCGCCCTTCCCCCACATTCCAGATCCCGTTCACTTTACCCCCTTTAGTGTGTGATTTACAGTGCTGCTTTTAAGATGTAGATTTTCTTTAAGGTTTTATTGTTAGCATTTAAGTCATTCCAATTGTAGCCTCCTCCATATATTTACAGGAATTAACCACATATTCCAAGTGTCAGTCCACGCAGCACTCAACTGCAGGTTCTAAGCTTCAAGCTGTTGTTCATTTAACACTAATTTGCAGAAATTGTGTTTTCAGACTAATGTACAATCGGTTCTTTTTTAGAGTTATTATCCATTCTTAGAACTTTTTTTTTCATTCCTGCCTTCTTTCTTTTTGTATTTGGAGCTGATTTAAATACTATTGATTGCAACTGTGGGATATGTGTGCGTGTGTGTGTGTGTTTTTAACGCACATTAAGACCTTATAAATCAAAGAATGATAAAAAGAATGTGAGTGTATACAACTCGTTTCTTAGAACACATCTCTGATGAATGCTAAGAAAAATTTTTACTAAATGAAAGAAAAATGCCAATAGAACAAATTAGATAGGCTCTTGTAATTGGTAGGTGTTGGGTTTTCAATAGAGACAAAAGACAGTACATTTTAGACCTAATTTTTTCCCTTGGTCTGACTGAAAATTTGGTTCATTGTAAGAACTCACATGGTAGGGGAGAGTATCTATCCAAGTTATTCTTTTAACTGTCAAAATAGAGCTTCCATCAGTTGCTGCCTAGGGGAGCCATGACTGGATGGAAAATGCCACAAAGTATTAAAGCAAACAGTAGTTTTGGCTGCCCCAGCATCCTCCCACTTTTCTCCTGCTGAGGAGTTGGTTCGCTGTGGTCTTGGTTGGAATATTCCATGAAGATCACTGACAATGTATGGGATTGGTCATGGTATGAACAATTTTCATGGATGGAAATACAAAGGCCAGTGTTAAATGAGAGTCTTTATAGAGGCTTTGAACAGCAATAAATTCTGATGAACAGTCTCCCACCCCTGCGGATCATCTTAATCTTTTTCAGGCACACACTGGATATCTTACCGAAGAAGCAGCAGTCCTCCAAGGGACAGAAGGAAAGAACAAAACCGATGCTCTTTCATTCAAGCTGAGAGACAAAATTCACTTCAATTTCGAAATACTGTCTTTGGACGTGAACCAAATGAAAAATTCTTTTCATAGTTGGCCCAGTGACATGCCACCTGAAATTACCAAGCTTGCTTTTCATGTTGTCTTTGTGTGCATGAGGGTGAGCTAGAGCAATAAACTGCTGGATATTATGATTTATTTTATAGCGTAACCCAAAGCAACATGATCTCTGGTGTATGATAGGAGATAATATGATGCTTTGAAGCAGAGAGAAGAAAAAGGAGAGTAAGTCCTGGTGGCATTAAAATTGAGGGCAAGTAATTTGTCACCATAAGGGTTTCCAAGTATTATAGTCCATGAGAGCCTGAACGCTGCTGCTTGGAATCTGGTAAGGTGGCCAGGCCTATTGTGAAATACTTCTCTGGTAGCAGCTCTGAGCTGAGAAGTTGTACAAAGAAACATTGCAAATTAGAAGCTTATTACTTGTCAATATGTCAGGGGTGGTCCTCAGCCTAATAATCTGAGGGAGACAGGGCCTTGGCAGAAACAGGAACAAAAGAGGTGGGCTTCTAAATCAGAGGAGAAAGTGGGTTTAAATAACCTAATCTGGATTTTAGCTCAAATTTACCACAACTTCCTAAAGTTGATGGGCAGGGGGCTTGGAAGGAAGCAAAGAACTGAGCAGAATGAGCTAGAGCTTTGAAGTCAGACAGACCCAGGTTTGAACTCTTTCTTCATTACCTACTAACTGTAGGACCCTGGGTAAATTTCTTAGCCTCTCTGAATGTCAGCCTCTTTTCTGTTAGATGAATATAATAATATGTACCTCTGAGCATTGTTTTAAAGATTAAGTGAGGTAGTACCTACCTTTCAGCATTGCTGTAAGGATTAATGGGGTAACAGACGCAGATCAGTGCAGTGCCTCACTCATCTTGACTCCTTCTTTACCTATTTCCTTTACAAAAGAACACTGAAAAATCAGATGGTTCTACCACCTTTTCCTGTAAAGCAATTTCTCTTATGAAGCATTAATCTTCTGTAATTTCTGGGTTATATATTGACAACTCAATAGAGTATTTTGCACTTTTTCTACATCATTGCCATGTATGGGAGTGTCTTGTAGTTTTTTGTTGCTTTTAATTTCAATAATAAGTCCTTCTCTAGGAAAATCACAATTATTCAATTGTGATTTCTACTTAAAATGTATGATATGAATCAGTACAAAGCAGTCAAAACATGAAATAAAAGAGATATAAGGAAGAATTAGTATAAGCACACTGTTTACAACTAAAATGCACAACTATGGTTTAAGGAATTATTTCCTAGTAGTAAAATTACTTATGGAGACATAAGTTCTTTTTGAAGAACTTAAAGAACTCAAGTTCTTCATTCTTGAGAAACTCAAGAATGGCAGTGAATGTCTCTCTAAGCAAGTTTTATTGGTTACATCCAGACTGAAAAGATCTATAGCTTGTTTAATGGTGATCACCTTGTTTTGTTTCATTGCTACCAAACAATGTGTAACACTGAAATTAGACACATCGAATCCCCACATTTCACAGAGAAAGAAACCGAGTCTCTGGAATATGTGAGGCCTGCATGGTTATTGGGTGTCTGAGCCACTACACAAACCTGGATCTCTTCTCACAACCTTGGGATCTCTCTTTTTTTTCTTGAGATGCTATTTCAGATTCCCTGAAACAGACTCCTCTGCTATCATTACAAGCAATAGGTTTTGAAAATGTCCCAGTGTTTTCTGACATGGCTTCCATAGAAGCCATGTTTCTATGTTTGGTGACACTGGAAAAAAATGCTCTATGCAAATGTGAAGCCAGTAAATGGTTATTGTGGAATAGCCATCCAATGTTCAATCCCAGGAGGTATAAATAAGTACAGAAAAATCACCAGTCTTTTGAATGATCATCCAGCCCTCTTGAGGTTTCCCTCATCGCCAGCCATAAGTAACACTTGCTCTTCCACTCATTTGTGGCCTGGTAATGCACCCCACCAGGAATTAGGAATTTCTCATTTCTAAAGCTGGTTTGGCCACCCACCTGCTGTGGGGCCTCGGACAAGTCATTCAGTTACTTTCACAATCTTAATCAAAAAGAAAATCTTCACTTGCACTGTGAAGATGACCTTACTTACACTTACTAAGGATTCTCATTTTCTAAGCTGATTTTTGTTTAAAGTGGCACTATCATGTCACATAGATGGAGAAACTAACAATGTCATCGTATCATCCAAACGTAGCAAGATTGGAATGCAGGAAAGAAAACAGAACAAACTCTTAAAAACACTGCAACTGAAAATAGAAACTTAGTAATGAGTATTCTTACAAATTGTGCTATTAAAGCCAGGCTCTAATAAACACTTAATTGTCCATAGAAATTTCTCCACTGAAACAAAGTTCTAGCATGAAGCTTCTTTAGGAAATTCCAGGAACATAGCCTTCATTCCCAGGCTAAGTTAGGAATAGTTTCTCTACGATCTCACAACCCTTTGATTTTGCCAGTGTCACTTCCCTTATCACATTGAATTATAATGATTTGTTCTTATCTCTATAGCGTCCAGGAGACTTGAGATGTTATAGGCAGGAAACATGTCTTATTCATCATGCTAAACCCACTGCCTGGCACACAATAGCTATCAAACACAGAGCTTCTTGATCGACGCCAATATGGGCGAGACAGTTTTTTATGGAGAAAGCTATCCAATTCTATTCTCATAGCCAGTGGAGAAATGAAATAGTTTTCCCAGGAGAGTTTTACTTTCTCAACTTATGAAAAGAGACCAATAAGAAACTAGACTTCTATGAACAATATTTCAGCATCTTCCAGCTATCTTCATCTTAGGTCCCTGAGATAGTGCTCTAAGTTCGGCTATATTCTATACACACACACACACACACACACACACACACACACACACACCAGGAGACATGCAAAAAGAATAAAATAGAATTATGATGGGGTTATAGGTGTATGATAATCAAGGAAAGTTTAACCCTTTTCAATAAGAACTACAGACTTTAGTCCAGGGAACATAGTTGCTAAAAAATTGTGAGACAAGTTAATATATCCAAATGAAGAGGTCAGCTGGCACACAGAAAATCCCCACTGCTGGGAGAATTTATCACTGTAGATTGCAGCGAGGTCGAAAGGCCCTTGTTTCTCCTTAGAAAGATGCCATTTCTCCCATATGTTATCTTCTATGTGTATTGGAACTGCTTCCTGTAGGAATTTAAGTATCGATAATCTAAGGACTCTAAAGAAATCATTCATTCACAACTGTGTATTATAAATATTTCTCTTTAGCTGATAGACAAATGCAATATAATATGGGAAATTTACTTTTTGTGGGACAAAAATACAATCCAAACATAGTAAAGACAAAAATTTAGAAAACAAGCACAGGAGGCATACTATTTCTGTTGACTTATACAGTATTATTTAGAAAATTATAGCACACCTTTTGTTGTAGTCTCATGTAATAATGAAACATAACACTAGTTTGTTACTCACTAACAACTCTCCCTCAATTCTTTCTCCTATGCAAAATGGGAAGAGAACTAATCTTTGCCACAGCTCTCAGCAAGGCTGGGTCACCGTCAGCATTACTATCTGCCCTTGACCACCACTGAAGCCTAGGTGCTACTTGGGACTTCCTGTCACTGACCAAGGAGCTCTTCCCATGGGAAGGGTGACATTTCACAAAGGAGAGAGTAGGGATGTAGGGATGGAGAAACCAAAGAAGGTGAGGAAGATGAGGGAAAGGTGCCAGAATATTGTCCATAGCACCCCCTCTTTGTGTGGGTCCCAATATTTAGGAACTTGACATTTTTGAAACTCAGGGAGAAGTCCACATTAAATAGAACTTTAAAGTCTGTCCTTTCTTATTACAATTCCATTAGGAATTTTTCCTGACAATTTAGGATTAAGAAAAATTGCATATACCCAAATAATCTGCTATACTAGTCTTTAGGAGACTGAATGAATAGAACAGTGGAAAACTTGGTTCCTACAGGGCTCTCTGCCTGCTGAACACATGACGCTATGAAGTTTGGGGGTATACTGTAATCTCTGCCTAGCAAGAGGTGTGGGGAGAAAGCCCAAGGACTAGAGGAACATTCTGAAGTGGACAAGCAAGAAAACAATGAGTCCGAACCTTTCTACTAACCCTGCATGTTAGAGAATGTGGACCAAAGAAATAAGGCAACAGGCCCAACAATCGGAAGGTATAGGGGAGGGGAGAAGCATGTAACATAACCAGAAGCCCAGACAGGCCACAGCAGTGTCACAAACTGAGGCTAAAGCCTGAAAACCACAAAGGGTCTTCATGTGGAAACGGAACCCACAGCCCAGCACATTATCTACCAATTGTTTATCCATCCAACTCCCACGGAGGGGCTGGCGAGGGGTGACAAAGGACACTGGGCGTCTGTCACCATGTGACCTGTTTAATGCAAAATTCAGCACATCACACAGATTTACCTTTATCCCCAAATTTCATTTATTTTTACCTTTTCAGGAAAAATATTGTGCTTATTCTTCTACGGAATAAATTATGCTTGAGCATGTTTCCATGCATACTGAGATTTCTAAAGCACGATAACTCTCCAGATACAATTTGATTGCAAATTAATCATCCCAAATATAATGATGTCAGGAATAATGTAAAATTTGTAAATAGAATTTATAATGATTTTTCTTTCTTAAAATAATTATTCATAAGTCTTGACCAAATAAGTGAGAAAAAAATTTTAGCCCCCTCCTTTGTCTCCCGGTTGAGGCTAGGTTATGAGTAGTTGGCAATCAGGTCATTCAATAAGTAATAATACTCACTTTTATATGTGCTTGGAGTACAACTGAGCTTCTTGTAAAAACTTCAGCTGTTAGTGGAAGACCTGAAACAAGTTTTTCTCATTTAAGAGGCTATAATTTTTAAGTTCACTTCTCAATATGTGGAATTTATGAAAAACAACTCATTGGGTATTATTTTTGCCATGCAAATAAGGATGGTTCATGGGAATGCTTAAATTTTCTTCCCCAACCACTACTTTAGAAAGTGCCTGGTTAAAGAAGTTCAGTTTCCTGTGCACTCTTCCCACTGACATGAAAGGTGCCCTATAAGAACTCACTCCAGTTTTTTCCAACCTGTGTCTCTCTGTCCTATAACCTGAAGCTGCTACATTGCGTGGTGTGCTTCAGGTCTTCACTCACAATTTACTAAACAAAACCCAGATTCCATGCAAGACTGACTTTTCCCCCCTGCATGTCTACTACAATACTAGAAAAGAGAAGAAATTAGGTCAAATTAAAACTGACCATGGTTTGGGAGTGCTGATAGATTTAGTATCCTAACCCTTTTTCCGAAAACCTCCTAACTTTGTCTCTGTGTCACATTTTGGTAATTCTCACAATATTTCAAACTTTTCATCATTATTATATTTGTGATCTTTGATCAGTGATCTTTGATGTTACTGTTGTAATTGCTTTATGGCTCCATAAACTGCACCCATTTAAAGGATAATGCAATTGATAAATGTTGTGTGTATTGTGACTGATCTTCTTCTCGAGCCTCCCTATTCCCTGAGACATGACCTAAATATTGAATTTAGACCAATAAATAACCCTACAATAGCCTCTAAGGGTCCAAGTAAAAGGAAGAGTTGCATGTCTCTCACTTTAAATCAAAAGTTAGAAATTATTCAGCTTAGTGAGGAAGATGTAGAAAGCAGAGAAAGCCCAAAAATGAGGGCTTTTGCACCAAACAGCCAAGTTCTGAATGCAAAATAAAAGTTCTTAAATGAAATTGACAGTGCTATTCTGGTGAACACATGATTGATAAGAAAACAAAACAGCCTTGTTGCTGATATAGAGAAAATTTTAATGGCCCAGAGAGGCCACTGAGAGGCCACTAAAGCTAGCCACAATACACCCATAAGCCAAAGCCTTTTCCAGATTAAGGCCCAAGCCTCCTTAATTCTATGCAGCTGAAAGAGATGAGGAAACTTCAGAAGAAAAGCTGGAAGCTAGCAGAGGTTGGCTCATGAGGTTTAAGGAAAGAAGCCATCTCCATCACATAAAAGTAGAAGGTGAAGTAGTAAGTGTTAATGTAGAAGCTGCAGCAAGTTGTCCGCAAAATCTAGCTAAGATAATTGATGAAGGTAGCTATATTAAACAGCAGACTTTTTAATGCAGACAGAACAGCCTTTTATTGGAAAAAGCTGTCAGCTGGGACTTTCACAGCTAGAGAGGAGAAGCCAAAGTCTGGCGTTAAAGCTCAAAAGACAGGCTGAATCTCTTGTTAGGGGCTAATGAAGCTGGCGACTTCAAGTTGAAGCCAGTGCTCATTGACTGTTCTGAAAATCCTAGGGCCCCTAAGAATTATGCTAAATCTAATCTGCCTGTGCTATAAAAATGGAAAAACAAAACCTGGATGAAAACATATCTGTTTACAGCATGGTCCATAAAATATTTGAAGCCAACTATTGAGACCCACTTCTCAGAAAAAAATATTTTTTCAAAATATTATTAGTCACTGACAATGCTCATAATTACCCAAGAGCTCTGATGGAAATAAACAAGAGAATGAATGTTGTTTTCACGCCTGCTAACAAAACACCCATTCTGTAGCCCATGGATTGAGGAGGCATTTTTATTTTCATGTCTTATTATTTAAGAAATACATTTTACAAGGCATCAGCTGCCACACATAGTGATTCCTCTGGATTTGGGCAAAGTGAATTGAAACCTCTGGAAAAGATTCACCAAATGCCAGTAAAAACATTTGTGATTCATGAGAGGAAGTCAAAATGTCAACATTAACAAGAGTTTGGAAGAAGTCGATTCTACCCTTCCATGGCTGACTTTGAAGAGTTTAAGACTTCAGGGAGGAAGTCACCACAGCTATGGTAAAAATAGCAAGAGAACTACAATTAGAAGTGGAGTCTGAAGATATGACTGAGTTGTTACAATCTCATCGTAAAAAGTTAACAGACAAGGAGCTGGCTCTTATGAATGTACAAAGAAAGTGGTATTTTTGAGAAGAAATATGCTCCTGGTGAAGATGCTGTGAATGTTGCTGACATGGCAAGCAAGGACTTAAAATATTACATCAACTTAGTTGCTAAAGCAATAGCAGGGTTTGAGAGGATTGACTCCAATTTTGAAAACAGTTCGACTGTGAGTAAAATGCTATCAAACAGCATCACATGCTACAGAGAAATATTTTGTGAAAGGAAGAGTCAATTTATGTGCAAACTTCACTGTGGTCTTTTTTTAAGAAATTGCCACAGCCACCCTGGACTTCAGCACCCACCACCCTAATCAGTCAGCAGCCATCAACATCAAGGAAAGAACCTCCACCAGCAAAAAGATCATGACTTGCTGAAGGCTCAGGTTATCACTGGCATTTTTTAGCAAGAAAGTATTTTTAAAGTAAGGCATTTATATTAATTTTTTAGACAAAAGGCTATTGCACACTGTTAGACTACAGAATAGTATAAACCTAACTTTTATATGTCCTGAGAAACCAACAATTCCTATGACATGTTTTATTGCAGTCCTCACTTTATTATGGTGATCTGGTACTGAACCTGCAGTATCTCCAAGGTACGACTGGCTCTTTTTAATTATAAAAGGAAGGCTATGCTTAAGCAAAGAAATAGGATTCAAGATTCAAAGACTTTTTATACATAAGATATATTCTTTTTCTTGAGAATTATAATTTAAAATGTTTTATTGAAACATGTCAATTACTTTTAAATGCTAGATTTAGATTATGTATTTGTAGTTTTATATACTATTCAACAGGATTTTGCATTTTTTTCCAACAAAAGAATTGAAAAAAATCTTAGCTAATTAATCCTTATTGGGATGCAGCTGGAAGCTTAATGTGAAATTGGATGTCTCAACTGACATGCTTAGTTAAGAATGGAGAACATGAATTCTTCTCCATTACACTTACTTTCAACCGTAAAATGAAAATCAGAAGAGTATATTTTGAGATTTCAAAAGCTGATGCATACCCCAGATTCCCCAAGCTTCCCCACCCTCAGAAAAGCAGTGGGCCTACGGTCACCAGAGCCAAAGGGCCCTTTGGTCTCAGCATGGCATTTCTGCTCTGCCTGCTGCTGGAAAGCCCACTCTTTACTCTGAAACACACCGAAGTGCCAATGTGCGGGTACCTTCTTCCACTCTTCCCTGTTTCCAAGTTCATGTAACTAAATCTAGGTTTCTCATGGATTTTATTCTAGTATTTCAAAATGGTAGCATTCGATGTGTTTGTAATATTTTTCCCTTGTTCTGCATTTTCTGTCAAGAGCAGAGTTTCTCAAACTACAGTTCTCATGCCAGATGATCCTGACTTTTTTTGTAAAGGACTTAGGCTAAGAACTTCTTTTATATTCTTAAAGGGTTGGAAAAGGAAGAGGAGGAGGAAAAGGAAGAAAGGAAGAAGAAGAAAAATAAGGGGAAGAGAAAGGAGAGGAGACAGAGGAAGAGAAGGAAGCTGCCACAGTGTCAAGGCAGGGATAGGATGTGGCCTGCAAAGCCTAAATTATTTTTGCAGAAAGATTTTGCAGACTCCTGGTTTAGAGAGATGGTTGGCCTCACCTACAGAATGTGATTTCTTTTTAGATTAGTTAGGACAAGGACATAAGGCAAGTTCAAGAAGAAAAATGTGACCAAATTGCTTCTCTTTCAAAGGAACTCTTGATTAAAGCCTTTCCTAAATATTTTCCCGAGTGGCAAACACTGTTCGTTGCCTTCCCAATGGATATTCTCTCTCAATTTTGATCTAGTTGAGACAGCCATATGCTTCAGGGGAGGCTGGGGTCCTCACATCTTCAGGGAGGTAAGTTTGAATAGATTCAGTCAAGGCAATTCTATCTCCTTGCCAGTGATTGATTTGGGACTTGGGACAAGTTGTAAATCTGGCCAATAAAACGTTAACAGGAAGTCTGCCATGGGTTGCCTGAAAATAGTTTACTCTCTTTTAAAAGGGAAGCCAAGGGAAGAACTTGCCTTCTTTCCCCTTTTTCAACAAGGCACCGTTAAGCCTTGTTGGGAGAAGACACACTACCTAGTATTGCCATAGCCATCCTATAACTCAAAGGCTGGAAATTGCAGAACAGAAAGTCGACCCAAAAATGAAACAAAATAAACTCTCAACCTACGTGCCTGGGAATTTGGTATGTAACATATAAAATGCCTGTATTGCTAAACCTGTTTTTAATTGTTTCTTTCGTCTTTTAATCTTAAAGCATTCTGATATACTTCCTATAGGCAACAGTTTGCAGGAAATATTTCTTGGCTATCTCTACTGTTTCACAATAGAAGGTAAAAATTATGAAATGCTGACCTTGTCTTAATGTAATGGAACAACCAATTTGTTAATCCATCCCTTTAGATACACCACCTTTTAATCCAGGGTAAACACATTTATAGATGCAGCCTTTATAAATAATTTTTTTTTTTTTTGAGATAGAATCTTGCTCTGTCACCCAGGCTGGAGTGCAGTGGCACCATCTTGATTCACTGCAACCTCTGCCTCCCGGGTTGAAATGATTCTCCTGCTTCAGCTTCCCGAGTAGCTGGGGTTACAGGGGCACGTGCCACCGTGCCCAGCTAATTTTTTATATTTTCGGTAGAGACAGGGTTTTACCATATTTGCAGGGAGGACTTAAACTCCTGATCTCAAGTGATCTGCCCTCCTTGGCCTCCCAAAGTGCTGGGATTATAAGCATGAGCCACCGTGCCCAGCTGATAATTCTTGACTTAGAATAGCTGTCATCCAGAAAGAACTGAATCTTTCTAACCATTAGTAAATAAATGGTTTAAGTTGTGTACAGAAGATAAATTAGACTTTGACATAGTCTAGCAAATAGGATACCATGATTTTCTAAAATGAATTTTGGATACATGAATCTTTTCACTCACGGATATCTTTGAGTAATATATTGGACAAATTTCAATGAATATCAAATTATTGAGTGCAATCAATTTTAAGAGTCAAGCAAAATTGTCAAAAGAAAAAGACATCTCTTAAAATCCATGAAGCTCACATCCCCACCCCAGGCTACCACCTCCCACCCTCTCCCCACCCATGCAGACACATTACACACCCCCTCATGCAGCATGCTGTTGGCCATGTGTGCTACCACTCTTGCAAGAAGTTACAATAGTTTATTCTAAATGTCGTGGCTTTTACAGCCTAAATTGAGGCCTTTAGTGGCACTTGGAAATTATTTTTGTGGTTTACTTTTATAGATAACACATTTCCCACCCCTACCCCTTTCTGCTGGCTCCTTCAGAAATTTGGTTGAGGGAAACCACACAGAATTCAGAAATCTGTAGGCCAGGTGCCCACATCATAGTGACTTGGATCCCCACACTGGTGGCTTTTGGCAAGACATCAAAGTCTGTTCTTTTTCCTATTATCATTCCTCACAGGAAATTTGACTCCAGTGAATATATATAATATTTTCAGTAGCTTTAACTCATAACCCATTAATTACTTTGGTTTTATTTATTGTGCTTCTGGTATTTCTCTTAAATTTAAAAATCTCCAAGAGTCTTTTAATTTTAATATTATACTATTATTTATGGGAAATTGTAATGGGGTACTGGTAGTAGTAAGAAGGAAAAAATTGATGAAAAATTCTTGTTACTATTCTCTTACCAGATCACTGAATTCACCAAGTTCTTTTATTTTATGTCATATGCTGTTGTCTTGATTTCAGCCCAGGATCTTTCCTTGCTTCTATCTTAGCATAGCCATAAGCAGGTTAATTAATTCATGTGTTCACTATTGTTCATGTGTTCACTATTCCACACATATGCATTCATAAGACATTGTGAGCCAGACATTCACAAAGGCCCTGGGGGATTCAGTAATGGACAAGACAAACACAATCCATGTCACCACGGAGCTCACATTCTCATAGAGAGGATAGATCCAAAAACAAGAAAAAAATATGATCAAGGCATGGTGTCACAAAGGAAACCAAGGAGGAGCCATGAGAAAAAAATAGGCCATTTTTCCCCTTGGAGAGGATGATTGGGGAAGGCCTCTTTGAGGAGGTGAGTTGTAAAGAGACAAGAAAGAGACAGCCATCTGAACACTGGAGTTAAGACTGTCAGTAACAGCAGCGACTCTCTTTTTCTCAAGTTCATACTGGTGTATGTAAGAGTAGAGGCATTCTAACTTTCCAGCAGCTTCCAGGTAGAAGAGTTTTCATTGCCCTGATGGCTTCCCTTAACAATAGAACAGAACCACAGGTTAGAAACAGCTTTTTTCAGGGAAACTGGGACAGGTAGAGTCGGCCTGCGACCTAAGATTCTGTCCAATGACTTTTTTCTGTTGGAACAGAATATCCAAGAAACCCCAAGGAAGAAATGAGGTCATGAGAAATGTCAGGCAGAAATCACCCAAGGGCAAAACCCAACTGAAAGTGTTGATTAGCCTCTCCCTTTCCCTCTTTCCTTCACATCCTTATCTCTATATACTCACATGGTAGAAGGTCAGATTGTTTTCCTTAAGACAAACGTTCTCATGTAAAACATGAGTGCAATCTGAATTGCATAATCTTACCATATTCTATTATCTGAAACTAATCAAACTGATTTAATACTTTTCACCCACATACCATATAAATACAAAGCATGTTTTCTTAATCATATAAATACAAAATGCTTTTTCTTAATCATATAAATACAAAGCATTTTTTCTTAGTGGGTGGAATGGTGAACCCCAAAATGATATGTCCATGTCCTCACTCACAAAACCTGTAAATGGACATTATTTGGAAAAGGAGTCTTTGCAATAGTCTAAGTTAAAGATCACAAGATCATACTGATTTAAGGTGGACCCTAAATCCAGTGACAAGTCTTTCTAAATGAAGAGCATGGGAAACAGACAAAGACATAATGGAGAACAGACATAGCCAAAGACAGAGGGGAGAAAGGCATGTGACGATGCAGGCAGAGACTGAAATGATGCTGCCACAAGCCAAGGAACTCCAGGAGCCACCAGAAGTTGGGAGAAGCAAGAAAAGATTCTCCTCTGGAGCCTTTGGAGGGAGCACCATGTTGCTAACACCTTGGATTTCCAGCCTCAAGATTTGTGGGAGAAAATATTTCTGTGTTTTAAACCACCAAGTTTGTGGTAATTTGTTGTAGCAACTGAAGGAAACAAATACGTCATCTGAAGCTGAGCTTTTGAAGGTTGGAAAATTATACTTTGCCTTTATTTCAGTTTATTTTTCCTCCGTGAAAAAAAAAGTAATCAACTGGAATGAAATGGTTTAACAAAAGCACATCGCAAGTTGCGCAGAGTCGTCACTGGTAGTTCAATCAGGGCTCCATCAAAGACTGTGTTCCCAGACCCTGCCGCTTCCCATCCTGTGACCCACAGCGTGGAGTAATAGAAGGAAAGTTGGACTAAGAATCACAAGCTGAGGTGACTGCTGCTCCTGCTTGTAGACTCTCAGTCTTGATTTTTCTACCTTGCCTTGGTGTACTTCACGGTGGAGGGATCTTAAGATAATCAAAATAGAATAATAAAATAACAGCTGTAAAAATAAGCTACAGGTAATAGTGTTCCATTAAAAGAAGTTTATATTATTAGAGAAGAGAGGAATAAAAAGAAGTTGAATATGAAGTCACATCCCATATAGACTTCACTAAACCTGAATAATGAACAGGAATCCCTCACTCCTGATGTCACTGGGTGACATCCTCATAGCCCACAATGTTCAAGGCTGCCAAGTCACTCTGATGAGCTTCCAAGAGTCAACGTCCTCCACCGTTCTTTCTTCCTCACAGAAAATTGACATGAAAGATACACATCAGGTTTGGCTACCTTCCGAGTGATCTAGTGTGCACAGTAATGATAGCCTCATCACAGTGCCAAACTCAGAATTAAACACCATTCTGGGCCATTAGGTCCATACACTAGTATTTTCTGGGATTCTCTGTAAGACACCAGAATGTCTTGGTACCATTTAGTCCTACCTTTTGCGCCAAGCCTGAGGATGTTTCAAAGGAAACCCAGAGCAGCCAAGGTGGTGGTTTTGAGGAAGGTCTTAGAAGCCTCACTGCCAAAGCAAAACCAGCTGAGTAAACTTCACGAGCAGACTCACACCACTCAGTAAGGTGTCCCACTAAGACATTAGCCTTGACAAGAGAGCCTGGGTGCCATGGAAACAGGACAAACACACATTTTGTCTGCCAGGCTTTGTGGAAGATGCTACAATCCTTGTGCTGCCTCTAGACTCAGAATGTACAGAAAAGTTGAGTGAGGAAGAAAACATTAAAGAAAAGAGAACATAGGCTATGACTGACCTAAATTTAGAAATAAATGCTTTAACACTGGCGTGAAAATTTGTTAGGGAAGAGTTGATTTCCCTTTTCTCCTTGCTGCCTATCAAAATTAAATGCAAAAAGAAAAAATGTTTTGCATTTGTGATTTATGTGAGCAGTCATGCTCACATAATAACATGCTACTTGGTTTAATTATGGCCAAATCTGGTAAAGTAGAAAGAACACGGAACTTACATGGGTGTGGATTCAAGCAGCCGACATGGTCACTTGAATAGACCAGTTAAGAGGCACATGTTGTCTACCTAAGTGTGTTTCTCATTTGTAAAATATAGGTGCCTAGTTAGGATAAGGAAACCATTCTTAAAACCATATTTGGAGGAATCTCAAAATATAAAAAGAGCAATAACTTAATATATTGAAATATATTAATAAGTTATCAAGTTTTAACAACTTTGAAGTCCATCTCAAGCCAGCAATGCAAACTCCAGTATTGGAAGTGCATTCCTGTGGAAGCTTATACATATTACATACCACTGTGCTCTCATACACACTAGAAATGTGTCCATTATTGTGGAGAAGTTTTGCATGGTAATAGCTTAAAGTAGGACTTTCTCAATTTTAAGGTATATACAATGAAAATAGGTAAAATGACTCAGCAAAACAAGCCAATGAATAAATACAAAACACAAAGGATGAAAGTCTGAAAGACTCTAACAACTATAATTTTTATTAGGCCAATATGAAAAGAAATAGGAAATAATAAAATCAAAATAACATTAAATATGGGCAATTCCAAGTAAAGAACAAAGTGTAAAAATCAAGGAATAAATCCATGTATACACACTGGGCTTTATGACTTTTTATTATTATACAGAAGTCTTCATTGTTCTTGCTTTTATGGTAGGTTAATTTTAACTATATTTTAATTTTTAACTTTGTATGGTCAGTGGGGGTAATCGTTGCCCACACAGAAACACTGCCAGAGCAAAGGGCCCACATATTTACAAGGAACGTCCTGAGATCATTGAAAGAAGTGGTCATTGCCCCTAGCACAAGAACAAGAAGAAACGAGGGAGGCCCCACATTACCTCTCTAGGGTGCTGTGAGCTACTTATGTTCTCTGATGATCCTGCAGTAGAAAAAAGATGAAGACAGAAATGAGGGGCGCGAGGCATTGGGAGATGTCATCAACGGGAGCAAAGCAAGCCTCCTGCTGTGGGCTTCTCCTAAAGCAACTCTCCTGCTGACAGAAAAACTTTTCAGGGACCCAGGATGGGATGGAGTGGGGGTGGGGTGGAGGTCACCTGCCTCCCCCTATAGTGGTCATTGTCACAAGTCAGCAGGGGATAGAGACAGGAGGCAAATCCAGCACATAGTCAAAATAATCAAGTGTCCTGTGCCAAAAGGAAATGTGGGCTAAGAACTATAATGAGAGGGTAAGCAACGAGCCACTGGCTCCAAGCAGTGAGATGTGTCAGCGAGAGAGAACAGCAGTCCTGCTGGCCCGAGTTCAGGCCAGAGTCTTAATCTGTAAATCACTGTGAAGCCCAATACGTCAAAAAAATGTGGCCACCCCTGGAGTAAAGGCAAAAGGCAACAGAGTAACCTCCTGTGGATAACCCATGTGAAAATGCAAAAACACCCCAGCATCCAAGAGAGGGGAAGGGTGGCTTGCCAAAACCTAATTACATTTAATCAAGATGGCAAAAAATGATGAGCACATGTCCCATAATCCCAAATGAAAAACACAGGCATATGAGCGCACTCGCGCACACACATGCACACACACGCGCGCGCGCACACACACACACACACCCCCCACTCTTAAGAATGCTTGGTTGTACATTCTCTCATCTCCCTTTATAAGCCTACTCTAAAATTTCTGGCACGGGCCTGAAAGTCATTAGTAATTTAGCTGAAACGTAAAATTTTACTGCGGCGCATTGGTAGCTATTATGAGGTATAAATCTGTGTGGCTCTGGCAGGTTGAATTCCCTCCTACTACCCTTCATCGTGCTACAAAAAGCATTTAACCATGCTGGGGGTACAGGACTCACATTTTGGAATTAAATTAAAGACATGAGAATACTAAAATACCCTTTCTTTTCTTGATCCACACTAACCATTTTGAACTGCTTTTCTGAGCTAAGTCCCACTAGAGAAAATGTCATTTTCTTCAGGAAATCTGGATTCAGCAAACTGCCCTGCAAAAACCGTTGTGTACAAAATCATCAAGTTTAACAAAATCTGTGTTTGCTTTGCCCACTCTTATTACATAGACCCAAGCCCATCATTTTCAGTTGTCAATGGAGAACAAAAGTATCTCACTCATAAATTCCAACTGTTTCCCTATAAATGAAGCAAAAGAGAAACTACATACAGTATTTTTATATTAATTGTACTACGTTCAAAAATAATACATTGGTTTTTTTCCCCACGATTTTCAACAAAATCCTTTCTGTTCATTAGGTCTTGAATACAAACATATTTTCATAACCAATGCATTATGTTTTTGAACATAGTGCAGTTAGCACATGAGCTTTGAACCTTTATTATTGGAGTGACAGTAGAAAGTATATGGGAAGTGGAATTGATGCCTAAATCCTATGCCTTAGCCAGAGATAGAGAGTAAGAGAACTTGCTCTACCATTGAATCTCTTGTTTTCATAGCAGCCATTAGTAATGGTTTACAGGGTCAGTACAGGCTTTGGGTAAATCTGGATCCAGTAACTCTGTCTGATTAAATCAGGACACAAGCTGAGACTTTTCAATAAAGTCTGCAGGTAACCATGACCAATTTATCATAGCACATGAGACAAAAAACTCATTTGCCTTCTCTGACCTAAATTGTAAGCACTATGAGAGTAAGGACCGCAATTATTCCTTTGTTGGCTTGGCTCAGTATCTGGCATATAGCTGGCCTCAGCTAACATTTATTGAATGGTACTGAACTGTCTGACTTTGCCATTAATTCCAAAAGTGTCCTAAACTAAATAATTTCTTTGCCTTATTTTATCTTCCTAGAAAATGGTATCTTGTTAATTGCCAGTTACCTTATTGTTACCAAAGAATTTAAATATAATTAAATGTAAGCAAAATCATTAAATGTTTATTTACAAATAATATGATGTGCAGCATTACTTAAAGCAAAATAAATAAGCATGTTCTCTACTCCCTGGTTGCTTAGATTCTGGAATGGGGTAGCTTGAAATACAAATGAATATGGTTTATGGAATTCCCTCTAGTTACGATGGTTTCCAAAAAGAAGGCCCAGTTGCTTTTATCAATTTTGTCCAGTTTTATGACATTGTGAAAATTTTTCTTGCATGCTTGAGGAAACAGCGTACTTTCACACTGTGTTGAGAACGTTACTGGGGATGTTGGTCCATACTTTACATCTTTACTAGTGAGATTGCTTTTAGTCGCTAGTGGTGCAAAATTTCACCCAATGTGTTTAAATTATAAGGGAGGATTCACTGACTCATAACTTAAAATATCACAGGGAAGACAGGCCACAAGTGAACCTTAATCAAGCTCCTCAATTACATACTCAGCATCATTTTTCATCTTAAGATCGACTTACCTCATGGTCCCAAAATGGCTACAACAAAACCCAGAATAACATATTTCCTCACTAATTTTTTCAGCAACGGTATCAATGTTACAACATTTCTAGAAAAAGAAATGAGATTTAGTCTGCTTGGATGGCTTGAATTAGATGGCTTAAGCTACATGCCCAAATCTTAACTAACTATTATAATCTGCGCATAGAATGTGCTGATTAGGTTAGCCTAGGTCATGTGATCCACCTTAGACCTAGAGGTAGAATTCTTTATCGCAGAATCACGCAGATCCCCGAAGAGAGATCAGTACTTGGAAAAGGTAAAGGAAATGATGCAGAAACATCTATTGTAACAATATCTCTTTCTCAAGACCTGTGGCAGAAACTCCTGTGTGATCTAAGAACCAAGACCTGTTATCAGTCTTCTGAGCACCTGTTATGTTTTATCCTACAGACATTATAAACTGTGTATAATCCAAATATCTTGTAATTGAACAGTCTATTGGTACAAATAGAATATTGAAGGGAACACATGATTCTTACTACTTTATAGCTGCTACATTTATTCCATCAAGAATTCATTCTCCTGCAATCTTATTCCACCCTCAGATATTTCTGGGAAGTCCCATAGATGTCCCATCAATACATTAATGTCTCAAATGTATTGTGAAAAGAGCACACAATTTCTGGATACCCTGTCACTCATCAGGGCTCATCTACAGGATATTAGCCACGCCCATGGGACATTCACCATCTTTGCTGGAGTCCCACCTACCCTTCACCACTTCACCACTTCTGCTATAGAATTCCACTCTGCCTTGAATGATGCATCCAACTATAAAAGATGCATCCTGATTATAAAAAATTAACACTGTTCAGTCCTCATAATTTCTCTTATGTAAAGAGTTCCTTCATTTAACTGCTCTGATTCCTGCAGTGACATAAAGTAGTCTGTGAGCCCAGTTAAAACCAAATGCCATCATGTCCTGTCTATTATCCTTATAGCACCCGTTTCATGACACCACCAGGTAAACATCAAAAATCCTCCCTCTGCTGACCTCTGGGAAAATAAACAAATAACCTCATACAATATACTTCTGAGAAAAGTAAGAGTCTACATTCCACTTTTAGTTCATTTGAGATATCTGGATAATTGAAAAGTTTCTTTTTTGCATTGGCTCTGAGAGCTTAGAAGTAAATGTATGGTATTTAACCCTTAGTATATATGTCTATGCATTTTAAGCTTTATTCCCAAGTGCACATTTTATCCTGGCATCTTTTCCTCCTTACCCAGTGATTACTATTTCCATTATCTTTATGATTTCTGCCCCTGTTGCCACATCCAGCTACGGCTTCCTCCTGGTAATTACCTACTTTTTGCTCCATGTTTTTAGGTTACTCAGGTCTACAATTGAAGGCGTGTGTAGCCATCGAATCCAGTGAAGCCTTCTGCCAGCAGGGTGAGTAAGCTCTGCCTCCTGCCTTCTACCCTCTGGCCCGCGATTTTAGCTCCTCTTTGACAATGGCAGCAGAAAGCCCTGGGAAGGTGAAAAACTCTTCCATTACCAAAGGTGGGTCGCATGTCTGCACCAGAGAGAATTTTTCAATGAGGCCTGTGGTTATCACAAAGATAACAAAACCTGCACTCTTGGGAATGGGTCCCACTGCTCTTAATTTAAAAAGGGCAATCTCTATGAACTCTTAATAGAGTGACCAATGTCTTACTCCAAGGGTGGTATAGACCACACCCTTCATCCAGCACTAATTGCATCTCATAACTATCTTGCTTTCACCAGGTCATCTGATTCTGCCTCAGTTTTCTTCCATGTGACACTGAAGAACATTGCAAAATTAGGTAAAAATTCTAAGTTGCCCTTCAAATAAATATTTGATTTAATTATTTACAAGTAATGAGAGCAAACTCTTCAAAGTCATTGATGTTTCCAAGAATGATTGTTATCACCCTTTTTAGAGGAAGAAGACCTTCGATATTTATACACGGGGAGAAAGGACATAAATAATTAAAATATAATATTATCCCTAGCAAAAGTTCAAGGTAACAGTGGTATGAAAATATGGAAAGAACAGTGTTCTGGGGGCTGGGGGTGGTGACTTACACCTGTAATCCCAGCACTTGGGAGGCGGAGGCAGGCAGATCACCTGAGGTCAGGAGTTCAAGATCAGCCTGCCTAACATAGGGAAACCCCATCTCTACTAAAAATACAAAAATTAGCCAGGTGTGGTGATGCATGCTTGTAATCCCAGCTACTCAGGAGGCTGAGGCAGGAGAATCACTTGAACCTGGAAGGCAGAGGTTGCAGAGAGCTGAGATCATGCCACTGCACTCCAGCCCGGGCAGCAGAATGAAACTCTGTCTCAAAAACAAAACAAAACAAAATTAAAAAACAAAACAGTGTTTTATCTGTCTGAAAGGTATAGTACAATGTAAAGAATAGAAAAACTGAGTAAGCACACATGCAGCACATGAAAAGTGCAGGGCCTGCTCAAGGGAGGCAGAAGGGCCACCTGCGCTCATCATCAGTAGTGAGGAATGCAGGAGGACCAGTGAGTAGGCAAAGAACATCTGGAAACTTTGAGAGTGTTTGGAGGGGTGTTGTATCAAGTTAAACATTTTAGCAGCTCTGGGCAAAAGTGGGTATTGTGAGATAGCCATAAGGCAATTCTTTTCGAGAGAACCGTTATCCAAAGCCAATGGTATGAGGTTTCTACGTAACATGGGCTCTGCATTGATGGTGCCATTGTGCATCAATGATAAATGTGCTGTCTTTACAAGATTTACTGTTTCCACTATCAAGTTTTAAGCCATGCCTCTTAAAGCAGTGGATAATGCTTTTTGGGTAGAGAAGAAAAAGGGAGGAAAAATACAGAAGGCACGCATTAACTACATCTTTAAAGAAAAAGAATTAAGTATTCAAAGTAAAAGAATTTGCTTGAAAAACGTCAAAGCTCTTTTAAGTGTTAAAAAAAATTTAAGATGAAAAACAAGATGAAACAATATGTCTTGGAAAATAAGGGCTTAATTACCATAAGTGAATTGCGTATTACAGAGTAATAAATCTAATTGTAAACCATCAAGGGGAACAAAAAGGAAAAGGCATTATAGAAGTAAAAAGAATTTTTTGAAATTACTGTCTAATAAATCCATTTAGATTCTCCCTGATGCATAAAATTTCTTTCTCTGTCAACTGAAATGAACCTGACTTATTTCACTGTCAGACTAGCCTCTTCCTAGTATCTTATATTTGTTGTCTTTCAGGGCTGGACAGCTGAATGATCAACCCTGTTTCTGAAGAATTGGCATGTCTGCTTTGTAACATGCACAGTGACAAGTTAACTGGGGTAGGGCAAGAGGCTGAAGGACCTACTGCACATTAAAACCTAAAATAAACAGAATAGAGTCACTAGTGGATACTTTAAAAAGGAATTTATGGCCCATTTCCTCATTTCCCCTAGGATTTTCCTTGTGAAAATAAATTTGATATTTTCAGCATTAGAAAAATATATTTTTCAAAAAGAAAACAGGCCAAAGTTTCACATGTGTAATCTACCATTCCGGCAAGACACCAAAAGTGTAAGAGCGTCTGTAGGCCCTTCCGTAGGGGTACTGACTCTGAAGTCACCAGTCTGCAGAGCCACCCGCAACCGAACATACTGTGACATGCCAGGCCTACTTGCTGGCATCAAACTACTTATTTTTTGAGATACCTTTTCTCTTAAGCAGTAAACATGTAACAGCAATTTACATTACGCTAATAGTATTTCCCTTATTGTTAGAAGTTTATTTCTCCACAGCATTTTTTTTTCCTCCTGAGGAATAGAAATGGTGATGCTAAGGAAGATAAATCATTGATGTCATAAAATATATCCTATTTATTCAATAGTTTTCTAGCCTAAAAAATGTTGTAGACTTTAAAATTCTGTATAAGTCATATACTTAGTATTTCTGATATGCTTTGAAAGTCCATTCAACTCCCCCTGCCCAGCTGTTGAGGACAGGAAGTAAAGAAAATAAGTCTTTTTCCTGCTAATCCTCCTAAGAGGAATTTAGGGAGCTAGCAGAGCCATTTTGGAATTTTACTGAGAAAAAAGGATTAGCATTCCTGTGTGCCTGGTTAAGCGGCATCACCAGATTGTTTGATTAGAATAGTGCTGCCTACTTATTTTAGATGGGATCCAAATACCAGAAGCTTGATGTTATATTGTTCACTTCAAAACTTGTCTCTGAGAAGTATCTAATGCTAGCTGACCACCCATTTCTCTTCTATCTATTCCTTAATTCATTGGAAAAGGATTTGAGATTTAGAGTGCCATTACCCCATTAAAGGTATTTATCTCGGGTGTTCAACCCTTAAAAGCAGATTCTTTTATTTTCTGGGACTTATTTATACAACAGCAAGAAGATTAAACTAGAAAATGCAAAATCCCTCAGAGGTTGAAGAAATGCTGAGTTGAAGAAGATACTTGTCAAAGTTACTCACTTTCTTAAGGACTGTAAGTGAACTGGTGGAGGACCGAGACAATTTTGTGTTTCCTGCACCTAGCATAGTATACAACGCATCTTAGGTGCTCTAGAAATGCTATGTGAACAAGTGAATGCATTAATGGCACTTTTTGAAGGATACACCAGTTAAAACATTTCTCTTATCTACCGGAAAATAAGAATACATTGTGAGCATTTCATTTTTAATCCACAAGTTGCTAAAGTTAGGAATCCTTTCCTACCTGCCATTCACTCATTTATTAACTTATTCAAGACAATTTATTGAACAATATTCTACATCATGGTTTATAAGTGCTAGAAAATACCTTCTCACATTAAAAAATATTATATCTAGTATACATGGATTTTAAAAACATGGTTGGAAAAGTATAGCCAATGTTAGTTGTTTTGACTGTTAACTCATCCTGGAAGTTTTAGTAGGTATAAAGTCAGTATAATCATTAAGTGAATAATATCAGCCCTTTAACCCTAAAAAAAAAAATCTCTTTCTAGGTATACTGGCTCTTCATTCGTTTTGTTGTATTTGTTCCCAATTACCTTTTGAACCCTTCAGTGATCAATAAACTTTGATGGTACATCTACTTTTGTTAAGAGCACCTGAAACTTGTCTAACTCAGGATAGAAACTATTAGAAAAATATCTTCTTAATTTACGGTACAGCTCAACCATCGAGGTTGGGGTTGTTTCTGTTTGTTTTCAGTTCAATCGATAGTGCTTTGGGGAATCACAGTTCCTCTGGAAAACATTAGGATTGCACATTGGATATGCACAACATAATAGTGTTCTAAACACCCCAGCACCTGCCACACGCAAAGGAGTTATAGGTGGAACCTCAGTTTTCCAAACATCCTCCTACCTGACTCCATCATGACCAGCCTGTTACAAACTCAACAGGTTATTCTGTGTAGTGTTTTTCTGCCCTCCTTACATTTCTTGACACTTTTGCTCTGCACTTTTCTGTAGCGTTATCAGAGTCAACCAAAAGGTACTGGTGCTATTTGGTAGAGTCTTTGAGCAAAGAAAAAGCCTACTGAAGACTCCAGTCCTCTGCTGAGAATAGCCTTTTATTCCTGTTTTTTTTTTTTTTTTCCTTTTTCCTGAAATACTTAGATCATTGCATCAGCCCTTACTTTGCTTGTCTTGACAGCCTGAAAGTGCAGTGCGATCATCGCAGCTGAAAGTCCCTGGTACTTTCTTGAACTATCTTGCAACAGAAAAAAATGGGTGGTCTTTACTGTGGATCAGGAACTGTAGTGATTAATTCGCCACCCTGAGCCACCAGGTACAGCTGTACTGACTATTTCACAACTTTCCAAGAAATCCTGCAAACGAAACAGAGCTCATCACAATTAGTTACTACTCCTTCTCCATCAGTAATAGTCAAGAAGACAGAATATTTTCCACTACGAAGCAGGTATTTTGGAAAGTGCTATATATGCTTGTTTGCACAGGATTGACATTTATACAATCATGACCAACACTTTATGTGGTACTCAGGATTTCTTTAGAGAACCTTTTTCCAAGTGCTGACCTGGCTTAACCCTACTTAACTTGTAAAAGACGAAGGGATTATAGGAGAAGGAATATGGCCATGGGCCATTGATGGATTAGATTTTTTTCTTGGTTAGATTTCCTTAGGGCCTTTGAAGTGTGGATTGAGTGCAATCTTCCTTAATGTTCCCTATTAAGGATCTTGTTTTGTTACAGTAGCTGATCTTTTGGGTTAGGTAAGTGGAGAAAGAATGTGTTGCGCTTATTTTGTACATACATCATATGCGAGGTGGGGAGAAGTGTCCTTTCTATGTTCTGGTTACCTCCTCTCTCCAACTGTGTAAAGTAACTGGAGTCTGCCTTTTAATTATAATGCCCAGTGCTGCTGAAGAGATGGGGAAACAGGCTGTCTCAAACATTATTTCCTAGTGGGAACTGTAAAAATATACATACTCTTTGACTTAGCAATTCCAGTTCTATAAGTTAATTCTAAAGAAATAATAAGAATGTGTGCAAAAATATGACCGCTAGTATAGTCATTGTAGCCTTTTTTATGGTATAGAAAACTTGAAAACACATACAGGTAAAGCAAAATGCAGTCTTATGCCTACAGAATAGAAAAGACAGTGGCTGTGGGAATGTGTGTGTGTGTGTGTGTGTGTGTGTGTGTGTATTAGAAGGGGCTATAATACTGACTGACAGGTTTTTCTCAATATTAGGTGAATTTTAAAAAATAGTCCCTTTCTATACTAAATGATCTCATCTTCTTATATAAAAATGGTTAAAATCTCCATATTTACACAGTTAAAGCAGCAGGATAGTTCCCAAAATATGGACAGTTTTTAGGTGTGGGATTTTGAGTGCTATTTATTTCATTCCTTTTTTTCTTATTTTTCTAACATTTTCTACTATATTTTACTTGTCTAATAGTAAAAAAAAATACATAAAGTTTGCTTTCTAGGGGACATCATTTTCTTTTGTTTCTGAAATTGTCATTTGAAGCTCGAAATCCATAGACAAGTAAAACCGGCCTGCATGTATCGAAGAGACAAGTCGTGGAAAGAATTCTAGGCTTGCTTTCAGGCCTAATATCCAGGCTTGGCTCTGCTACACAGTTTCCCTCTGTAAGTTTCAGCAAGTCCTTTTACTATATTGGACCTCAGTTTCCCCACCTTTCAGTGAGGGCACCATTGTTACCTTGTATCCTTCACAGGATTATTAGGGGTATGGCTAAGATAATACATGTAAAAAACTTTGGAAATGTTAAATGTGTTTAGTCAAAAGAAGATCTAAAAATCAGCAGGCAATTTAAACAGCAAGTCATAGGCTAATCCAATTAGCTGAGTCCTATCCTACTCTTATCCATTCTTTACCTGCTTTCAGCTCTCTCTTCTACTAAAAAGGAATTCTGCCTGTCAGTTTGAGAATGCAGCATGCTTCTCTGTTTCCATCCATGAATTCTGCACTAGCAGATGTTCAGGGAGCCAAAATGCTGGCTCTATGTTTTCCTGTGTTCATTTCCAGTAAACCAGTTAGCCTGCTGCTGCTAGCTGCACACCTGCAGGGTGTCCTGCCTCAGACAATCCCACTGCACTTTGAAGCCCTTACTTGTCGATGTTAAATATGCCGTGGTATACACAGTGTGCTATGTTTTCATTTTTTCCACAAGAATGTCACAATATCCACGTGAAGGGGAGGTCTTGCTTCACAAATCCACAGTATTCCAAGTCGTCACTCTTGGACGACTACCTCCTACAGCCTCTACTTGGGAGAGTTCCTTTATCTTTGGATTTTCCTCCACTTATCTAGCTCCTGTCCCCAGACTGAAAAAAAATGAAAGTCTAGTACCGAGTTTGTTATGTCTGACGATTTAGTTGCTCAAGCTGTGCAGGCCCACATTATTAGTTTTTGATTCACGTGTCTTAGTTTGTGAAAGCCTGTGAAAAGAGTTTGGACTTCCACAAGGAAAACCAGTATTCCTAGGGAGCTCCAGAGGAGAATACCCTTGTCTGATTGTCCTAAAATAACTCTTCTTTCTTATTAGTAAATGCCACGCCAAGTTACCAAGCACGGCACCTGTCTTACTGGAGCCTTCCACCTTTCCTGCCTTCTGAATTAAGAATGATTGGCTGGGCATGGTGGCTCACGCCTATAATCCTAGTACTTTTGGAGGCTGAGACAGGTGGATCACAAGGTCAGGAGTTCAAGACCAGCCTGGCCAACATGGTGAAACCCTGTCTCTACTAAAAATACAAAAGTTAGCTGGGCACAGTAGCAGGCACCTGTAATCCCTGCTACTAGGAAGACTGAGACAGGAGAATTGTTTGAACCCCGGAGGCGGAGGTTGCAGTGACACCAGATCAAGCCACTGTACTCTAGCCTGGGTGACAAAGCAAGACTCTGTCTCAAAAAAAAAAGAATGATGAGAACAATATCTGAGACTTTTTACTTTTTATTTGAATAAATGCTTCACATTTTCAAAAATATTCTAAAAGCACCTTTATAAAGTGCCTGGGTCCTAGAGTTTTCCCATATGGGTACAGTGACTTCAATAAAAGAGGCTCTTTTCCTTGCCAAATGCAAGGCATTTACCCAGTTAAGTAAGAATATGAGATCTTGCTGGCAAAAGGAATAAAAGTGGGTTAAAGGCAATAAATGCATGTTCTTAGCCCTTCTGATGACATTAGTCAGAGAGCTTGGCTAACATCGATTCTGATAACCAGAGAGCTCTTTGTTCCCAGCTGCCCATCCTGGTGCCCCATTGCATAACATTTTAAATCATTTCAACCATGGTAGATGACAGCCAAAGGAACAGCGTCAGCCCAGAAGAGACAAAGGGACAGTGTTGGAGAAAGTAAAGCAGTGGGATTCTTGCTTCATTTTCAAATTAATAGAGTTGGTTATAGTTTCTAAGTACACTTGGAATTCCAGCTGCCAGAGAATGGGTTTGAACACTGAAAGCCCTCTTTAATTCGTGGGCCCAGGACAGGTAGTGGTGTTCCCCAGCAAGCAGGCACAGGTAGTGGCACTGTAAAACGGCAAAGAGAGCCTGCCAGGAGGCTTCAACACTGTCCTCAGGGAGCAGCCTCCACGCAGAGGTCCGGCTTTGATCTCTGCTGAGACTGCTATGAGTATGCCAGCCATGCGGTGGGTGTCCACGAGTTCATTTTACAGAGATCATCAAAGCAGCTTTCAGATGGTAAAGACGAACAACCTGGCCTCTATTTGAACAGCTAGCAGCTCTTCAAACTGTCAAATTCTCAAGCTTATTAAACAGAGAGAGAGCTAAGAAATAGAGCATGGCAAGTTCCGGGAAGAAGTGCAGAGAAAGGAAATCTGGACTGCGGGTGTTCCTGCCCCTGAGCAGTGTCACCCAAATATCAGTTTTCCAAACTTTAAAGTAAACCATTTCTAAGAGTTAAACCATTGCAACGCCTGTAATCCCAGCACTTTGGGAGGCTGAGGCGGGCGGATCACGAGGTCCAGAGATCGAGACCATGTTGAAACCCCGTCTCTACTAAAAAATACAAAAATTAGCTGCGCGTGGTGGCGCGCGCCTGCAGTCCCTACTCGGGAGTTTGAGGCAGGAGAATTGCGTGAACCCGGGAGGCAGAGATTGCAGTGACCAAGATCGCGCCACTGCACTCCAGCCTGGCGCCTGGCAACACAGCGAGACTCTGTCTCAAAAAAAAATTTTTTTAATTAAAAAATATTTTAAAAAACTAATAAAAAACCATTGCAGTCTTACAATTTGAGTGAATCATGATTTGGCCAATGAGGCATATTAAGCTCTAAAAGAACGATGTATCAAGTGGAGATTTGTCAAAAAATAGGGAGAAAGAACACTCCCTGGAGAAGAATTTAAATAAAATAATATAAGCAAATAGGTTTGTAAATCAAATTTAAATCCACTGGAAAAGAGCTCGACAAAAGATAATTTAGCAAGTAGCCAGACATAATCTTTATAATCTTGTTCATCTGACTTAGGATATCAATGATGTGTTTTTATAACATTATTTTTCATTAGTAACACAACATAATTGGAAAATAACTGAAAACAGTTCTGTTCTTGGTATTTCTCCTACCCCTCCCACCTAAATTTCTATATGAAAATCTAATAGTCTTTCATTAAGACATTAAAACGAGATAATAATGAGGTGGAAATTGCTAAAAAAGACTGATTCTATAATAGATTAATAATTATCTTAGAGGATATATCCTCCTCTGTGTTGAGGGTAATGTCTGAAGACTAAACATCAGTCTTCAGCCTAAACATGTGTCTTTAGCCAGTAATTAGTCTTTAAGTGGAAGATTACATATCATCAAACAATACACAAGAAAAATATGAACTATACTAGCACTTCACAGAACAAGAAATAGAAATAATCAAGAAACTTATGAAAAGATGCTCACCCATTGCCAGAGGAACACAGTGTAAAACACTGAGACAGCATTTTTCTCTTATTAAATTAGGAAAAATAAATCAAAAGATTGATAGCATCTAGTGCTGGCCAGGATATAAGAAATCATCACTTTCATATATTATTGGTTGGAATATAAATTGGAATAACCTTTTTTTCAGGAGAAGAAGGAAATTCTAGATACCATAAATTTTAAATGCACAAATTATGAGGAATAGATAAGAATCTCAGTAATCATATCTGAGATTTTTTGCTGAATCACAAAAACTCAATCTTAATCAATTCAAGGTTCTTTTCTTTCCCCTGGAGTATTTCTAACGCTGATGTCATGTTAAGATGTTGGTGGGGAATGGTGGGAGAGACCTGATCCTGGAAGCAAACATCAGTCCACATGGCATTCTTCAAGGAAGCTATTAGCTCAAGTCGGCCTCAGCTGTAATCCTAGGGAGGTCCCTAACAAGATGCCCCTTGTTCCTAGTGGCATGGTTCCTTGCAATTTCCTCTGCTCTCTTTACGCCATGCTTGAAGGCCTAGGAATAATTCTACTGCTTCTCTGCCGCACTGGGACATTGGAATCCTGGCCCAATTGTCTCTGGGTAGATTTTTGTTTGTATGACACACAGCATTTCTTCTCTAGGACCCTACCACCTACCCAGGGCTTCTTCTCTGAGATTATAACCTGGGAAACCACAGGGTATGGCCAGCTACTAGGATCTTACAAATGCCTCCACTGTCCTCACTTCACCTCTCCTCCTTCTCCACACCAGAGAAACTTTTTCTAACCTAAAAACAGAAGTTCCGCCGTCTTTTATACGTGTCTCCCATACATCTTGTTCTTGCCTGGAGTTTTCTTCATTCCCTGGAGGGTTTAAGTTTTTAAAATCCAATGACTTTATATGTTTTTCTCTCTGATTTTGGAATATTAGAACATCCCTCCTCAGTGACAATACACGTAGAAGAACATAGCTGCTTAAAATGTGACAGAGGCAGGAGGGAGAGAGAAAACACATTGGTAATATTTCCCAAATATCAAGCTTCTTACCCAACCATCCACTGCTAGATATCTGTTTACAGAAATAATCACATAAATGTGCGAAGAGATAGGTACAGAGATGATATTGTAGCATTGTTGGTAATGGTGAAAAGTTAGAGATAACTTACATGTCCACCAAGAGGGGGTATAATTAAATAAGTCCAATAAACCTTAAAAAGAATGCCCATATCTTTCTATGCTGACTTGGAATGATCCACAAATATTGTGAAGTGAAAAGGATAAACTGCAGAATGATCATAAACATGATATGATTTCATTTGTTTAAAAAACAGTACCCTATTTCTGTATGTGTTTGTTAGAATGAGCACAGAAAAGGACGGCAAACATTAGTGGTAAAAATTTCAGAGAGTGAAATTAGAATGAGCAAGAACTCTTTCTTTTTTACCTTACAACTTTGAAAATATTTGATTTGATTTAGCAAGCACCTACTATCTTTAAAGATTTTGTTAAAGGTTAAAAAAAGATACATTGTAGCACATGTTAATTAACCCTAGATAGGACTTTGGTATTTTCAAAGCACATATAATCTTTTGAAGAATTAGGAGTTATCACAAAAAAGGAAGACCTTCCGTTTTCTGGGTTTATGGTTTAGTCTCAAAAAGTAATCATTTAAGACCTGACGATGATTATAAGGATTATTTTATAAAACCCTAACTGGAAATTAGATTCCTGCTGTGAAATATAGGATATCAAAATTTAAACATAATCGTAGAAAGTTAAACACCTTATCACTCCCTGCCAGGCTCTCTGACTCAAATACATGTAGGAGATCTTATTTCTAACAAATGATGACAGTTAACAGCAAAGTATAAAGAAGATCCAAGCTAATACATGTGCCAATTGTTCTTTGCTATAATCTCCAACTCATATTCCATTATCTGCAAAATTAACTGCTTTGTCTTGAGTCAAATCTGGGAATAGCATCTTCTGCCATAATACCACTTCAGTATAAAAGGGGTCTAATTAGCCTGAAACCCAGACCCAAATTGAACACACTTGGCCTGACTAGAGGTGTTACAATGACATAGCAGAGGATAAAATTATGATCTCGGTGGAAATGCTTGGCACAGCATTACAGTATGACTGCTTAATGAACAATGTTGATATCACAGTTCCTGAACAGAGTCTTATATACTGTACTTATAGATAATGCAAAGAAAGACCACACAAGAGAGTATGTTTGCTTTATATATAAAGACAATGACACTATCAAATAAGAAAATAACAATAGTTTTGAACCACCTTCAAATGAACTTTCTTGTTCCCATAAAAACATGTCAAGATAAAAGGTTTAGATCGCCTCAACAGAGAGGCTTTTTCAAACATTTCTAATGATTATTTATTCAACCAACACTTGTTGAGTTAATGCTATGTACCAGGAAAAACTAGCATTTATTTAGGGCTTACTATGTCCCAGGCACTGTTCTTATTACATAAATTATCTCATTTAATCCTCATATCAACCCTAAGAGGTGGACATATTCTTTTCCGGATTTTACAGAGGAGGGAACTGAGGAATTGACTGACTCACCCAAGCTCACACACACTGTCAGTGAGATTTGAACCCAAGTGGTCTGGCTCCAGAGCACTGCTTTTAACTCAACAAATTCAGCTAAAAAGATAACACATCCTAGTGAAAGAAACAAAAATGTAGATAATAGTAATTGAAATGCAATGTAGTGCTATGGGATCATAAATGTAGAAATGAATAGACAGAAACCACAGGTGTCAGGGTTGAGTTTATAAATACAGGGATATGTACAGGGAAGATCTGGATAGCAATTTCTCTGCTTTTTGGAACCCATATTAGATATATATGAAATACCTTCTTCATCAATCCAAATTGCAAATATATAAACTGATGAATTCTAATCTCCCAAACTGGGTGTTTTAGAGAGTACATAATATCTAATTTTAGGAGACTAAGGTACCACTTAATTTCTTACCTTTGTAAGAAACACTTCGTGATCCTGAGGGAAAATATTGCAGCATTTAATTGGAATCAAACTCTACAGCAATTCACTTTTAACCCCAATATATGACGGCCTGCAAGACTGACCCATTGACCTTTGAAACTCTTCCCTTCCCTCTTTATAAATCTTGCCAAAACATGGAATTTTCACCTTTCTCTAACCACTCTAGACATACACACTCATTTTGCATAGATGTTGGTGTGTCTTTGGCATAATTCACTTGTTTTGCTATTTCTATTTATTATCCTTATACCAGACCTTGTCCCAAAATTGGCATACATAAGATGCCACATATGTCCTCTAGCACTTCAGGAATTAAGAGCATATGCTCAATAAAAATGGAATTCACATGACTTTAGACTGTTATCCAGGAAAGATGTTCATTCTAATGTGGCTATGAGTTCTTTCTCAGTGTTAGCTTTTGTTCAAAGCTTGATTAGATAGATCAAGATAAAACTCAGTTGTACAACTCCAAGATTTTAAAGGCTCGGCATATTAACCCATTCCAAAATATCTACAGAATGACGACTCTGCAGAAAGTCAAGTCACAGAGACAGGTGAAAGAATAAGCACTTCTATTGAAGTTAAAAAAATGATGAATCCGGTACTGGGGACTCAAAGATGAATATGACATAGGCCTGGCCCACGTTTATTACAAAACTGAAGTTTGGAGGTGGTCAATTGGCTTGCTTCATGATAATCAGTTTTGAGAGTATATTTTTAAGTACCTCCTTAATTCAAAAGTAATTAAGGCAATTCATGCTTGTAATCCCAGGGACTCAGGAGGTTGAGGCAGGAGGATCACTTGAGATCAGCCTGAAAACCCAAGTGAGACCTTGTCGCTACAAAAAAAATTAAAAAAATAAATAAAATAAAAAACATTTTTTTTAAAAAAGGAAAATTTTGTCAAATAAAGACATCAACAGCTTCTGACCCACAACCCAGGGCCAGATTCCTTCCCGCAGAATCCCTGGGGAGCTTTTTCATACTATTAGATGAAATACATTTAGCCAATATGTGGGTTTTAGCCAAGATAGAATAAAAAGACGAGTCTATTAAATATAACATCAAATGAGTCACTTATAAGGTAATAGAATAATCATCTGCAAAACAATGACACTTTTAGGGAATAACCATCTGCTAATAAAAGAAGAAGAAGAAAGAAAATCTAAAGGTCATTTCATTTCGACTGAAAAGCTGAATTGTAAAAATTATGGTTGGCAAAGTGATATCTCCTCCATCAAAATAAAACATAAAATGATCCTTACTAGGCCAACAGCAGCTGTCCAATCATAATAAACAAAATTCCTCAGCTGATGTCTTTTTCTGGACCCACGTTTTCTTTGCCTTTTATTTTTTCCTCAAAAAATTAAATGAAAAGAGCCAAGGATAAGGGTGAAGAAAGAAGGACATTTGGGGCTGGTTCTTATGCGTGTGTTGGATTATCTGAGACACACAGATAAACTGGGTGTAAGCCTTAAAATAGAGCAGAGTGTCAATTTCAAAATAAATAATGATAATGGTATTTTCAAGATCGGCTCTTTATTCATGCTCTGTGCCAAAGCATTTAAATACCTCGTGCTACTCATAACATAATGTGGGTGGTAAAAGAAAAAAAGCCAGCCCTACTTCGACATGTTATTCCTAAAGAGACTATTCGTGTCCGTGCTACAAAGATACAATTAATTTATATAACCCCAATATCCCGATGCTTAAATACAAGCACATGAAGCAAAACATTCTCTTATTTTGAAAAGAGAAGAGTGAATATAAACTCTGCTTCATACAATTGCCCAAAGCTATTTTAGATAAATAATGCAATAATTTTAATTAACAAATTATTCTAGCAAATCATTTTTTATCAGACACTTAGCTCTTTTTGTAAGTCCAAAGTTTGAGCCCACACATGCTTTTTTTCCCATGAGACTTAACAATTGCAGTGCTGGCAGTTTTGTAGAATTTGAGATGATCCAGGCCTGGCCCTCCTTAATTCAGTCTAGATGGTGACATTTATCATATAGTTAAATGATCAGTTTCAGATATATTTTTTAGGCCACACATGTCACATATGTTGCTGTACTCTGCTTTGGAGATAATTTTTTATTTAAAATTTACCTTTGGGCCATTTAAATCTAATTAGCTAAAAACATCAAAAACTTGAACTTTTTATCTAACGTAGTTGATATTCAAGTTTCATCTATTTCTTTTGAAGAACCCTAAATAACAATGAATCAAGTTATCTATTTTCAATAGTTCTTTTCTAAACGAAAAAAAAAAATTCTGTTAAAATTTCCAAAACAATTCAAGATCTAACTCTGCAGACAAACAGCATATTTGAAATTCAGTTTTGAATATTTTTCAAACCAAGGTATATTTTAGTTACACCTGTAAATAACAGGAAAGGATTCTAGTCTTGACTCATAACTGAATTGCCTTCTAAATTTTAGAGTTGTCTCAATAATTTGAGTTTATTTATTAAAAATTAAACCTTATCAACATGTGAGACTCCTTAAGAAAAAAAGTAAGAGTTTTCTCAGAAAACAGATATTCTTTGTTATTTGTTTTTGAAAGAAAGCTCATGAATTTAAAAACATACATGACTATGTGTGTATGTCTATACTCGACAGTGAGAGAGAGAGAACACCCATGAGTGTCCAAAACATGTATTTAAATATCACCAATTACAGAGGCATTCCCTACACTTAACGTGCATAACCTTTGTGTACACATTCAGGTGGGGCCAACAGACTATTTATGGAAAACAGGGCAGTACTGCTGGGAACTGCTTTCCCCTGTGACAGGGTGGCCATGCTACTTGGGTGGACCACTTCCCAGAGAAATCAGATAGGAACAGTGTGTGAGATGGTATCATAAAGAAGTCAAAACTGTAATTTCCTTAAGTCTCCAACCTATGGGGGTCAGAGGGGAGAAAGATAGCTCTAATTCTACAAGTTACTACCAAGAATACAAGTGTTTATTTCTTGTAAATGTTTATTTCATTCTGAAATTCATCCTTTTTTCTTGTTTCTGATAAAGTGCATCTTGCCACTGACACCAACTTAAACAGAAGCACATAAGTAACAGTCTATACAAGGGGGAAGTCAGTGTTCTTAGCAGTGTGAGGGGCTGGCTTAGTGGCCACATGTCTTGATTAAAGCAGAAAGAATGGAAGTGCTACTAATGAAGGCTCCAAGCAGCAGAATTATTTTCTTTCTTGTACCCCACCCACTACCCCGGTGTGTATGTGGAGGAGGTGTGAGAGTGGTGATAGGGCACACACTGAGCTGTCTGGCAGAAGAATGCTAAACACTCCTTATCCATGAAGTCCAGGGGAATGCTGTGGTTTGAATCTAGTTTTGAGATTTGTCCTTTCCAAATCTCACATTGAAATTTGATCTCTAGTGTCGGAGGTGGGGCCTGGTGGGAGGTGTTTGGGTCATGGGGTTGATCCCTCATCAGTGGCTTGGTGCCCTCCTGGAGGGAATGAGTGAGTTCTTGCTCTGTGAGTTCCATTGAGAACTGATTGTTTAAAAATCCTGACACCTCCTTCCTCTCTTTCTTTTGCTTCTCTCTTGCCATGAGATCTACACACACTGGCCCCCTTTCCCCTTCTGCCATGAGTAGAAGGAGTCTGTCGCCTTCACCAGAGCAGATGCTGATACCATGCTTCTTGTACAGCCTGCAGGACCATGAGCCAAGCAAACCTCTTTTCTTTATAAATTACCCAGCCTCAGGTGTTTCTTGTAGCAATGCAAATGGAAGTAAGACAGGGAATAAATCCTAATGACCAAGAGTTGGGCAAAGGAAACGCCATGATTTGGTATAATGGAGAAGGTAGGAGTACTCAGGTTTTAGTTTTTACCAGTTAATGGGTGTATTAACTTGCACAAATGAATTTGTGGCATTTAGTCACTATTTACTCTTCCCTACCATAGAGATGATGGTACCTACTTAATGAGGTCATTGTAGGAACTGAGTGGCATAGTGGCACTTAGTAAGCATTCAGTGGATATTGCCTCTGCTCTTCTGCTTACTAAGCAAAGATAATTAAGAAATCTAAACATGGGAACAGGTGTAGAGGCTCATGCCTATAATCAATCCCAGAACTTTGGGAGGCCAAAGTGGGCAGATTGCTTGAGCTCAGGAGGTTGAGACCGTCGTGGGCAATATAGTGAAACTCTATATCTACAAAAACTACACAACTTAGCCGAATGTGGTGACACACGCCTGCAGTCCCAGTTACTCAGGTGGCTGAGGCAGGAGGACTTGAGCCAGGGAGGTTGAGGCTACAGTGAGTCGAGATTGTCCCCTGTGCTCAGCCTGGTGAGAGAGTCAGACCCCATCTCAAAAACAGATAAAATAAATAAATAAAAGAAATCTAAAAATGATCACCTCTTAGCGTAAGACAACTTTGCTAAAGAACTCAGATACTTCTCATAGCAAATTTATCACTTCCATAAACTATTACTTTAACATGATGAGAATTTAGTTCATTCTCACTTTACAAAGTTTAGTGGCTTTACGTGGATATGTTTGTTCATCCATAAGTTTGTTCTATAAAGACAGAGGCAATGTCCCTCTTGTCCTATTTGCATCCCAGCTCTGAGCTTGGCATGTAACACAGGCTTTTATGAAAGATTACAGTGAATAAAATAAATGAAACGAATGTATAACCTACATCCACTCCCAACAAGGGGAAAGGCCAATAGCAAGGCCTTCAAAATTCTGTGCACCCCTATTGCCTACTCTTCCTATTTCAAAACAAAATCCTGAGGCAAACTTAAGCCAACATGCAGAAAGGAAAGCTCATCTTGGCCACATTTCTGGAAAGTGGTGCTCTTGATGCCTACCTATTTGTTTTGCAGGCAGATACCTGTGTAGCCACAAATCCTCCACTTTTCAACTTTATCTTAAAAATAAAGGCATACTGGGCATGATAACTCAGGCCTGTAATCCCAGCACTTTGGGAGGCCAAGACAGGCAGATTACTTGAGGTTAGGAGTACGAGACCTGCCTGGCCAACATGGTGAAACCCCATCTCTATGAAAAATAAAATTACAAAAATTAGTGGGGCATGGTGGCACATGGCTGTAGTGCCAGCTACTCAAGAGGCTGAGGCACTAGAATTGCTTGAACCCAGGAGGCAGAAGTTTCAATGAGCTGAGATTGCACCACTGTATTCCAGCATGTATGACAGAGCAAGACTCTGTCTCCAAAAAAATAAACAAATAAATAAAGGTATAGTGGAAAGAGTGTCAGAGCTATAAATTTGAAAATCCAGATATTTGGTTCTAGTTTTATCCACCACATGAACACTTGGATAAATCATGTTACCTCTGTCAGTCTTATTTCACCTCATTTGTGAAATGGGAATCATTCTTTGCCACATTAAATGCATACCTTACGAGTACACTGTGAGAGAGGATGAGAAAAGATATACAAAAAACCTGAAACACTGCACAGTTCTATACAAAGGAAACGAAACTGTCATAATGAACATGTGCTTAGAATTGAGGGCAATGGGGGCTACTGCTACAAAGGCAGTATGAGCATGCCTAGTCCAGGTCATAATCCCAGCAGAGCTGTTCTAAGAAGAAAGGTCAGTTTGATACAGGAAGTAGAAAGACATCATTTAGGCAGATAATGAGGGCAAAAGAGTCCCCAGCAGAGATTCTCTTCTAACAAAAAGCATCCCCCAAAATCATTTCTATTCTAGCAAAGAGCAGCCTGAAAAATTGAGCTGCAAATGTAAATAAGGAAGCTAGAAGCTTGCATGGGGGAATGCTGGCAGCTGCGCCAGCAGAAAAGGGCTACCTGGGAGCCAGGTGTGACCAACATGGAGGCTCCATCCTCCCTTTTTCTATTACCATAGGGGTGTACAGTAAGAAAGAAATAGGCAACACAGTGCAGCTCAAGCAGAGTACCCACCTGCATAATAAAAGATTAGGGTGGGGGATACCACAGATCACTCCCTGTGCAAATAGCATACCTGTTCTAAACAGTCTGTTGTGCCCTATGGATATCAGACACCATCTACTCACGAGCTCATCTATAAAACCCCCTGCATTTCACCATGGAGCTGACAACCCATTTTCCAAGGAACCTTCTGTGCAGCAGAGAGCTATTCTCTTTCTTTCACCTATTAAACATCCACTCTCAGCCTCACTCCTTGTGTGACTGTGTCCTTGTTCTCCACAGCTGTGAGACAATGAACGTCAGGTGTTACTTTAGACAACAAGGACATTTCAATGCAAGGAGGAAAAACTGTGGGGTGTGTGTGTGTGTGTGTGTGTGTGTGTGTCATGTGTATATGTGTACTGGGGGAATGGGAAAGGTAGGCACCATCGTTAATTGGGCTAAAACCTGCCAATGTGAACATGCTCTTCAACTGTAAGCCCTTTTCATTTGCTGACTCTGTTCCCTGCCTGCAATTCCTCTTCAGTAAAACCTCATACTCAAATCATCAGAAGAGACCCGTCAGAATTAAGAAAAAGTTCTAAGTCAGATAAGCATATTCTAGTTGGATATGAAAAATAATACTCCTAATTTGCTTGACAATTCTTGATGTTACTTTAAACACAGATTGTTTTATAAGTATTTTTAAATATCTGCCCCCCCTCAAACATCTTGTTTGGATTGTTTTATACTTTCTATGAAGAAAGGGTGTGCTAAGGGAAATTTTAAGCCCAACACCTGTCTCAAGAGACAAGAAATTCTAATCCCTTTGTATGAAACTACCAGTCTTATTCTATTGATTTATTCTTCAATAACACAATTCAGTGGCATGTTGAGCCAACTAGCATGGATTCACAAGCACTAAGTGTGTGCTTATCTTGCCAATTCCACTTTCATAAACACTAATAATGTGAGAATTTACACCATAGAAATTGGCAAGTTAACAAATCAGGGAAATTTTTCCTCCTAAAAGCCAGTTGTTAAATATTTACCAGCACACCAACTTTCATGATTCTCCTGTCAAGCTGTTTAATTTCTCTATGTCTGACATTCCTTCTTCCACAATCACATTTCCAAGTCTCCTTTTCCTAATTACTTTAAGATTTCTATTTTCTAAATTGGTTGATTCAAAAGATTGGCCTAGAAAGCAGATGGAAACATTTTTGCTTTCCATAAATCATCTTATGTCTTTCTTCTTACTTCTCCTCTTGTATTTTAAATTTTTCCTCAACTATCATAATATCTAGCCTCCTCTTCCTATATACTATCTCCATCCAGCCTCTCCTTCCAGAGCCTTTCCCTTAAAACTGACACAGTAAAACTAAACACCCAAAATAGAATCATATTTTAAATCCTTTTGATTTTCATATACATAACCAATGCTTAAAAATAATTTGGGGAATTACAAGTAGATGAAAGGACGTGCTTTAATCTGCTTTATATTTTACATGCATCCGCATTTTGTCATCTTTCTCATCTAAGAATTCTTAGAGGAACGAGATTGTCTTGTGGATTGGCTAAAACACAGGAATAAACCTCATTAGTCATTCCCATCCAAGCGCTCCTCATTAACAATGATAGACCTATTTGTGCAGTCGATGTCAGTTGAAATCTCATTATAAGTGTAACAGACATTTTCACCAATCGGACTTGATTCAGCTTCGTAACTCCCAAGCTATTACTAAAATTAGTTACACAGACTCCATGAGCCTCAGTTGTCTGTAAAATTGGAAGAATAAAAGTAATGTCCATTTTGCAGAACTATTCAGAAGGTTAGTGATAGTAGTCACACAACCCCTGGTACGGTACTAAATCGTTATTATTTTCATCTAGAAAATGTTGTTACATGGAAGCTATGTTAACTTGCAGAAATATAATCACTTTCTTCATAAATGTTTCTTTTTCTTTATTATTAAAACACTTTGAAATAATCAAAAATTAATTTTATTTTATTACACGATTATACATATGAATTTTTTAAAATGTTTTTTAAATGTGATTTTAAAATGGTAAGACAAAACTTATTCCCCAAAATGCGTTAAATATGTCTTCAGGCTTTTTAAAAAATGCAGTTAGTTGGCCCAGCTTGGTGGCTCACGCCTGTAATCCCAGCACTTTGGGAGGCTGAGGCGGCCAGATCATGAGGTCAAGAGACCGAGACCATCCTGGCCTACGTGGTGAAACCACGTCTCTACAAAAGGTGCAAAAAATTAGCAGGACGCTGTGGTGCGCTCCTGTCGTCCCAGCTGCTCGCGAGGCTGAGGCAGGAGAATTGCTTGAAACAGGAAAATGGAAGTTGCAGTGAGCCGGGATGGCGCTACTGCACTCCAGCCTGGCGATAGAGCGAGACTCTGTCTCAAAAAAAAAAAAAAAAAAAATGCAGATAGTCATAAAAATGAAATCAGATTGTGCATAGTGTTTTTTAACCTACCTTTTCCACTTATGATATCATGAACCTCCTTTACATCAACAAACGCAACTGTACAGCAAGATGTTAACATCTACAATGCGTTCTGATTTATGGCTGTCACGCCATCAGTCAGAGAGAAAGTCCAAACATGGAGCTTTTAGGAAAATGTTAGGGATCCCTTTCCCAGGTGCCTGATCGAAAAAGTCATTGGCTAGACAGTGCTACCACTTCTGAAAAGCTGAGTAGAAAGTGGTTAGAGTTGGAAACTTGTTAGATCTTAATAAGGCAGGGAGCAAGGGGCCTAGGGCAGCAGGGAGTGAGATGAACTAACAGGATACAGCTCCTTGGCTCTAACACAGCGTCAAAATTTCCTTAAGAGGCTCTTATAGAAGAGAATCGAATGTGGGAGTTTGGTTCCACCTTCCCCCACCCCCTGCACTCCCATCATGGGGAAGAACACATTTCATAACTCTGCCCTAAGTGTAGCGGTTGTCTCCAGCAGATTACAGCACAAGGGCTATTTTTGTTGCCACTTGGCCTGTTCATCACCTTTTTTTTTCTGGGTTTCTGAAAGGAAGGAAGAAATCTGCAGGTGATTAGATTTTTAGGATGAGCCTCTGGGCTGGTGCTTATTTAGGGCAGAAAGTAAACAACACAAAGCAACAAGAAATAAAGCTCAGCTCTATTCATCCAATTCTCTAAACCATTTTTTCTTACAGTTTGTTTCAAGACATAAAAGAAACCATTTGAAATGTTCAATGTGGTTGAGAAGAGGTAGGTAAAATTCTTCCTAATTTGAAAATTAATGTTAGAATGAGCAGATGTTTTAAAACCGCTGTGTTTTGAGTCTGTGTGTGGGAGTGTTAATGAATTTGGTGTTTTATGCAACCAATTGCTGCTAGCAGCAAAACATGAGTTATAAGAAGGAATTTATTTTTTAATCAGCACATCAAAAGATAGAAAGCCATTATTACTCAGAAAAGGAAAGGATATGGGGCAACTGGCATATTTTGTAGTTGTTTGTCACATCCTTTTGGATGCAAGCACAAAATTGCCAATGATGTCTCTTAGCAAAATTGAGTTGAGGCACTTAGTCGGAAAAACCAGCCATAACATTACCCTTTCTTAAATCCCCCCAAATCACTCATTGGCACCATCTTGGACAACTGCCTTGACTCCTAACCCGTGTCTTTGCTCACTCGTTCCATTTTGCTATTTGGCTTGAGAGCACTCACAAAAGAAAGCAGAGAAAATACTTGTTACTCTGATCATGATTCACTTCCATAGCAGAGTCCCGTTTTTGAATTGCTGGTCCTCCTTCTGTGTGGTCATCCCTCCCTGCTTTGCAGCACTGGGATCTACAGCAGAATAACTGCTTTAGGCCCAAAGGGGTTTCTATTCTTTCTTAAGAGTTACCGTTTCCTCCCATCAAGAGTGGTTAATGAAAAAACCTCGGATTGGTTTGTATTTGTTGTGCTTCAACATTAAGCTGCTATTTAAAGGGTTTAAAATTAGGTTGGTTTCTGTTGCAGCCTTTCCTGTAGCCAGTTAATCACAGTGTTCTTTGCCACACTGAGGCCAGAATGGGGATGGCACATGCAATAAGTAAGGAAACCACTGATTACAGGCCAGGGAGCTAATGTGCTTACACAACATGAATTGTTTAAAACACTTTGAACATTGTTTTATTTGTTTTTAACCACCCTTTACTCAAGAATTGTTTCTCTAGGACCCAGCACTGGGCCTGGCATATTTCTTAATGAGAAAACCGGGTTCCTAGTTTTCCCTGGAAAGGCTGACCAAAGTAATAATAGACTTTTACTTGGACAAATCAAAACCGAAGTTTGGGCTAGGGAAGCACTATACTCATAGCTGTACTTAAAATGTGAGCTTTCTGTTGTTCTTCTTGGCTGGGCTACTGTGACCCACTGATAATAGTAATACAATTCAGAAAAAACTCAATACACATTTAAAAAATTAATGAAACTCTCAAAATCATATTTTACCGAAAAATCTGCCAATTGCATTTGCATAAAGTACAGTCGAATTTAAATTCCAACTATAAATATGCAACTTGACTTTTATTACACTCCAAATGTAGAGAGAATGGAAAAAATTGATTAATTTCTACCTCAGCTTCAGGTCTACTAATCTCTACCCCTTACACACACTCCACCACCACCACCATCAGCACCATCACCGCCATCACCTGCCTCCACTCAGATCCAGCTTACTTTCCTGATTAGTCTCCCTACCAGCCATCTCCTCTCTATTCACATTGCCTTGGCATTGTGATCAGTAAGAAATTCTTTTTGTTTCAGAATCTTAAAATGCACATAAAATATTTAGTGTCATGCAATGGACTGAGCATCAGGAACTCATGAGTTCTGACTTGCTTCTCTATTCTGGCTTGGTGTATACATTTAGGCATGTCTCTAAATCCCTGTGTCTTCGTTTGCATGCCTACAAAATAGAGTTAATTTAGCTGACCTATTTCATAGTGGTGTTGTGTTAAACAGCGAATTAGTTATTATAAAGTGCATTGAAAGTACAATGTACTAGATAAACACCCATAAATAATGACATTATAGAATTGGAAGGCTGCATTCAAACACTTTTCTGTATGAAGAATTAAAATGCAGTGAGGGTTTTCAAATCATATCCAATGTTAAAGATGATAGAAAGCAAACTCTTGCTTACCTCCTTAACATGTTCATCATTCGGCCTCATTGACAACCAAAAGGGTAAGAAACCTAATGTGCCTAAAGTGTAGCAATAAGACCAAATGATAGCAGTAGTGATATTAATCACCTATCTTCTGTTTTATGTTTTCTGTTGGAGGATAAAAGTTGATACCGATATCAAGCCGATCAGGGACCTTCTATGGCTGTGGCAAAGCTGTCACAGAACCTAAAGCTAATCGCATAGTCGGTACACCAAGAATATTTTAATACTGAGTGAACACACACATTAAGTTCTGTTCCATTGAATTGTAGGTTTCACCATGTCTCATAAAAGAAGAGCTTAAGGCTGGACGCGGTGGTCACGCCTGGAATCCCAACACTTTGGGAGGCCAAGGTGGGCAGATCACTAGAGGTCAGGAGTTTGAGACCAGCCTGGCCAACATGGTGAAACCCCATCTCTATGAAAAATACAAAAATAGCCAGGAGTGCTGGTGTTTGCCTATAATCCCAGCTACTCAGGAGACTGAGGTGGGAGAATTGCTGGAACCTGGGAGGCAGAGGTTGCAATAAACTGAGATTGTGCCACCACTCTCTGTTGCGAGACAGAGAGACTCCAGCTCAAAAAATAAAAATAAGAGCTTAATCCCACTTCTGTTCCCTCAAAGAGTTACCAGTGCTATAATCATTTCAGTGTTTCTGAAGGGGGTTTATCCCCCAAAAATGAGTAGAGCCAGACATACCTAATCCTTTCATTCACCAACGTTGCTGATGATTTCCAGAAAGTGTTGCCATTACCACTCTGATGCATGACCCACCATCTGGTGTGGGAACTATATTAATGGCAAATGTGATCTTAACTCTATGGCAAGATGCAAAGAGAAAAAGAAAAAAATTTAAAAGAGCACGACATTTCCAAATTATGCAAAGTGTAAGCAAAGATACAAAATTACTCTGACTCATAAAAACATGAGATATAAGCAGAATTAAATGTTCTTATAAGGCAAAAAAATGTGGCTACATTTAAAACAAAAATTAGGACCAACGGACTGGAAAATTAAAGACTATAAGCCAATTGTAATACTATTAGGTTGGCTCAAAAGTAATTGTGGTTTTGCCATTGCTTTTAATGGCAAAACCACAATTACCTTTGCACCAACCTAATAACATAAATATATCAATAAATGTTCTGCTATACAATTTAAATATATTATACAATTTCATTGTCACAACAACTTTTTGAGAAATTTATCCATTCATTCAAACATATTTATTTAATCTTCTGGTTTCAAGTAGAAAATAGTAGATGACAAGAATCACTGTTTCTGCTATAGCAACTTAAATAAACCAGGTGCGCTGTGAAAAAGATGTATTTTAAAAGACCTTGGAAAGTCAATGAATCAAAGAGAATTAAACAAGCCATAAAGGGAAGAGCCTTTCTGAGATGAGCAGTCTGTGACTGACCATTTTCTTCTGAATTGGAAAGAGTTGACAATTCTAGACATGGGCTGATGATTGGGCTTAGCCTTCATAGAGGGACTTCACTTGGAAAATAAGAAATCAGCAAAGCTTTTCCTGGTCATGTGTAAACTTACACAGTTAATTTTCTCCACAGTATATTTGCTGAGTTCTGAAACTAGGAAACTTTTGTAATGCAAACCAAAATCTCTTCTAGTACCATGATATTTAAAAGTCAAAGTCCCATTTGAGGATGGAATTTGCTTCAAACACATGGCTGGACTCTTCCTCAAGACGTCCCTGCCAAAGTTGGAAGCAGTGGGAAGCAGGAGGCCAAAGACCAAAGTCCTAAACTGAATCCCAGTCTTTTAAGACTAAGATGATAGAGGCTTTGAATAAAAAGACCTGGAAGAACATGCCTAAGAAACAGAGGTAAACTGATTCAAAATAAGTCGTATATATCCAATTCTGACTCACCTTAATGAAGGCTGAAATGAGATGACCAGCCCCTAACACTATCTTTCTAACATGGACCCCTACTGGAAGACAATATTATCTGATGTTTATAAAAATTCTTGTGTTGTATATATTTGACATACAATTAAAAATTTCTAGATTTATGGAGATACTGGGTATTGCGGCTGTCAATCAAGGAAATAAAACATAATGGTCGGAGATGATTTAGATTAAAATTAGGATGTAAGGTCTTTGAAACAACCAGTTCTAATATATCAAATAAATTAAAGGAAAAGAGGGACAAAATAGATAAAAGGAATTTCAACAGAACATTAAAATTTATTATAAAGAACAAGATTGACAATGTATAACTATAAATATAATATTTGAAAATAAGAACTTGAATAATGGCAGACTGAACTCCAAAAGACAGCATAATTGAACTAAAAGACAGATAAATATAAAATACCCAAATTGAAACACAAAGGATAAAACATTTTTAAATAGAGTTGAGTATAAGAAAAAACATTATATCCAGTGAAAATGTTCAATTTACATGTAATCAGAATCCTAGAAGGAGATAAAAATGGAAATGGAGAATATGAGGCAGAAGCAGTATCTGAAAAGATAATACCCAAGATGCAAACCTGATAAAAAAAAATCAACCTGCAGTTTCAAGAGTTATAAGAAGTCCAAAGCAGGAGAAATACAAAGGAAACTATACGTAGTCACATCACGTTCTAACAGCTGAAAATCAACAGTAGTAAATATTTAAAAACAGCCAGGGCTGAGTGCGGTGGCTCATGTCTGTAATCCTAACACTTTGAGAGGCCGAAGTGGGTGGATCACTTGAGATCAGGAGTTCAAGACCAGCCTGATCAACACAGAGAAATCCCATCTCTACTAAAAATACAAAATTAGCTGGGCATGGTGGCACACATATAATCTCAGCTACTTTGAAGGCTCAGGCAGGAGAATCACTTGAACCCTAGAGGTGGAGATTGCAGTGAGGCCATTGTACTCCAGCCTAGGCAACAACAGTGAAACTCTGTCTCAAAAAAAAAAAGCCAGAAGAAAAAAAAATGGAAAAAAAAACCAACAACACACACACACGCACACACACACACAACATTTAAAGGAACAACAACAACATTGACAACTGACTTTTCAATAGAAACTAGAGAATCCAGAAGAAAAAAGAGTAGCATCTTGAAGCTGCTGGAAAAATTTTTCAGCTATCCTAAGGCAATGCAGGGCATCACATGGTAAGGGGGCTCACAACAGACAACCAAACTGGGTTTTAAATAGACTCACTCTCATAATAATTAGCCCACTCCTTCAATAACCCATTAGTCCATAAATAGATTGATCCATTCATGAATCGGAGCCCTCTTGATCCAATCACCTTCCAAAGATCCCACCTCTCAACACTGCTGCACTGGGACCAAGTTTCCAACACATTTTGGTGATGCATTCAAACCACAGCGCATAAGATAGAAGTAAAATATGTGACAATAATAACACAAAGGGCAAGAGGGAAATGAATGCAGTCCCAGTATGGTAGTGGTCTTGCATTATTTAGGAAGTGATAAATTTACTAATTTTAGATAGACTGTAGTAAATCAAGAATGCATATTTTAATATTTATGATAGCCACTGAAAAATTAATAGAAGAATCTGTAACAAACAGTCCAATAAAGACATAAAAATGGGATAAGGAAAAATTTTTATTAATGTAAAAGTAGAGAAGAAAGGAGGAATGAAGGAATAAAGGAAAGATGGGGCAAACAAAAAATAGTTAAATAGATATCCGAACGATACTGTATCACATTAACTGAACAACTAACTGAAAATCTAGATAGAATATAGAAATTATCTGTGTCTTAAAGGAACGCATTTCAATTATGTGCTATTAACAGAAGGGATAATTTTACTATAAAGATACCAAAAAAAAACTTGCAGAGAAAAGAAGGAAAACATTTTTTTTTAGGGGTATGGAGTCTATTCTGTCACCCATGTTGTAGTTCAGTGGTGCGACCTTGGCTCACTGCAACTTCCGCTTTCTGGGCTTTATCAATTCCTCTGCCTCAGCCTCCAAAGTAGCTGTGGTTACACAGCCCACCACAACACTCGGCTAATTTTTGTATTGTTAGTAGAGACAAGTTTTCGCCATTTAGCCAGGCTGATCTTGAACTCTTTATCTCAGGTGATCTCCCTGCCTTGGCCTTCCAAAGTGCTGGGATTACAGGTGAGCCACCATGCCCAGCCAATAAAAACATATTTTATAAAAAAAAATAAGCACAAAGAAAATCGGCATAACTATGTTACTATATGATAATTATGACAGAAAAAGTTGAGCATTTCATATTGATTAAATGGTCAACTGAACAGAAAATTACAGTGACCCTAAACTTGTATATACAAAATAACATAGCTTCAAAATATATAAAGCAAAAGTTGACAGTGTTAAAAGAGGGATCAAACACATATATTTTTTACCAACTGATGAAGTGCTGAGAATAGAGGGGGAAACAAGGCCTGGCACTGAAGGAGTCTACTGTGTAACATAATCATGTTTTAAGAAGTAAATATTTCCTACCACTTTTGAATAAAAGTACCGTTCTAACCTCTATCATTATTCTAATTTTAAGCAGAAGTTGAAGAAGTCTAATTGAGACATAATGTCACTTGGCTAACAATTGGCAGTCAGGATAAGGAGTAAGATCTTTCTGATTTAAGACGGCTGTTAACCATTATGTCAGCATTCAAATTCCAGAGACAATTCTCTTTTCAATTGGGAATTTGTATAGAATGGTTAGCATTTGGTTTATCTAAAAAAGGACATTAAAAAAGCAGGGGTTGCAATCCTAGTCTCTGAGAAAACAGATTTTAAATCAACAAAGATCAAAAAAGAAAAGAAGGGCATTCCATAATGGCAGAGGAATCAATACAGCAAGAAGAGCTAACTATCCTAAATATATATGCACCCAATAAAGGAGCACCCAGATTCATAAAGTAAGTTCTTAGAGACCTACAAGGAGACTTAGACTCCCACACAATAATACTGGGAGACTTAAACACCCCACTGTTAATATTATACAGATCAGCGAGATGGGAAATTAACAAAGATACCCAGGACTTGAATTCAGCTCTGGACCAAGTGGACCTAATAGACATCCACAGAATTCTCCACTCCAAATCAACAGAATATACATTCTTCTTAGCACATATTCCAAAATTGACCACATAATTGGAAGTAAAACACTCCTCAGCAGATGCAAAAGAATGGAAATCACAACAAACAGTCTCTCAGACCACAGCATAATCAAATTAGAACTCAGGAATAAGAAACTCACTCAAAACCACACAACTACATGGAAACTGAACAACTGCTCCTGAATGACTACTGAGTAAATAACAAAATTAAGGCAGAAATAAAGATGTTATTTGAAACCAATGAGAACAGAGACACAACATACCAGAATCTCTGAGACACATTTAAAGCAGTGTGTAGAGGGAAATTTATAGCACTAAATGCCCACAAGAGAAAGCAGAAAAGATCTAAAATCAATACCCTAACATCACAATTAAAAGAACTAGAGAAGCAAAAGCAAACAAATTCAAAAGCTAGAAGACAAGAAATAACTAAGATCAGAGCAGAACTAAAGGAGACAGAGAAACGAAAAACCCTTCAAAAAAATCAATGAATCCAGGAGCTGGTTTTTTTTTTTTAAATCAATAAAATAGATGGACCAGTAGCCAGACTAATAAAAAAGAAGAGAGAGAAGAACAAAAATAGATGCAATAAAAAATGATAAAGCAGATATCACCACCAATCCCACAGAAATAAAAACTACCATCAGAGAATATTATAAACCCCTCTACATAAATAAACTAAAAAATCTAGAAGAAACGGATAAATTCCTTGACACATACACACTTCCAAGACTAAACCAGGAAGAAGTCAAATCCCCGAATAGACCAATAACAAGTTCTGAAATTGAGGCAGTAATTCATGGCTTACCAACCAAAAGAAGTCCAGGACCAGACGGATTCACAGCTGAATTCTACCAGAGGTAGAAAGAGAAGCTGATACCATTCCTTCTGAAACTGTTCCAAACAATAGAAAAAGAGGGAATCCTCCTAACTCATTTTATGAGGCCAGCATCAATCTGACAGCAAAACCTGGCATAGACACACACACAGAAGAAAACTTCAAGCCAATATCCCTGATGAACATCAATGCAAAAATCTTCAATAAAATACTGGCAAACCAAATCCAGCAGCACACCAAAAAGCTTATCCACCACGATCACATTGACTTCATCTCTGGGATGTAAGGCTTGTTGAACATAGGCAAATCAATAAACATAATCCATCACATAAATAGAACCAATGATGAAAACCACATGATTATTTCAATCGATGAAGAAAAGGCCTTTGACAAAATTCAACAGTCCTTCATGTTAAAAACACTTAGTAAACTAGGTATTGATGGAACGTATCTCAAAATAATAAGAGCTATTTATGACAAACCCACAGCCAATATCATATTGAATGGACAAAAACTGCAAGCGTTCTTTTTAAAAACCAGCACAAGGCAAGAATGCCCTCTCACCACCCCTATACAACATAATATTGGAAGTTCTGGCCCTGGCAATCAGGCAAGCGAAATATATAAAGGGTATTAATTAGGAAAAGAGGAAGTTAAATTGTCTCTGTTTGCAAATAACATGATTGTATATTTAGAAACCCCATCGTCTCAGCCCAAAATCTCCTTAAGCTGATAAGCAACTTCAGCAAAGTCTCAGGATCTCAGGATACAAAATCAATGTGCAAAATTCACAAGCATTCCTATACACAAATAACAGACAAATAGAGAGCCAAATCATGAGTGAACTCCCAAACACAATTGCTACAAATAGAATTAAGTATCTAGGAATACGCCTTACTGGAGATGTAAAGAATCTCTTCAAGGAGAACTACAAACCACTGCTCAAGGAAATAAGTGAGGACAAAAATGAAAAAACATTCCATGCTCATGGATAGGAAGAATCAATATCATGAAAATAGCCATAATGACCAAAGTAATTTACAGATTCAATGCTATCCCCATCAAGCAATCATTGACTTTCTTCAGAGAATTGGAAAAAACTACTTTAAATTTTATATGGCACCATTAAAAAAAAAAAGCCCACCTAGCCAAGACAATCCTAAGCAGAAATGAAAAACGAAACAAAAACAAAAAGCTGGAGGCATCACCCTACCTGACTTCAAACTATACTACAAGGATACATGACAAAAACAGCATGGTACTGGTACCAAAACAGATATATAGACCAATAGAACAGAACAGAGGCCTCAGATGACCCCACATCTACAACCATCTGATCTTAGACAAACCTGACAAAAACAAGCAATGGGGAAAGGATTCCCTGTTTAATAAATGGTGTTGGAAAAACTGGCTAGCCATGTGCAGAAAGCTGAAACTGAATTCCTTCCTTACAACTTACACTAAAATTAACTTAAGATAGATTAAAGGCTTAAACATAAGACCTAAAACCATAAAAACCTTAGAAGAAATCTTGGCAATACCATTCAGGACACAGGCGTGGGCAAACACTTCATGACTGAAACACCAAAAGCAATAGCCAAATCAAAAGCCAAAATAGGTAAATGGGATCGAATTAAACTAAAGAGCTTCTGCACAGCAAAACAACAACAACAATAACAAGAACAACAACTATTATCAGAGTGAACAGGCAACCTACAGAATTGCAGAAAATTTTTGCAATCTATTCATGTGACAAAATGCTAACTTCCAGAATCTACAAAGAACCTAAACAAGTTTACAAGAAAAAACAAAAAACCCCATCAAAAAGTGGGCAAAGTATATGAATAGACATTTTACAAAAGAAGACAGACATGAGGCCAACAAACATATAAAAGAATGCTCATGATCACTGGTCGCTAGAGAAATGCAAATCAAAACCACAATGAGATACCATCTCATGCCACTTTCAATGGCAATCATTAAAGTCAGGAAACAACAGATGCTGGAGAGGATGTAAAGAAATAGGAACGCTTTTACCCTGTTGGTGGGGATGTAAATTAGTTCAGCCATTGTGGAAGACAGTGTGGTGATTCCTCAAGGATCTAGAAATAGAAATACCATTTGACCTAGCAATCCCATTACTGGGTATATACCCAAAGGATTATAAATCATTCTACTATAAACACACATGCACACATATGTTTACTGCAGCACTATTCACAATAGCAAAGAGTTGGAACCAACCCAAATGCCCATCAATGATAGACTGGATAAAGAAAATGTGGTACATATACACCATGGAATACTATGCAGCTGTAGAAAATGATGGGTTCATGTCCTTTGCAGGGACATGGATGAAGCTGAAGACCATCATTCTCAGCAAACAAGAACAGAAAACCCAACACCGCATGTTCTCACTTATAAATAGGAGTTGACGCTGAGAACACATGGACACAGGGAGGGGAACATCACACACTGGGGCCTGTGGAGGGTAGGAGACTACTGGAGGGATAGCATTAGGAGAAATACCCAGTGTAGATGATGGATTGATGGGTGCAGCCAACCATTATGGCGCATGTATACCTATGTAACAAACCTGCACATTCTGCACATGTACCCCAGAACTTGAAGTATTTTTTAAAAAATATTATCAGATGATGAACAACAACAACAAAAAAGTAACTACTATGTGTTGTCACCATGATTTTGGTACAAAAATATGAAGGATATATTTTCAGATGAAAATACAGCAATCCTCCTCCCCAAAATGATATTTGCCACCCTTTTACTGACATGTATAAATAAACAAATAATTTATTGCCTTACTTTATCGCAGACCAGTAAAAAGTTTATCACAGATCAACACTAATTCATTCTCTGGCTTTAGGGGAACTGACCTAATAACTCTTAAAGGGTAAAATGCAATCAAAATCACATCAGAAGGCCTCAGTTAATGATAATGCAGCCAAATAACATAAGGTAATTTAAAAATGCAGAGAAATACAGATTGAGGCCTACTACCTAACAGAAAAAAAGACAAATAATTTCCAAGCATTTATTCATTATTCAACATTATTTAGTTCTTACTAGGTTAGGAGAACAACAATTAACAAGACTGACCTTGTCTGTCTTCATAGAGCTTATTAGGTTTCATCCTACAATCATGAGGGTCTACTGTCTAGTAGAAATCAGGTAAACTGCTGGAACAGAACTTTGCTATGTATATTGCTCTGGCCACTTGAGCAATTGCTTGTACTCTTAAAAGAACTGAGCCATGAATATTACCAAGATAATCAGCCTAGTTGGGCCATGGAATCCAACACCATGCCAAAGTCTCTGTATATTTTATATATTTTCTATGTGTATATGTGTGTGTGTGTTTGTGTCATTTGCTCCTGTTTCAAGCGTCATCTTTCTTCTCTAACTTCCCATTCCAGCCTTTCTGATTGATTTAAATGTCAACTTCATCTGATAGTAAATTTCTATATAGACTTGAGTTTACTCTTAAACTTCCTTATTTTGATGTCTGTTTTGTGTCAGCATTAAATTGCACTAATTCACATAATTATATATTTTAAAATTACTTAGTGTAAGTTTTCTCTTAGTGATATTCTTTTCCAAGTTTCCTTTGAAATATTCATGTATTCGTTATTCTGTTGGGTTTCTTGCTGGAGTTGCCATTAGTTTAAAAAAATATTTCATAAAGTCTTAGCAATGTTCTTCTTGAAAAATTTTGTTACAAGTACAGAAGGTTATTTTTTATTAACTTTTTGCAGACATTTTATTATTTTTTAAGATAAACATATAACATTAAGCTAAAATTCCATTACGATAGTTCTTCCTTGGCCCAGGCTAAAGACTTCAAATACAGATGCCCCGTTACTACGGGCTTTTGTTTTCTTTGAGAGAAAGGTCCAAACTGAGGTAAGGGCTTCATGCCGTTTCTCACAGTCATGACTGATCCCCTCCACCAAATCTGCACACAAAAGAGGCTTTCTCTGGTAATGTGCCCTGACCCTAATCCTTCTCATGACCATCCATAGCGATCCAAGGAAAAGAACCTGTTGATGAATATGAACCCCCACACTTGACCTTTAGAAATGCATTAATATTTTCTCTGATTTCTTCCTTTTCACTTGGTTTTTCCTTCTGTGCTTTACCAAGCATAGGTAAGTCAATTCTGGCATCCTTTCTTTCTGAGGGATGGGGGGGAGGCGGGGCTTTCAAAGGTGTTCCTATTTAAATTTCGGATAGTCTAATTGTTCTGCAACCTCAAGTCTCTGATGGCCTCAAGAAAGGTTGAAATTTTGTGAGTTATCTGGCTTTTTCTCATTGTGAGGGTAGAGTTAGTGTTCCTTCCAGCTTTCTACATTCCAGAGAAAAACAGATCTCTGCCTCATTTTTTTAATGGATACATTCTGTCATTGCCTCAAATGTGATATAAAGATATTTATTTACATTTAGGCCATATTTGCTGATACAGTTGTCCCTTGGCATCTGTGCGGGATTGGTTCCAGGACCTCTGCAAATATCAAGATCTGCGATGCCCAAATTCCTCAGTAATTCAGTCAACCTTCCATATGCATGGGTTCTATATCTGTGGAGTCAACCAACAGAGGATCAAAAACATTTGGAAAAAATAAAACTCCACAAAGTTTCAAAAAGCAAAACTTGAATTTGCCACCTATCAGTTACTACATTGAATCCATGTGAATGAAGTGATGTGTAGGCATTGTATTAGGTATAGGTAATCTAGAGATGATTATGGGAGGATGTGCATAGGTTATATGCAAAATACAACATCATTTTATGTACAGATCTGAGCATCCTCTGGTTTTGGAATCCATAGCATTTCTGAAACCTGTCACCCATGGACACTGACAGATTACTCTATTTGCATGTAAATAACCTACACATTCTCCCCTATACTTTAAATCATCTCAATTACTTATGATACCTAATACAAGTATTATATAAATAATACATATATATATATATATATTTTTTTTTTTTTTTCAGCAGGGTAGCAAATGCTGCACAAACAGCTCAAGCTGCAAACCAAGATGGGCTGAAGCTACCAGCTGTGTCTGCACCCGCGACCACCACCATTAGCAGAGTTGTCTTTGAAGAAGTTGTCCCTGTGTCTCTGTAAGTTTGGTTGAGAGGACTGGAGGCTGTCAAGTCTGCACTGTCGTCTGAATTTGTCACTCATTCGCAGTGTGACTTTGGGCAAGTCACGTTCCCTTTCTGGGCCAAACTTTGCTCAGCTGTAAAATGTTGCCATGAGAACTTGCAGGCCGCAGCATCATATTTACATTTCAATAAAGGTGTCACATCACAGGTGTGGCTCTCTATCCAGGGGCCTGGTGGCTCAGGGTTTTAAGCTGAGTCCCCGAGACAGCAAGGCAGCCAGCGAGAGTCTTTCCTTTTCTTCCCTGGTCTTCGAAGAAAAGCCAGTGTCTCTGCCTTGCAGTCCCTTTTTTTTTTAAGAAGCAACCTTCCATTTAATCATTCTACATGGATGTTTACTTTTTTGTAACATGGATGTTATATTGTATTTTTATTTGTATTATTTTTATTGCTGTATTATTTTTATTATATTAATATTATTTAAAAATATTTTTGATCCATCTCTGGTTGAATCCTGGCAGCAGAACCCACGAGTATGGAGGACTGCTTGCCATTTCGCATGCTACTCTGTTCTCTGTAACGTTATTTTTAAATCAATGTCACTTATCTATTAAAATAAATCTTACGTAGATCCGCAATATACAAAAGAATCAAAGAGGTCCGGGCGCGGTGGCTCAAGCCTGTAATCCCAGCACTTTGGGAGGCCGAGGCGGGTGGATCACGAGGTCAGCAAATCGGGACCATCCTGGTCAACATGGTGAAACCCCGTCTCTACTAAAAATACAAAAAATTAGCTGGGCACGGTGGTGCGTGCCTGTAATCCCAGCTACTCGGGAGGCTGAGGCAAGAGAATTGCCTGAACCCAGGAGGCGGAGGTTGCGGTGAGCCGAGATTGCGCCATTGCACTCCAGCCTGGGTAACAAGAGCGAAACTCCATCTCAAAAAAAAAAGAATCAAAGAGAAGCTGTGTAGCTGAGCAAGGTTGAGTGACCAGATCCCCCTTCTCTGCTCTTGTGGTGAGTTCTCCCTACGGATCAAAGAACACGGTGTGAAACATTCTGCATCACTGAAATATACCTTAGAAACTGGTCAACAGAAACTGAGAACTGAGCTTGAGCATAATCACTTCCAAACTTTTTTTGATTCCTCACCCTATGTATGTATATGTACAAACAAGAAATATTTTTAAACATGGGATATTTGAAAAAATAGAATAGAAGTTCTTATTCTGTCTTTCCACATCTATTTGGCTTATTTCCCACATTCCCTGGAGGACCACCACCACCAACTTTTACCGAATGGTTGTAGAAGTAGACTACGTCCTCTTTCCACATGCCTCTTTTCCTCTCAGTCTTGCAATACTGGGTCTATTGATTTCTCCCAAATGTAGCACAGTCCAACCTAAGGAGCTGGCCCAATAGGGTCTTGGATGCAAGGGAAGAAAAGGATCTTGGATTCCCTCAGTGGTAGAAGGCAGAACTGAACTGGCTCCACTGGGGTGGGCTTCTGTATTGTGCCCTGGGATATTCCTGCTTTCTGACTGATCGGTGCTGACCACTCCTCCCATGCCTCTGAAATTTTATTCCATATCTTATTGATAGCCACTTCTGGTAAGATGAACTTAAGTGGGAATTTCTGAACACAATTCAAGGAAGGAAGAAGGAAAAGGCAGGGGAGAATGACAACAGATGACAATGAGAATTCCTTTTAACATCTGGTTAATTCATCCGATTTTATAGAAGAGACATCTGTAAGTATGCTATGTAAGTCTGAAACCACTTGTCTTAGAGTTTTGCATCTACTCAGTTTATCATTGCCTATTTTAGAGTGGAAAAAGCTATCGTTAAAATAAGCTGGAGACTTTCTGCTACAGTTTGAGCTGTATTACAGGTCAATCAGGCAGCTCACATGGAAAGGATGGACCCAAAGTATGAGCCATAGAATAGACTACCGTGCAAAATAATCATCAAGTACAGCCTAAATAATAGCTGCTATGATTTGGTTAGAGAGTAAATTATAAAGTTACCACAGGTAAAAATGATGTGAGTAATTAATAGGTAAAATTTTGAAGTTTAAAGCCTTTCAGGAAATGGAAAGGGCTTCTCAGATTAGTCTTATCCTGAAAATTCTTCATTTCCTCCAGAAGTAAAAGAAAGATGTCATTGTGTTCACCATGGGATCACTGGGAAAATCAAAGGCAGGATGTACTAGTAGTCAGAGCTGCCATATGTTCACTGAACAACTCTGAGGGGACTAATTTCCACCAGAATTATATGCGTACCATATAACTACATCATGGTTCATATGTGTGCTATTGACTCGAACAGAGTATTTCTGGCCTGTCCTTTACTAATCCTATAATATTGGAGGAGTTATTTAACCTCTCAGTGCTTCTATTTTATTAACTATCAAATAATAGGGGGAAAAATTTTTCTTATAGGCTAGTAGTGAATATTAAATGGATAATAATAAAAAGTTTTTATATTTATTTATTTTTATTTATTTATTATTTTTGAGTTAGGGTCTCACTCTGTCGCCCAGGCTGGAGTGCAGTGGTGCAATCTCGGCTCACTGCAACCTCCGCCTCCCAAGTTCAAGCAATTCTCCTGCCTCAGCCTCCCAAGTAGCTGGGATTATAGGTGTATGCCACCACGCCCAGCTAATTTTTGTATTTTTAGTAGAGACAGGGTTTTACCATGTTGGGCGGTCTGGTCTCGAACTCCTAGTCTTAAGTGATCTGCCCACCTCAGCCTTCCAAAGTGCTGGAATTACAGGTGTGAGCCACCACACCCAGCCATAAAAAGTTTTTAATCCTGTGCTGTGGGCAGAGTAAGGGCCCCCAAGGATGTTCACATCCTAATCCCCAGAGCCTGCAATATGTTACATTACAAAAGGAAATTAAAGTTGCAGATGAAATTAAGGTAGCTAGTCTGCTGGCCTTAAAATAAGAATATAATCCAGGATTATCTGGATGGGCCCAATGTAATCATGTGGGTGTTTAAAAGTGAACAGTAAAGCTGAAGAGTGGGCCAGAGAGAGACACAACAAGAGAAAGCGGGTGACAGATTTGAAGTATGAGAAGGACTCAACCTGCCATTGCTGACTGAAGATAGAAGAAGGGGCTATGAGTCAAAAAACGTGGGCAGCCTCTACAAGAGGCAGATCCAGTCTTTTGGCTTCCCTGAACCACATTGGAAAAATTGTCTTGGGTCACACATAAAATACATGGACACTAAAAATAGCTGATGAGCTTAAATTTTAAAAAGCAAAAAAAAAAAAAAAAAAAAAAACTCATATTGTTTTCAGAAAGTTTATGAATTTGTGTTGGGCTGCATTCAAAGCTGTCCTGGGCCACATGCAGCCAATAGGCTGTGGGTTAGACAGTCTTGCTCTAGAAGCTGGGAACCTTCCTCAGCTAAAAAGCCAGCAAGGAAACAGGGACTCTAATCCTACAATTGCAAGGAGCAGAATTCTGCCAAAAAGCTGACAGAGCAATGAAAGGGATTCTTCCCTAGATCCTCCAGAAAGGAATGCAGTCTGCTGACACCTTGATTTTAGCCCGGTGAGACCTTTTCTGGACTTCTGCTCCAAAGAACTTTAAATGTATATTGTTTTAAGCCATCAAGTTTGTGACAATTTACAGAAGCAAAAGAAAACTAAAACTATACCCATTGATGTGATTGCTACTATTGTTGTTTATTCATTTACTCAATCTTTAGAATATTCACTGAGAGTCCACTGTGTGCTAGGCACTGTTCTAAGTACTGGGATACCGCAAGAAACAAACTGTTGAGGGTCTCACCGTTCTAAAACTTGCCTCTCAGTATAATATAACCATATAACTAGAGCAAGGGTCAGGGAAGCACTAGCTTTAGGCAGCTTGCTGAGTACGCAGTTGGGCCTCCACATCTGCAGGATTTGCATCTGTAGATTCAACCAACCATGGATTGAAAATATTTGTATAAATGGAGAGTTGCATCTGTATTGACTATGTACAGACTTTTTGGTTTTGTCATTATTCCCTAATTACTATAATAAACATCTAGTTACATAGCATTTACATTGTACTAGGTAGAAATAATTTAGAAATAAAGTATACAGGAAGATACTCATAGGTTACATGCAAATGTATGCGATTTTATATAAAATACTTGAGCATCTGCAAATTTTGTTATCTCAGCAGGGGTAGGGTGGTCTTGAAACCAATTCCCCCATAGATACTGGGAGACAACTGTATTATCTAAGAAATTAAACCTCTTTAGAATACAGGTAATGAATGCTGAGCAATTGTGGACAAAGAAGTTAAGAATTCTCTAAATTCAGTTTTTTAAAGGCACTAATACAAGTAAGTGACAATATTATAACAAAAAAGGAAGAGGATTATTTCACAGTTTGATAAATGAAGAATGTGGTCTGGTCAATGCAGAGACATTTTATTAGGTTTTTACCTGGATAAAAGTGACAGTAAGGTGAAACTGTATTTTATATTGAAGAGTATTTTTAGTTTATTGCATGCATAATTAAGTTAATTGCTTCATAAAGTGTAAATAATTCTCATTTCATTTTATAACTTTTTTCATTCCAGATCATTTTGCTTTAATTAAGTACACATCTTTAAAACTCCTCACAACCATTATAGATTTCCATTCTGAGTCAACTCACAGAATTATGTTTTGTCTAGTCTAAGTATTTGCATATGTGTTATGTCCTTGTATCTTCACAAACATTCTGTGAAATATTTTACCTCCATTTGACTGATCAGAAACCAGGCACAGTTAGAAAGTGGTAAATGATTCAAACAGATACTGAGGGACATTTCACAGTTTATACTGAAATGTAAAACTTTGTAAAGGCAGTGAAAAGGGCTTCGTAGTGACCAAGGATATCAGCACCCTTCCTCTGTAGCTAATTTCTAAGGTAAAAAGCAAGAAAATGCAGCACAAATGATCACTTTCATCTCTACTAAAAGCTATGGAGATGCCTGCCAAAATAAAGAAACCCACCCCATCCAGTGCTGCAAATCTTTCAGTTTAAACTTCTGGTGGCAAAGGAAACAGCACCAATTTGCAACATTCCAGTGCTCTGAGTTGGTTTCTGGAGTTGAGGTCTGCTCTGCAAGGAGAATGAATTGATGCCATGGTCCTTTGTTACTTTCAGTAAACTGCCTCTGGAATTAATAAAGGATCTTGAGAAATGAACTAATGGTGAAGGTTTAGAAGGAGAAAGTCGTCAACCTAGAAGTTAAGTAATCACAGGCTTGCTGTTGTCTTATGTTGATGGAATATCTATGTGTTAACACTGTAAAGCAACACAAGAAGAATGTTTTCACCAGATATGTATACTTTTCTCTCTTTTAAATAAGAAATTGTTTTCTTTGGACAACTTAGCAAAAAGCGATCATCTGTCAGTGATGCTGTAATGGGTGGTTTTGGGACATGTTTTTAAGGTTAGGCTTCTTGAAGAAAGTGACACTTGAAGAAATTTTTAAGCAAACAAGAATCACTTGATGGACAGAGCATGATAGATTTATCTTAGGTTTACAAAAAGCACAGGGCTCAGAAAAGAAGAAACCAGAAGGAGACCATTTTGAGCAAGTGAACTGTATAGTATTGTGAGCAGAGATGGAGGGAATTGATGCAAGTATTTTGAAAGCTTATGAGACCACCTAAACATTTGATAGTAGGAAAGACTTCAATAAAAGCACATTCATTTTGTGCAATATTATATACCATTAAAATCATGTTTTTAAGGATTATTTAATGGTTCTAGAAATTATTTATAATATAATATTACTTGAAAGAGAAAGCAGGATATAAATTTCATATTCGGGATAATAGCAGTTTTGTTATGCACATACCCACCCACCAACATGCGCACATGCATACCTTATCAGGTGTTACAAATATGCAAATGAAACATTAGAGTGCTCTGTCTTGAGCAGGATAGGGAACGTATTAATAATATAGCTGAACAATTCAAGGGCAAAATTGGCTTCAAATGCTGACCCAAGACCAATTGCAGTGCCACAACCCCGTTTCTCACACTGCATTTTTCTGCTCTAGTTTGGTGCCATTGCTCTCGTTTGCAGACAGGTCCTGCCCCAGAGCACAGAGAGGCTGCACATACTCTCATTCAAGTTAGATGGGAAAGAGGGTTTGAACAATATCCAGTTGGGTCCTGGTTTGTTTGACTTGTTTCTTGTTCCCAAGCCTGAACCCATCCCTGTAGCTAAGAGGGTGTAACACCTCTCACCACCCTTCCCAACCTGAGGTGAGGTAAGTTCCAGCCAAATCACCTGGCTAGGAGATTCAGGTGACCCTTAAGAAAGGGAAATGGAAGAATGGGTGGCGAAGCAACAAACAAATGTTTGCTACTCATACTCTCATACAGGGAACAATTGGAAGAAAGGATACCCCAATTTCAATTGGTTGCCATGGATTATACACATATGCATATACACAGGCACACACCAAATATACATATTTAATATGGATTATAGATGATGTTATATGACTTTACAAGCTTACTTGTTTTTTAAGACTATTCCAATAATTACATATAATCTGAGAAATAAATTACAATACTCCCTAAAACCAAAGGTGCACATTTCCAGCTTATCGATAAAGCCAGGCTATTTATAGATTGATAGTTTTAAATACTCCTATATGGCTGTATGTTGTTTAAGGCATATAGTTTTATAACTCTATGTACAGTTTTATAGTTATATGTAGACAGATAGATATACATTATTTATAAAATAACATACATTTAAAAATTTGGGACCAAGTAGTAAATGCTTCTGAAAAGTGTTTGAGACCATGGGAGAGGTGTGAAGAGAGTGATTTCATCAAGCAATAATTGAGAAATGTTATTTTTGCAATCTATTTTTTATTAAAGTTAATGGGTCTCATTAATTATAATTAATATTTTGTAGGAAATGTTTAAATAATTATCATCAGGAACTTCAAAAACTTTATTTTTTAAAAAAATTACTCAGAGAATGTTATATACTGGCCCGTGCCTGGGCTTTCCCAAGCCATTTCTCCTCTAGTCCCACCTGTCTGTGTGTCAGTTTTAGCACATTGCCAGTGGTCTCCCCACAAAAGAAAGCAACACACACGCACACCCTAGTAAGGTGGTTCCATTGGCATTCTTGTGGACTGATGGAGGATGGGGTCTATCACATAGCACAGCTTTACAGACTTCCACATTCATCCTTCTCCAGACATTCCCCAAATGCTCTCTCCCTTGGCAGCTGTCTCATCCCTCCTAGTTCACTCATCTCTGCAGTCTACATCTATTTTTTTTTCTTTTCCACCTCCTCCCTCTCTTCTGCAGCCACATGGCTTCAGCCCTACCAGCCTAGGACACTTCCTTGAGGTTAAGGGTCAAAATGTAAATGCCTGCAGGAGCCAGGTGGGCAACATAAAGAAAAGAGCAGAAATTCCAGATACAAAAGACTAGTGGGGACTACAGCAGACTAGACAAAGAATGCCTCATAAAGCACTTGGTGCCTGTAGGGATGCAGACCTGGTATTCACTGGTTCTGGATTGTCCAAGAGACACTAGAAATGGGATCTTTAATATCTTTAAAAAATACTGCATGGTCAAGGAAAATGTATTTGCCAACCATATGAAATCCATAGGTTACCAGTTTGCAACCTCATCCCTAGATCTCTCCATTCCTCTTCCTAAGTGGGCCAGGTAGCCCTTTCTTAGTGTCCTTAATTTATATAACCAAATATTAACCACTGTTCAGGGCAAATATCAATGACTCATCACTTAGTGCTCGTGTGTGTGTGTGTGTGTGTGTGTGTGTGTGTGTAGTGTGGCAGGTATAAGGTTATAGACACCAAAACTCTCCAACACTTCATTGCATCTTGCAGGAAGGTTAACCTAAGGGTCAGGAAAGCTGATTCTACTCCCTATTTAGCCACTTCCTAGTTTTGCTCTTCTAACCCATGCCTGTAATACAAAGATAAATGCTGAAATGCCCTTAACTTTAAAATTAAAGGTACTGTGTTGTACATATTTCCTTTTATGCCTTTTGTTTCCACTAGGAGTGAAAATATGCTAATGAGCCAAACATCATTCTCTCATCAATGATTGGTGGTATTTAGGAGGTATCAGTGTGCCCAAGCTGCTCTGATGGTCATTGTATGAGTGAGGTGAGACTGAAGAGTCAATGCCCCAAAGCAATGGCTTTAAATTTTTTTTTTTTATCATGTATCCGTCAGGATTTAGTCAAGCAAATAAAAATCACATCAGCTCTTCAAACAGAGGATTGGTTGTCTGGGTGTTGAAAGGCTGAAAGAAAAGAAAGGGAACACTATAATAATATCTAGCAATAATAACTGCATAAATTAGCCCATGCCTTGAGAAAGAGGGACAGAGAGTAGAACGTGGGGTTATTGTAACCATAAGATTGAAGAAGGGGCTCCAAAGAGCTGATGTTTATAGCTTTGAAGAGGGGGTGACATTTGACTTCTGTTGTTATCTCTGCTGCTAGAGGTCTGACAGAAGCTAAAAGAAATTGAAAGAAGCCAGAAGCTGCAGGCAATGCAGCTGCTGGAGCCATGCTGAGGGAAACAGAAACACAGAAAGGAAGCCTCTTCTCTTTCCCCCAACCTTCTCATCTACGTGCAGAAGGAATCAGCTGTCAAAGGAGGGTCCCAATGCCAACATTACAGAGCAGGGTAGAGAGAGGTGGAGTTGGAGTTGAGAAACAATAGGGAGATAACTGGCACAGATAGAGCCACGGTAAAAAATATACATCACATCAGGACTCAGCATATAGCATTTGCATGCATGTCCAACTGAAAACAAGCTTCATGAACCAATGGGATGCATTGTATCTTATTTTTTATTCTATTCTATGTCATTTTAATTATTAAAATACTGGTTACACTCTCCTACGTGATTTCATAATCCACTAATGCCTTAGAGGACTCTCAAATCTAAAAAAGAAGTGAATGATTCTGAGACTTCTTAAGAGCAAAGTGTATGTTGTTGACATGAAGAAGGATGTCCATCAAATTCAAACCGAAGTCTGAGCAACTTGGAAAATGCAGGGAAAGTATAGGAAGATTTGTTTTTCTAATTTCAGAGTAGTCTTTGCAAGGAAACAGAGAATGTCACTGTGGTAAAGTCATCAAGATTACATTTTAATTTTGACCCTGCCTTCTTTGTCAACATTACAGATGTCAGTTTGCAAGTAATATATGACATAGATGTTTACATGCTGGGTGGCACTGAAATGCTTAATGTCTTTTTTAGAGTCCACATTTATCAGCATGGTGGCACATGGAAATTAGGTTTGTTTTCTTTAGTTGGTGTTCGGAAAATCACAGTGCTATCCACCGGATGGCATAAAAGTCACTAAAAAGAGATTCCTCTTTTGATTTTTTGGGTAATTAATCTAAAAGAGTGGACTTATATGGCTCCAAAACATAACAGGATTGCCTTATTTGCTTTTTTATTATCTAGTATTAAGTCAAACTTTCATATACATATGTAGTAGTCTCTGCTATGTATTTCATATACATATGTATATGAAAGTTTGACTTAATACTAGATAATAGCTAGTATGTGTATGAAAGTTTGACTTAATACTAGATAGTAGATAATAAATATATATGTATATATATATTTAATTTTATTAGTAATTCAAATACTAAATTTGATCTTTATGAAGAGATTTCGATATCAATATTATTACAAACACAATCTCTACCATCTCCCCAAAAGGAGACCAAAAATTTGGAGCGAAACCCAGTTAAAATATGCTATACCAAAGGCAAATTAAAAGCAACATAGATGGTTTGACTCACAGAGTTAATGGAGTCATTTATGTATAAAACCTGGAAGAATTTGGGCTTGGATTATATAGAATTTTACCCTTTGCAATTTTTTTTACCATGTATTTAAGTTCTTTCCTGTGCATTAGATTCCATACTTCATCAGGAAATCCCAGAGCCCGAATCTAGGCTCAGATCCTGCTTCTGCCATTGATATACCATTTGACCCTGGGAACTTATTAAACTTATTATTTAATCTTATTAAACTCTTCGCCTTATATGTACCACAGTGTCTAACAATACATACTCAGTAAACACACTATAACTGTTGGATCTTTTTTCTTGTTAGATGAGGATATCTATCAAGATACTATGATTCTTCCAATTTATTTTACTGAAAAATATAAACACACATTAGAGAGAAAATGGGCAAGCTTTAAGCTCTACTGGAATAGAGAAGTATAAGGATTGAGAGGTTGGGTTTGGAGTCTGTCCACCTAGGTTCAAATCTAGGCTCCATGACTTCCTGGGTAACCTGGATGAGTTGCTTATCCTCTCTGTGCCTTATTCTTCTCATGTGTAAAATTAAAAAAAAAAAAAAACTCACCATCTAACTCATGAAATTGTCATATGCTTTAACGATATGTACCTGTAAAGTGCTTTGGAACAATCCTTGGGCTATGATAAGTATTAGCTATTACTATATTTTTATTCTTATGTCCAGAGTTTGGGGACGCCAGCGGAGAAGTAAAAGCAGGATGGAATGGAAGAGAATATGAAAAAGGCATGAATTTGGGAGATACTTCAAAGTTCTGAGAGGACATCATAGCCACGCTATAGTACTCAAAGTCTCATGGAATAACAGACTAAATCACAGAATCTCTTCATTTCCAAAATGTCCCAGCTGTCTGTTCACAAGAGTTGTCCATGGAAACACACCTTTGCTTTTATAATTGAAAATTCCCAGGTTTCATAAATGAAACTTCAAGCAGAGACTACTACATCCCTAAAAGAATTGCTAGAGTAAAAAAGACAGACAATGCCAAGCATTAGGGAAAGTGTGAAGCAAACGGAACTCACATACACAGATGGTGGTTACATAAACTGCTAAAAATCCCTTCAGAAAACTGGCTGGCTGTATCTGGGAGAGTTGAGCATATGCATTCTTTATAACCTAGAAATTTCAATCTTAGGTGTATAAGCAACACAGATGAAGGCATATGTTCATCAAAAGATGTGTGTATGAATGTTTATAGAGACAATATTTATAATGGCCCAAACAAAAAACAACCCAAATTGTATCACAGAAGAATGGGTAAATAAATTGCAATATCTTCATGTAATAGAATGTCCTATGTCATAGAGAATGAACAAACCATTCTTAAACAACATGGATGAATCTCACAGACATAATATTGGGAAAATTAGCCAGATAAAAAGAGTGTATGTAGTTGGCCTTTGAACAACATGAGGGTGCCAACCCGCTGTGTAGTAGAAAAATCCTCATATAACCTTTGCCCCAAAACTTAACTACATAGCCTAATGTTGACCAGAAGCCTTACTGATAACATAAACACCCAATTAATACATATTTTGTATGTTGTATGCTAGATACTGTAGTCTTACAATAAAGTAAGCTACAGAAAATAAAATGTTATTAAGAAAATCACAAGGAAGGGAAAATATATTAACGGTTCATTAAGTGGAAGTCGATAATCATAAAGATCTTCATCCTCATCATCTTCACGTTGAGTAGGCTGAAAAGGAGGAGGAGGCGGGTTGTTCTTGCTGCCTCAGGGGTGCTAGAGGTAGAAGAGATAGAAGAGATAAAAGGGGAGGCAGGAGAGGCAGTTTACTCTGAATAACTTTTATGGAAAAAAAATTCGCATACAAGTAGATTTGTGCAGTTCAAACCCATATTGTTCAAGGGCCAACTGTGCTTTATGATTTCATTAACATAAAGTTTGAAAGCAGGTAAAACAAAGCAAATTTTAGTTAGTTTGGTTTTGAAGTCCTTTTAGTTAGTTTAGCATTGAAATCCATTGTTCATATGTCTGTCTCCCCTATTCAATCATAACCTGGTTAAGACCAGGGACTGTGTCTCATTGTATATTCAGTGTTTAACCCAGAGGCTGGCACTAGTAGGCTCCTAGTAAATGTGAATATAAAATAAAATTTTTGAGATATATTTCACTTTGCATTTTATAAAAATATAATTTGATGCCAAGTTTGCTAATACATTTTGTCAAGTAGGCTATCCAGTAGTTTATGTCAAATATCTTCTTAATTCTTTCCCCAAAGTCCACCCAAACTTTTCATCACTTTTCCCTGCCTTCAAATATTTTTAGCAAAACTCTGCTAATCAGAGAAGAAGTAGAAGATGTCATAAACTGTACTTTGATTTCTTTGTTTTTGGTGTTGTTTTGTCACCCAGGCTGCAGTATAGTGGAACAATCATGGCTCACTGCAGCCTTGAACTTTTTTGATCAAGCAAGTCTGTCATATCAGCCCCCAAATAACTGAGACTATAGGCCCCCGCCACCATGCCTGGCTAATACTTTTTTTAAAAAAATAGAGATTGTGTCTTACTATGTTGCCCAATCTGGTCTAGAACTTCTGGGCTCAAGTGATCCTCTCACTTAAGCCTCCCACAGTGCTGGTATTACGGGCATGACCACCACACCCAGCCTTGTACTTTGTTTATTAAGTTTTCCTAATAGATACTGTAATTGAAATGTGAAAATAAAAAAAGCTTTTATATATGGCCTAAGCCTGTATTGCTTATCGGAATTATTACAACCTAAGAAATGTGCTGGTTACATACTTATGTGGCCTGCTAAATTTGCAGAGATAGTGTCAAGGTAGAGAAAGGTTTCTGGCTTTGTTCTACCTTAAACAATTTTCTGAGATTCACATTTATTACTTTAATAGAATATGAAGAAAAATGAAGTAATTATCTGAGATGCAGAGTGCTGTTGATCTGAGAACAGACAAGTCTTCTTCCTGCCCTGAGGTGCCAGTCCTTATTTTTCTCAGGAGTCAAATCTGTTTAATTCCCGTGACCTCTCTCTGATTGGAAGAGAGTATTCACAGACAACAGCAAAGAATTATGGCACTTCGGCTATTATCACATTCTAATCATAGCTTCTTGCATTTGAGACTTACAATACAAAGCAGAATTCAAAACGTCAATTTCTTGAGGTTCAAAAATCAGTTTCATATTTGCTCTCTTGGCAGCAGCCAAAAAGGACAAATTAATAAAACATTATGTATAGTACTAAAAAATTGGGGGGTGGGCAGAGAATGGAGATTTACGTCATCCATTAATCAGTGACCTAACCAGAAAAACATTAGTGAATGATTAAAGAAAGATGACCCTAAGGGACTTCAGGGGGATTCAGACAGGCTTTTGTCAAAGCCCCCAAATCTAATGTAATTTCAGGCTGGCCTCAAAATTCAATTTGTGTGGAACCTCTAAGTCATCTATTCCGCAACGACATACAGCATAATTGCATTTGAACAGCTTCCAGCACAGCACTGAGAAAATGTCTTGTTCCGGGCCCTCAGTGCCCATGAGGAAGGCAATCCAGATGACCACACAGGAGGACGGGCTCAGTAACAGAGTCTGCTGGTCCCACCTGCTGACCGTTGCCCTCCACAGGAAGCACATGTTTCTGCTTAATTCCTGCCAGCTTTTGGCTGTCAGGTAGGGCATCTGCAACAGGCAGTTCCCGAGGGCTGCCACCTGGTGCTGTCAGTCGGCCTCAGACCAACAAGGAAAAGGGGAGGCATTCATCGATGTGCTTATTTTTCTGTGTTTAGAGTATTTCTTGGGACTTAGAGTTTTCGCTTGGCAAGTTAACTGGTCTCTTTAGTTAGACGGGAAAAAAAGGAATTTTGCTTGCTTTCCTTTAACTCAGAGTTCCCTTCTTTGGAAAAGCTATTTTGTAATACCTGGTTCACCCTCATTAAGTGTCTGCAGCTTCTCCACATTACTGCATAGTTGCTTGAAAATATACTTGAAAGTTACATTCTCATCATCATAATTTGAGAAACAGTCATTAAATCCCATTATTTTTTAATGTGTAGTTATAAACAATCACCAGTAGGCAATTACAAAGTTAGTGTTTTGATTCCCATTAGAAAGATTAGACAAAAACAAAACGAAAATAAATGTTGCAGGAGGAAGATGGAGCATTCCTTAGAAAATACCATTTTTGGCTTGTCTCAGTAGTTTATAGCATGCAAAGAAATAAAAGATGTTCAGTGAATGTCAACAGTTAGATGATATTTCAACCTTAAAACGACTGCTTCTTTTGATCCAAAAACAACTTGTATTCAGTTTTCACTCATAACTTTCATTTTGCATCTACAAATGCAGTACAACTTTCCATAAAACCAATTAGATGTAACGAAATTGATTGAAGAGGACGCTTGATTTGCTTTTACCAGATTGCTTTAAGTAGTAGCCCAATCGTGAATAGGAATTAGCACTTGGGTAAGAAGGTGACTATTGCCATAAGGTCTTTGTTTGGGCTGCTCTAACAATATGCCATAGACTGGGTCATACAGAAACAACAGAAATGTGTCGTCCACAGGTGTGGGTGGAGGTGGGGAGATCCAAGATCAAGGTGCCAGCAGATATGGTGTCTAGTGAGGGGTCACTCTCTGCTACAAAGATGGTGCCCACTACTTGAGTCCTCACACGGCAGAAGGATAAAAGGGCTCCCTTGAGCCTCTTTTATAAGGGCGAATCCCATTCATGAGGGTTCTGCCTTCACGACCTAAACACCTCCCAAAGACTCCCATCTCTTACTACCATGGCCGTGGGGGTTAGGTTGCAACATATGAATTGTGGAGGGACACAAACATTCAGACCACAGCACCTAGTGACACAGATATTTTTGTTAGTGGCTTTTTGCTACTCTCTCACTGATGGGCTTATCCCACTGATGAGTGACAACAGTGATAATGATAATAAAATGTACAAAGAAGTTGGGTTAATAATAATATCAGTAGTAATAGGAAAGGTTAGATGTATTCAAATACTGGATTTAGTTTTTATATCTAAGCACTTGAAGGGTTTTTTTTTCTTTTCTTTTCAAAACAGTATGTGCCCAAACACATATTGACATTACTACTAGAAAAATTACATTTCTCTCTTTAGCTTCAGATATTTCCCACTGGAGCAAATCATTCCATCACGTGATTTTTCTTTTGGTAACAGGGAACGTTTGAGGAGCATAGCCATCACACTATGTCAGAACACAATGTTCTGCACTTCAAAAATACATTACTATGGAAATTGGTGTCCAGAAATCAAGTGGAGATTGCCATGAGTGTATGTCTCATTTGATGACGTTTTTAACACAGGAAGGAATCACAGAATTCTTTGTGACAGAATCAGAGAATCTTATATCAGCATATTTGGGCACATTTTCTAGTAAACATAAGCACTCCACTGCCTTATTTATATGGCCATGTTTTTATTCTACCTGTGTATTTTTAGGAAGTTCGATAAAATATTTGCTCAGAAAGTATTCCGGACATGTAGAGGTACAAGGTGCCAAGTCATACAAAGAACTGGATGCAAGACAGGAACAGGAAGTTGAATGGGTGAAAAGTGGTTGGGCAGAGAAGCACAAAAGAAATTTTCAAAAACGTAGAATGACCCTTAACTTAAGAATCAGAGGAATCAGACCATAAAGTTAAAAGCTGAAACTGTTTTCATAACTTCTTGTTCCCACAAACAGTGTCTTGATTATCTTAAACCTCTGGCAAGCTGCCTGTGCTCACTGGCACTTAGAGAGGGGCTTGACAATGAATGAAGGCAATTTTAGCCCATTGGAAGGTTGCAGAATCATCCTCTCTGCACTTTTCAACTTCCCATGGGTGCACTTACCATCAACTCCCAAGCAAAACCTGGGAGTTCCTTTAGGCGTGTGTTTGCAATGGGCAACCTCGTCTCCCTTGGGGATGCTGGTGAGGAGAGAGAGTGGCGGCCACAAGAGGATGCAGTCTCCATATACCTAAGCACGAGGCTCTGGCTCAACAACCCCTGGAATACTCAAGGAACTCCTTCAAGGGAAATTCTGCTGCTACACGTTTGTTAAACCAAAGTGATTTTTCTGAGCAGCAAGGGCATCTGCCAGGCTTACAAATTAGGAAAAAGTTTAACCTGTCCCTTAATACCTCCTTCTCAGTTTTCAGGTTGAGCTTCTGAGAACTCCCCTTGAACCCACAGGGCAGCTTGCTGTGTATGTATAGCTTTTTCAAAGAAGGATATGACTACAAAGATTTCCTAAGTATCTAGGCATATCCTATGTTCGTGTTCACTGTGAACAATATTCCACATTGCTTATCTATCATTCAGCTGCCCCAAAGTGCAAACACTCATTCCGCTGTGTGCCCTGTGAGAAATACCTAGGTTTTGTTTCAAGAATTTTTTATGGAAGCAAAACATTTTTTTTGTTTGTTTGTTTTTAACAGAAGACATTTTGAAATCCCTTGAACTTGCTTTGGGTGTTTGATCGGATCCGTTTTCTGTAATGTTGCTTCCCACTTTCCTGTTCTTCTCTCATCCAAACCCCAAATCCTTCTGCCACTAGCTTGTTCAGGGCCCTGGTTTGATAACCCTGCAATTGGAGAGTGGAGTGAGAGGAGAGGCCTCGTACCTTTGTGTTTCTGGTTCTCCCCAACACCCTGGTGGCCTGTTTAGGTGTCCCACAAGCTCTCTGTGGAAAATAGTGCCTCTCATTTAGCAACAACTCCAACTAAATGGAGCAACAACTCCACGCTGCACCTAGGTGCATTACATCTCACCTTTCACCATCAGGGCAGGTGAAAGGTGCCTGAGCTATACTTAAACCACAAGTCCCTGAGCTATACTGAAACCACTGAGAAGAGAGTGTTGGAATGATTAAGGCCTACATTCAACCATGCAAGAAGAACCATTTTCTCTTCGTGGTGGTGGGCCACAAAGTAATTTCTGCTTCTACTTTCACAAGCCATGGGGTAGAAGAAGTGAATTAATGTCATTTTCTAGTGTGACAAAAATGCAATAGGTGTTCAAAGGTAAGTTTTCAGGAGAAATTTTCAAGAAAGTTATAAAGGCTTTTGTGGGTTTTTTTTTACATAATAGAATCCAAAAGAACATTTTTATTTCCCAGGGTCTCTCATACTTTGGAATTTCTCTTTACGTGGAAGATAATGATGTAGCTCAGAGTATGCATATGCCCATAGCTGTACCAAATGACCACACTCTTTCCTATTTCTTTTTCAAAATAGCCACTGTGTATTGTGTTTTGCAATATTTATGGAAAAATAGAAACAACTCGATAGCCCAGCCTTTTAAGAATCTCAGCTATTTAGAGTGTGCTAAGGGAGGAGGCATGAATTGGCCAACGTTTGCACCTAGAGTACTGGGTTGAATATACTGTCTTCTTCATTAATCAGTATGTGGAGTAATCAGTATGTAAAGTGTTCAGACAAATTTTTTTTCTAAGTAGTAGATCACTAAAATATAACATTCACAGGCATCCAAAAGAGTTTTGTGAAGTGAAAACCTACTCACAGATTCTGTCTTCCTTCTGACATTTCAAAACCATCTTCTGCCTTTACTCCAGTATTATTGACCATCTTAGCTTTATGTCTCATGGTATTCAATATATATGTCTATTGTTTATTTATTTCTTATATATTTATTGTGTAAATTACTGTACCGATTTGTTAATGTTTGTCTTCGATTTAAAAACATAAAGCCCTCAAGTTCCATAACAGTATCTCAATCATCTGAAAACTTCCAGACCAAGGACATACCTATAAGTTACTGATAAATGTTTGTTTAAGGAAAGACTGAATGAATAATGGGAAGTTGGAACTGATGTAAAACTGTCTACTTGAAAGGACACAAAAGAATCAATGAAGACACTTTTTGTACAGAATTATAAAAAGAGAAAAATAATTTCTTGGCCTTGCATGTACAGTTTCTAAATAAACTTTCTGGAGCAGCAACAATACCCATGTCTTTCACTAAGATGAGGACCTGAAGTATTCATGTCAGGGGAAGACAGGTGAGTCTGGTGAAGGTAGAGCCTGTGCTTGACATACGAAAGGAACTCCTCTCTGGGTTCATTTTAGGCTTTCGGCTCTGGGCTGCAGTTTTTTCCCTTTATTTATACCCTGTTGCTAAAAGGAAACTTTGATTTTTTTGGTAAAGGGCTAAAAGTTCGAGTGTACCAAATTTGCCTAGTTTGAATGATACTGGTTTAAAGAAAAAAATACCATCCCTCTTTCATAAACTCAGAGGACTGGGCACAGAAATAAACTGCACAACTGGTAAATGCGATGGTCTGAATGTTTGTGTCCCCTTTCAAGTTTGTAGTTAAAACTTAATCACTAATGCACTAGTCTTAAGAGGGGTGCCTTTTAGGAGATGATTAGGTCATGAAGGCAGAAGCCTCATAGATGGGATGAGTGCCCCTGAAACAGAGGCCTGAGGGGAGTTTGTTCACCCCTTCTGTCATGTGGGGATCCAACAAAAAGGTGGAATATATAAAGCAGAGAGCCCAACCAGATGATGAGTCTGATGGCATCTTGATCTTGAACTTCCCAGCCTCTGAAACTGTCAGAAATAAAATTTCTGTTCATTATAAATTACCTAGTGATAGGGTTTGGCTGTGTCCCCACCCAAATCTCATCTTGAATTGTTGCTCTCATAATTCCCAGTGCCATGGAAGGAACCTGGTGGGAGGCAGGTCTTTCCCATGCTGTTCTCATGATAGTGAATAAGTCTCATGAGATCTGATGGTTTTATAAAGGAGAGTTCCCCTGCACAAGCTCTCTTGCCTGCCACCATGTAAGACGTGACTTTGCTCTTCCTTCAACTTCTACCATGATTGTGAGGCCTCCACAGCCATGTAGAACTGTGAGTCCATTAAACCTCTTCCCTTTATAGGTTACCCAGTCTCAGGTATGTCTTTATTAGCAGTATGAGAACAGACTAATGTACCTAGTCTAAAGTGTTTTGTTGTAGCAGCACTAATGGACCCATAGACATTCCAGTGAAAGCCTAAAAGCATAAAAGACTTCTTGGATATCAAGTTTCTAAAGACATAGGAGAGCAAATTCCTTCTAATTGCAGCTAAAATTAAAATCACAATTTGTGTTTAATATGTATGTACTGTACACACTGCAAATTTGGCATTCCTTTAGGATAGCACTCATGTTTGTAATTGAAAATTTCCAAAATTAGGCATCCAAAACTAGAAGGGGCCTACAAATGGCAAAAAAGCATTCTGTTATCCAAAAGAGAGATTTTATAAATAGAAGATTTTGTACATAAGCCTATTTATCTACAGCCTAGTAAAGAGTCGAACACTGTCAAGAGAATGTGATCTAAGTAGGCAAACAATTCAGATAATGTAAATTGCTGTTTGAAGCCTAAAAAAAATATAGAAAACATGTTTAGTCTGAAAAAAATGAAGACCTAAAATGGCATGCAAATTCTGACAAAGCTTTTCTAGGGCACGGCAATGCAGAAACACTGAAGTGTGAATTAAAATCAGAGATTTTTTAGTTTAAAATGGCGTGTCAAGAAAGCAGCTCCTAACATAACTTTCTCCAAGTACCCATTCAATACCTACAGAGAAAATGCCAAACAAAAACAAACACTAATAATCTACTGACAGAGTTAGGAAAGAATTTCTTTAAATGAGGCTCATCCGAAAATAAAGTTTCAAAGTTTACCCATGTTTAGAGCAGCCCTATTTACCCTGGAGGAAAAAACACTGCTCTGAAATTTATTTCAGTGACCCAGGGCGCTGTACCAACAAATAAAAGGGACCATTTTCCTTCTCCATAACAATGGTGTTTTTTGAGGCATTATATTCTTCCCACCTATAACAGCTTCTGTAACTTTCTAATTGATCTTCCTTGCTTCTGTCTTAGCCCTCTTTAATCTACTCTTCCCCCAGCAGGCATAAAACATGGCACCATCCTTAAAATTCTTCAATAACTTCCCATTGCTCTCAGAACACAGACACCTTCACTTATCCTAAGAAGCCCTGCATAGTCTTCCCAGCTTACTGCCTCCACCTTATCCTGAATTTAGCATACCCCTCTTTGCCTTTGACATCTTAAATTGTCAGAAAAGATGTATCATGAAATTTTTGAATAATTAATACATGTGCATACCTCTCTGTCTTTCCCTTACTAAACTCCAGCCACACTGCTGGATGGTAGTGAATAAATGTCATGTCATTGGAAATAAATTTATAAGATAATTAAAATATTAAAACAAAAGCAAAATTTATCAACTGTCATCAAAGCTCAATATAGAGATAAGGTCACTGTTATAAATGCTTTTATTATAAAATAAAAACTAAGAATAAATTGAAAACATTGTCCACGAAATAGAAATAATAGAAAAAAAATGCTATTTTGAGAAAATTTATAATCTATAAATTATATTGTTTTCCATTTTGATTACTCAAAAAATTTAAAGCTTATGAAACTTAATCAAGAAAAAGAAGTAAAGCAAACAGCAAATTTAATATGGAAAGGAGATACAGGAATACCTAGGAAGATATTTTTTAATTTTTAAAATTTTAAAATTACAGAGAGTACTATGTACTAAAAATGTAACTCACAATAATCTGTGCTGATTTGACAGAATCTAGAACACTACCTGGAACATGGAGGTGTTCAGTAAATATTTAGTGAAGATATAGATTTATAGGAAAATATTTGTTGTCTCAAGAATCAGAAAGCCTGAAGACAGCAACAACCCTGGGAGGAAGGAAATCCTTTCTATTATCAAATAATTACTCAAATTCCCAAACCTTCTCAATCAGTAAATATTTATTGAGCACATGCTATTATGCCAGGCACTATTCTAGTGTAAAGGAAAATAAAAAATATCAGGACCCCCAAACTTTCTGTGCAAAACGGAAACTTAAGCCCAGGAGGTTGAGTCACTCAACTCCCTCTTCCAGATGAAAATCTGTTCCTAACATGATGCCTCAACCAGATCCCCGTGGAAAGGTGAAAGACCTCAGGCACCTGCTGAAGGACTGATTCCACAGATCATTCATCAGTAAATTCTTTGCTGGCCTCCCATAAAGAAGAACATGCCAATTGTAACTATAGATCTATGATCTACAATTTAAGTCTAGATCCTAAAACTAAAGTCTGTTCAATTCCACACTGATAATATCTATTACAATCTTATTTTTGCAGGTGCAGAGCAAAGACAAGACTCATTTCCTTCACCTGCCCAGAGCTGTCTACAGAAGTGGCTCTTCCGTTACGAACGCTTCCTTTTTCTCTTTAAACATTCACCTTATCTTGTGTAAAATGTAGATTTACTGAGCACTATCTAACCTCTCATGGGAATGCAACCATTTGCCTTATAACCCCTTTAAGGCAATAAATAGATAAATCCTAAACCTCCTGAAAACCTCTTCAGGGAAACAGCCACAGATGTGTCTGTAGATTGCTCAAATGCACCCCGAAGTTGGCTTAATACACCTCAAAAATTGAGACTTTTATGTCATTCACTTTGGTTGTCACTAGACTCTGGGAATAACCATTAACCTTCCCCCACCCCCACCCAAACCTGTCCTCTTAAAGTTTCATTCTTCTGCTAGAATCTAACAGGTGGTGCTACGTACAATTAAGAAAACTAAAGCAGAGTGAGGAGAATGGGGCCCGGGGAAGGGGTGCATGGATGATTTTTCCTCGGGATTGGGGAGGGACTCTGGTAATATCTGAGCAGCTAAGGAGCAAACCATGCAGATAATGAGAAAAGCTTATTCCAAACAGAAACAAAGAATGTGAAAGGGCCCTGAATCAAAGCAGTGCCTGGAGCTGAGTAAGTGAGGCAAGAGTGGTGAGACCCAGGGCCTCAGGGGCACTACATGTTCTTGGGCAAAGGGAAGCCACTGCACTGATCTGATATGATCCAACCTAACACTGAGGTACACACTGTGATTGTGGTCTGGACAATAGGTTTTTGGGGTACAAGATAAAAGCTTGAGAAGCAGTGAGGTCATTGCTATAATCCTAGCAAGAGATGATGGTGGCTGAAACAAAGCCAGTTATAGTATAAGTGGCAAAGCAGTAGGACTCTGGATATATTAGTGGCCAGACTCTGAATTCATGTTGAAGATGGAGTGGACAGGATTTCCTGGTGAATGGGAGGTACTTAAACTTTAAACACCTTATATGCTAATAATAATTTCAGTGAAATAAAGCCTTGGTACAGTTCCAGAATCAGCAACTAGACCTATATAAAGATGTAAACCAAAAATACAAAATAAAATTCTAAGCCCCGCAACAGACTGAATGACCAAACCCCACCCCGCCCCCGCCGCCCAAACCCCCCCCCCCAAAAGAATCTGAAAACTAATTTGGGTCATGATGGGAAGGGCGTGTCATGCCTCATGATACTTTCCTCCCTTTGGAGTTCAGGCACAACTGACCAGCATTAACATTAAAACAGAGATCTGAAGACTGACAAAACAGACTTCAGCAATAAGGCAAATTCCAACTCGACTCTAATACAGTATCATATGACAGATAGCAGGCCCTGAAGAAAATCAAAGGATTTTATCCCCAAAACATATTTATTTGACATGTTTTGGCATAGCCTTGCAAAGCCATTTTGTGGAGGAAAATTTGCATCTGTAATTTTTGTAAGAAAAAATTTGCATCTGCAAAGAATCTCTGCTGACACAACTAGACCTTTCCCCTTACAGACTGCTCCAATCCCAAAGAGATTAATTGAGAGTCTAACACCTTTTAAGGGTCTAACTAGGATATGTTTGCCATCTATTTTCTCTAAGGGTAGCCACCTGTGAGACCTTATCTACATAATAAGAAGCTTGGTCTCCACAACCCCTTGTGTTAACCCAGGCACTGCTATCTTCTGAATAATAACTTAACTCTTTGAACCAATTGCCAATCAGAAAATCTTTGAATCCACCTGTGACCTGTAAGCCCCCAATTTGAGTTGTCCCACCTTTCTGAACCAAACCGATGTATACTTCACGTGTATTGATTAATGTCTTATGACCCCTTAAAATACATAAATCAAGCTGGAAACCAACCACCTTAGGCACATATTCTTAGAACCTCTTGAGACTCTGCCTCAGGCCACGGTCACTCATATTTGGCTCAGAATAAACCTCTTGAAATATTTTACAGAGTTTGGCTGTTTTCATCACAAAGAGAAGACCTATTAACAGATGCTGATGTATTTTTTTAAACTGACTATATGATAAGCGTGGCTTTATAAATCACATCAGTGGAGAAAGAAATAATTCTTCAATAAATGATGCTAAGATAATTGTTAACCTATTTTAAGTCATATTCTTAGATATTACATACACCAAAAAATGATAGAGTGATAAATTTAATGGGATGGATGTTTTAAAGTGACAACTATTGATACCTAGATGAAAATGTCAGTGAACTTTTAATCTTAACTCAGTACTAATGGAACTTTTAAGTTTAACAGCAACATAAAAAAATCACAATGAAGGAAAAAAACACTGCACAGTTAATGAGATGTAAACATAGAACTTCTACATGTCAAAAATATATTAACAAAATTAAAACCAAGCAAACTAAAAATTTTGCAAGAAATATGATGAGAGATAGTCAATGTTATTATCATATAAAAATTTACTATAAAATAAAAAATACAAAGCAACCTCAAAACCATGATGGGAAAAAGGTTTAAAAGCCAAATACAGAAAGTAGAGCTCGTTGGAGTTGTGCTAATAATAGTTTTTCATGAAACTATTGCCAACGCTGATCATGACTGATATTTCCATAAAATTCTTAGCATTGAACATACCATTCACTTTTTCCAGGTAGAATGAATATTTGAAATGTAAATCTGAAATAATTAAATAATAATACATTCAAGTAGTCAGGTGAGCTGTATATCTTGGACATATGGGAAGAATTGCATTTTAGAAAAAATATCCAAATAATACTTATAATATGAAGGTCTCTGAGACATTACTTAGAAAGACTTCTAGAAACTGCTGCTTGCTGCTTCCTGAATAAAAGATCCCCATATATTGCCATAGACAAAAGAAGCAATAAGATAGCAGATGTTGATGCTGAATATCTCATTGAAAACAATACTGGACAGTCCCTGGAATATTATATGCAATACTCATGGTCACTGCCTCTCTAGAGAGAAAGGAAAATAGGACAATCCCAGGGGCTGGGAAGCTTATGAAAATAAACTTTAGAAAGCAGGATTCCTTCTCACAGGTGCAAAATTAAAATACTAATAAATGTAGTACATGCTTCCTGTCCTAGGCAGTATGTTAAATTATTTAAATAGTTATTTCATTCAGTGCTCCCAGCCAGCCTAGCAGAGAGGTGGCCTCACATACTTTTTACAACGAGGAAATGGTCTCAGTGCTTGATTTCACAAAGCTGATGAAAGAGAGCAGAGCAGGTACTCCAAGGTAGGCCTCTCTGACTCTAAAGCACATCCTTTTTGTTGCCAGGATCATTAGGCTGAGCAATGTGGACTTTTCTACCACATAGCAGACTTACAGAACACTCCGTGAAATGAAATGGTAGAGGAAAACCCAAGGTCAACTAGTCTAATCTGTGACAACACCAATGGAATTCCCTTTCTCAGAGGCAGAACACAATAAAGCAGGACAAATTCCAAAAGGGAGTCATTCAGTTACTTATCCATCTCACCAACAAATATTTATGAAGGTCGTACTTTCTCTGTGCCAAACATTGAGCTAATAGCACTGAATGTCAAATTCAGAATGGATTTGTAAGGGCTGAAAGGAATGCTTGGGGTGTTCATTCGCAACTTTTTTAGACTGAATTCATGAAGGACAAGGATGCTTTAAAAAGAAGCTTTTTCATGCACTGGCATTCTGAGCACAATAAACCACAAATCTGACTCATGTCTTTCTGTCTAAATATAATCTATGTACAGTTTGAGAGGTGGAATACTTGGACTATGGGTATGGCTTTCTGAACACTTGAAGAAAATAGCACTAGGTCATAATTCCAAAATGGTGTGATGTAGCCCACTTTTAAAATGGGAAATCTGCTGAGATTCATTGTATAATTATTCCTGTATTCCTAGTGATCAACAAAATAATTTTAGAGCTAATTTATCTTCTACTTATATGGTTTACATTTCCAGTGCTTCCCAGCCTTTATCTCCAACTTCCTCCATCAGTTCTCTCATGTCAACTTTGAGAGTTTTGTTGTATGTCCCTTACAATGCCTAGGAAGGGAGGATGGGTTTTCTTTAAGAGTATATGAGAGAGGATTATGTTGGCGGGCAGAGGGGAGGTCTTAAAAACATATTCTATGTGAGCAAATAAAGCATCAGGATATTTTTCATGATTAAGTATTATCTTGTAAATTACAGAGAAGTTAATTCCATCAATTGAAATTTGATCCTGGCTTAACACAATTTTTGAAGTTGGAAATTTTGTGTCTGTATTATAATCAGCTCACTTGGAAAATAATGGTTTGGGGTTTACCAGCTGCCAAAAGCCTAAGTGTAGAACAACAAATTCCCCAAGGGACGGCTCTCCCTCCAGTCATTATGAAGGTGAGGCTAGAGCCCAGGAAGGAGGAACAGACTGCATTGCACATGAGCATGACCTAGTGGCTGGTTCACTGAGTGGCATTTATGGCAGTAATAGAAAAGGCTGCTTGTCTGTTTTCCAAGTGTCAGAGTAAGTGATGTGTATGCAGCTGTTATTCATGGAGAGGTGAAGAGCAGGAAAGAACAGCATCCTAGAAAACGTAAGTGAAAAAAAGACATTCTTAACCTCCCAATATTAAGCAGTTGGTACTCCCCACTGACTTCAGGAACCCGGGCCCAACAAAACCACTTGTTGGCAGAAGCAAACATAACGTTCTTACTGATTCTTCACAAGGAACCAAAAATGATAAACTTTGCCTCCTACTGGCTCCCAAATCATTGGAAGGAGTTTGTTTAGGCTGTGAGATGCTTAACAGAGTTTGGCATGGCAAGCGTGACTTGCCATACGGGTTTCTTCAGGGGATCACTGGCCGGAATGCAGTTGTATTACTAAATAATTTATTGTAAGGGGGATGCATCAACCCTAGAGATAATTTGAGAATGCTACGCTATATTTTGCAGCCAAATATATATCATATATGCCTGAACATTTCTATATTACTTTGATAACACAGCTTTGCATGCCTATCAAAAATTTGATTCAAACTGACTACAACGCAAATTATCTAATGCACTTTTTGTAAACTCTCAATAGTGTTTCGTCTTAACCATATGGCTACTAATGTGGCAGTTAATGTATGGTTTCCATCAGGTTTTATAGAACTGGATATTCTGAATCTACAATTAGGAACTTACTACATTTTTCTATAATCTGCTCTCAACAATTTTCAAGGGAAAAGAAATAATAAGGTAATTGATGCTAAAGTTCCAGCCCTACTTAAACAAGCGAATAAATAAATAGATTTTAAATGCCCGATTCAAATCCTGTGCCACAAACATTTGTAGACTATCTTTACAAGGCTCATGTACATAAATTTAAATAATTATTGGCCCACATTGCAATATATATTCAAATTCAGTGTCAAGTAATGAATCTATGAAATGATAAGATTTTAAAAATATTTTTTGTAAAAGATCACATCTCTGCTTAGAAGTAGAACAGTCACACTGAAAATGCTGGTGATAAGGTTTGATTTAACAAAGAGATTTGGACCAAGAGTACAGAGACCTCAGTTCTACATTCCTCTTTGTCAAAAATTTGCTTCTTGGCCAGGCGCGGTGGTTCAAGCCTGTAATCCCAGCACTTTGGGAGGCCGAGGCGGGTGGATCACGAGGTCAAGAGATCGAGACCATCCTGGTCAACATGGTGAAACCCCCGTCTCTACTAAATATACAAAAAAAAAAAATTAGCTGGGTGTGGTGGCGCATGCCTGTGGTCCCAGCTACTTGGGAGGCTGAGGCAGGAGAATTGCCTGACCCAGGAGGCGGAGGTTGCGGTGAACCGAGATCGCGCCATTGCACTCCAGCCTGGGTAACAGGAATAAAACCCCATCTCAAAAAAAAAAAAAATTTGCTTCTTGATCCAAGGCTTGGGTTCCTGTTCTCAGATAGATTATAGGAGTGGAGAGACAGGTAATGTTTTGTATTTATTAGAACTACTTATGTTGCAAGGACAGAAACTACTTAAGCTCAAAAAAATGCAAAGGACAGCGATTTTCTGACATGAGGAGTATGAGACTCCAGAGTAAGGCAGGCTTTGGGGTGGTTTCTGTCTCTGTCTAGGTGACCCCATTAGAGACCTGATTCTCTCCATCTCTCCAGACTACAGGTTGGCACCAACCTCAGCCGTCCATGCTCATGGTCACCAGATGCTGCTGACATCTGAGGATGCACATTCAGAGACAGTGTGTCTGCCCTACATTTTAAGCAAAGTCCTTGCATGTTTACTCTGATTAGACTGATAGGGACTGCTACCCCAGAAGCATCTCAGCTGTGTGAGAGAAGCAGCTACCCCTAAAAATCTGCCATTTGTTAGCAAGAAATAAAGAAATTGATTCTAAGTAGACAACCAACAAATGTCTAGCTTTCAGAAAGTGGGGGGTTTTATGTTATGGGTTTGTTCCCCTAGTTCTGACCTTCTACTATTCTAAATGCTGTGGGCCCCATAAGGTTTTACATTCAACAAGCATTTACTTAGAATCTAAGTCATGGTTCCTGGCCCACCTCCAAGCAGAGTTTAGACTGGTTGGAGAGAAAGACAAATGAAACAGTTACTTCAATGGCAAAAGGAGAGTGCTATGATTTGAATGTTTGTCCCCTCCAAAACTTACCTTGAAACTGAATCCTCAGCCTGCCGTATTGAGAGGTAGGGCCTTTAAGAGATGGGCCCTTTAGGAGGCAGAGCCTTCACAAATGTATTAATCCATTCATAGATTAATGGTACAATGACTTCATGGGCTATCTGGAGGTGGTACTAGAGGCTGTAAGAAAAGGAAGAGAGGCCTGAGCTAGCATACTCAGCCCTTCCCCATGTGATGTCCTGTGCCTCCTGGGGACTCTGTGGAGAGTCATTACCAGTAACGAGGCCCTCATCAGCCACCCAGTCACCAGAGAAGCTGAGATAGAAGGAGACCACCTCAGAAAAGAAACAAACAAAGCCCTTACCTCACAAGATTCAGCCTCTCAACCTTGCACTTCCCAGCCCCAGAACTGCAGGAAATAAATTTTGTTTCTTTATAAATTACCCAGCTTCAGGTATTCTGCTATGAGCAACCAAAAATAGATTAAGACAGAAAGACTATATGAAAATAAATAAATCAGAAACAAGTGGGTGTGGGGAAGATATTGTTGAAGAAATGGGGGTAGAACATAAGGCCGTGACCTGAAAAACACAGGGAAAAGAAAGTAGACAGACAGTAGGCTCAGTGGGGAAAAGGGGCAGAAGATGATGTATAGAAGGGGATTGGGGTCAGATTGTGAAGAGCCTTGTGTACAAGTGTGAGGAATTTGAAATTGATCAATTGAAATCAGGTATAAATAAGTTCAGATTTGTTTGGAGAAGCCAACTCCATGGTTGTGGTTTTCAAAAGCCTGAAAGTATAATTTAGGTACATTAGTATAGGTGGCCCAATTATAATAACTCTGAGCCCCTTCATTACTGCGGAATCTCAGCTCTTTCTGTCTCCCACATATATGCATCTTTCAAAGTCTCTCCAGTGTCTTTTGAGGTTCCAACATCGAACCTGTTGCAACGCAGTCTGTCAACTGCAGTCACCAAGAACATTGGTCATATTCTCCTACCTGGCTCTGGCTTCTGCATACCCACATCCACTGTCCAAGAGGCCACTTCAGGAAACTTCATTATCAGTGATGCAAGCTCACCTAGCAAGAAAGGGAGCTGCTGGTCTGCAGGGCTCTGGAGTGGTGCTGGGTTCCAGGCAAGGGACCTAGAAGGGTTGTTACCTTAGATCTTGTCACCAGGGCTCTAAAACCATTGTTTGTACCCTCAAAAATGAGCAAAGTGAGACTCATAAAAATGCTTTCTTCAGTCCCTGGCTGTTTAATCATGAGTGTTTTATTTCAAAAGACATGGTAGGATCCAAACACTGTAACTTCATCTCCCCCGTCTTCCTCACAAGTCTATGCATAGGCAAAATCTGTCCCTTCTGCTCTGCAGGCAGAGATAGAAGGAGAAGGAGATCAGCCCTTTGCACTGCCAGGGTGGGGTCTCTGACATTTCCACACCCTGATTTACCATTTACGTTCAATCTAGTGCCTGACACATCAAAGGACCTGAGTGTTACTCATTGGATAAATGCACAAGCAAACCATGTTAAGAATACACTGGTGACAGAAGAGACTAGGGATTCAGAGGCTAATCATCATTGGAATAGCCTTAGGAGCACTAAACTAAGACACCAGCAGATGAGGCCAACTTTGAGAAACATTTCCAAGTTGGAATTATCAGCTATTTGCAAATGGATTACCCTCTTACACTTTTCAGAAAGAACGAGGGCAGAAAAACATAGGTGCTGGCAGGGCATGATGGCTTATGCCTGTAATCTCAGCACTTTGGGAGGCTAAGGCAGGCAGGTCATCGGACGTCAAGAGTTCGAGACCAGTCAGACCAACATGGAGAAACCTCATCTCTACTAAAAATACAAAATTAGCCGGGCATGGTGGTGCATACCTATAGTCCCAGCTACTCGGGAGGCTGAAGCAGGAGAATCGAGTGAACCCGAGAGGCAAAGGTTGTGGTAAGTCAAGATTGAGCCATTGCACTCCAGCTTAGGCAATAAGAGTGAGACTCTGTCTCAAGAAAAAGCAAAACATAGGTGCCAAGCAACCAACAAATGTCTAGTACAGGTTTTCTTTTACTAATTCTGACCTATTATACAACCCTAAAGTCCTTGGTCCTCACTAAATATATGTCCATCAGGACAGATGGAGACTCAAGAGATTCTAGAAATCCTAGGAAAGCTTCAGAAAAAGCAAAGGTTCAAGTACCCAAAACAGAGCTAATAAGAAGGATCAAGATTTGCTTTGTGGAGGCACTGCTCATGGGAAATTTAGGGGGCTAGGTTATATAGAACCAAGAGTTCAGAACCCAGGAAATTATGAGAAGGAATATCAAGAAAAACATTAAGAGCCAATGAGGGACACTTTGGTAGATGATCTAGGTTTAAATAATAATGATAATAAAAATAGTAAAAACAATTACTACCTCTTATTGAATTCTCATATGTATCGGGCAATATATCATCTGCTTTATATATGATACTACATTTATTTCTCACAACTAGGATGTGAGTCAGACATTCTTATGTGTCTTAGTGATAAGAACAGAGACTGAGGAAGATGAAGAATTTTGTCCAAAGATGATTTCAAAAGAGGACTTTTTTGTCTTCAAAATATGATCCTCTCTGTGAAATTTTTACCTTCGTGCTTCAGGTGCCAAGAAAATTTAAATTGCTATTAGTGTAGAAAAACGTGACTAAATGCCACTATCCCTGTCAGCAAGTCAACTGAAAGTAATTTACAGAGTATCATCTTATCTGATCCTTAAAAATAATTATATTTACTTCTTTTCCATATGCTCTTCTGTCATAAAATGCTTTACAAAAAAGAAAAGATTACTTGGGTTATCAGAAGTGCTTTCATGATACTTGTTCCCAGTTCAGAAAGATAAGCCTTGCCTGCCTGTTGATTCTGAGTTTTCAAACTCAGCGGCCAAGGATTGATACATGAATTTAATTATGAATTATTTCCTTTTTGACAACCATAACTTATGCAGTTTAAAAAATCCTCTATACTATTCAAATATTCCTTGGAAATATAAGAGGCTATTTAATACGGAAATTCAAAACTACATGTTAGAGAAATGTACTAGTAGCAGTAACAGTCTTGGCAGTCAGTGAGAATTGAAGAATCAAGAGTTTCTCACTTCAGACATCAGATCTCACTTCCAATGTCAGATCTATGACGTGACTCTAAATTGAAGAACTTACAGATAATAATTAACAAGGTAAATGTAAGCAATGTAAACAGACACACATAATTTGATTGACTGCAAGACTGAGATCACAAAGGTTGAAACTGATATGGGAGAGGGGCACGGAAATGCTGGGTAGAGAAAGGCGGGGTCCTTGGCAAGGGTTCTACCCTCCAGCCTGAGCCCACAGACCTAGGTGAAGACAAGCACTCCTGTTTTTGTGCCCAAATTTTGCATTTTTCAAGATTACCCTGGCCCACCGGGCCCACCTCCACTCCCCAATCCTGTGCCTATGAAAACCCTGAGACCATAGCGGGCACACACACAAGCGGATGGACATCCGGAGGAACACATCCGCAGAAGAACACACAGACACTGACAGTTCATTGACGGCAGAACAACACAAACGCCAAGGTAAATTCGGCAGAGGGGAGTCGGAGGAAAGCCTGGCGGCTGAGCAGCCAATCGCCAGGGGAAAACCACCTTCCCACTCCATCCCCCTTCAGGCTCCCCATCCATCTGCTGACAGTTACTTCCACCACTCAATGAGAAACCTTGCACCCATCCTTCAAGCCCACATGTGATCTGATTTTTCCAGTACACTAAGGCCAGAACCCAGGGTACAGAAAGCCCACTGTTCTTTGATAAGGCAGAGGGTCTAATTGAGCGGATTAACGCAAGCCGCCTGAGGATGGCTAAGCTGAAAGAGTGCACTGTAACACACGCCCATTAAGGCTTCAGGAGCTATAAACACTCAACCCTCATGCTGCGGCGGGGTTTGGAGCCCACGCTCCCCAAGGCCTGTCAGTCTGCATGCTCCCTTAGGCGTTTGAGCTGCGGGGCACTGAAGAAGCAACCTACACCCCACTGTATACCCTGCAAAGGGAATAAGGGAACTTTTCCCATTTCAAAACTAACAAACTACTTCTGGGAGTGTAGAAAGTGAATAGTTTATTATTTGGGAGAAAAGGTACTTTATTGATTCATCTTTTTTCTCAAGCATAAATCACCTTTAGCTTTCTGAATCTCCATTGCCTCCAAATTAAGATTCAAGAGCAGGCGAAGAGGCTGAAGGTACCTAGATCCCCTGAATTTGGGCCAAAAGCTAGACACAGAGGGATGTGAACCTAGTACATACCAGCTTCTTTACACCCAGGTGAGCTGAGACTCTGGAAATGTGGGGGACCACTGGGACATGTGACTTTGGATCAAATAAGTTCTCAGAAATTCATTTGGATTTGCAATCATAATGGAAAGAGGAATTTCTAAGGACACCCACTTGAACAGGGTGAGCCCTTACAGAATTGCATAAACCTAAATTTTCATCAGTGTTCTCTGGGGTACTCTCAGAAAGACTGCTATCCTCTGGATGCCTGCATTTTCTTCCATGCACTTCAAGACACCTGGAATAGATATTCTTTAAAAAGGAAAAAAAAGGTCAACGTTGAAACAAAATCCTTAAAGCATCTGTGCATCCCTGGATTCCCCAAGGATTCAGAACGATCTTGATGGGATCTGGAGATTCCGTGAGTGTCATGGAGCTGAACAATTTGGACCCACTACAAAGAGAACTCAGTGGTCCAGCCCTCAGACTCTCAGACACAGGCCCACTGCTTAGCTCAGGACCAAAATGTCCATTCTGCGTTCCTGTATGCCATTTTCATGCCTTACCTTAATGTACAATGAAAGGAATTTAGTTATGCCTCCATTCCAAGGAATAAGCCTTATTAACTTGCTGCCCAAGTCCTTGTTAGAAATGCCTATATATATATCCCCAAATGGGAAAACATATGTAACCTTGAATCAAAGAGCAACTTTCATGGTATCAAAGCCAAGGGCTGACTTTTAGCTTCATCTTCTGGAAAACTATCCCGCTATGGACATCAGCTAGAGTTTGAAAGACAAACAAATACAAAAGGCAAGGGGAAGAATTTTAAAGGAGAATGAAACAACCACAACAGGACAAATAATCCTGAATCACAAATGAGAAAGCTCCCATTGGCAGAGACACAAAGGTAATATTTTCACTAGAATGAATAGTCCTAGAAAAATTTGTTCTCCAATATCAGACACAACCAGGCCTTTTCCTTCCATATGAGACATGAATGTCTCCTTTTACTACTTCATCGTTTTCAGTTATCCAAACAAAATTTTAGTGGCAGAAAAAATAATGAATTTAGTCTGTTTAGGTCCAGTGTTTCCTCGTTAATGTAGTAACTCCCTGGCAGTAGTCAAACCTCGCACTCTTCCTCCAGAATATTTCTTTCTCTTTTATCACCTTTAGAATTTCAATGTCACTGAACAACTTCTATTTAGTTTTGTCCCAGGGAAAGAAGCAGACACCTTAAGGGCACATTAATTTCATCCTGACTGAAGCTTTGGGAGGTCTTGTATACCACAGAGGCAGACTGCTGTTGAAAACGTTCTTTTTTTTGATGTGTGTCAGAGCACTTTAACTTCAACCACTCTGCTAAGAGGCTGTTGTTTTAGTTCAAAGTGTACACAAAGGAGAGGATCACCACGTATGAACTAATATTTGCTTAACTGTCTTCATTTCCCCAGTGCCCTGCAATTCAAGTGCTCTGTATTCCTTTCTTAAGCAGTCATGGCGGTAAGTGAAGAAAAATCGTGTTGTTCCTAAGCCCAGCATAGGACAAAAAGTCTAGTATTTGCTCTAATGTTTCTCACAACCTTGTATTAAGTGATACTTTACTTTCATAGTTAAGTGAGGCAATGTGGGGTGAGATTAAGGAGCAAGCAGCAAAGCAAGAGTGTGGGCCGGGAGGTTAGCTCAGGTAAGGTCTCTGCCTGTGAGTTGCTACTCCATATTCCAGAAGCTAGAGTATCCATTTCTCCTCCCTTATATAATTATTTTGAAAATTAATGACTACCATCCTGGGTGGCGAGATTAAAGTGGACTTAAATAGAAAACCAATATCAACAAAAGAAAGAAACAGAGGTGGGAGAGAGAGAGGTGGGGAGAGGAAGAACAAGAGGAGGGCAAGGGAGGGGAGGGGAAAGAAAACATAGAAAAAGTGTCCTTTTCAGAAGAAGATATGGAAATCCACCAAGGGCAGCCATCGCAGCAGTTCACTGCTCTCTGCTGTGGGCAATAGTTGGGTTTGATCCCACGTAGTCAATTATTCACTCTCCAAGCTTTCATAAGACTTGAGATTGCAACACAGAGCAGCAGTATAAAAGGTTGAAGTGGAATAAAGAGAGGAAGAATAACATCCCAACTCCTTGAATGTTACTACATCTCTGCATTTGAAAAAATTTCAAAGTGCTTTCCTTTTTGCTCATTATCCTTCTTCCACCTGACTTTCAATTTTCTCTTCCCCTCTCTCCTTGCCTCTCCTTCCATAGACGCCCCCACCACACAGTGTGTCTAGTGGATCCTGTCTAAACTGTGGAAGATAGTGGAAGGAAAGAAAGAAGGTCTGCTCCTTCACACCTCCCCACCAGCTGCTTCTTCCATCCTTCTCTCCAGACGTCCCAGCCATGTGAACTTGAAGCCCATGGCTTCCCCAACACTAGCTCTAATGGTAGCCCCATAGTTTCAAAAGCAAGATTCACAGTGTCACTTTGCCCCTTTGCCCATTTAAAAAATGATGCTTAGGCTTCCTAGAGCTCCTAAAGATCCAAATGCTTTATCTTCTTTATCCACCTCTTCATTGCCACTGCAGCTTTGATCCATCTAATTAACTGCACTGAGAGCAAAGCTACTGACCCTCTCAGTGCTTAGTAACAGCATTACTTACAGGCCTATCAAAACAATGTCTGTGTATACTTGATCCCCAGAGACTCCCAACCTTCCCACTGTGTTATTATATAATAAAGCTCTCTTTATAAGATTGTTTTTCAGTTGAGTATTTGAAATCGAGAGGGGGAAGGCAAATCTTATTTGCCTTCACAGTTTCACACCATTCATCTCTAGAGGGAGCATGTGTCTTCTTTGGACCACTGGGCATTGTAGAGCAGAGCCAGGAAGCACAAAACTGTGTTCTTCTTCTGCCCATCCATAAGCCATGCTCCGTGCCAGAGCCAAGCAAGGGAGCAGAGAGACCTGCTCTCCACAGCAGCTAAGCCTGTGGTCTCTCCTCCAGGCCAGATTTTTGGAGGCACCAGGCCTTCCCAGGGAACAGAGCCTAGAACTATAGTGAGCCACCTCTGAACATAAGTGTTTTACTGTCCTCCAAGGCAACACCTCTAAACCCCACTCCAAAGTCCTTTTGGATTTCTTCCCTTTACAGGCCCCACCGAGATGTCTCCCCTCTCAGTCAACATTGCAGTTGTCTCTGGCTGGGCTCTAAGAGCAGTAAATAGGTCGATTGTGACAAAAAGGTTTCAGTTGTTGCAATTGCTTCTTGCTGCAGGTGGCAAACAGGTTCCCGTGTGAGACTCACCAGGTTCTATGTATGACCATAGCAGATCTTACCTGTTGATTCAGTATTTTTTTTCTTGTTCTTCTTCTTTTCCTCTGTCCCCTGGCCTACTTTTGTAAACATGAGAGTGTCGTTTCTTCAACAAACAAAGGATTTCCTCCACACTCTTATAGGTTTGGTAAAACACCATGGTTTTCATATTTTTCTCCACATAGGAGTTCTTTCCAAAAAAGCACTTCACTACAAGTGCTATTGGATAGCACGCAATGTCAGGCTATTTTTTTTTCCATTTCATTTTATTTTGAGTTCAAACACTAGCAAACCCTGAAGCTCATAAACCCCATTCCCTGCCTAGGCCTGGGCTTTCACAAGGTTGTGTCCTAGTTACTTAGAGATTGCACATCCAAGTTCTTTTCTTGGAGCTGCTCTTTTATTAAGAAAGGAATAGAAAAGGAGATAAAATAATAGCATTAGATTTTGCTACTGGCTGGCTAATTCTTTTCTTTGGGGAAAGAATGTTGCAGAAATAGATTGAAAGACCAGTTTTTTAAAGTTTTGCTGGAAGGATCCAAGATGGCCGAATAGGAACAGCTTCAGAGTGCAGTTCCCAGCAAGAACAATGCAGAGGGTGAGTGCCTACCTCATTTCCAAACAAATTTTCACTGCCCACAGACGAGGAGATTCCCGGGCCAAAAAGCACCATGAGTTTTTAGCATGGTGGTTTCAGCCAGTGCTTCGTTGGCGCACGGAAACTCACACAAATCTGGGTGGCCATTTCAACTGGCGCCTGGAATGCCTGGGAGACAGAGCCACCCATTCAACTGAAAGGGAGGGGGCAGAGACAGGGAGCCAGGTGATCTGGCTCGGCAGGTACCACCCCCACAAAACAAGCAGTCTGAAACACTCTGGATTATGAGTTTCGCAGCAAGTGCAGCTAGACCCAGGACGGTCCAGCTCAGTTGGGGGAAGGGCGACTACCACTACCAAGGCAGTTCACACAGCAGCTGGGCAGAGCCTGCGGCAGCTCAGCAGCACCTCTGCTGGCAGATTATGACTAGACTACTCTGTGCGGGGCAGGGCATCTATGAAAAAAGGCAGCAGCACATCAGGAACTTATAAATAAAGCTGACCTTCCTAGAACAGAGCACCTGGGAAAAGAGGCGGTTATGAATTCTGCCACAACAGACTTAAAAGTACCTGCTCAGCATCTCTGCACAGAACAATGGAGCACTTGAGCTCCTATAAGGGACAGACTGTCTCCTCATACAGCTCCCCAACCCCAGTGTACCCAAAGAGACACCTCATAAAGGAGAGTTCAGGCCAACATCTGACAGGTAACTTTCTGGAACAAAGATAACAGAAGAAACCAACAGCAACCCTTACTGTTCTGCAGCCCACATGGGTGATCCCCAGGCAAGCAGGGTCTGGACTGGACCTCCAGCAGTCCTGCAGCAGAGGGGCCTGACTATTAGAAGGAAAACTAAGAAACAGAAAGAAATAACTTCATCATCAACAAAAAGTACATCCACTCAGAGACCCCATCCAAAAGTAACCAACTACAAAGACCACAGGTAGATAAAGCCATTCGGATGGGAAGAAACCCATGAGAAAAGGATGAAAACACCAAAAACTAGAACACCTCTCCTCCTCCAAAGGATCACAACTCCTCACCAGCTAGGGATCAAACATGGATGGAGAGTAAATCTGATGAATTGACAGAAGAGGCTTCAGAAGGTAGGTAGTAACAAACCTCTCAGAGCTAAAAGAACATGTGCTAACCCAATGCAAAGCAACTAAGAACCTAGAAAAAAGGTTAGATGAGATGCCAATTAGAATAAACAGCTTAGAGAAGAATATAAATGACTTGATGAAGCTGAAAAATACAGCATGAGAACTTCATGAAGCATACACAAGTTGCAATAGCCAAATTGACCAAGAAGAAAGGATACCAGAGATTGAAGATCAACTCAATGAAATAAAATGAGAAGGCAAGAATAGAGAAAAAAGAGTAAAAAGAAATGAACAAAGCCTCCAAGAAATGTGGGATTATGTGAAAAGACCTAATCTACATTTGATAGGAGTACCCGAATGTGATGGAGAGAATGAATCCAAGCTGGAAAACACTCTTCAGGATATTATCCAGGAGAACATCCCCAACTTAGCAAGCCAGGCCACCCATCCCCTAAAAGGCCCCCATGTGGATTGTTTCCTTCCCTGTGTCCATGTGTTCTCATTGTTCAACTCCCACTTATGAGTGAGAATATGTAGTGTTTTGTTTTCTGTTCTTGTGTTAGTTTGCTGAGGACGGTGGCTTTCAGTTTCATCCATGTCCCTGCAAAGAACATGATCTCATTCTTTTTTATGGTTGCAAAATTTTTATATTCACCATGTTAGCCAGGCTGATCTCAAGTGATCCAGTCACCTTGGCTTCCCGAAGTTCTGGGATTTCAGGCACAAGCCACTACACCTGGCCACCTAACAATATTTAAGGCAACACAGCTACCAACATTGTCTTTTCTCACCAGCACCAACATTGCCTTTTCTCACTAGCACCTCTCTACATGTTTTAAAAACCTGGACTGATATTTCTTCACAGAGTAAAACAAAGCCTCAGGATAATTCAACAGGCTTCTGGCCCTCCTTAACTTAAGGTCTACATGCTGAATACACATGGGTCATATGTTGACTCCTGTGGCCTGCCATGTATCCATGTCATAGCCTTTCCCACTATATCAGACCAATCGTATGACAGTTGCCAAACTTTCTTTAAAAGTCAGTAAAATATTTAAATCACATTATCTGGCATGCTAAATGTTAAATATAGTATGGCTCTAAGGGTTTTTTCCACTTTAGCATTTGCTCAAATTCCCCATTCATTCAACTGTACTTATGACACACCTTTCATGAAACTGTAAGAGTAAGAGAGAAATCATTTCAGACAGCTCACTTAATCAATTTCCACTCTTAAACCATCCAAACAAATCTGAATTTATATTTGAAAGATTTTTAGTTTTTCTCTTCTTGTCAGTATCAATTATTAATATTAAGAGTAGACATTTATACAGTTCTTTCACTCATCTTTCATCTGTATAATCTCATTTAATCTTCAAAATGTCCTATGAAATAGATACTATCTTATTTTGCAGGTGGAAAAACTGAGGCTCAGAGGGCCGGGCGCGGTGGCTCAAGCCTGTAATCCCAGCACTTTGGGAGGCCGAGACGGGTGGATCACGAGGTTAAGAGATCGAGACCATCCTGGTCAACATGGTGAAACCCCGTCTCTACTAAAAATACAAAAAAAAATCAGCTGGGCATGGTGGCGCGTGCCTGTAATCCCAGCTACTCGGGAGGTTGAGGCAGGAGAATTGCCTGAACCCAGGAGGCGGAGGTTGCGGTGAGCCGAGATCACGCCATTGCACTCCAGCCTGGGTAACAAGAGCGAAACTCCGTCTCAAAAAAAAAAAAAACTGAGGCTCAGAAAGATTAGATAACTTTCTAATAGCCAATAAGTGATAGAGTTAGCAGCCAAGCTTAAGTCTTCTGACTCTAAAACCAGTGCCACTACTGTTACACCACACTGCTGGTGCCAAATTGGCAAGTACCTCCTTTCTAAATTTTTATTAGGACTTCTATCTGAAGTCAATATATGCCCTTTCTTTTTCTGCTCAGGGAAGAACTTCCAGACTTAGCAAAGAGAGACAAAGAACAACTCTTAGAGCCATGTGTTCAAGTGCCTTAGGACACATTACAGAGATGAGCCATTATTAACTTGTGTGTGTGTGTGTGTGTGTGTGTGTGTGTGTGTGTGGTTTTGTCTTGTTTATTTTGTTTTGGATGAAGTTTATTCCATTGACCCAATCATTTATGTAATTCAAGTCTATGCCTTTGCTGAAGCTGGCAGTCTATAAAATATGCTGCTATTACAGAAATTGATTTGAGAAATTTAAGTTTTTAGCAATAGTAGATATAGTAAACTATGAGAAATATATACAATTTAGCCATTTTGTATTTTGGAATAAGGAATCTCCAAGCTCATGCATTGTAGGTTTAGAAACGTAGTTCTTCAGGATGGAAGAACCATCCTGTTATTCTTAAATGTAAGAATAAATCTAAGAAGGCAGAGAGTAAAAACCAGTGCATTCTGATCAAGAAATAAGAAATATAGAGGCATGGATATAACTTTTAAACCCTTCTAACAGTCTTCACTTCTTCTTCACTTTCTTGTTATCTACCACCTCCAGGAGTGAGCAACAAGTTCCCACACCTGTCATAATGCCTGAGGACCATGGCTAGTGATGTGTGTCCTCCATGCCTGTAAACGGTGCTGCTCACACAAAACAGTCTAGGCCTCTGGAGTTGTTTTTTCTAATGCGGTGATACTCGATCTCTGTTCATCTGCACTGTGTCTCCCAGCCATCCCCTCTGCAATTAAGGCATCTGTGGACATTAAAAAGATTGCTGGTAGAGGTAGAAGCAGTTTTTGTTGGTGGAATGTATCAAACCTAATTAGCACACTCAGAGACGAAATGATGCTGAAATCACCAGCTTAGTGTTTTCACCAGCAAGGATACTTTGGAGGTGTTACTTCATGGTGACAGTGGTGACTTCTCATCATCAAAATTTTTCTGCTTCCCATGAAGAGTTTTACCATTGATGTAAAATGAAGCATGGAAGCCAGAGCCAGACCCCCACAGCCACTAGACTGTGGTTAGCTCTACCACAAATTAAATGTGCTATAGTGAGCAAGCCACTTTAACTACCATGACTCTGAAATTTCTCAGTTGTAAAATGGAATAAAATAAGTACCTGCTTTACAGGTTGTTGGCAGGATTGAATGAGTTGACACCTTTACAATATCATCACTCCCCTTTGCCCAAGGGATAAAATCCAAATGGCTTAATGTGATTTTAAAACTCTCATTCACTCTGCAGTTTCATCCTTTGCCGTACCCATCCCTTACATTCTCTGCTGGAGCGACACTGGGTTTCTTTTCCTTCCTGAAATATGCCACTATTCTTGGCACATACTGCTCGTCTCACCCCCCTGTATTCTTAAATTTGCTTAGGTAATCACTTAAGTTTTGGATTTGACATCAATTCTAAAATGCTTTCTCTGACATTGCCTCTTCCATTCCCCCAATCAAATCCACACTATAGTATAAGGTACTTTTTATATGAAAGCATTTGTTTATTCACTTAACAAGTATTTCTTAGGTACTAGGTTAATGTTCTGGATTTTGGATAGAGTGAGCAAGAGAGACAAGGTCTATACCATCATTCTCAGTTGGGAAGCCAGACACCAAGTAAGACAGCTAAGGAGTAAGCAAGAGAAATTTAGGTAGAACAGGTTCACAATCCTTTCTCCAAAAGCACTGGGACTAGAAGTGGTTCCATTTTCAGAATTTTTGAATTTTAGAAAAGTAATGCAGTGTACACTATTTGTTAAATCAACAGTGTCTGAGGGAGCATTTCATAATCAAACACATTAATCTGTCTGTAATAAAATAACAATATATAACATTTATAATGAATTGAATAAATAAAAATTATAGCCTGACATCATTTAGTGCTCATTGATTTGTACCAAAATTATGAGGGAAAAAACTTAGTTTTTCAGAGATTTTTGGATTTGGGAATTGTGGATGAGGATGATGGAGTAGCGATAGGTTTGTGAGGAAAAGAGAATCCTGAGTTTGGGTCACTCAGGAGGCAGTGTTGGAGCAGAGACATGAAGGTTCAAAGCAGCCTGACATGTAGAAGCTGCTCAAGCAATAATCACATCCCCAGTGTTCTGCCTCTTACTTTAGGCCATAAACCTCAAAACTGTGGAAATGACGTTTTTCTATATCATTGTTTTATTGTGTTCACAGCGCAGACAAAGGTGCCTGGCACAGAGTAGACCCTCAAAAATACATTTGTTGTGGTAACAAAAACAATTGATTAACACAATAAAACAAGATAATTTTTAAAGCGTTAAGTGAGGGAAGACTAATATATTACCCATGAAGCCCAAGATTTTCCTAAAGACCACAGAGGAAACTAGTAAAATTGACACTCAGTGGCGTTCAACTTCACCGTTTTGCTTTGTCCACAAACTTATCACAGATCACCAGCAGCACCTCTCCAGAGGCAGACACTGAGGAAAGAAAGCCCTCACTCTGGGATTCTTGCCAGAATGGGGCAATAAGAAGTGTTTGCTAAGAAGCAAAGCAGCTGCTGAGATGCAGTCATAACTAACAGTCATGCCAGTTATAAATGTGCCTGCTCCCCAACCTGGGCCCACACCCTTCTCTCTCTCCCAGCCTGATGGGCCCTCCCTTTGGGCCAAGGCACTGTAAACTATCCAGCCTGTCCAGCAGTGGGAAGACACTGCATGGCTCCTCAAAACATAATTATATGTGCCAAACTTGACATCAGAGAAACAGTCTGCATGAGTAAACCTGCCTCCCAGAGCCACCTCAGATCTTCTCATCACTTCCTCCTACATGTTCCATTTAGAGGTTTCCTAATACTCTAATCCCTTTAAGGCTCTTCTTGAAATCCTGTGGTATGATAGATACATAAAATTATAAAATCGGAGGGCTACAAGAGACATTGAGAGGTAATCTGAGTCACATCTTCTCTGTTTTCAGATACAGACACATTTAAACAAACCGTAGAAGTTGAGGATCTCCCACCTATATTACTTTAAGCCTTGAAGACAGAAATGTCCTGAAATTTCATAAGAACCCAGGTTATTGCCAGTAGTGAGGTATTTGCTTCTCATCCCAATAAAGACTGGAATGTAGTTTCTGATTAGAAATAACATTAAAAGTTTAAAAAGTGATTAGAGTCTCAAACGAAAGAATTAAGGATGCATGGTAATAAAATAAGTGTATTTAGATATTTGGTGCTCCTGAATGTGAATTTCTTCAAGTGATCAGTGGACATTTTCCTCTTTGTTTTGGTAGTAGTTCGGGCATCACATCCAGATACAGCTGAGTCCAAATAAAGAAAGGGGAGAGTCACTTTCATTGGAAAGATAAAGTCCTTAGCAGCAGATTTCCTATGCATTTTATTGGCCTGGATCGGGCCATATGAAGTTTCTTTAACCAGTCTTCAAAGGAAAGTCAGTTACCAAAATTGGACTAGACTGCCCCTCCTTTGCAATGAAAGGGATTTAGGGGAGATAACACGATGGATGGCATGCATTTAAATAAGCAGAAATGGAGTGTGGGGCAGTCCAGTGGAGAACATCACAAACAAAAGCAAGGAGACAGAAATTACTGGGCACAATACTAAGAATATGATCACAAATAAGATACAGAAGACATGGAAAGAAGGGGAGGGAAAGGAAGAAGAGAAAAAATAATAGGAAAATATCATTTATTCGGCATTTATGTGCCAGGCCTTACGCCCAGAAATGAACATATATCATATTTAATTCTCACTATGGTTCTGTGAGACGTAGTATTACCCTCATTTTGCAGATGACAAAATCGAGTCTGATAAGGATTTAGAAGATTGTCCAAGTTCACATAGGTAGTAACTGATAGAATCAGGATCTAATTGCAATTGTATTTGATCCCAGAATTCATATTTTGAGGGACATAGGAATCTAAGTCTAATTCAGTTACAGAATTGTATACGTGGCTGGGCATAGTGGCTCATGCCTGTAATTCCAGCACTGTAGTTCCAGCTAATTTCTGTCTCCTTGTTTTTGTTTGTGATGTTCTCTCCACTGGAATGCTCAACACTCCATTTCTGCCTATTTAACTGCATACCGTCCATCATCGTATCTCCCCTAAATCCCTTCCATTGCAAAGGAGGGGCAGTCTAGTTCAATTTTGATAATGCCTTTCCTTTGCAGACTGGTTAAAGCAACTTTATATGGCCCAACCCAGACCAATAAGATGTAATCCCAGCACTATAATCCCAAAGTGGGAGGATTGTTTGAGCCCAGGAGTTTAAGACAAGCCTGGGAAACATGGCAAAATCCCATCTCTACCAAAAAATAAATAAATAAACAAAATTAGCTGGTGTGGTGGCATGCACCTGTAGTTCCAGCTACTTGGAAGGCTGAGGCGGGAGGACCACTTGAGCCTGGGAGACACAGGTCACCCTGAGCCGAGACTGCACTAGTACACTCCAGCCTGGGAAACAGAGCAAGACGCTGTCTCAGAAGAAAATGAAAAAGAAGAGGAAGATGAAGAGGAAGGGGAAGGGGAAAGGGGAGGACAAGTAGTAGGAGGAGGAGGAGAAGGATAAAGAGAAGGAGAAGGATAAAGAGAAGGAGAATAAAACATGTACAGAAAGCACTGAAAAATAAGGCTAGGAAATACAAGAGATAATGGGGTCAGTATTGTGGAGGAACTTAACACTTAAGTAAGTGTTCATTCTGCAGGCCAAAGCAGATATCTGAAAATCTTTGAGTGAAAACAAAGTCAAGATTAGAACCGGCTTTTAACAGGAATATTCTGTCACTGATTTGTAGAAGGGATTATCATGGGGTATTAGCCAACTGAATGATGGGAAAAGTTATGGCAACAATCTGGCAAATCATAGCAAGGACTTGAATTACCAGCAGTGGGTCTAGGGAAAAATTAATGAATTTTGTAGGCATTTGGCAACTGATTATAGGACCTGAGGGATTAAGAAGAGGAGAGATGGAAGACGACTCAGAGCTTTGAGGTCTTAGATGCTGAATGGATGGTGGCATTATCCAGATTAGAAGGGGCATCAAAGGAAGTTGTTAGTTGCTTGTAGAAGAAAAGGCAAGACTTTACTTCTAACTTTTTTTTTTTTTTTTGAAATGAAATTTTGCTCTTGTTACCCAGGCTGGAATGAAATAGCGCAATCCCGGCTCACCGCAACCTCTGCCTTCTGGGTTCAGGCAATTCTCCTGCCTCAGCCTCCTGAGTAGCTGGGATTACAGGCATGCGCCACCATGCCCAGCTAATTTTTGTATTTTTAGTAGAGACGGGGTTTCACCTTGTTGACCAGGATGGTCTCGATCTCTCGACCTCGTGATCCACCCACCTCGGCCTCCCAAAGTGCTGGGATTATAGGCGTGAGCCACTGTGCCCAGCCCTCTAACTTCTTATAACTGTCCCTGACGAAAACCTTGATATTTAGAACAAGATGAGACAGCAAAACAGAAAAGATCAGTGCTAGAGACCTCTCTGTCTCAAAGATGCTTCAGGGGAAGAAACACACTAATTAGTTATGTTTTTCTGCCTTTCCATATCTATCTTTGATTTCCTTTCCTTTGTCCCATCATTGTTTGGCACTGCTCTGTTAGAAAACAGAATAAAACGTAAGAGAAAATATAATTTAAATATGTCCATTTTGCTACTTGTCATTAAAAGTTTTGACTCCAAAAGGAATTTGCTGGAGAGAAACCTAATTAAAGAACATTGAGATTTAAAAAAAATAAGCAGGTGAAGGTCATATAATATGCCAACACTATCTCCTTCCTTTCAAAACACTTGTCCTGAAAAGCCCTCTTTAATACTCCCCCAAGGGTCAAGCATATAGTCCCAGCACTTTAGGAAGCCAATGTAGGGAGATCACTTAAGGCCAGGAATTCAAGACCAGCCTCCACAACATGGCAAAACCCTATCTCTACTAAAAATGCAAAAAATATCCAAATGTGGTGGCTCAGCCCTGTAGTCCCAGCTTCCCTGGAGGCTGTGTGGGGAGGATCACTTGAACCTGGAGAGGCGGAGGCTGCAGTGAGCTGTGATCGCACCACTGTGCTTCAGCCTGGGTGACAGAGTGAGACCCCGTTTCAAGAAAGCAGAGCAAAGGAAAAAAAAATACTGCCCCAAAACATGGCTTAATTTGCAAACACGTGCCTAAAAATGTTACCTCTATTTGTATGGCACTATTATTCTTAGTTTATATATTTAAAGCTGCTCTAAGTAACATCACAGTTGGGTTTTTGCTATGACTTCATTTTTCCTTGTTCTCCTTGGCTATCATGATCAGTGTTAAGAAACCCACAATTTTACTGCTGCAATTTCTAAATATTAACATAGCTCTAGGCCTAGAAGCTAATTAATGAAAGAGTTTTTGCAGACTGAGAGATATTAGAATATAGTTATTTCTGTTTTTTATTACCATGCATGCTGTATTGGCTTTTCATTGCTGAGTGACGAATTACCACAAGTTTAGCAGCTTAAAACCACACCCATTTATTGGTCACAGTCCTGTAAGTCAGAGTCCTGTGTGGCATGACAGGTTCTCTGCTTAGGATGTCACAAGGCTGAAATCATGTTGTCAGCTGGCTGAGTTTGGCAGTTCTGGGGAAAATCCACTTCCAACGTCATATTTGTTGGCAGAATTCAGGCCCTTTTAAAGTCTTAAGACTGAAGTCTCTCTTTCCTTGATAGCCACTGGCCCCCTCCTAGAGGCCGTTCTCAGGCCTTTTCTATGTGGCCCCATAAGCAGGCCACAGTGTGATGTTTGCCTTCTTCTAGGCCAACTAGTGAGCATTTTTTAGGACTCCTTTTATAAAACAAGCCAAGAAAACCCTTTTCTTTTAAAGAATTCATGTGATTAGGTAAGGCCTACTAACCCCAACCCTTTATTTTAGCATCAACTGATCAATAACCTTAATTATATCTCCAAAATCCCTTTGCCACATAAATAATATAATCACAGGAACATCACCAGAAGGTAGACATCATGAGGCCATCTTAGAATTCTGCCTACCACACATACTAACAGCTGTGGTACAGCTGCAAATAGCTAATTTCCACCATTACCTGTGTTCTTGTTGATAACAGCAATTGTAGCTATTATACATTCCTCATAAATTCTGGATACCTTTTCCTTTTAGTTATTCTCCAATATGCCTATCTACTTTTTTTTCTTCTATTTGACTTTCAAAACTGTTTTCCTTTTGCCTTACTCCATTCTGTTACACTTGCTTGTTACTTTTTCCATTTATTTCTCCTTTCTTATTCACCTTTTTTCTACCCATCTCTATACTTCTCTTTCTCTGTCTTATGTAAAGTTATTGTCATTTTGAGTGTCTTTTACACACGAGTGCTCTGTAATTAGTTGTAATAATAGGTTACACTTCTATAATGTCTCTAGTCAAAACCTCAAAGCTTATAAGCATTAATTATGCCTCACAATGTATTTGAGAGGAATAAAAAGGTGATAATTCCATTTTACAGTTGGGAAAACTAAGACTCAAAGAGATTGAATGTGTTTCCTAAGTCACCCCGTTTCTAGAGAAAATAGCAGGGTTGAAGCCTGGTCATGTCTCTTCCCCTGCTTCTGAGAATTCTTGGGGAACTTTAAAAAAAAATCCCTCCCAGTGATTCTCACCTCAGGATGTATCTTTCTTCTCTACTGCCAACTGGAATCCGTGCAGGGATGATATGCAGGAAGGAACCGCTGCCAACTGCAAGGCCTGACAGTGTGTGTGGAGGGATGTTGTATAGGTGAATGAACCAGCGCCAAATCCTACTAGTGGTCAGATTTTACTGAAGAGAGAGGAGCCCCTGAACTGAAATGGACCACAGACGCTATCTAGTTCTTACTTGACAAGTTACAAAAATGAGGCTCAGAGAAGTGAAGGGGCTTCAACTTTATACTTGAATGAGCTGGTGTCAGGGTCCAAATGTTGGGGCTCACAGAGCAATGGCCTTTCCATTGCATCCACACTACATTACTACACTCTCCACTACTCCTTAGGGGTAGGGGGGGAAAGAAGAAGTTGGGGGCCTTGGGGTGGCCTGGACTGAAAGTATGGCTCTGTGTTTGGGGTGGGGAAGGAAGGAATGACCTTAAAATGTCTGTTAAGTGTATGCATACGTAATACGCTCCTAGAGATGTATGAGGAAATTCTATCTTCTGGTCAACAATGCTTGCAAGGGAATCAAACCTTTTGTTCTTCATTCGTGGCTTCATTCTGGTTCCTACTGGTAAAAGGGAGTTAGTCTTACTTTCTATTTTCCAGTCCTTTTTATCTTAAAATATTTTTCTAATTTCCAAACTCTCCCCAATCCCAACCACCATGTTCTTGCCAACAGAAGAGTGTTTGAGGACAAAAGAAAATAGTCAGACAAATTTAAGGGAAATACAGTTAGAATTAGTCTAAGCAATGTGACTTTCTGAATCTCTTTAGTTTTCTACTGTTCTATAAAAGGGAATGGGTATTGGTTATAAGAAGATCCACCTTATAATTGTAAAGTTGTCTTTATTAAACAAGAAAATGCTGTTAAAGGTAATTTTGAAGATAATTGTTCACGTAAAGTGCACACACAGAAACACACACAGACTCATCCTGTGGAGAAGTGACATTTACATAAACATTTCATGTGCACAGGTGGAGGCAAAAGGTTCTCCTGTGGATGGTTCACAGGCACTCAATACTCAAACCAGAAAATTGCAAAACAGCATGAAAATGGCAGAATTTGCAGTTTTATTGTGCCTGAAATCTTCAAGTGAACCTACCCATGACCTTTCTTCGTTATGGTCTTTACGGCTTT